>NC_086015.1:172007045-172630000 GCF_028858775.2 Pan troglodytes
GGCTTTAAGAATGTTAAAGAATGGTGAGATGGTATGAATTGGAGACTCCATGCCCTGTCATTACAGCCAGACACTAAACTGCTTCCCAACTCAGTTTTCTGTAGTCATGCACAAAGGTTGGCCTCATGCTACTAGGACTTCTGATATTTATAATATGAAAAGTCAGAAAGAATAAATTTTATGTAAAATGTCAAAATTTTAAAGTATGAATTCAAGTTTACGTGCATGTATAAATAAATAAATGAAAACATATCTGCCAGTTTTATTCCATCTACTGACCTCCAGAATCTTGTTTCTGGGGTAAACAGTTAAGGAAAATTGTGGTTATCAACCTCAGCACACATTTATGAACATATGTATGTCTGATATTGAAGTGATTTGTGTCCATGCCTTTTCATCTTTGTATGTGTAAATACATATCCTTTCTCTTCCTCTTCCTCCTCCTACTCTCCTCCTTCTTGTTTGTGCTTCCATAGAAATTTTAGGATTGTTTTCCTGTTTCTTTGAAGAATGTCATTGGTATTTTGGTAGTGATTGCACTGACTATATACACAACATGGAAACCTAGCATCTCAAAACATGGGGGAAATATTTTGTTTGGTAACGAAGTAGCTTCAAACTGAGTAAAAGCAAAAAATCTGAAAGGTGCCTGAATTCGAAAAGCACATCTCTAAAGTGCCATGCTTTATAGAAGAGAATGTATGATATTTTTACTAATATGAAACATGTTTTCTAAGTATTTAAAAATCTTTCAAGATCTTACAAATTTCACAGCACATACAGAATAAAAATATTGAGAATATCTGACTTACTTGTAGTATAGGTTATTCTTAGGGACATATAAAATACTTAAAAATATCAAGATTAGGAACAAAATTAGGCACTCAATTGGAACAAAAATCAGATTTTAATTTTTTTATCCCTGGCTATGGAAAGAGTGCTTAATAAATAGCAGCTGAACTAATAGAAGAATAAGTATTGGTCAGGTGTTACTGAGAGAATTTTCTACATAAGGCATAGTCTCTGCAGCTTAACCCTCACTGTCCTCACTGTGTCCAAGATTCAGAAAGTGCGTCTTATATCATTGCAAGTTGGAGGTTTTCTGAAAGACTTCAAGAACAACTTTAGATAGAACCTTGGTTTTTCTCTGTGGTTTCTTTCCAAATCTAGTAAAATTTCAGTGGCTGTGCTGCTGATCATATATTTAAGATTGATAGAACTAATTCTGGGTTAAATTACAATGTACACACCAAGCTGAAGATCATTCTGGTCACTCGGGGCCAATGTCTGGATACATCCCCATCCCTTGGCACAAACAGAAGCTAGTTTTTCAGACTGTTTCCAGATTTAATGAAGACCTCCTACCCCAACTATCTTGACCTGTAGAATATCATTGTGGTTAGGATTCTGAACATGGGGATCCTTTACTTTCCTTCCTCATGGATTTTAGAGTTTCAAGAGTATCCCATAAAAAATGCATATTCAGTAGTCCCCACTTACCCTTAATGTATATGTTTCAGTATACCCAGTGGATGCCTGAAACCACAGATAGTACCAAACCCTATATATACTATGTTTGTTCTATCCATACATACATGATAAAGTTTAATTTATAAACAGGCATGGTAAGATATTAACAACAACAATAATAAAATAGAACAATTATAATAATATGCCAGCATAACTACTCTTGTGCATTGGGGTCATTATGAATTAAAACAAGGGTTACTTGAACACAAGCATTGTGATACTGCCACAGTCAATCTGAAAACTGAGGAGGCTACTAAGTGACTAGCAAGCAGGTAGAGTCTATGGGGTGAGTACTCTGAACAAAGGGATGATTCAAGTTCCAGGTGGGAGAGAGCAGAAAGATAAGGGAGGGTGTCAGATTTCATCACACTAAGAATGGCATGCAATTAAAAACTTATGAATTGTTTACTTCTAGAATTTTTTATTTAACTTTTTTCAATTTAGAATTTTCAAATTTTCTTAAATATTTGATACATAAGAAGTACATATTTTGAGGTTATATGTAACATCTTGATACAGTCATATAATATATATTGATCAGATCAGGGTAAGTGGGATATCTGTCTCCTTAAACATTTATCTATCCTTTATACTGGAAATAATTATTATCCTCTATCTATTTTGAAATATGCAGCAGATCATTGTTTAGTCACCTTACTGATTTATCAAACACCAGGTCTTGTTTCGATAATCTAACCATATTTTTGTTCATATAAATCAACCCCACTTTATTTCCTCTCCTCCAACCCTGGCCCTTCATGGCCTCTGGTAACCACCAATCTACTCTTTATCTTCATAAGATAACCTTTATTACCTCCAACATATGAGAGAGAACATGTGATACTTGTCTTTCTGTGCCTGGCTTATTTCACTTAACATTATGACTTCCAGTTCCATCCACTTATATTGCTGCAAATGACAGGATTTCATTCTGTTTTATGGCTGAATAATATTCCATTGTGTAAATATACCACATGTTCTGTATCCATCGATGGCCTCATAGGTTGATTCCATATTTTGGCTATTGTGAATAGTGCTGCAATAAACATGGAACTGTAGCTATCTCTCTAATATATTGATCTCCTTTCTTTTGGATATATACCCAGTATTGGGATTGCTGGATCCTATGGTAGTTCTATATTTTGTATTTTTAAGAACTCCCATGTCATTTTCTGGGATAGCTATATTAACTTACCTTCCTAGCAACAGTGTACAAGGGTTCTCCTTTCTCCACAATCTTGCCAACATCTGCTATTCCTTGTCTTTCAGATAAAACCAATTTAACTGAGGTGAGATGATACCTCATTGTGGTTTCCCTTTGCATTTCTCTGATTATTAATGTTGTGTAATTTTTATATACCGATGGGCCATTTTTATGTCTTCTTTTGAGAAATTACTATTCAGATCTTTTGTCCATTTTTAATTGGATTATTTATTTCCTGGGGGGGGGGTTGTTTGCTTTTTTGAGATTCATATATATTCTGGTTGTTTATCCCTTGTCAAAAGGATAGTTCACAAACATTTTCTCCCATGCTGTGCATTGTCTCTTCCATTTGTTGGTTGATTCCTTTGCTATACAGAAGCTTTTTGCTTGATACAATCTCCTTTGTCTATTTTTGCTTTTGTTGTCTACACTTTGGAGGTCCTGCCCCCAAAAACCTTGCTTAGCCTAATGTCCTGTAGCACCTCTTCAGTGTTTTCTTGTAATAGTTTCGTAGTGTCATGTCTTATTACATTTAAGTCCTTTAATCCACTTTAAGTCGATTTTTGTATATTGTGAAAGATAGGGGTATAGTTCCATTCTTCTGCACATGATTATCTAGTTTTCCTACTACTATACATTGAAGAGCCTGTCTTTTCCTCAAAGTGTGTTCTTTGTGTGTTTGGCAAAAATGAGTTGACTGTAAATGCATGGATTTATATCTGGAGTTTCTATTCTGTTCCATTGGTCTGTATGTCTCTTTTTATGCCACTACCATGCTATTTTGATTACTATATCTTTGTAGTATATTTTGAAGTCACGTAGTGTGATGCCTCCTCCTTTGTTCCTTTTGCTCAGGATTGCTGTAGCAATTCGAGGTATTTTGTGCATCCATAGAAATTTTAGGATTGTTTTCCTATTTCTTTGAGAATGTCATTGATATTTTGGTAGGAATTACATAGAATCTATAGATTGTTTTGGATAGTATTGACATTTAAACAACATTAAATTTTTCGATCCATGAGCACGAAATGTCTTTCCATTTGTTGTGTCCTCTTCAATTGTTTTTCATCAATGTTTTATTGTTTTCCTTGGAGAGATCTTTTACTTCTTTCTTTCTTTCTTTCTTTCTTTCTTTTTGAGACAGAGTTTTTGCTCTGTCGCCCAGGCTGGAGTGCAGTGGCACAATCTCAGCTCACTGCAAGCTCTGCCTCCCGGATTCATGCCATTCTCCTGCCTCAGCCTCCTGAGTAGCTGGGGTTACAGGCACCCACCACTATGCCCGGCTAATTTTTTGAATTTTTAGTAGAGGCAGGGTTTCACCGTGTTAGCCAGAATGGTCTCGATCTCCTGACCTCGTGATCTGCCTGCCTTTTTTGAGACGGAGTCTCGCTCTGTTGCCCATGCTGGAGTACAGTGGCGCCATCTCAGCTCACTGCAAGCTCCACCTCCCGGGTTCACGCCATTCTCCTGCCTCAGCCTCCCGAGTAGCTGAGACTACAGGCACACGTCACCACACCCGGCTAATTTTTTGTATTTTTAGTAGAGACAGGGTTTCACCATGTTAGCCAGGATGGTCTCCATCTCCTGACCTTGTGATCCGCCTGCCTCTGCCTCCCAAAGTGCTGGGATTACAGGCATGAGCCACCACGCCCGGCTCATCTTTTACTTCTTTAGTTAAATTTATTTCTATGTATTTTATAATTTTTATAGTCATTGTACATTTCTTAATTTCTTTTTCATATTGTCCACTGATGTTGTATATAATACTAATGATTTTTGTATACTGTTTTTGTATCCTGCAAATTTACTGAATTTATTTATCAGTTCTAAGAGTTTTTTGGTGGAGTCTTTAGGTTTTTCTAAATACGAAATCACATTGTCTGCAAACCAGGATAATCTGATTTCTTCCTTTCCAATCTGAATGCCTTTTATTTTTTTCTCTTGACTGATTACTCTGGCTAGAATTTCCAGTATTATGTTAAACAAAAATGGTGAAAGTGGGCATCCTTGTCTTGTTTCAGATTTTAGAGAAAAGGATTTCAATTTCTCCTTATTTAGTATGATGTTACTTTGAGTATGTCATGTGTGGCCTTTATTGTTTTGAGATATATTTCTTCTATCCCCTGTTTGTTAAGTATTTTTATCACCAAGGAATGTTGAATTTTATAGAATGTTTTCTCAGGATTCATTGAATGATCATATGGTTTTTGTTTTAGGTTCTATTAATGTTATGTTTAACATTTATGATTTGCATATGTTAAACCATCCTTGCATCTCTGGAATGAATTCCATTTGATGAAGATGGTGAATAATCTTTTAAATGTGTTGTTGAATTCGGTTTGCTTATGTTTTTTGAGGATTTTTGCATTTATGTTAATCAGATATATTGGCCTGTAGTTTTCTTTTTTTTGTTGTATCCTTGTCTGGTTTTGGTACCATCAGGGTAATGCTGGTCTTGTAGAAGGAGTTTCCCCTTTTTTCACTTTTTTTGAAGAGTTGTTTGTTTGTTTGTTTGTTTTGAGACAGAGTCTTGCTCTGTTGCCCAGGCTGGAGTGCAGTGGTGCGATCTCAGCTCACTGCAACCTCTGCCTTCCGGGTTCAAGCAATTCTCCTGCCTCAGCCTCCTGAATAGCTCGGATTACAGGTGCACACTGCCACATCCAGCTAATTTTTGTATTTTTAGTAGAGACAGGGTTTCACTATGTTGACCAGGCTGGTCTCAAACTCCTGACTTCAGGTGATCCACCCGCCTTGGCCTCCCAAAGGGCTGGAATTACAGGCGTGAGCCATGGCACCTGGCTGAAGAATTTTAGTAGAATTGGTATCAGGTCTTTAAATGTTTGGAATAATTCAGCAGTGAAACTATCAGGTCCTGAATTTTCTTTGATAGGAGACTTTTATTGTGACTTTGATCTCATTATTTACTATTGGTTTGTTCAGATTTTCTATTTCTTCATGGTTCAGTCTTGGTAGTTTATGTATTTCCAGTAACTTCTCCATTTTTCCCAGATTTTCCAATTTGTTGCCATGTACTTGTTTGTAACAGTCTCTATTCTTTGAATTTCTGTAGTATCAATTATGTCTCCTCTTGTATTTCTGATTTTATTTATTTGGGTCTTCTCTCTTTTTTCTTAGACTAAATAAAGGTTTGTTCATTTTGTTTATCTTTTCAAAAAACCAGCTTTTCATTTTGCTGCTATTTTGTATTTATTTAAGTCTCAATTTCATTTATTTCTGGTGTTATCTTTTATTTCTTTCTTACTATTAAATGTGAGTTTAGTTTGTTCTTGCTTTTCTAGTTCCTGAAGGTATGTCATTAGTTTCTTTATTTGAAGTCTTTCTACTTTCATTTGTTGCTATAAACTTTCCTCTTAGCACTGCTTTTACTTTATCCCATAGATTTTTGTATGTTTTAGTTCTTTTTCCATTTGTTTCAAAAATTTTAAAATTTTATTCTTAATTTATTCATTGGCCCATTGATCATTCTGGAGTATGTTGTTTAATTAACATGTGTTTGTATAGTTTCCAAGGTTTCTCTTGTTATTGACTTCTAGTTTTATTTCATTGCAGTCAGAAAAGATAATTAAGATAATTCTCCTTTTTTGAAATTTTTTAGATTTGTTTTGTGTCCTGAGATGTGGTCTTTTCTGGAGACTGTTTCATGTGCTCATGAAAAAAACATATATTCTGCAGCAACTGGGTGAAAGGTTCTGTATATGTCAGCTAACCCCATTTGGTCTAGTGTGTAGTTTAACTCTTACACTGCTTTGTTGATATTCTGCCTAGATTATCGGTCCATTACTGAGAGTAGTTTGGTAAAGTCCACTCCTGTTATAGTGCAGCCTTTTTCTTGCTTTAGATCTATTAATGTTTATTTTATATACTTGGATGCTGCTGTGTTGGGTTCATAGGCATTATAATTGTTATGTCTTCTTACTGAATTGACTCTTTTGACCTGTGTCTTTTTGTTCAGTCTTTGGCTTGTGATGCATGTTATCTGATATAAATATAGCTACTCCTGCTCCTTTTTGGTTTCAATTAGCATGAAATGTCTTTTTCTATCCCTTCACGTTCAGTGTATTTGTGTCTTTTTGAGTGAGGCTTGTTTTTTGTAAGCAGTATACATTTGAGTCTTATTTTTTTGTGTACTCAGCTACTCTATGTCTTTTCATTGGATAATTGAGTCTATATGTATTTATGGTTATTATGAATAAGCAATGACTTACTACTGTCATTTTGTTATTTGTTTCCTGGTGATTTTGTAGCTCCTCTCTTCCTTTCTTTTCTTTGTGGTGTACTGATTTTCTCTGGTAGTATACTCTAATTCATTATTTTTTATTTTTAGTGTATTTATTTTAGGTTTTTGCTTTGTGATTACTGTAAGACTTACAACAAACATCCTATGGCTATAGCAACTTATTTTAAACAGATGACAATGTGTCTTTGATCACAAAGAAAATAATAAAAACAGAGGAAATACTATTGCCCCTTATTTTGACCTTTTGTTGTATCAATTGATATATTTTTATATTACCTATCTCTTAATAGGTTGCTGTAACTATTATTGTTTTGACATATTTGTCTCTTAGTCTCCATACTAGAGTTATGAGTGAATTGCATGCCACTATTACAGTGTTAGAGTATTCCAAGGTTGTGTACTTACTTTTACCAGTGGGTTTTGTATCTTCAAATGTTTTCTTTTTGCACATTAATATTTTTTCTTTCATCATGAAGAGCCCCCTTTAGCATTTCTTGTAAGATGAGTCTGCTGATGATAAATTCCTTCAGCTTTTATTTGAAAGACTATCTGTCCTTTTTATTTGAAGGATAGCTTTGCTGGATACAGTATTCTTGGACAGTGTTTTCTCTCTTTCTTTGAGTATTTCGAATATATCCTCCCACTCCCTCCTAGCCTGTATGGCTTTCATTGAGAAATCTGTTGCTAGACAAATTGGAGCTTCTTTATATATTATTTGCTTTATTTATCTTGCTGCTTTTAGGATGCTCTCTTTGTCCTTGTCTTTTGTGAATTTGATTATTATATACCTTGGGGTAGTCTTACCTGGGTCAAGCCTGTTTTATGTTCTCAAACATTCCTATACTTGGATGTTTATATCTTTCTCAAGTTTTGGAAAATTTCCTGCTATTATTTGAGTAAGCTTTTTACCCCCTTGCTCTTTCTCAGCTCCCTCTTGAACACAAATAATTCCTAAATTTGCTCTTTTGACATAATTCTCTACATCTTATAGGCATTCCCCATTTCTTTTTATTGTTTTTTTCCTTTGGCTGTGTTTTCGTATATTTTCAAATAGCCTGTATTTGAGTGTACTGATTCTTTCCTCAGCTTAATCCATTCTGCTGCCGAGAGCCTCTAATCAGTTTTTCAGTTCGGCAAATATATTTCTCAGTTCCATGATTTCTATTTGATTTTTAATAATTATTTCAATCTCTTTATTAAAAGTCTCTGAAAACTTCTGAATTATTTTCCTGTGTTATTTTAGATATCACTGAGTTTTCTTAAAACTGTTGTTTTGAAATCTTGAGAGTTCACTTGTTACCATCTTATTAGGAACAGTCACTGACTCCTTGCTTTGGCCATTTGGGAAGGTCATGGTTCCTCCCCAACATTGTGGATGTACATCTGTGTCTTTGTATTAAAGGGGAAGTTATTTATTTAAGTCTTTTCTGTCTGGCCTGTTTGGGTTTTTATTGGATATGTTTGCTTAGAGATTTGTTTGCAATTGAATGTGTTTTTTGCTGGGTCACTGCCTTGTTTTCAGCAATAGATGATGTCTTAAAGCCAGATTTGCGTTGGCTCTAGCAAACATTTGGAATGCTACCCATTCCAGATTTGGGAGGTCCCAAAGGGGATATGCTAGAAGTATGAGAAGGCTGGCTAGAGTTTTATGCCCAGGGGACCCTTGGAATATACCTCCTAAGGTTTGGCGCTGCTGAATAACCACTCTGATTTGTCATCTCTTTTGGGCAAGACACAGAGCAGAGTTTCCAGGGCTGGGGATGGTAGTCGTGCCTCCCACGTTTGTCTATGGCTGTCGTCAGGGATATTTTTCACTTCAGGCCCTGCAAATACTCTCTGTGGGTTGAGGCAGGAACAGGTCTCCTGCTAGGGAACACAAGATGGTGGGAAAGCTGGTTGTCCACCTCAATCTCGCTTTTTCTATTACAGTAGCCCTGAGTGGGGAGGGGGAATTTTCCACAGGCTTGGTGCCTGGCAGATTAGGAAAACGGTGTACCACATATAAAAGTCCAATTCTTTGCCATTTGAACAAAGACTTTTGATTCTCTGTAGCCCCAGGAGCTATTTCCTCATTTATTTATTTATGTGAGACAGGGTATCACTTGGTCACCCAGGCTGGAGTGCAGTGGCACGAACTTGGCTCACTGCAACCTCTGCCTCCAGGGCTCAAACAATTCTCCCACCTCAGCCTCTCGAGTAGCTGGGACTACAGGTGTGCATCACCACACCTGGCAAATTTTTTGTATTTTTAGTAGAGACAAGGTTTCACCATGTTACCCAGGCTAGTCTCAAACTCCTGGGCTCAAATGATCTGCCCACCTTGGCCTCTCACTGTGCTGTTATTACAGGCTACAGCCACCGCACCTGACCTCTCTAGCACATTTTAATTTTGGGATGTTTCTAGTGATAATCTCAGTATTGTATATTTGTTTTGGTTTTTTGTGGGGGAAAGGGAAACAGGCTTGCTTCTGCTCCACCACTTTGGTGACATCTCCATTTTGTATTTTCAGATGACAGTTGACCATAGGTAACTGAAACCATAGAAAGCAAAATTGCAAATAAGGAGAGACTGCTGTACTCTTAGTAGGGATTAAAATATAATATTTTTCTCATCTACTCAACAAATGTTATTAGGAATTTGGCCTTTTTAACTGGAGAGAACCAGACAGATACAATGAAGATTTCTGCGTGACTCCTGAGAAGGAAGAGTCCAGGCACCAGGACCCAAAATAAGTAATTGGATGACAATGTAATTAAGGTCAGAGTGGAATTTTCAGGGCTGGTGATGGTAGTCCTGCCCCTCCCCTTTGTCTCTGGCTGTCCTTAGGGGTATTTCTGTCTTCAAGCACTTTTTTTTTTTATTATTTTGGTAAATTATTTTATTTCTTGCATGATGATTTGGAGGAACTATCTTCAAACCAGTACAAATATTTCATAAATAGCATCTGGCCATTTTCTAACCAATTGAGTAATTTGTTGCGCAATAAGCCACTTCACATCTTTCAGCAAGATATACATTGAATTTGAATAGTAAAGACATTATGCAATAAATTAGGACACAATTAAAATTTGCTTTAAATATTTCTTTGGGGGAGAGGACACCACACTTCCACTCAATGAAGAGAAACACTTTTGCAGTCCAGAGGTCTTTTACTTTTCTATACCTATTTGCCATGAATCCATAGGGACTGGGTTCCGGCAGCTCAGGCTCCTTCTCACTGGTTCTCCCAAAGTGTGTGTCTCTGGGTGGAGCAGGCTGGCACTTCTCTTGAACCCAGGTGACTTTCTCTTTGGCTTTCTTCTTTTCCGATCATTTTCCTTCACAAGTTTCAGGAAGCTGTCTCAGCCCTTAAAGTGCTTAATATGCTCAATATGAACAATAATTCTGACAAGAACCTTGCCCATAACTTGTTTGCTTACAACAATGCCAACAGCATGCTGTGTAACGTTGTAGACCCTTCCAGTTTTGCCTTCATAACACTTGTAGGACATTCCTTTTTGATCAGTATTCATTCCCTGGATGTCTACAATATCACCTTTCTTATAAACTCTCATGTACATGTCCAAAGGAACAACTCCATGTTTTCTAAAAGGCCTAGAGAACACGTATCAAGTGCCTCTCCTCTTTCCCTTTGTGTTCATTTTGGTGAATTACTAGAAAATGGCAGTTCTGGCCCAAAGGAAGCCAGGCACTTTCATTGCTCCCTATTGGTTGAGACAGAGACAGCATTGAAAGGGAACCCTGCCAGGGAACACAAGATGGTGGGCTGTCCACCTCGATCTCACTTTTTTCAGTGTAAAATCCCTGAGCGAGGGGAAATTTTCCATAGACTCGGTGAAAAAGAAAACTGCTTACACTGAGGGAAAAATAAACAAGTAATCTGTCCCAACAGATCTAAAATGACAACACAGAGTAGTTAATATTTGAACCGGGTCTCCTAGAACTAATAGGCACTTATCTGGAGCAGGAAGAGGAGATAAGATGTGAACACATCAAAACCTGTTTTCTTGTGGCTACAGTATCTGCCAACCATTGTATCTTTGAAGCCTAGCACAGAACCCCTATAATGAATTCAATAACTATTATTTGAATTCAAGAATAAATGAGAGAAATAATGACTTGAATGTATGTAGGGCAGCATGAGCCATAGAAGAAATAAGATAAGACAAGAAAGATTAGTTAGGAGAAGACACTTTGAAGACCACACTATAAAAACTGAATTTTATTCTGTACATTAGTGTGATCTCTTGCATCAGGATGTATTGAAGTACTTTTTCAAAATGCAGTTTCCTGAATTTCACCACAGATTAACAGAATCAGATCTCTTGGGGACTGAATCAAGGAATCAGCATCTTCTGCACTTTGTGAAAGCTACTTCTGGAAGCAGTGCCCAACTTTTAAAATGTTAGTTTTGAATTTGGGGGAGGGCTAAATATCTTAAGGGATCTGTTGAAAGCTAAGGAAATTCTTCCTATAAAAACATATATACACATTCATTTTTACTAACAATTTCAGAGAGATCATGAAACCCCTGAGATTAACCTATGGACTCAGGTTAATAGCCTCAGAAACCAAGCTGGCTAACATTTGGCTTAGGAAAATCAGGTGTGAACAATTGTAACTAAGAGTTATAGTGAAAAGGCCTTTAGGTGAAGCTGAAGAATATAGACAGTTTCCTCTAAACAACTGGTCTTTTGTAAAGGACCAACCTAATCTCATCCTGTCAATATTTACTATAAAAGAGACGTTCACATGTGAAAAGAGAAGAATTTATGCTGGGAGCCAGGAAGCTTCTAGGTCATTTCCGTCTTAAGTAAAGCATTTCATGAAAAATTGGAATGTTTCAAACTGAAAAAACGTACTTATTGAGCATTTAGAAACTGATTTTTTTTTTGCTCTGTTTCAAATAACGAAGTTGTTGCAAGTCTAGAAAATGTCCAAGTGAACTGTTTATGTAATTAACCCTTCAAAAATTTAGATTATATCTAGAAATCTTGGTCTCTTTCTGATAATCTAGCATTTGGGAACCATGGTGTGGTTCTATTTCCACAAAAATTGAGACCTCTATCTGCAAATAACAGCTAAATGGTCTATTGCTAGAGATATGTCACATGGAACAAGATAAAGTCTATGAAAACAGCCCTTTAAAAAAGTCATGGCTGAACTCTAATGACCTAAATTATTTAATGCAAACATTGTGTGTAACTTTGGAAATTTAGGGCAGCTCTCTCCCTGCCATAGTCAACTAAAACAAGCCTGTTTATGTGAAAGCAATGTGGAAACAGAGTTCGGAGGCACAACATGCTATTCGTTGTACCTGGGGCAGAATCACTGAACTTCATCTAAACTTGGAGCTGACTCAAAAACCGGGTGAGAAGGAAAGTACTTGACACCAAGAGACAGAGACTGTGCTGGCATATGTGGGAGGGCTTCATAAACTGCAGAGCATTATATGGAGTTAAGAAGGTAACAGTGTATTCAGTTCACAACTTATAGTCTTGTTCTGTCGGCTTTTAATCACTGATTAATAAACAACATCATATTATAATTCTCAACCCACAACTTGTTTTTTCACTCAACATTGCTTTGGAATTTAGTTTGTATTTATATATGTTGACAATGTCCATTTCTTTTAAATGTGTAAATGCCCTGTTGTATGAATAAGCCAAAACTTTGCTTTCCATTCTAAAGGGAGATATAGGTTGTTTTTAATTGTCTAGTATGGCCAATAGCTTTTCAACAAACATCTCTCTGCATATCCCCTTGTGCACATGTGGTAGGGTTTATTTAAGGTTTCTACCAGCCATGAATTTGCTGGGTCAAAGGATACTGCATTGTAAACTTTGTTAAATAATTTCAAATTGTTCTCCAAAGTAGGCAAATCAGTTACGTGAAAGCTGTAGTTGCATTATTTTATTGTCTACCTTGTGTCAGCCTTCTCTAATTGCTAGTGAGGTTTTGCGTCTTTTCATACATTGTCTCTTCAAGTGTACTCTTCCATGAATTGCTGGTTAATATTCTGTGCCCATTTTTCTAGGTGCCAAATGCTAATCTTGGGATCAATTGGGATATACCTATGAGCAAAATAAAGAGCACTACTCTTAGAGTTTACCTTCTAGCAAGAGGAAATGTATTATGAAGAATAAACATAATAAACAAGTGCATTTTATAGCACAATAGAAGGTGATAAATACTACTGGAAAAAAGACAAAGTAGGACAGGGTAATGTGAAGGGGATTGGGGCCACAGAGTAGGCAAAACATTTTATTGTATTAAATAGGGTGGTCAAGGTGGGCCTCTTTGAGAAGGCAGGATTTGAGTCAAGATGAGGAAGTAAAGAACAGCAAGAGGTCAGTGAGTCAGAAGTGGAGACACAGAAGAGAAGAGCTATAGAGATGAAGTCAGAAAAGTAGAGGGGAAGGGTTGCTATATAGTGTCTTGGGGGCCATTGTAAAACTTGGCTTTTAGCTGAATGAAATGGGGGAACCACTGAAGGGCTATGAGCAGAGAAGTAACACGATCTGGCTTATCATGTTATTGGCTTATGTTATAAAAGAACCACTCACGGCCTGGCTTGGTGGCTCACGCCTGTAATTCCAGCACTTTGGGAGGCTGAGCCAGGTGGATCACGAGGTCAGGAGATCGAGACCATCCTGGCAAACATGGTGAAACCCCATCTCTACTAAAAATACAAAAAAAATAGCTGGACATGTTGGTGTGTGCCTCTAGTCCCAGCTACTCGAGAGGCTGAGGCAGGAGAATCGCTTGAACCCGGGAGGCAACGGTTGTAGTGAACCGAGATCATGCCATTTCACTCCAACCTGGGCAACAGAGAAAGACTACGTCTAAAAAAAAAAAAAAAAAAAAAAGGCTGCTCACATTAAATGCTGATGTGCTATAGTTCTATAGTTTCATAGTTTCTACATAATGAGAAACTTGGCTAAGTAATTTCTTCCTTTTGGAAAATCTATCCATTAATAGAACATCAGTAAAGGCTAGGAAACATTGTGGTTGAATTAAAAATTAAAATTTAGAACTTGTATAAGAAGGATGAGTTCTAACAGTGACTTTTATACTTTTTCTTCTGGCAGCTCTAGCTTCTTGTCTTTGACCTTTGTGCTTTAATTTACGTGCCTGTTAGGAATAAAGTTACTTATTGCTATTGTTGCCAGCTTTATGCCAGGGCCTGGGCCAGCTGTTGTTTAAACATTATCTCTAACGCCTGACAGCACAATGTGTGGTAAGTATTGTCATCTTTATTTTGCAGAGCTAGGATAGAAGCCAAATCTCACCAAGTCCCTTATTTTTCCATTATACTATGGTACACACTGTATATGGTAAGGCTGTCATAGAATGTCTTTAACTAGATGGCACTGAGGTTTAAAATAATATGTTTCAACAAGTTGGTACTGAATAATGCTTAAGACCACCATAAAAATTGTTAAAGAGTAACTGTCTTAATATATATGATTCTCTAATCTAGCTTTTATCTTTTTTGAAGCTTGCATCTAACAAAACCTGCTTTACCCCTTTCTTGTTTGGTTTGATACTAGAAACAAAATTTATGGAATGAATTTTGGGTATCCAAAAATATTTGTCCTACTTCTTTAGAAAAGTGTAAGTTTCAATCCAATGGAGTAATCTAATATGTGAACCTGTTATCAAAACCCGGTGTAAGTGACAGGTTTCAAGTGTTTTAATAAACTCAAAAGTTTAAAGAAAAATAAATTTCTCCCCAATGTATAGTGAATAACAAGCTATGTTTTGTTTTCTTCAACCTGAGTTGAGAATACGCCACATAATGATAGATCTAGTCTCTTCACATATATTTGAACACACATAGTTCAAGACCCAAGTGGATTCTATCAGTTTTCAAATTAAGGCCAAAATTTATGTCTCCAAATTCAGGACTGTTCAAAGGCAATCTTAGCCAAGAGACACCTCTGTTATTTTTTCCATAACTGTTTAAATTCCAAATAATAAGACTATATTTTTTTCTGAGCCCGGAAGTCTATGATAATTACACATTGTCTTTTGGTACAGTTTATCTTTAAACAAACTTCAGACAGGTCAGAATAAATTGTTTTAATGTTAGATTGTAACAAATTGCTAGGCATATCATCATTTACTGCAAATAAATGTACACGTCCGAAATAGGAAAAATTGGGCAGAGGTGAATTCAACCACCCAGCCATTTACATGAAATAGCATTACTCGATGCCATTTTTAACTTCCAGCTTTGTCTAGATGAGCTCATTCAAGTTCACCTCAGTTGGGTGAACTGAGGAATCTGGAGATTAAGATCCCATGCATGTGTGTGACTGTGTTCAGTTAGAATAACATTTTCTTCCTGCAGATCATTAATTAGAATGTTTTTAAAGGCAAAACAGAGCACACAAAACACAGTTTGCTGAAAATGATGTTAGTTTACTTACTTTGAAAAATCTACTTCTATAAATTCATATATTAAAAAATAAATTAAAAGATAAAAATGATGTCCTAATATATTTCCTATTGAGAAAGCAAAATAATTAGCAATCTTCATTAGTTGTCTAGGAAAATAATTTCCTCTTCAAGAAAGTTGCCTCTATTTGCTAAGCTGTTCTAACCAAATTTCCCTTTATCACACATGAAATTTAACTGGAAATACTAGTGGTCTGTTCTCACTTGATTTTTCTGCATAAGAGTTTAAAAGGCAGGGTTACTATGTAATCTAGTCTGGTAAATTCTTTTTTGCCTAGGCAAAAACACCAGTTTACTTGTTAAAGATGATGAAGAGTTAAGTCCAGAGTTCATATCACAATCTTATCCCATGACACTCCCTCCCCCTTTCACTTGATGAAAATATGCTCATGTGAAGTGAATTCTGAAACTGAATCCGCTGAACATGCTCAGCATTTGGTACCAGATTTGTACTGTGACATTCAAACTTCTGCCATGGCTATTGCAATGTAAATAGGAAATTCTAAATGTGATTTGAATTGCCCTTTGGGGAGTTTTACAATGAGAGACGGTACATTTCCAAGGTAGCCCATAGTTAATATGGAGCAAGTCACAGTGGTCGGGTTGGAGACTGTTCTGCTTCGGAGCACAAGTTGACAGGAAACTCTGCACGCCTTCAACCGGACCGAGGGAATTCGGCGGTTGACATAGCCATGTATAGTTTTGAAATATTTTCTCTTGTTAGAAATGTTTTAAATTAGCCCATGAAAATAAGCACCTTTATTATTCACATACAGTGATTCAGTTTGGAGGTGACAGCTGTCTACATAGATCGTAGTGTAGAGATTGGCATAAGCAACGACTGTTTTTTAATTAACAACAAGCTTTTGTAATTATTAGAGGTCAGCATTTCCTGTAATTGAATCATGTATGCTAGCAAATATACTCTCACAGCAAGCTGCCGTGCTCAGACCTTTCCCACGAAATGCAACTATTAGGTACCATCGTGTTGCACACAGAAAATGCATGGTAAGTTCGAATTGTACAAAGATATTTCCAAGATTCTGAAAGAACTACATTCAATGGCATTGAATTTTATATATGTTGTGATATTAAATGATATAAAATTCTAGTTCTTTCTACCTATAAATAAATTTAGACGTTGAGACTTTTAAGAAAAGTGCATTGCTGAAGTTCTCCACAAGAGGGCCATAGCTCCCTTATTCTTTTAAATTTGGATTCAAGCTCAAAAAAAAAAAAAGTAAATGCTATTATTTTCTCCTCAAACTTGTTTCATATATCTTATATATATCATAAATATGTGATAATAAGAATAATTTGAAAAAATGATGGATGCATAAGTGTGTACAGTGAAAGATTCCCTGCTGGTTTCCCCCTCCCCCCTCAAACATAACCACCTTTAAAGTGTGCTGGGGTTCTTTCCACATTTAAGCTTATCATGTATTTTTTATTTTACACAATGTGATTGCACTAAAGATTTATTTTATGTTTTGCTTCTTTGTTTATTCACTAAACCATACATTTAGGCATCTTTCTATAATCAGTCTACACAGACCTGCCTTTTCTTGTATATGGTTTCAGAGTATTATTTTGTATGTCTCTAAAATGCATTAATAAATCCCCTACAGATAAATATTTAGACTGTTTTTAGTCTTTTGCTATTAAAAACAATGCTGCAGTTAAAAATCTTGCATTTATTTCTTTGCACAGGTATAATTTCTCTGCATGTTAAATTCCCTAGCTGCATAATTATAAAGCTTGTTTACTTAAAACTGTGTCTATCCCCCTCAGAAAAGATGGTTTCACTGAATTACACTCACACCATATAGGTGTGAGAAGTACTTTTAGCTCTGACTCTGACAAATACTGTGTATGTCAAACCTTGTAATCTTTGCCAGTCTATGAAAGGAAAAAAATAATATCTTGGCAGTAGTTAAAAAAAAAATTCTAGGTCTGTGATAACTTACTCCAATTAATTATTTAACTATCCCAATTAAATTTTTTTTTACTTTCAAAACTGTGTTTCACAAATTTTATCAAAGATGGAAGCAGAGTGACTAGAAAAGACATCACTGGGCAAACTGACCTGGCTTCCATAAACTAGTGAGAGTAAAACCAGTGCTATATCTAAGTAAGTGCTTAGTAGTTGCTACAATAATTTTATATCATTCGAAAATTTTTGTTTATTATAAAAACTGTATAAAATACAGTGGTCAGACATTAGTATTCCTATCATACAAATTAGACTGAATATTTGGACAACGTTCTTTTTACTTCTTCGTTATTATGATCATCAATTTAAAGAACTTCAATAAAGAAACTTGAAGTTTCTTATCTAAATTTTACTTAACCTTCCAAGCCTGTTTTTTCCTTTCTCCTTAGAGAATGTCTATCACAATTTGCCCATTCTTTTCTTTTCTTTTCATTCTAAGCTACAACACCCACCCTTTCCTCTCAGTTTTTAGCAAAGAACAAAATGCCCAGAATTGAAATGTCAAGTATTTTTTTCCTAACAAAATATTTTTATTACTAGATTAAATATACACCCAAAGTAGCAGATTGAAAATAATTACAACAGAAGCTGGCTAGTTTACTGAACCAGCTTTGCTCACTTTCCTTGGAGGAAAAACTGGTTATTTCAGTGATAGCCATATATATTATACATGACCTAAAACTAACTATCCCATCAAGTGACAAGCCCATTTTGGAAAAGCGCAAAGCAGGCAAGGCATATCTACTGCCATTGCAACCATCCCCATATTTTTCCCATCTGAGTGCTTCTTTCCTCCTTTCCCCTGCCACCTAACTATGTTTAGTTTTGTCCCAGCAATCTCTACAGGGAGTGAAATATTCTGATTTTTCATATTAGTTGAATATATCTACTGAGGTGTGGAGGGTCCCTCAAAGGAGAGCTTCTCTTAAGGGAATACTTTAAGGAGTGGTGAGCAGGAGATGTGTTTTCAAGCACTGAATATTTCATAAGTGGTTTCTGTGCCTGCTTGCATGGACCATCTCTGGCTCTATGTAAATGCAAAATGCCAGATGTAGAAAAATAAGATAGTAAAGAAGTATTAGAGGTACTAGAGTAACACTGTCTTTTTGTTTGTTTGTTTGTTTTTATGTTATGGTTTGTGTTTTCTCTGGGTGTTTCGTTTGATTGTTTTTGTTTTATTTTGTTTTTGTCACTTATACTTCAAGCTTTAGAATAGTATGTTCTAAATCCACATTCCAGCTTTTGTGGATATGTGGATTTTGTTAGACTTTGGCTGGTGCTGAGGACACAGACCCTCCTTCCTGTCTCCTAACCCAACCAGATAAGAATCAGTGTAACTTACATGCCTCAATCATTTCTTATTTTGAGATCTCTGAATTTTTAGGTTGTCCTATTTCCATTTTTAGTTATTAACTAAATTATTTGAGAAAAAGGAGATGAAATGAAGTGGGATTGTTATTAGCCGTCAATTTGTGAACTTCAAAATACGGCATTGCTACAAAAGGAAAATACCTATGAACCAGGAAAAATGAGTTAGTTATATATATGGATATGGTTTTTGTTTGTGAGAAATGAGTTATGTATATGGGATGAATTCCTGAGTGTGAATGTTGTTATAAAAATAATAATTTAATAAAAATGCATTTATACAAATCAGAAAGAAAAGAGACTTGTATAGATAAACCAGAATTTATTTCATCCTTGTGCTGTAGTTTTTGTGTTGAAAAATGTGATTTTGGATTAAAAGCTCCAGCTGTGCAGTAATGTCTTATCAGTTGTGTAGCAATGTCTTATCAGTTGTGTAAAATAACCTTTGGACTGAATATTTCTTAATCATTCTATATTCTCCATAACATATACTGTGCATAAAATTCTCTATGCTTCATGTTAGAGATGTAATGAATAATTTGACAGAGGGTCAAATGCTTTTAAACACGATTGACGAAACTATTTTTAAAAATTAAAGGTTTCTAAGTGGTTGAAAAGTATACGCCCAGAAGCCTAGAAATAGAGTTGGTTCATTTGCCAGATACTAAAAAAGTACACAGAAACAGGAAAAAGAGAGAGAGAAAGAAGCTGATTTGTTATTTTCCATTTTCAACTTGTTCAGATGGATTTTTGTGGCTGGAATTGTCATCAAGTGTGTGACTGTCGCTCTATCTGAGGGGCTCCTCAATGCCTCCCTGACTGGGCTGGAGTCAAAGACAGCAATAGAATAGACAGAGCAGTTCCACCCGATGAACATGGGGGTGTCACACTTGTAGGTTTCAACTCCCCCCATATTATCCAATGAATTCTTTAGTTAAAAATGAATACAATTCTGGTTAATGAACACACATTCAAATAAGAAGTTTCTTACATGCTATTCTAGTGTCAACTTGCAAAATATCTTTTTTAAAAACATCTTTACATTGATATTTTGGGAAAGAATCTGTATAGTTCCAATCGTTTAAATGACAGCCCGTACCTCATACCATGGAGTAGGTAATCAGTTCAATAATTCAAAAGAAAAAAATCAGACCAGTTAGGGTGGGCAAAATAATCAGATGAAAAATTGAAATTTTTATGTTTCAACCAGCGCTTTTGACAGCAGGTTGATAAGGTCACATAAGAGGTACATGAATGTATTGGCATCCTTAGTTGTGTTTGTATCCTGCTAGTATCCTTCGGTGCATGTGCATGCTGTTAGCATCCTCAGGTGTGCTTGAATGCCACGTTCTATTAAGTTGCATTCTCCAGAGGCACAAAGAAATGCCGATGTGCTTCTAAATAACCAGCTTGTACAAATGTTTAAACACTTTAAATTTCACAAGAGCTTACACTTTGGCAAGCTATTAAAAGGGGAAATATCTGTAGTGTTTCTGGGACATATCATCTTCAGTTGGAAACATTGGATTACAAAGTATTTTGGGAAGAACTTTCTGAAGGGCTTATTTGCTGTTTGTGTAGAAAAATATTTTTCTAGCATAATTTTCAATAATGTTTTACAAAACCATTACTTTTATAGAGACACCAAGAGTAATAATATTGAATCATCATGCACACAGACTCATAACAGAGTCCTACCCTCTCCCAGGTCTGAAGCAGAAAAGTAAATAACAAATACGACCTTCTAATATATTGGAATCAGTGTTATCTTTTATCGATCTTAAACTTTTTCAACATTTAATTTTGATTTAGTTTGGTTTTAAAAACTGGATTTTATTCCAAGGCTGGAAGCTTTATGGTTTCATAATGTGATTTCTAAAGAATTTGGAGCGGGAGTGAATGTCTGGGAGCACCTCCAATCTGAATGCTATGATCAAATAGAAGCCTATGGAAATAAAGATTCTACTGCAGCATCATGAACTGCATACATTTTGGACAGAGGCTTAAAAACACTTGATTATCATGCCTGTAATCCCAGCACTTTGGAAGACCAAGGCAGGCGGATCACCTGAGGTCAGGAGTTTGAGACCAGCCTGACCAACATGGAGAAACCTTGTCTCTACTAAAAATACAAAATTAGCTGAGCATGGTGGCACATGCCTGTAATCCCAGCTACTTGGGAGGCTGAGGCAGGAGAATTGCTTGAACCCGAGAGGCAGAGGTTGCAGTGAGCCGAGATGGCGCCATTGCCCTCCAGCCTGGGCAACAAGAGCAAAACTCTGTCTCAAATAATAATAATAATAATAATAATAATAATAATAATAATAAGATAAAAATAAATTTGGAGGCTGAGGCAGGTGGATCACGAGATCAGGAGTTCAAGACCAGCCTGGGCAACATGGCGAAAACCCGTCTCTACTAAAAATACAAAAATTACCCAGGCATGGTGGCAGGTGCCTGTAATCCCAGCTACTCGGGAGGCTGAGGCAGGAGAACTGCTTGAACCTAGGAGGCGGAGGTTGCAGTGAGCCCAGATCGTGCCATTGTACTCCAGCCTGGGCAACAAGAGCAAGACTCCATCTCAAAAAATAATAATAATAATAAAAATAAAACTGGATTCATTACAAGAGGAATACAGGGACTTCTATGGACAGCAAGTGGTCTTACAAATTCAAGACAAAGCCTACAGCCTTGAGCATTATATACTCACATATACTTCATTTGAGTATATAATGAAGTGAATGCAATAAATATGAACAATTTAACAAACTTTTGCTCATATATTGGAAAAGTAAAAAGAAACCTCAAAACTGAATTTTATAAGCATTTCAAAAAATCATAAATGCATTTTAATTTCTACCTCTAGTTTCTAGCTAAAACTCAGTGGAAAAAGTAGAGTTGGTATCTTACACCAAAAGCAATAATGACCTGTTATTATTGAAACTTCCAAGTCTTTCTTTTCCTCAGTTGTGGGTCCACACTGCCTCAATTCAGTTCAACCAACATTTAAGGAAATTGCAGTCTAACTCATGACATGATGAAATTTAACGTAATTGTAAAATTTTTATTTGAAGATCATGTTTGGCCCGGCCTTAGCTCCTGCCTAACCAACTTCACTACACCGCTTTCACTTACCAAAATTGCTTGTCTTTTCCAGACCAAATTCTTTCCCCTTGTCTCACTGTTAGCGACCTTTTTGCTCCCACCCCTCTTATCTTGATCTAAATCTTGCAAGTAAACCCACTACAAAATATAAATAACTGATTTCATTTGGTTGCAGCAAGGAAGTTGAGACAATATTACTTACATTTCTGAATAGTTTCCCTTTTGTTGTTTCACTCATAATCAGAAAAACTTTGTTCCCAAGAACTATGCAGTTAGCAAGCTCTCAGAATGACCCTATTTATTCATCAAACTATTTGAACCTATGGCAAAGTTTGTTCCTTCATATTTTATTAAACTCAATTAAGTAATGGGGTCTTTTGTCATCAATTTCAACTTCATCTTCCGAGGAAAACCCACTGCACTTTGCAGTTTGTAAGATGCCAACCATTCATTGCTTTGTGGTGTTGAAGGTAATTTGATTTATGTCTTGCTCCAGTTAAGATGCCCAGGTCTTTAAGCATTTTTGACTCAGAGTTAGAGACTAAGGTCAAGTTAACAATGGTAATCTGTCTCTCTGTTTGCAAACAATGAATCATCATTTGGATTTTAAGATTGTATGGTAAGCTTTGACTTGGCAGCTTGGTTCAAAGGTTGTCAGCAAAATGTATAACAGTGGCCTGTTTCTGGAACCTCTGATCATAGACGGCAAGGATTTTCTAAAAAGGCCACCAATATAGTTGTGAATAATTGGTAAGAAGGGGGTGTGGTTAAAGAAACATTAGTCCCATGCCCAAGTTACACTGGATTGATTTGATCCAGACTTAATAATATTAAAAGCTTCTCTAGTCATTCCTGGGACACAAACGATAATGCTTTCAAATTATTAAGAAAGAATATGACTTATTCAGGACAATATGTAAAAAGAGACTGATAAAATGAAGTACATAGTTCATTTCAATTTCTTACTTTAGACCAAGTAAACTGCCACTAGGAAGGGAAAGAGCTTCATTGAGAGTTATAGTATTTTATTACTAATTGAATTGGAGTTTATTTTGAAGAGTTGGCAGTTAAAGTAGCTGAAGTTGAGATGAACAATTCATAAAAGTTAGGGGCCAATTTCCTCGAGCATCTTGTTCTTATTCGTAAGGAATTCAGACAAAGAAGTGACTGAAATAAAGAAAACCCTGAGATCTGGTCAACTTTGAGCTTTTCCCACATAACCTTAGTACATATGGCATATTAATTATTGAATTAATATTTGCAAATTGAGTGAATGAATCTTTATAAAATACTTATGTGTGAATCTTTGTATCTTTCTTTAAAATACCAGTGTCAAGAAAAGGGCATATGTTTTCACAAGCCGTGACCTGAAAGCATGATTCTATGATTTGAACTGACAAGAATCTACTTACTCTCCTGTGGTTATTTGATTGTATTGCATCATGCAAAGTAACATTAACTGGTACTTTTATAGTTCTATTTTTTCCATTTATTTATCCATAGTGATAAAGAGGGGATAATACTCAAATGGCCAAACAGAACCTGCGCAGGTCAGAATTTGAGCTGGTCACTGATAAAGAAATTTCATTAGTATATTGGATTATCATTTGTTGACTTTCACTTGACCTTCATGATGATATAAAGAAATCTTTTTATTAAAGATTTATTTTATATGGATACTCAAAATTAACATTCCAGGACCATAGCAAAAAAGCAAGTGCCTCTCTCTGGTAGCAACTCTGAAAAGAGGAGATAGTTACTATTAATTATGATGCTTTTACCTCCCATATTCTGTAAGTATTCTAAATGTATTCTTGCATATACATTTAAGGGAGTATTAAGATTCTTGAGCTGAATCACAAACACTCAGGTATTTTGGATTCAAGGGCTTCTTTCCTACTAAGTAAGCACCTCCTCTTCCTGGCCCCTTCTTGTCTAATTAACATATTGCTCATTACCTAGTCTGTTTGGGTTCTAAATGGGTATTGCTAACACTTTCATTACATTTCGAAGGAGAATTCTTGCTTCAAGTATGACTGCTGCAATCTACTAACTCAGGGCATTGAACATGGGTGTTCCTTTTTTGTGTACAACTCCTGTCCTTTAAATTCCACATATCTTGAAGAAAGTCGTTCCTGGTGACATAGCATTTCAAACTTAATGCCTAATTGTTTCATAGAAAAGAAAATTATAGGATCTAATCTAACTTGTTAGTTACTATGGTTTTACATATAGCAGGACCAACTTGTTATATATGCATACGGAGTAGATTGTACCAGATTTCTGTTATTAGTGATGCTTTACTGATCATTTTTGTTTCAAAAATATTTTAATTTTAATACTAAATGGAGCCATGGAAATTACAGAAGGCAATATGGTCCTTAGAGATGAGGTAACATTTTTAGGGTAACACAGGCAAGAATCAATAACTCTCAGCCGTCTTTCTAGACCTCTTCTCACTGAACTATACTGATTCTTTGAAATGAAGTAAGGACATGGGTCATAGATCCTTCTGCAAGTGCCCATAAATCAATATGGTATGTTCATAGTCTCCTGTTAGTGTACTTGTAGTAATTTCTGGGACACAGTATCTTATCATGAGTGAGAATGCTGACTCTGATTGTATAAACTTTGGACCAATGACTTCACATTCGTTTCCTTACTTTCCTCTGTAAAATGAAAATAATAATAGTTGTTCCCTCAAGCGGTTGTTTTGGTCATCAAATGAGATAATACAGGCAGAGAGTTTAGAACAATGCCTGACACATAGTAGATACTCAGAAAATGTCAACTATTTTCATTGTGATCCTTTCCTCTAGTCTCCATGGCATTCATTTGTTAAACTGATATCTGGTCATTTTTACCTTCTATTTCTGCAAAGTTCTCTTTTACCCCTTCCTCCCTTGAGTTCATGCATTCTGAAAATTTGCTGAAGGTTAGTATCCTCACCACAGGTATTTTGACCATGCTACTTATTTTTGCCTTTTAGCAACTGGACAAAATACAAGAAAAAATGGAAAACATGCATGAATAAATTAACCCTTGGTTTTACTGGATGGATATATATCTTCCAGGAGTATTCATATAATCTATTAGCATTATATTAAAATTTTAATATTTCAGAATTAGATTCATTGTTCAGTTTTTGTCTGGAGCACTGATAGGGGAAACTATTGCTAGGTATTTATGGGCACTATCCACACATTTGGAGGATGGCAACTACCAAATTTCACAAATGAGACAGCAGCTGTCATCAGTGCCCTTGGGGATGCCATGCTAACAATAGTAAATAAGGTGCCCATTGCAAAAAGGAACATTATCACTTTGAATTCAGCACTGAAACACTATGAACATTTCCTTAGAGATTGTTCCCTAGATGAGCATATACTCAGAAAACAAGCCTAAAAGGAATGAACCAGGTAGAGCTTATTTTCAGGACCTGTCCTAGAGCCATGGCCTTAGGACCATCCCTCTTTTCTGATACACATGCTCATGTTGCTTCCCAACCTTCAGCCCCCAGAACATCCACAATCTGTATCTCTTACAATGCCTCTGCTCTGTCTTGTGCCTTCCCTATCCAGTGCTCCTACTTAAAAGGCAAGCTGAAAAAGCCTGTTTTTATAAACATAAGGAAGTCAACATGTTGATTCAGATGTGACTATTTGCTGTAGCCTTCTAAAGTCAATGTCTTAATATTTTTAATCTATTCATAACTAGAATGTGAGAATCTTAGGCCATTTTAGAAGAGCAAGGTCATATGGCAAGAATAAACAATGACAACAAACAATGGAATAAATATTTAGGAACAGATAGAGCCTCTCCTCTGGTTTCTTACACAATCTGTCATCAGTACTTTCCGTAACACCTCAAAAAGATCTTTTGGCATAGCTTCTGTCCCCATTCTTTTCAAGATCTCTGGTTCTGCTTCATGTTGTCTCTTGCTGGAATGCTGGCAATGGCCCCAATTGGCCTATCATCCTCCAATCCAATATGCACATTGTCATCAGTCTGATCATGACATTCCTATGGCTACCTACGCACCTAAGATTAAGCCTTCAGCAAGGTGTTAAAAACCCGTCACTTTTAAGGAACCACACAACTCTCCAACATCAAACGTGTCCCTAAATCCTGTCCTCTAGCCATGAAGCAAATGTAATTATCACTTTGAATAAAACACTTTACTTATTTACACTGTTTCTTCTGACTGGTGAATTTCTATTCACTCTTCTAGCCCCAATTCTAATGCTACCATGTAAGGACACCCTGATTCCCTCCTGATGGTGTTGACTATTATTTAGGATGCTTTCATCCTTTTTACAAGTCTCTGTTAGTAGCACTTGTCAGATTGTTCTGTGTTAATTTTTCACGTATCTTCCTGAATCAGTCTATTGACACAGAGTGTCTCTCTTGCTGGGGGCTGGAGTGCAATGGCACGATCTCAGCTCACTGCAACCTCCACCTCCCAGGTTCCAGCGATTCCCCTGCCTTAGCGCCCCCGAGTAGCTGGGATTACAGGTGCCCACCACCATGCCCAGCTAATCTTTGTATTTTTAGTAGAGACAGGGTTTCGCCATGTTGGCCAGACTGATCTCGAACTCCTTATCTCAGGTGATCCACCATCTCAGCCTCCCAAAATGCTGGGATTACAGATGTGAGCCACCGCGCCCAGCCACAAACACTAATTTTATTCAATTTTATGTCATCAGCGCCAAGCACGGGACCGTGATCCATAGTAAATATTGAATAATTGTTTAATAAGCAAATGAACATGTAAACACACCATACAGGGAGCCAGTGTTCTGTCTTTTTATAGAGCAAGCTTTTTACAGAATTATGTATATTGTACTAGAGAAGTTTGCCTGCTTGCCTGCCTGCCTCCCTTCTTTTCTTTCTTTCTTCTTTCCTTTCTCTATCCTCCAAGCATTGATTGAGTGCCTTCAGTATTTTAGGTTCTATGTAAGGTGTCAGATGCATTGAGAAAACTAAAACGTTGCCTCCCTCCTAGAAGTGTTCTCAATTTTAATGTGAAGGAAAACAGTAAAGTAATAATAAACTTTGGGTACCAATAGTTTCACAGGAACCCCCTCCATGGTTGTAATTGAACTGTTGAGTTGTCCTCTGCTCTCTAAAGGTCAACTTTTGAGATGAGCTTTGAGAGCAAATGGAGACCTCCTTATAGTGCCTTGATACATTAGCATGTGCAAAAACCATTGATAGAACCAATGTCTCAGTTGTTTCTGGAGAATAGTATCTGATGTTGAGGATAAAAAGTGCATTGTCCTGAAGGTCCACATGCCTGGGTTCTAGTTCTAGCTTTGCTACTAATTAGCTATGCCCTTGATTCAGTGATTCAATCTATTGCATATCTTATATCTGTAGATTGAGGGTGCTGGTCTAGACTCCAGATCAATGAATCTCAACTAACAGTTAAATTATAGGATGCAAAAACATGTATACATTAAATTTATTTGACATAAATATACATTTATATTTATAGCTAATAAAAATAATTATCTATTGGACATTATTTATTGGATGACTAATTAGGAAACATAATTTTATATGTATGTGTGTGTATATATATATAAAACTGTTTCCTAATTAGCCATCTAGTATATATAGTGTATGTGTATATATACACACACACACACACACACACACAGTGTGTATGTATCTATAGTGTATAGCATATAGTGTGTATATATGTAGGTATGTATATATGTAGGTATGTATATATAGTGGATAGTGTATGTGTGTGTATATATATATATACACACACACAGAGACACATATATATGTATATATGTACAATTTCCACCAAAGAGTCACTAAATTAGAATCACCCAGGGGAGGCCAGGCCATGCATTTTTAGCAAAAAGCTTTCCAGTGATTCCGAGAGACACTGGCCTGAGCTAAATCTATTCTCCATGATATCATGATATATGTGAGGTCTCTGGGCCTCTACTTCTGTCTGTCTGGCAGGCCCCCACCCTCATGGAGCTGTGGAGACTCTCAGCCCACTCCAGTCTTTCTCCTTTAATAGGCTGTGAGAACTAGGAACATTGTTTCAAGAAACAATCAGATCAGTAGCTGACATCATAGGTCTTCCTGAAAGAGAGGAAAGAGATGCAGAGCAGAGATAAGACCAAAAAAGTCCCCAAATGCACATGGGCTGCTGGTAATCACAGCTAGCACTGAGGCTATCTGCAGCTTCTTGAACTTTAAGAGGGACCCAGTCATTCTGGTGTCCTGACTCCCATGTATTTATTCTCTGACTGAGGCATAAAGATCCGGGTGAGCTAATGCATCAACCGATGAAAAATGAACAATTAAAACAATGAAGTTGTCGGTTCTTTTACCAGATTGCAAATAAATAACCTGCCTGTCAGACTGGCTGCTCTGCTGGACCATTAGTTTAATACAAAGACATTCTGAGGAACGGGTGGATGACAGCTGATCTATCACCCCAGTGGTTCCAGGCCTTTGATAAAGACCTGAGCAAAAAATGCTGTCATAAACCACAAAAGGTCAATCCCAATTTGTGGAAAGCAAAGTATTAAATGAAATTTGAATACACCTCTCTGCCCATCATGAAAGCCATAGGCTTTTTTTTTTTTTTTTTTTTTAACCGGCAGGGTGTTGGATATTTCTTTTAACAAACCGAAACACTTTTCTTTCTGCATATGCTTATTTAGCTTGTTAGAGACATTGTGCTGGTATATATGGCCATGGAGTTTGTAATTGCCACAGTGGAGGGAATGTGATCTTAGACTCCACAATGTATCTTCTTGCCAGGCTGAACAGGGTCTTACTACAAGGTGGTAGTAAGACATTCCATGCCATGGCAAATACTAAAACAGTCCTAATTTAACAAAAAGTCAATTCATTGCACTTTCTTATATGTGCTATGTCTATATGCCATCGCATAAAATATTTGCCAGCTAGAAATATTGTTCATTGGCAATATTAGATAAAGCCATATATAAAATAATTCAATAAGGATATATTATTTAAATTCTCTAGTTAATATCTCATTTGTCTTTAAATTTGATGGAAAAGTAATCACCTTTCAGAAGTCACCTTGAAGAAAATAATTATTATTTCTCAGAAGCACAAAGTACAATTATAAAATTTACCCTACAGTTTACAACTAGGCAAGGTGCAATATTTATGAAGATTAACTAATTTCTTTCTCTAGTTGACTTTGTCTCAACTTGAATCTTAGCAAAGCTGATCCTCAATTTTTAACGAAAATCAGTGAAATTACTGAGAAGTCAACAAATCAAAACAATAAATTTTCCCCTTCCAATTTTTTGGGGTATTTACCTATATTTAGGTTATATCTTCATAGTCAAAATATTTATGTTCTACCTAAGTCAAAACAGTCACTATCTATTCTTATTTTTTAGTACATTAACTGATTAATTCAGAGTAAAATGTACCTTTAATATGGAGAAATACCTTAAATCTATACAGATGCTATCAGTAGAGGTTTTGTGGTCATTTAGTTGCCCAGAATGATTTTAACTAGGAAGAAGTATCAGCTACATTACTTCAAACTGGTTTGACCAGTTCTTCCTGTGGCCTGGATGGCTAATTAGTAAACGAGATGAACAAGAAATTAATGTAAAGCTTTTCAGGCTGATTTTCCTACCCAGCAAGTTAAACCACAACTTTGCCTGTTATCTGCCTTTGTGATCTCTTCAAGGTTTTATAATACTGTACCTCTCACTTCCTAAGAAGAAGCCCTGAGAGACTGGAAAAAGCTCAGAGCTCATTTCTGAGAGTAACCTGGTTCTGTTCCTGGTTTTGTCACTTATTGGCCAAGTCATTCATGCAAGTGATTTAGTGTTTGCTTATCATATTATATGCACAATAGCAACTGCTTAAAGAAAACTTCATGCAAAAGGCACATGCTGTTATCTAGATAGTGGGGTGCCCTTAAAGTCTTTTCTTAAAAAAACAGGGCAGTAATGTTATATAGACCACTAAAGGAAGCAAGTAGTTTCTGGTCTACAGACTTCTGTGATCTACAGTTAGTCCTTCATTTCTCTAAGTTTTACCTTGGGAAGTTTTTCTTTTTAATTCACAGGTCTTCTTTCTGAGTTTCCTTTTACATGTCTCTGGAAGTCTCAAGCTGCTTTCAAAATGTTTATTGGCTCCTGACCTTATCCCAAGAATCTTAAGTCATTTTCAATGTGACATTGTATTAAAACTTTTCTTTTGCATCCATTAACTAAGTAAAATTTTAAAAATAATTGGTCATAATTTGTCCATGTATTTTTATGTCACATAGTTTTTAAAAATATCATATTTGTATTCATGTCTATAAAGAGTTGTACATCAGGCTATTGTTAAGAACACTACCCACATGATAACATGGTCTGTAAGAGATGAGTCAGAAGCTACTTAAAATAGTTGAGAATACAGAGGTCATGGCAGGCTGAATAATGGCCCCTCAAGATGCCCATGTCCTAATTCCTGGAATATGAATACATTACATTACACAGCAAAAGGGACTTTGCAGATGTGATCAAGTTAAGCATCGTGAAATGGGGAGATTTTCCTAGATTATTTGCGTAGGCCCAATGTGATTATGAAAGTTTTTATAAGGAGATCAGAGAAGAGAGAAGCTAAGCTGCTGGCTTCGAAGATGGAGAAAGATGTCACAAGCTAAGGAATGTAGGTGGCTTCTAGACACTGGAAAAAGCAAGAAAATCGATTCTCCCCTCAAGCCTCCAGAAGGAACATAGTCCTCCCCAATAACCTGATTTACATTTCTGACCTTCAGCATCACGAGATAATACATTTATATTGTTTAAAGACACTAAATTGTAAATGCATATTAGTGGTAATTTGCTGCAGCAGCCATAGGACACTGACACAGAAATGTTTATCAGAAATCACCACTAAAGAAATTATTCATGCAACCAAACACCATCTGTTCCCCAAAAACCTATTGAAATAAAAAACAAAATAATAAAAAAAAACAATATTGCCACTACACATGGGAATTTCTGCAGGTGGATATCTGATAATATGCTAAAATATTATCATAATTATAATTCATTCTGCTTTTTGATAGAACATCACTATACTTGGTGTATATTCTGTACAGTTTTGCTTAATCTGAACCTGCTGAAAAAATGTCATCATTTGATTAATAAATTTTCTCTAATGTTGAAAAATAAAAATAATTTAAGAAGACCCAAAAAAAGTTCATAACAATCTAACACGCATATACCTTTGCCAATGTATCCTTAAGAATCATATCAGTAACTCATATGTACCCAGTGTTTTCCCTGTGGAATTGTTTTCTCCTCCCTACTCTTTCTTCCTCTTCTTCCCCTTATCTCTATGTATACTTTTTTTTTTTTTTTTTTTTTTTTTTTTTTTTTTTTTTTTTTTGAGACGGAGTCTTGCTCTGTCACCCAGTCTGGAGTGCAGTGGTGCGATCTCGGTTCACTGCAAGCTCCACCTCCCAGGTTCATGCCATTCTCCTGCTTCAGCTTCCAGAGTAGCTGGGACTACAGGCGCCCGCCACCACGCTTGGCTAATTTTTTGTATTTTTAGTAGAGACAGGGTTTCACCGTGTTAGCCAGGATGGTCTCGATCTCCTGACCTCGTGATCCCCCCGCCTCAGCCCCCCAAAATGCTGGGATTACAGGCGTGAGCCGCCGCGCCCGGCCCATCTCTATGTGTACTTTTACACTCTATCTAGTGATTTGGATGTCAGTGAAGTAGTGATCTCCTCAGAGAGAATATCTGGAACTAAACACCTCCATCCCACCCCTGCCAGTCTAAATTGGGGTCCCTGATACTATTTTCCTCACAGCAGCCTGCACCTTTGTCACTTGTTTAAATTAGCTATTAATTTGAATGATTATTTAATCGTGTTTCTTTTCACTATTACAAGTTTCAAGGTACAAGAATCATGCCTGGTTTTGCTCACTGTTGTGAACCTGGCACACAGTAGGTATTCAGAGAATATTTCTTGGCTGAATGAAAAGATTCAAAATTCTCCATGTCTTGTAAGATTGACTGAAACTGTGTACTACAATGCAGTCCATCTAGAAGCATGAGACAATAAACTAACAAGAGTGATTGTTTTTGTTACTTACCATCTCTTGCAGAGAACATGAAGCTATCAGGCTTTGATCTCCTCTGAAGTCTCAAAGTCATTAGTATTTAGTTGGGTAATAATTGATGGACAATTTTCATGATGACTATCTAATATAAGAAATACTGTATTCTCAAAAATTATTTTTGGGTAACATTCAGAATGTTTTTTTTTGCTTTTATGTCTTTATTTTCATTTTCATTTTATTGCTTTGCAAAAAAAAATTGTAAATTCCTTCAGTAAGGTTTGAAAATCCACTTGAGAACTGACTGTAAGAACACTAAGAGGTCAAATTGCTCAGGAGTAAATTATTCCTATATTCTACAACTTTGATTCCTCTATATTTCAACTCAAAGCTAAAGATGTGCCTGGGCTCCTTTTGGTATGGAGAAGTGATTAACATGTGTGACTAGTTTCATAAAGCCCCAGACATTGGGAATTAATGAGAATATGGATAAATTTTATTTACATGTGTTTCTGAAACTTTACATCAAATAATTTCAATGTTCGTTTTTAAGAAATAATTTTCTCTGAATAGCAGATACATGTAAAGATGGTCTTCAAATGTTAAACAATTTTTCTCAATAATTTTGCTGATGTTTTCTATGTTGCTTGTCCATATACAGCACCTTTGTTGAATAGTTGATTCTGATTTTTAATTATAAAGGTTTTCATGGAAAGGAAATAAATTTTGCTGAGGCACTATGAGATTCCTATATGTTACTATTTCAACTGTGTTACTCCTCATAAAAATCTGTAAGATAGATTCTATTAATCTCACTTTATAGAATAGAAAACTGAGGGTCTTAGAGCTCGAATAACTTTAATACCAGAGATCAGGTCAATGGCAGTATTGGGCCTGCCTAACCCAAAGTTCCTGTAATTTCCTTTGGACCACACTATCTTTACTGGATACTTTCAGACCAGCACAATTTACATGACATCCCTCTCTCTCTCAAAGCACACCAGCCCAAACGTCCCTTCCTTCAAAGCCCTATGCCACTGGGCTCCATACCTCAAGTTGGGGAATGGCTAAATAGATTGGAATACTAGCATTTATTACACAAACCCTATTGTGTTCAGCACAGCCACTTTCACTTTTCAGTATAATTAGTCTCCTCAGAGCTCAGTGTTTTGTGGGCATATTTGCTATGGGAAGATCAAGTTTTGTGCTCATGTATCCTGTGGCAAAAACAGGTCTTCCCAATGATGGGATGAATTTGTAATAACTTCAGCTCTTGGTTTCTAAAGCTTTCAGAAGCCTCTAATGAAACATATTTCTATTTTTTTAATTATTGTTTACTGGCCTTTCATGTTAGAAACCTCCCATGAGGTAGTTCCTTTCATCAAGTCACAGTGGAATGTAGCTGATGCCCTCATGTGTTTAATGACAATGAGACAGAGGAAGTAAGAACATCACGTGCATCCACTCCCAGCTACCTCGGAAATAGCATGGTCAGTTCTCTTGTTAGCCACTTATCAACCAAACTTTCCAGACAGTAAAGCCACGTGGTGTACTTTTTGGTGTATCTGGCAAGTTCAGGATGAATACTTTATTGATAAATATTTGAACAATTAGTGACTCTTAGATAAAAAGATGTCTAGACTAACAGCAGACTATAAAAATAACTGTTCAGATACTGAGTCAGAGTCCACCTAATGCTCTTATATTTGTGCATGTCCCAATCAAGTATTGGAGGAAAAAAGAGAATTTTTTTTTCCTTAATCACCCTGTGTTTTATCTATCACTTTGTTTTTAATGCTAAGCAAGCAACCGATGGAGTTTCTACACCGCTGTTACTTTTACTTAAAGCTGTGAGATTAAATATCATTAAGGATAGTGGATGCTAAGAATACAAGAGACACCATAGGCATACAAGATCAGTAAACAAAAACATGGATGCAGTGAACAAAACAATAACGTTAATTCTTTCATGTACTCCTGATGCTAAGCGCCAAGGTAATAAGATGGTTGGTCTAATGATTATTATTCAATTTTAGGTCTGTGGGACCTAAATACCAACTTGGCTGATTTGTTTCACTGAATTTGTTTGAATTCTCATGAAGACACAAACCATGAAACTCAAAATGTCTACTTAACTTCATTTTATTGCTGAAAAATACCCAGAAACCCTTTTTTTTTTTTTTGTCATGACGTTATTTAAAAATTGGAGGGACGCTTTCATTGCACAGTCTGCAAAAAGAAAACAGCAGAACCCAGCAGAGTGGCTGACAGGTGACACAAATACAATGCATGCTAATGTGCAAAGAGAAACAACCTTGTGAGTTTAAACTGGCTGCACTAGAAAAAAAAAAACTTTATCCAGATATGTGGTCCCTCATGAATTATACTATTATTTTAGTTGATTTTACCTGACATTACCGTATGATTTTTTTCTGTGACAAGAAAATTGCAACCGGCCCTTGACAGTCGGTCACAAATTGACTGAACAAAACAAAATCAAACAGTGAAGTAATCCCCAAATAAATTTAATGAAACCTAAATCCCAAAGGGCAGCACACTTCTGTAGGCAATGGTCTTATTTAATAAAGTTTTCTCTGCTTTCACTTTTAGAGCTATATTTACGCAGACAAATTTAATTCATTGGGCTTACATTTCCTCTTCCCCTTAGTTTGTCCACCAGGCACATATAGAAAGGACTGTAACCAGGTATGTCAGTGTTCAGCCAAGAATGAGGACTGTCACCCAGTCACAGGGAGATGCACCTGTCTGCCTGGCTACCATGGAAACCACTGTCTTCTCCATGTGTGTGTTCTGTGCTTAGCTGTAATTTATTGAGGAGGCACTGGTAGGGTGGGTCATCACTCAGAATACCAAAGGGCAAATGTTAATTCAAGCTTCTAATTCACAGCAAATTCTGTTAGAATTTATATTTGAATAATTGAAAACATATACTTTTTTTGTAACTCATTCTTCTATTTTGCCTTTTCTATTCAAAATATCCCCAAGTTCTTCACAAATATCCAACACGAAAAGAAAGAGATAAAAAAGAGAAAGAAAAAATGAGAAAACATAGTCTTATTATTATAAATCAACATACAACAAACTACTATATATTTCAAGTAATTCACAAAGTAAGTTAATTCCAGGGTCTGCTTAGGAACAATTAAATTAAGCAAATTGTTATTCTGGAATGAAAATGATGACTAGCTTAAATGACCAAATGCCAGTTGGCTCCTTATTGTGTAATAAAAAAGAATAGTCCCTAGACCAAACACCTTACATTGATTTTTTTAAAGGATATTTTAACATTGAAAATGGTTATAGAAGAATGCACAAAAAAAGTCCCAAGGAGCATGTTAAAATGTTCAGCCAGCTACTTATTTTTTAAGCTTGTAATTATTTATAATGTACTTTTTATAGATTTAATTTTTCCCCCAACTTGGCAACTGCTGCTCTCTTTCCTCCCTAGTCATTCCTATAGCAGATTCCTTTTACTTTCCTAATTCTACAAGGATATGAATAATTTGGGGATTTTTCTCCTCGAACCAAAAATATAGACTCCTGGTCAAGCTATTGATTTTAGTTTTTTATAAGCCGTTGAATATATATTTTGAATATTACTTCCCTATTTTTTCCTAATGTTAAACATTACCAGCTAAAAACACAATTAAACATGTATGAAAATGGTTTCAATTACTGATTGCTTGGGATCTATAACCACTGAAGTTATTCAAACTTAAAATGAAGAACTAAAATATAAAATTAATCAATTTCTATTCGTTTTTGGTTATGGCAAATTTCAAGCATCCTTGTATTGGAAGAAGGTAAGTTATTTCCTACATTTTATTCAAATGTCTCAGAAAGAATTTCTTCTTTATATCAAGGATGTTTTGTCTTAATAAAATAATATCAAGTTACATGTAACTGGGTTGCACTTTTATTTCAGAAGGCAAGCTACCTTTAGTTGAAGGAGGTAGCTTTACCTCATAAAAAGTGAGGCTGGCTGAGTCAGGGAACTGCTCTCTGACTAGTCAAATTGGCTTATTTCCAGGCAACACGTGGTTGGATGTGGCTGCAAGGATTCCTTGGCAACATCCACTATAATTACAGGACTATGAAAAAAGATTCAAGAAAATATCCATAAAAGGTGTAGCTGGCTTAAAAACAAAACTTTCAGCAGCCAAGAACAACTGGGCTTTCATGTTCTCAACTTCAGAATGGAGAATCAAAATTTTCTCTCAGCAGAGGTCAGAGGAAGCAGACAAACTTACAGTAGAATCTCATCACTTTTCATAATTCAGAGGATAGATGGGTCAGTCCTAACTTGTGGATAGCATGTAGGAAAAACAACAATTCCTGTTAGATGTAAACTCATAGTGCTATGTATTTTATGACCAATAAGAGGTTTTAAAGTGACCACAGACCCTGGAAACCTTTTATTTCTCCAACCCGTATGCAATACATGTTATTTACAGTCACTCTCTTAGAGGATATTTAAGGCATTAGAGTCCTCTATAACTATGATCACTTCTTTTAACAGTATTCATAAGAACACCGCCACACTTGGTATAGAATGCTTTGAGAAGCATGGGCCACACAGTAGTCACCAGTGCCAAGAGAAAGATATCAAGACATTCACAGAAGTTGAGTTTTAATGCTATTGCTCATAGCAATAAAAATTCAGACAGACCAAATGTCAGTATCTCCTTTTAAGAATAAAGCCAAACAGCATAACAATGGCTGGTGTATCTGAGTAACCTGATCAAATACTAAGAAAACAGACTCTGTGGAAAACAGATTCATGCTTTTCATTTCTTGAGAGCTACGTGTGTCAGGATGCAGTCATAGCCTTGTTTAAGTTTCTAATGATAGTACCAAAGGCCGTTCACATAATAATAGTATACAGTAGCAGAGGGGCTTGGCATTTAATCTTTAATATTTAAATAAATCAGAACTGTAAATTCCCATCCAAGCTTCTTCTTGGAATGAGAATTCAAGAGAAGGGGATGTGCAAGGATGGGAAAAGATAGCCACCTTATAATGGAAAATAACTAAACACAACTTGCCAGAAATACAAAATTTCCAGGGAGAAATAACTGTAAAGGATAGAGGAAAGGCCAAGTAAAGATCAAAATGGATTTAGGAAATGAGGGAAGGGACGAGCCAAATAAAATCATTGTGTCCTGGGTGTGCGTTTTCTTGTTAAATTTAGCGAACATTTGAGCAAGTGCTGTGTGCGTGATTCCAGAATCCAAACTTCACATAGCACAGAATTGGATAGGAAAGTGAAATTGTCAATAAAATAATTTACTCTTGGGAAAAAAATGTCATTGGCACATCTATAAACACATATCATACTCTTGATACAAATTTAATGAGTTTTGGGACTAAGAGGTTAGCACAGATACTGTTTTTCAAACAGATGGCTCACTCATTAGTAGGTTAATTTCATCAAGTTCAGTTTCCCAATTTCAAAAGTATAATTAAGTTGAAGGCTAAAAATCAGATGATGTTCAAGTATATACACATATATATATACAGATATATGCACACACACACATATATATACGTATATATATGAAGAAAGAACAACAAAGGGTGATTCTATCAAATATAAAACCATCATTAAGAAAGTTTGGAAAATAGGTTCATATCAGAGGAAAATTATGTTTTCTAAGTAACTGATTCACATGAAAATTATCTCAAAATCTAGACCTTCACCTATATCAGTTATTTAAATTCCTCAATTACACAAGCTGTTTTTTCCTTTCAACTGAGATACTGATTCTTTGATACTTGTAATTATATCTACAGCGTAACATTTCCCTCCATTACAACACAAGTTTCACTCTTTGTTGTGTTGCTCCTTTCCTTATTTGCATAGAAATTCATGTTATCTTTCCTTTCACAGTAATATCACTGCAGTTTTCTATACCAGCCAACTCTTATTAATTTTACCTCCTTTTTTGAAAGCAACATGCCAGCAGTGCACATCAGACCTTAAAGTTTCAATTGCCATATTTTCAGCTTGTTTCATGCATTTTTCTCTAATCTCAAGCAACCAAATGTTCTTTTTCAGCATCACATTTATTTTATTATATTAGTAACTTAATAAAAACTGTAAATACTTACATTCTCAAAACTGACCCAAATGGATGTGAAAGAAGCATTTTATATCTTGGTGAATGGTAGAAGAGAAGGTGATGGAGACTTTTTTAAAAAATCACTAATTTTGTTTTTAGGTACACTCACTGACTTTGTTTTTAGTACACTCAAATTGTTATAAGTGAGAGAGAAAAAGAACTACTTGGGAGGACTAAAAAAAATGCTGTGCACAAAAAAAAAGGGCAATTAGCTATGAAAACTGACATCCCTTGATGGGAGGAAATGACAGGAGAGAATATGAAGTAAACCCATTGTTTTTCACAGAAAGCAATAAAGAAATACAACAGCTGTACGGATGAATAACCTTTGGTATGAACAGTTTTAAAGTGTTTGCTTCCCATCTCCGTAATGGAGAATTTCATTTTTAACTGGAATGAAAAGGGAGGAAAGAAACAGCCACTCTTTGAGTCTATAAGCAAATCTGAGACTCAAGATGAGAATTTTGAATTTGGAGATAGGATATACGTGGGGATTGTAAAATTTTGAATCTCAACAAAAACCATTCTTTGGCCATTATTTATCTCTTACACAGTATCATCACAGTAGGCTGTACCTCCCTGGATATGAAAGTAAAAAATCGAAAAACTGACAGAAATGAAGAGGCATCCTCTATATCTGGTTTCTTTTTGAATTCTTACATGTATTAAACCCAGATAATTCCAGACAAGACAAGCTATAGCACTTAAATATTTAAAATAATGAACTTTTCTAGGTTGAAATTAGATAGCCTTGTTCAGTGAATTGTCTCCTAAGCACTTTTAAAAAGTAGGTAGATTCCCAAGGAAGCACAAAGTTAAGTCATACCTTATTAATGGGCAGCATCAAATACTAACAATTATCTGTATCATCTCATATCCTCAGATAACTCCATGCCTTGAATCAACAGCTTGAAAGTGATTGAAAATACCAGCAGAAATTGGAATGTTGAGTTAACCACATTAAGCAGCCTGTAAGGATAAGAATATATATATGTTAAGGGGTATAAATAACATATATAAATTTATTAATTCCCGTATTATTTATATTTATTATTATCTCTCTCACTAGAAAGCAAGTTGCATGAGCACTTGGATAGTCTGTATTTTAACCATACACTTTATAGGCTTAAAACAGGCATTGTCATTCAATAAGTATTTTTTGAATTAAGTGGATAAATGGCTGGATATATCCAGAAATAGCCTATGGCTCGTAAAGCATAATATGTCTATCTCCTGTATCCCTTAATGCTTTTCTACCCAAAGGTTAATGTGTGTGTATGTGTGAGTGTGTCTATATATATATATAAAATATATAATATATGATGTATAATATATAATACATTATATATAATAAATAATATTGTAAATGTTGCTTTCTTTTACATAAAATTTCCCAAGATTTTTCCAAATTAGTAAATATAGATTAACAATGTACTAAATTAGTACATGTATATAAAATTAGTATAGTACATAAATTAGTACACAAAGTATTTAAATACTTTAATTTTTCCAAATTACTACATTAGTACATATATGCCTCATTCTTTTTTAACAGCTACATAGGAATTTATCGCACTTTGCAAAATTTATTTTGGCACTCCAGATTGTTTAAAATAATTTGCTACTACAAACAATGCTGTAATGAACATCATTATGTAAGTCTTCATTCTTATGATATGATAATATAGTATAATATCATAATATAGTACCTATAGAGTAAATTCCTCAAATAAAATATGTGCTTTTTAAGTAGTAATGAACACTATCAAATTTCCCTACAAAGAGATTTTCCAATTTACTAAGGATTATCAATGTGCCCATTTTTCAATCTTTTTAGCCAATATGGCATGCCATGATTATCTGATAGGTGAAGATGGTACAAAGTGCAACTTAAATTTGGATTTGTCACACTATAAATGATGCTTATCATCTTTTATAAGATCCACCCGGTGTTGTACAGCCTTTTCTTATTGATATATGAAAGAAATCTCTTTGCTTATTAAGAAAATTAGCCCAGATACAGTGGCTCACACTTGTAATCTCAGCACTTCGTAAGGCCGAAGTAGGAAGATTGCTTGAGCCCAAGACTTGAGATCAGCCTGGGAAATATAGTGAGACTTTGTCTTCATGAGGAATAAAAAAATTAGCTGGGCATGGTGGTACGTGCACATAGTCCCAGCTACTCAGGAGACTGAGGTGAGAGGATTGCTTGGACCCAGGAGTGAGAGACTGCAGTGAGATATGATAGCATCACTTCATTCCAGCCTGGGTAATAGAATGACACCCTGTTTCAAAAAAATAAAAACAAAACAAAAAAACCCCCACAGATCTTAAAACTTAATCTCCCATTCCAGCAGGTGTAGCTTAAAAAAAAAGAAAAGTAAAAGAAATAAAAGAAAATTAGTGCGCTTTGTTGGTCTTTCTTCATCCAGCTTATTTATACATTGCTTTTTTGTGTGTTTGATACCTTGAATAAATTTTTGATTTTCTTTAAGTCAAAAAGACCATGGGTTTCTTTTCTAAAAAATGAGTTCTGAGTTTTTGTCATGGCCATACAAAATAATGTTTTAATCCCCATGTTAATTTTGGTACTTGCATAATTTTTGTGATTATCTTTAAATACTTTATGCACCTGGAAGTAATTTGGATGAACAAAATAATGTAGGAATACAATTTTATCTTTTTCTAGATTGCTGTAATTTCTCTTAATGGAACTCATAAGGTCAGTCATATTTTACCTTGTTTTTTAGTAATTCCTCATTTCTATTTAAGTTTATTTTATTGTTTTTATTGTTCTTTATTTTCATCCCTTCTTATTACTAAATATTTACATAAATATTTTGGAAGATAAATTCAGTCTTTCATCACTAATTATAATACCATAGGCCTTATGTAAATGCAAATTATCAAGCTGAGAAAATTCCCTTTATTTTTAGTTTTCTGCGTTCTTTAAAATCATGAATAATATTGAATTTTGTCAAATGCTCTTTCTGCATCAATTGGTATGATACTCCTAAATTTGATCGTTAGTCCATTAATATGGTAAAATTGATTTTCAAACATTGAACCAGCCTCACATCCCTAGAACGAACCACACTTGGTGGTGTATAATTAATTTTTAAACTCTTGAATTATATTTTCTAATATTTTGTTAAACATTTTTGCTATGTTCATGAAGGACATTATTTGGTAGTTTCTGTTTTTGGTAATATTTTTGGTTTTGGTATCAGAATAAAATGAATTGGATTCCTTTTTCTTATATTTTAGAAAGAGATTGTGTAGAATGTTAATTCATCTTTAAACATTTTATAGAATTCTCCAGTCAAATCATCTGGAACTGGAAAATTCTAATTTATATTTACAGGACTATTCAAAGTATCTATTTCATATTGGATTAGTTATTCTTTGTGCTCTTCAAGGAATGAGTTCCTTCTATCTAATTTGTCAAATTTATATGTGTAGAACTATTTATAGTATACCCTTATTATTCATTTCATTCCAGCAGTGTCTATAATGATATCCCCTGTGATATGGTTTGGCTCTATGTCCCCACTGAAATCTCATCTTGAATTGCAATCCCCACAATTTGAGGGAGGGACCTAGTTAGTGGGAAGTGACTGTATCATGAGGGTAGTTTCCTCATGCTGTTCTCATGATAGTGAGTGAGATCTCATGAGATCTGATGGTTTAAAAGCTTTTGGCAGTTTCCCCCAGCTCGCATGCTCACTCTCTCCTGTTGCCATGTGAGGAAGGTCCTTGCTTCCCCTTCGCCTTCCACCATGATTGTAAGTTTCCTGAGTCCTCCACAGCCATGCAGAACTATGAGTCAATTAAACCTCTCTTCTTCATAAATTACCCAGTCTCAGGTATTTCTTTATAGCAGTGTAAAAATGGACTAATGCAGGAGATTGGTACTGGCAGAGTGGGGCACTGCTATAAAGATACATGAAAACATGGAAACGACTTTGGAACTGGGTAACGAGGAGAAGCTGGAACAATTTAGAGGACTCAGAAGAAGAGGAAGATGTGGGAAAGTTTGGAACTTCCTAGAGACTTGTTGACTGGTTTTGACCAAAATGCTGATAGTGGTATGGAAAATGAAGTCCAGGCTGAGTGGTCTGAGATGGAGAAGAGGAACTTATTGGGAACTGGAGCAAAGGTTACTCTTGCTATGTTTTAGCAAAGAGACTCATGGCATTTTGACCCAGCCCTAAAGATCTATGGAACTTTGAACTTGAGAGAGATAATTTAGGGTATCTGGCAGAGAAAATTTCTAAGCAGTGAAGCATTCAATATGTGACCTGGCTTTTTCTGAATGGATACGGTCATATGCACTCACAAGAGATGGTTTGAAATTGGAACTTATGTTTAAAAGGGAAGCAGACTGTAAAAGCTTGGAAAATTTGCAGCCTGACCATGTGGTAGAAAAGAAAAATCAATTTTCTGTAAAGAAATTCAAGCCAGCTGGAGAAATTTACATAAATAATGAGGAGCTGGAAGTTAATAGCCAAGACAAAGGGGAAAATGTCTCCAGGGCATTTCAGAAATCTTCATGGCAGCACCTCCCATCACAGGCCTGGAGGCCTAGGAGGGAATAATGGTTTCATGGGCTAAGACCAAGGCCTTGCTGCTCTGTGGAGCCTTGAAACATAACACCCTGCATCCCAGCCACTCCAGGTCCAGGCATGGATAAAAGGGGGCCAATGTACAGCTCAGGCCATTGCTTCAGAGGGTGCAAGCCCCAAGCCTTGGCAGCTTCCATGTGGTGTTGGGCCTGTGGGTGCACAGAAGACAAAAGTTCAGCTTTGGGAGCCTTCGCATAGACTTCAGAGGATGTATGAAAACACCTGGATGTCCAGACGGAAGTCTACTGCAGGGGAGGAGCCAGTATTTCCTTTTATATAGATTTTTTTGGTACTCCTTTAGGTATTATGTTATACACACCTGACTTATAGTCTACAGAGTCAATATTTTACCAGCTTGAATAATGTGTGGCAGCCTAACCTCCTTTCTGTCCTTTTACTCTCCTCATTTATAATAAATTGTCAAATATTTTTTCTATATACATTGAGAACTACATTGTTGTCATGGTTTTTCTTCATCTGCCAAGTATAATCTAGAAAACTCAAGAGGAAAAGAAAAATAGTTTGCATTGCTATATTTTTACTCTTTGCTTTATGCATTCTAATTTTCCTGATGTTCCAAGATTCTTTGTCATTTTCTTTTGGTTTCCAGAAGTTCCTTTAGCCATTCCTTTAGGTTAAGTCTGCTAGCAACAAATTCTCTGTTTTCCTTCATCTGAGAATTTTTTAAAATCTCCTTTCCATTCTTGAAGGATTCTTTTCCTGGATATATAATTCTGGTTTGATAGGGTTTTGTATTTTTTTTAGCACTTCAGATATGTTACACCCCTTCCATGACTTTTGATGAGAATGCTGCTGTCATTCTATCATTCTATTAGTATTTCTTCTATAGCTAAGGTGGTGTTGTTTCTCTCTCAACACCTATCTACAAAAGAAATATCAATATCAAGCTTCTGAAAATGAAATATATATTAATGTATTTGATATATAAAATATATATTAATTATTCATATTAAAATGAATATAGTTTATTCAATATTTATTAATTGAATTAAAATATAGATTATATTTAATATATCAATTGATTGAATATATTATTTAACATATATTTATATATTAGTTAAATCAATATATAATTTTCAGAAGTTTGATGTTGATATGACTTTTGTAAATTTCTTTGAGTTTATCTTGTTTGGCATTAACACAGCTTCTTCAATATGTAGGTTTATGTTTATTGTCACATTCAGAAAATTTTCAGCCATTATTCCTTTAAATATTTTTTCATTTCCACCCTCTTTTTCCTCTTCTGGGACTCAGATGACATAATGGTAGATATTTTCTTATAGTACTACAGGTCTCTGAGGCTGTGTGTGTGTGTTTGTTGGTTGCTATTTTTTTCTGTCTTTGTTGTTCAGGTTGGGTAATTTCCATCATTCCTTCAAGTTCATTGGTTTGTTCCTCTGTCCACTTCATTCTGCTGTTGAACTCATACATTGAGCTTTTTATTTTGGTAATTTTATTTTCCAGTTCTAAAATTTCCATTTGGTTCTTCTTAAGGTCTTTTATTCTTTGCTGAGCCTTTTAATTTTTTATTTGTCTTAATTATATCTGTAGTTACTCACTGAGGTATTTTTATGATAAATGCTTTAAAATTCTTGTCAGATAAATTTAACATTGGTGTCCTCTCTGTGTTGGCATCTGTTGATTGTCTCCTTTTCCTTAAGCTGAAATTCTCCAAGTTGTTGGTTGATGAATTTTTAAAAATTGAAACCTGGAAATTTTGAATATTATGATACCACAACATGGATCTCATTTAAATTTTCCATTTTAGCAGCCTCCTCCTCCTATATTACACTGGTGAGAATAAGGGTTCACCAGGTAGAGGTTCAAGTTCCCTACATGGTCACCAAGTAGGAGACTGGATAAATGGGGCTGTTTCCTGCTGGGGCAGGATGGGAATTCAGCTCATCACTAGGCCTCTGCTAATACCAATGTCACCGATAGGATTAGAGGTGCATCCTATGGCTCCCACCTGATCTCCACTGACACTACATTCATTACTGCTTGGTGGCTGTGGGAGTCCTGACTCTCTACTAGACCTCCTCTGATACCACCCAGAAGGGAGGAGCGATGTCTCCTTGCTATCTGGTGGAGGTGCAAGTCCACACTCTTCACATCACATGGTCACCATGGACACCGCATAGTTAGAAGGCTTGTTACTATCTGGTAGGGACGAAGTCCAAACTCCCCACAATGGCTTCTCTTACACAGTCCTGGTGTGTGGGGTAGAGAGGGTTACCTTCTCATATCAGGATGGGGTTTGAAGTGTACACTCCTCATTTGGCCCTTGCTCATGGGATTGGGGTTGAGGACACAGTTTCATTTTGTAATGTTTGCCTGAAGAAGACCAGTTATTTTCTAAAAGTTTTCTGTATCGCTAGACTGCCCCCTTTCCTGTCCTTTGACTAGAGAAATCAATTGTATCTTAGACCTTTGTCTGCACCCATTGGCCTACCTGGGTTGCAGGTTTCTCCAGCACTCAGTCTGGGATATATGAGACAAAAAACAAAACAAAACAAAACCAGGGAACTCACCATCATGTTGTTTCCTAGATTTCTAAGGTTCTTATCCAATCTGCCTTCTTTTCTTCATATTTCAGGGACTTATGTTTGTTTTCTACATTGTGTGGAATGTTTACTATGTTGAAAGAGAGCAATAGGAAAAGGTGTGTGCACTCCATCGTTCTCTACATGGGCCTTATAAATATACTCTTACATAATTTAGGGAACTTGGTTTAGATAGTGCAGACATTATATAATATAGTAAACTTCTTTATTTAGTACATGTTAACTCAGTATAAATGGTAATGAAATTAATATGATTCTGCTTTCTCTTATTTTTTTTTCATTTCGCTCCTCCATCTGATTTTAGTTGGGTGTATTTTTATTCTTAACATCTCAATTGAAGCATTCTAAATTCTAGAATGTACCTTTATACACTTAAACACACTTATTGAATTGTTATATTTAAATAACATGTTTTGACACAGATCTCTCCCATGTACCCCACAAACTTGAATGAGGAAATAAGACCAGTATACCTATACTCCTTTGCCTTCTCTGTCTTTCCAGTTTATGCCTTGTTAGCACTATGTTAAAATCTCTACAATTGTTATAATTTATAATATTTATCTTCTATCATGTAGGCATAATTCCCACAATTGTTTTAAACTTAGCCTTAATTAAGATGAATGCAATGTTTACTAATAGTCTTTTTATCAGATATTTCCCATTTATTATTTGGCTGCTTAAATTTATCTCGCAATTGTTTCTTTAAAATATTTTAAGGCTACTATATTTCCAGCAACTTTTTAAAAAGTGGTTAATTTGCCACCATGTTATATTTGGATAACAGCTAACGGTGTATAAAATACATGTCACGTTTTTTCCTCACAAACTTAATAAACATTGATTAGCCATATGTTGGCAATGAATATTGCTGTGAGGTAAAAAGTCAGACTGATTTTTCTCACTCTTAAGTAAGCTCATATTTTTTCCTTATATCCTCAGTGGAGTTTCCCCTTGCCTTTGAGCCATTGTAACTATTATTTCCTGAGATAAAATATATTCATTCAATATGTAGCATCAGATCTTTTATTTCAAAGGAAAAATCTTGAATATTATATCTGAACATTTTCCTCTTCCAATTATACATTTCTCTCTCATTTCTTTTCCATTTCATTATTTTTATTTTCCTCATTTTTTTTTTTTTTTTAACCTGGCTGTACTATCGGCAGATTCTGTCCTTCCTTTACCTGCTCCCAATGTGGCCTTCATTTATATGATGTGAGGTTCAATTTTCATTTCCACTTCTTTTTTGAGCTCTGCCAGCTTACTTTTTCATTTCCTTTTGTTGTCTTTTCATTTATTCCATGAACCCCTGTATCTCTGCATTGCACTCACATTTTATAGAGAACACTTTTTCATTACATCCTTTGAATTCTTGGAAGAGATTCTGGTTAATATCTTCATGTGCTCCATAGCAAAACTTTTCTGCTCTTGTTTCATCTGCCTTTTCTTTTTCATATTCCTTTATTCCTTTTTCCTTCTTACAGAATTTGCACTAAAACAGCAAGGGAAGCTTTGAACAGTTTCATTTTTTGTTTGTAAAATGAGAGAAGTATTTTTTTGTACAAGCTTCATTTTTTAATGCACCAGATATTTCTGGAAGGATAGTGTCTATTTAGGGTTAGAAAAATGATCTCAGCTAGAAGAAAGCCTTCTTCGTCCAGAGTGCAGCTCCATATAACACAAGGTGTGGGATGTATGTATGTGTATGTGTGTGTGTGTGTGTGTGTGTGTGTGTGTGTGAGATATTTGTGTGTGTTGAGCTTCTCTTTAGTTGCAAGGCTGCTAAACTACCCACAGATTCCCTTCTGTCCTAGTGCAGAGTTAAAAACATGGTATGTCTGTATAATTATTGTTTTGTTTTGTTTTGGTTTTGCCCAGTTTTCCTCCACTCTAAGATGTTCAGTGGGATTCAGAGAAGTTTCAATAGCCCTCCTATTCACCCAATCTTTATTTTTCAGGAAAGTGTCCTTAGTTTTGCTCTGTGTGTGTGCCATGGAGAAGTGGCTGCTCTGCTGGCCCTACTTAAGATCTATAAGGGCCCAGTATTCTCCCGAAAAATCCCTGTTTTCTGAAACTTGACAGCTCTTCTCTCCTTATGATAGTAATAATAAATACTACAATTAGGATAAGAAAATTTTGCAGTTTTCAACAAAGATTATGTTTTTCTCCTTGTCTCCCACTTTTCTTATAGATTTCAGGGGGCCTCTTCAGGTTCAACCTTCTGATTGAAGGGGATATAAAATTCTGTGGTTCTTATAATTAGACTTCTCCAACACACAATTTTTGGCAGTTTTATAAAAGTTAACAAATGTTATCTGAAAATTTCTTCCCAGTCAAGAGCATGCGTAAGTTATTCTTTACTTTTGTTTCCAATTTGTGCTTATCTTCCAGTAAGCTATTTTCTATATAGTGCTATGAGAGCATGTCCTTTTTTTTTTTTTTTTTTTTTTTTTTGGGACTGAGTCTTGCTCTGTCGCCCAGGCTGCAGTGCAGTGGGGCGATCCCGGTTCACTGCAAGCTCCGTCTCCCGGGTTCACGCCATTCTCCTGCCTCAGCCTACTGAGTAGTTGGGACTACTGGCACCCGCCACCACGCCCCAATAATTTTTTATATTTTTAGTAGAGGCGGGGTTTCACTGTCTTAGCCAGGATGGTCTCGATCTCCTGACCTCGTGATCCGCCCTCCTCGGCCTCCCAAAGTGCTGGGATTACAGGCGTGAGCCACCGCACCCGGCTCGTGAGCATGTACTTTCATGTTATTTGAAAGCCACACTAACAGAAAACATTCTTGTAAATATTGTCCATATAATTATCTTCGTTGGCACCAAATCTGCTTTCGCAGCATAGCTAATTTAGTGCTTGGACAGAGAAGGTGACCCTGCCCATTGTTACCTTCCTGACACCTGGTTCCCATTCGGCCAGGTGGACACTGACACACTCCAGTCACTGGGTCACACTGTCCTGAGCCACAGGAACACCACTGAACACAGTTCCGCCCATAGTGATCTTCAGGACAAGCTGCAAGTAAGAGCAAAATAAAACAGAGCAAAACAAAACCAGATTTTTCTTATTAAACATTTTGCCAGACAAGATTTTTTAAAACTTGTGAAATACATGACATTTTCATTTAATCAAATAGGTTTTACTGACTTGCTTTTAGTTTGATTTTCAATGTGAAAAGTTACTTAGAAATAAACAAAGCAAAACAAGGGACTGTTTAAATTGTTGCTTACATAGAGCCATTTTAGTTGGCGTTAGGAATTTTCAACTAAATATCTAGTGTCAAAAACTTACATATAATATAAATGTCTCTTACAAATTAAGGACCTCAACTGTTCCCAATTTGGATTGTTTTGCTTTGCCATGTGTCTCTGTCTTAGCAAGTGTAAGAGTGCGTGCATGTGTGTGTGTGTGTGTCTCTATATATATGTATGCATATGTATATATTACACACATATGCATGTGTATGTATATTACACATATTATGTTATATAGTATATGTAGGTATATCATGTGTACATATATGTTATATGACACATGTAGGAATATTATGTGTACATATGTTATATATGTATGTATAATATATACAACAAAATATATTTATAATATTCTTGAGTATGTTCTCTTAAAGCCCATTCTAGAATTTTAGCTAAAGTTCCTATACATAAATATAAGATTCATTATGCTCATATCTTCAAATATTCATTTGTATATTTGTATTTATTAATTTGTTTGGTGGTTTTTTGCAACTTCATTCCAAAAATTCATTGAGATGCTTACCAAAATATATATAAATACACAAAGATAAAATAAATATCTGTTGAGAATCACATAAAGGGAAAATGTGGTAATAATATAAAATAAATATCATATTTTTTGGAACATTTAAGAGGTGGGTTGCAAATTTGGCTCTACCCTACTAAGCTGTCAAAGCAAATGGAAAGTGCTCAGGTACAAGATCACAACTTTCTTAAGACCAAAGTACCCCCAATGTTCAGAGAAATCACAGCTTTGAAAATGCTTTGGCAGAAGGACATTTCTTCCACTTACTCTCTTTGAAGAACAAATACAAAGGAACCAGACAGAACCTTGCTTAAGAACTGTTTATAGGTTGGCCTTTATAGGTTGGCCTTAACTGAAAGATAACTTGCCAATTGAGGCCTCAGGAGGCACTATCCACTAGGTGTCAGTTGTCTGCTACCTGGAGCCAGGTTTTGTCTTGTCTTTTATTCTCAATACAGCAGAGCACTGAGGCCTGCAGGGCACTTAAACAGAAAAATTACCCACCTCCAAAGGAGACAAAGCAACTGACTGACCAGGAAACATAAGCATTTTGGGTGTCTTTAGCACATAACAGTGTAGTACCCTGTCTAGTTACAAATTTAGCTATCCTTCATCCAAATGAAGGAATCTCAAATGAAGGTATTTCACAATCTAGTTTACTTATGTTGAGGTGTGTGTTAAGGCAGTACTTCCATCTTTATTTTAAGATCTGTTGGAGGTACTTTTTTTTTTTTTTTTTTTGAGACGGAGTCTCGCTGTGTTGCCCAGGCTGGAGTGCAGTGGCGCGATCTCGGCTCGCTACAAGTTCCACCTCCCAGGTTCATGCCATTCTTCTGCCTCAGCCTCCCGAGTAGCTGGAACTACAGGCGCCCGCCACCACGCCCGGCTAGTTTTTTGTATTTTTAATAGAGACAGGTTTCACCATGTTAGCCAGGATGGTTTCTATCTCCTGACCTCGTGATCTGCCTGCCTCGGCCTCCCAAAGTGCTGGGATTACAGGCGTGAGCCACAGCGTCCGGCCTATTGGAGGTACTTTTTTAATTAATAAGATTACAGAATAAAGCACAAAAACACAAATGTGCAGTTCAATGGATGATGACAAAGTGAACATCCTCATTCGTAACACCCATGTCAAAAATACAGTATTGCCAGAACTGACTTCCCCACAATGCACTCTCCTGCTCATTGCCTCTTTTATCCTCCCTAGAATTTATCATAATCGTGGCTTCATATGTGAGTGTTTCATTCTGACTGTCACCTGAAGGGTCAGAGGAGTCAGAGTGTATGACTATGGGTTGAGTTATTTGGGTTAAGCAAAACTATATAAATATTTTTAAAATGGCAGATCTGAAAAAAAAAACAAAAAAACAAAATATACTTGGTAGTCATATCCTCAGAGTGTCTAAGCCTGTGCATTTGTAAGGGCTCTTCAATCCAGTGCCTTAAACTTTATGTCAATAGTTGTTTTTGTGATAAGTAGTTAATTTAAGGTCTTTGGCTTTTAGGAAACTGTTTACTTTTTGGTGAGCAGGGAAACCACTTACTTTTGAGCTAGGAAATTGCTGAGCATAAATGAAATTGTGGAACTTTAGACAATGAGTTTGACATTGTGAACACAGGAATCTTAAGTCTGCTCTGATCTTGGCAAACGTATTTTCTAATACGGACTTGAGTCTAGTGTTCCTGGGGCAAGGGGGGTTATCACCAAAAAGATCTCTTTGGCTACTTTCACTGACTGTAGCTTTCAACCAAACTCCTACATAAATATTCTTCAACCTAGAGTTTAGGTCAGTTTGTGTTTGCTGTTAGTACTGTAAATTAGGAAGTAAAATAATTGCAACAACATTTACTCTTTAACTACAGTTCTTAAAAATGCCAGCTCTCAGCTTTAGTACTTTTGCTAACAGTATTGGGCCTTGGAATGATCAGCGTATCCACTCCATAAAAGGTAAGAATAACTTAATTTGACTTCAGTCGGCCCCAGTGAAGCCAGGAGGGAAGATACAGGTGCCAATCATGGCGTCACAGATGCCACAGTTAGTCACTTACACATCTTTTGGCAATATGGACTATACGTGCCTTTCGGGTATCCTGTTAAAGGAGAACAAAACCATATGTGGTATTGTAACTTACAGCAACCAGATCTTCTTAAGAGTAACGTGTGTGTGTGTGTATGTGTGCGTGTGTGTGTGTGTGTGCTCTAGAGGGAGTAAAATCTGTGGTAAGAGAAAAAAGAGCATGAAATAAGGCTGGAGAGCGCAGGGTGTGTTGAAAATTTAGAGTACTCAAGGTAAGTCTTATTGAAAGAAGTGAAGCCTGTGATACAGAAAATAGCTGGTAATTATGACGTTTTTGATGATGTTTTTAAGAAAAGAACTGAGAATACTGGAACACAGGAATGGAATACTTTTTTTTCATAATATGTTTTTGTATATTGTTTGAAATAATTAACATGTGATTACATAAAGTTTAAAAAGGCCATAAAGTCATTTACACAATTCTGTGTCAATATTGTCATAAGACCTAGACCTGTAGAAGTAAATATTTCTAAGTTTTTCTTAGTTTTTCAATTATGCTTTTTTTTCCCAATTATGTTTTAAATCTTATCTTGGCTTAGTAGAAGTCCTGTATTTTCACAGATTTGTTGATTTCATCAATCCATTTCAACATATAGGCTGGTAGATGAGTGGGTCTCCTGGCTGATGAGGACAGGGTTGTTTTAGGCGCGTAGAAGGAAAACAGGCAAAAGTTTATTTTAATAACACCTGATATTGATTCTGCTTAATTTGCCCTATACGCAAAAGGTAAAATGGATTTAATTAAAGATAGTCTATTGCACGTATAATGATGATTCAACCATTATTTGTACAACTATAACTGTTATTTAAGTAACAAAATCAAAAAATTTTTTTCATTTGGTACTGGAATTCAGTGCAGCTAGTTGCTCAAATAAAAGCAATAAAGAAAGTATCATGCAGATTGAATTCATGTACCTGTTCTGCTATGTATTAACCAATGCCTTTGGGCAAGTTAAAAAAAAAAAGTCTCCCTAACTCTTTTTTTCCTACTTGCTGGAATATAAAAATTTCTCTAATGTTTATTCTGCTAGCTGGAATTTAAAAAATTACTCTAAGGTTGCTTCTGCTAGTTGGAATAGAAATAATTTGACTGGAAGTCAGATAGTCTAGATTTGACTCTTAGTTCTTATCCTTATAGGCTGTTTAAGTTTAAGCAAGACTTTAGACTCAGAGCTTCAATTTTCTCAAGAGTAAAATAAGAATACTGCTACCCACATCACAGGGGTATTTTTTAGTATTAAATGAGATAATCCATGTGGAAAATATTATTATGTAAAAATACTATAAACTTCAGGTCATAAATGGCAGGCTGTTGGCCAAATGTAGCCACAAATATGTTTGAATTGGCTGTCATAGTTTTGGCTTTTAGCAGCGCTGTAAAACAATTTTAATTAGTGGTCAACTTTCAAAGATTTGTTAATTTCACATAAAATATGGACTTCTGAGTTTTCCTTAAAAAGTCATATTAGCTGGCAATATTGGGTTTGCATTCTTCATAGCAAAAGCAACAAAATGCAAGTCTGATTCTCACCTTGGAGGGGCTTTGCACTCCCATCGGTTGCACTTCTCATCATTCAATTATCTTTTCCCTGACACTGAAGAAAGAGAGGCTCCGTTTTCCTTGTCTGGTTAGTTTCGTTCACTTGTGTCTTTTTTTTTTTTTTTTTTTTTTTTTTTTTTTTTTTTTAGACGGAGTCTCTCTCTGTCGACAGGCTGGAGTGCAGTGGTACCATCATGGCTCACTGCAACCTCCGCCTCCCGGGTTCAAGTGATTCTCCTGTCTCAGCTTCCGGATTCTCCTGCCTCAGCCTCTGGATTCTCCTGCCTCAGCCTCTGGAATAGCTGGTACTACAGGCGCCCGCCACCACGCCCAGCTAATTTTTGTATTTTTAGTAGAGATGGGGTTTCACCATGTTGGCCAGGATGGTCTTGATCTCTTGACCTTGTGATCCGCCTGTCCTGGCCTCCCAAAGTGCTGGGATTACAGGCGTGAGCCACCACCCCCGGGCCACTTGTGTCTTAATTCCTCCTGGTAGTGCATTTTAGTTTGTGTCACCCACCTCTGTAAGTTGAAATACTTTTACCATTTCAGTAACTTGAAAACAAACTGCTCATTTTTCTTCTTTATCAGTTATGAAAGTAAATATATAAAATCTTATCCCTAGTCATCCAGGATTGACTGCTCCTTCTTCACAAGGGTCTCTGCAGGTCCCAGTATACCAAACACATAGTATTAATCAATATTCATGGAGTGAATGAAAAAAATGAATGAATGAAAGTGATATATTTGCTACCTTACAGATAACATGTGAGTAGTTCTTTGTTTTAATTTTAACATTTCTTAAGCTTTTGCCATCTAGATACAGTTACTGTATCTGAAGTAGAGAAAAATGTTGTTTTTCCAGCTGAGCACCATGGCTTACGCCTGTAATCCCAGCACTTTGGGAGGTCAAGGTGGGTGGATCACCTGAGGTCAGGAGTTTGAGACCAGCCTGACCAACAAGGTGAAACACTGTCTTTACTAAGAATACAAAAATTAGCCAGGTGTGGTGGCATGCACCTGTAGTACCAACTACTCAGGAGGCTGAGGCAGGAGAATTGCTTGAACCTGGGAGGCAGAGGTTGCAGTGAGCCAAGATCATACCACTGCATTCCAGCCTAGGTGACAGAGCAAGACTCCTTTAAAAAAAAAAAAAAGAGAAAGAGAGAAAGAACAGAAGGAAGGAAGGAAGGAAGAAAGGAAGAGAAAAGTGTTGTATTATTTTATTTTTACAAAATTTTATTACAGGTTGTCCCCAGATAAGACATGGCCTCAATTATCAGCTAAAATGTACTTGCAAAAATGGTGGCCTTTGCAATTCTGCAGATAGAAGGTCTATTTGTGGCCTTGGGTGGACAGGAGATTATTGTGAAAAAAGCAAGTTGATTCACTGCCTTTTTTCCCTCAATAAAGATCTACTTTAGGCCGGATGCAGTGGCTCACACCTGTAATCCCAGCACTTTGGGAGATCGAGGTGGGCAGATCATGAGGTCAAGAGATCGAGACCAACCTGGCCAATATGGTGAAACCTCGTCTCTACTAAAAATACAAAAATTAGCTGGGTATGGTGGCGGGCGCCTGTAGTCCCAGCTATTCTGGAGGCTGAGGCAGGAGAATCGCTTGAATCCTGGAGGCGGAGGTTGCCGTGAGCTAAGATTGCGCCCCTACACTCCAGCCTGGCAACAGAGCAAGACTCCGTCTCAAAAAAAAAAAAAAGGATCTACTTTTGAGAATACTGTCATTGGTTGATAAAATACAGCAGAAACTTGTGAAGAAGCTATTTTCCAGTAAGCTAATTCAAGTTGTTTAGAACTATAATTGAATTTCCAATAAAATTGTTATGTAAATATGATTGATATTGTTACTGAAATATCACATGAAAACTCCTAAACTCCTTAAGTAATTGAAATAGTATTAATGTGAAAGAGCTCCTCTGAGACCTAAACTTAACTCCCCTACCAGCCACTTTTTAAGCCTAAAGAAAGGCTTTGTGGACACCAAATCTACTAAGTCTTGAGTTTCTAGGCATGAAGCTGAAGAATCTCCACCACCTCTGAGGCTTTGAGGCAGGCAAGGCGGAGGATACAGGGCTCTGGGAGAAGCCAGATCACATGAATAAGAATAGGCACAGCTGCAAAGAGGGAAGAGGACCACCCAAAAGTCTCCAAAATTTGTTTCATCAGGAAAAAATTTAATCAGTACAGTAGTCCCCCTTTGCCTGTGGTTTACCTGTGGTACAGTACAGTAAGATTTTTGTAAGATTGGCAAAACTCTAAGTACATTGATGTAATTTTTTTATTAGTTACTGTGAATGCCTTATTATGCCTAACTTATGAATTAAACTTTATTATTGTTATGTATGTATAGTGGAAAACATAGTGTATATAGGGTTCAATGCTATCTGAGCTTTCAGACATCCACTGGGAGTCTTGGAATGTATTCTCCATGGATGGGGGGCCTGCTATACCACTATACATGCATTTTTATTTATAAATGACATTCTTGCACGTCTTGACTAATAAGTATATTATAAAATGTAGATAAATGCTTAAATTGATAAAAATGGATAAAATGAATATTGATAGTTGTTCTAATGTTTGTTTTCCTGAACCACAATTTATTATTTTGTACAACACTGGAAAGCACCAACTTTATTTAGAGCACACTATTGTAGGAGACACTGTATTTTGGCAGATTACAGAGCAAAGGTTCTGGCAAAGTGTGGATGAGAACATTGTGCTGGAGGCCTAAACTTGAGGCACTCAGAGCAGAAAAAAATTCACAATGTACGTTTACCCAGATGGTTTCAACTGCGGGTGGTGTGACTCTTCAGACTTAGTGAAAATGAGTGTGATTATCTACTCTCCGTCACTACTAGTTCAACTGTCATGAAATTCAACAACATGGTATAGAAGAAACCACATTGCAATGGGCATGGATAAACACGAATGCTAACCCTAGCTCTGCTAATACCATGTGGTCTATCTTTGGGCAGTTCGCATCCTCTTTGTGATTTAATTTTCCCATCTGAAAATGAGGGTATTGAGCTGAATAATACCTGACAGTCCTTCCAAATCTAAGATTCAAGGCCATTTTTCATGGGATTTTGAAAAGATGGATATCCTGCCTAATTCATGGGAGATGGCTCTTGTCAGTTTTGTGATTTGAGATTACAAAATCAGCTTTTTAAAAACAGACAGTACTATCATGTCCATGCTCTTTTTGATTGTAAATTGAGTAATTTTCTGGCATTTAGTATGTGGGATATTTTTACCATTGATTCTATCATTTAAAGTTTTTATTATGTAACATTTCAAACACATGCAAGAGTTAAGAGAATGATATAACGGTATAATGAATCTCCATATATCTGTCATTCACCTTCAACAATAATCAATCAATTTATGATTAATCTTGTGTCATCTATACTTCCAGCCAATCCCTCACTCTGTACCTCTATGGTATTATTTAGAAGCAGATCATGGTCATATTAATATTCTTTTCTAAGCTTTTGGTATTATAAACTTTGTATCAATAAATAGTTTTCTGCATATATTGTTTAATACTTTTGCCAAACCTCCAAGAGGTTTTAAGTCTTCCATATTGGACTTACATATTCTGTATTGTACTTGATTGGCCACCTAAGGAAATGTTTCAAAGGTTAAATTTTACAGACTTTAAAACCTAACTTCCTTGTAAGATATTTACCTACTGTATGTGCATCATATTCTTTTACTCTCTTTCTTCCTTCTTCTCTTCCTCCTTCCTTTCTCTCACACCCATCTCTGTCATTTACTCCCAGGACTTCAAATATCAAAAATTATATGATATCACCTTCCACAGATACTCTCTTATTTATTTAAATAATTTAATTTAAAAATCATTCTCACTAAATTTAGCCTGGATTTGAACACATTGCTTCTTTATGTCTTTAAGGTATTGAAGGATTTTTTTTCCTTTATTTTTTCTGTTTTTTCTTTGTTTTTTTTTTGTTTGTTTGTTTTGTTTTGTTTTGTTTTTTTGAGATGGAGTCTCATTCTGTCACCTCTCACCCAGGCTGGGGTGCAGTGGCACAATCTTGGCTCACTGCAACCTCTGCCTCTCGGGTTCAAGCGATTCTCCTGTCTCAGCCTCCTGAGTAGGTGGGATTACAGACATGCATCACCATGCCCGGCTAATTTTTGTATTTTTAGTAGAGATGGGGTTTCACCATGTTGGTCAGGCTAGTCTCAAACTCCTGACCTCGTGATCCACCTGCCCTGGCCTCCCAAAGTCCTGGGATTGCAGGCGTGAGCCACTGCACCCAGCCAGTATTGAAGGATTTTAGGAAAGGCTTTGGCCAAATGTTTATGTGCACATCATAGGACATAAGCATGATCTACTTAAAGCTATTTCAATTTCCTCATTCATTTTTCTAGACTAATTATAGAAACTGGCACCTATATATTCAGTTATTTGTATGATCAAACTATTGTCAATGTGCTTCTCCATACAATTTTTTCTTTCTTTCCAATTCGCTCATCTCTTTATTTGATATTGGGAAACAAATGAATTGAACATATTCTAATTTTCCTTTCATTTACTTTTAAAGTAAATAAAATTCTAATTTGCCTTTTATTTATTTTTAAAGTAATAGTATTTTGACATTTCCATTTCCCAGTGTACCCTCCGGGATTTTATGGCTTGAATTGTGCTCACATCTGTGACTGCAAAAAATGGAGCTAGTTGTAATGCAGCAAGTGAACAGTGCATTTGCCCAGCAGGTGTCCATGGCAGCCAATGTGAAAAAAGTATTGCCAGAGCATTTTTAAGGACACAAGTGCGAGAATTCTGTGTGACTATGAGATCTTCTCATCTGGTGACAAACATGTAAACGAAACTGAAAATATGCAATAATTACTTAAACATTCAACTTGCACATTAAAGTGGTAGAAATTCACTCAACGGCCAATGTAATGAGTCCTTCTGATTTTGTGGCTGATTGGTCAAAATTTTATTTTCCTTTATATAAAGTTGTGAGATATTTCAAAACACCACTAAAACTGTTAGTCTTTGATGGACAAGGATTCTACCTCTGAATGAGAATAAACATTTCATTAAATGCTTTTAACAAATGTGACCTATGTATTGGGTTCAATGGCATTAAAAGAGATACAAGAAATTTATGAAAATATTTAAAGATGTGAATTAGGCATTTACCACTACAAAGTAATCATGGCCATGAGTGGAGATAAAGATATAAAGGTGAGAATTTGGGCTACTCAGTCTGAAACAAAATATTATAAAGCCCTAAAAGCCACTAACTCAGTAAACAACACAAAGTCCTGTTTTGGCCTATATTATGTATAGTCTTGTGTCTATAGTTACAACAATCATGATTATTATAATTATAGTATGATGATAATGGTAGTCAAAGTTATTGTCTGTGGCCTTTAAAAAGGATCTATATGTTAGTCTCATACTATGTTCTCAGTTGTCACTATAAAGAAAAATATCAATATTTTTCTGGCTGCAGTGGCACGATCATAAATAAGACATAAAGAAGCAATGTGTTCAGGCTAAATTTAGTGAGAATGATTTTTAAATTAAATTATTTAAATAAATAAGAGAGTATCTGTGGAAGGTGATATCATATAGTTTTTGATATTTGAAGTCCTGGGAGTAAATGACAGAGATGGTGTGAGAGAAAGGAAGGAGGAAGAAAGAGGGCAAAAGAATATGATGCATATACGGTAGGTAAATATCTTGTAAGGAAGTTAGGTTTTAAAGTCTGTAAAATTTAATCTTTGAAACATTTCCTTAGGTGGCCAATCAAGTACAATACAGAATTGTCTCTTAGTAAGTCCAATATGGAGGACTTAAACCTCTTGGAGATTTTACCTCCAAGACTGGAGAAGATCAATAATTTTCTGGCTGAACATCAGAAGAAGTAATTGGTTATAAATTAAAATCAGATTCTGGAGTGCTCAGGAGAGATACTGACTCACATCTCTTTTTGTACATCCTTCATTATTCATGTATTATTTAGTGATTCAATAAAATGTCACCCATTATATATCTGTGGTAGCAATAAGAACAAATTCCAACCTGACTCTAGTATACTATCACATGACAAGCAGCAGGCCCTGTGTTAAATTCTGGAAATATAGTGAAAAACATGGAGTTTATTGTCTTCTAGAGAGATGAATAATAAAAACACTTTAAGGGGAAATATTAAAAGTAAGATGCTTGGCTCGTAGACTTGGTTTCCTTCCTAAAGCTCCTAGCTTCAAAAATTTTATTTGCATTCTAAAGGATATATACTAGTGTTAAAGTAAATCAACTTTAAGACTTGCATGTCAAATCAGTTTAGAATGGACCTTCGTTCTGATATTCCAAAACTTTTCTCTCTTCTTTTGACCAGCAAATTCCAGTATCATCCCACTTTACTATTTGGAACTCAATCTTGGGGAAATTTTATATTTAACTTTAATTAAGATGCATTAATGAAAGTGCAAGGTGTTAATTTTTCAGCACTTCTCCTTTTTTGGTCAGTATTCACCTGGCATGTTTGGAGATGATTGCCATCAACTTTGTGACTGTGAAGGAGAAACCTTCTGCCACCCAAAAACTGAAAAATGCCTCTGCCCCCCTGGGAGAACTGGAGCCAAATGTGATGCTGGTAAGACCCAAAGCACCTCAGGACTCCCCCCTGACCCATGGTTATACAGAGATCTGTAGACATTTTCCTGCTAGAAGTGGTACTCTATTAAAGAGCATTGCCCAGAATTGCTTGATACTTTCCCCTTAGTATGATGAGCAGGGTTTGTAGCTGTTACATCACAGGCAGCTCAAACAACGCTACAGCTGTCGGAGGACACGTGGTAAGTACTTAAAGGGACACAGTTAAATGCCCCATCACAAAGGTGATTCATAGAAATCACTGAGAATTAAGGCAATTAAGGTGTGGTCCAGATAGTATTCTTGAGACCCAAGATTCCAGATACTCTTTGGGAATTGAAATGTGTATTTCGTTTTTCTTTTCACTCAGAGAAATAATGACCTAAAATATAAAGTTCTAATTCTTCAGGGACTGTCTTAAGAAGAAGAGAGAGTAGATTGAGTAATTTTGAACTAATCACTTGCTACTAGACTTAATGGATGCTTATCAGATGAAAAGTTTTATATAATTCACAATAGAACTGAAGGACTGACCCTGCCACAGATATTACCCAAAATAGAGGGTTTAATCTCAGAATTTACTTTTCTCATCTGCAACAGAGAAGGGTTGAAGCTTCATTGCTAAAAGAAGGGTTATTTCTAAATAAAGTCATGGCCTACACAGATGGCCTACAAGGTATTTTATTTTCATTTTTATTTTCAATTAAACACGGTTCATCTGTGATATTAAGTGTGAACAGCTGTGTCTATGCAGACACCATAAAGATAAAAGACCTCATTTTAACTTGAACTCTGGTAAAGGTGCTATTAAACAGCCATAATATTAATTCATAAAAGAATATAACAACTTTTTATTGGATTATTCTCCCACCCCATTGGTAAATTAACATTTGCAGACATTCAAACAGATGTCTTAAATATACATCATTATTAACATGAAAATGTGGTATTTTTATAAATTAAAATCAGATTCTGGAGTGCTCAGGAGAGATCCTGACTCACAACTCTTTTTCTAATAAGAACACTCAATCTTGCCACCAAACTAAGTAATCCTCCCACACACTGGGCAGGGGTATCTGGGTTGAACTTCATTTGACATGACATAGGATTTTAAAAAATTTTTCACAAAGTTTCATGGTTTAAAGATTCAGAGCAGCATTTGCACTGCCTCCAAAGCTTCTTCCTAAAGGAAACTGTTGCTCCGTCATTTGGGAAGGGATTGAATTACTGTTTGCTAATGTTGAACCCTTGTAAAAATAATTAATTGCAAAATTGGTTTATGTTTCTATTTGCCTTATATTTATAATCTAATTAGTTAATTAAGGCAAGAGAGCTAGGCCACATCTTAACCTATGTTCATAATGCAAAAGAATAAAAAAGTGTACATCCAACTGCTCATCTCTAACCCAGCATAAAGGATAGTGAGTCAATAAAGAAGTTTTTAACAAAAATTTGCCCAAAGTTTCAGAATTTGCCCCAGGGCCTGTATCTTCATATTTACTGACATTTCCCAAATTCTCACTTTCCTGCTTTTTACTTTTTTATTAGGGCTTTCTTCTGCATATGTTTAATACCTTGCATCCACTCATATAGTAGTGTAAAATGGGGAAAGAGCACTAGGTAAGAATTCTAAAACCCAGCTCTGCTGTTTATCAGAGATATATTATAGTAATTGAGAAGATCTTTTAAGCCATACCAAACCAAGGTTTATTTCTCGGTGGAATGTGAGAGCTTAACTCACTGCCTTGCCCACATCACAGGTGTTAGAACCAACAGAGATACTGTATTAGAGACCCACTTTGTAAACTCCACAAGGGTAGGTGACTGTTATGATTGCACAGTTGAGTTTCTCTGATCCTTAAACATTGATAAACTGAGTTTCTTCCCAGTCCTGTCTGACCGAGTAGGAAATATGAATCTATTTTCTGTTTCCGTGAGCTGGGCTGGGCTTTCTCCTTATCCTCATAATTCTTCAGAAACAGAACTTGTTAATTCTCTACTGGAAATCAGGCTAAGAGCAAACACCCAGGCCGGGCCTTTTTGGTCAACATTTGGTTAAGCTAACACTTTCTATAATCTTCCATCATTTCTCTTTCTGTTGCAAGTACAATGTAATTCAATTTAAAGATGTCTGTAGGACATAGATCAGGGGATCTATGGACCTTCTGACATATTTAAAGAAATGAAACAGTTGAAATTAAAGTCATTTCATTTTCAATAACATAAGCACAAATAATTGTGTTTTCATCCTAAAGGTTAGTCTCCTGCATTGGGCGTTCAGCATGGGTGTTGCCTTTTTCTGACCTCAAGACAACTATCCAACTTTCCCTGTGTCCTTCACAATGCAACCACTAAAGCTCCACTGAAGTCTCTAATTCTGAGAAGGCACCTTAAAAATGTAAGTTGCTGTCCTGACTTCTCTTTTCAGTGTTGTCACTAACTTCCTTGACACTCCCACCCTTCTCCTGTTTTCCATTGATGTTCTTACTTTTATCACATAGCATTCTAGCATGGGAAGATATCCCATGGTAAAAAAGAATATTTCACAAGCGTATAATTATCTTATTGAATGCCAAGAAGTAATAGTAAGAACACTGTGTGTTTGCAAAGCATATCTGAATTGCTTTTATTTTTATTTTCTCCCTCATAGAATGCAGGCCAGGCCTGTATGGACCAAACTGTGCTCTCCAGTGTCAGTGTGGTTACATAGCTCACTGCAGCCCTCTCAGTGGGAGCTGCACCTGCCCTTTTAAGACAATGGACCCAACCTGTGAGGAAAGTGGTTCAGATGATCCTCAATATCCAAATACTAACAACTTTTCAATTGGTGAATAGAATTTTGCAGACTTTCATCCACGGTTTATCATTTTAACTTTGACAGAGAAATGTACTTACTCAGCCACTCAGCCATCTTCAGCCCACCCCGACCTGTTGTGGGGTAAATAACAGGATGTCTCAACTTTGTCATCTCCAAGCACAAGTCTCATTCTCTAGCCTAGCCTTCCCAATGGTTTTTTTGCTGAAGAATATAGCCAATAATAAGAGAATGTTATTTCAGGATCCCAATCTTAGTAATGTTTGGACTAATAAGTGGACCTTTTTTATATGCACAGGAGGTATTTAAATTTGGACGGAAGAACTGCTTTTCAGTTCAGGTTGGACTACACTGAAATATTCACACCTATTCACTGAAGACTTTAGTGGCCATGAAATAGCTGGATCCTCTTTAGAAATATCTAGAATTTCATCTATTTATTCTCAGTATCCTTCTTCATAACAAACTCTGCTCCGGATTGCTAATGTATTGTTTTTCAAACATGACTTTGGTGTGGGAGACTATAAAGACTTTAGCCACCTAATGACGTGCACTTTCATAGTGAAACATCAAAATGTTTAGTGTGTTTTCTCCGTCACTGGCCAGCAGACAGGAAAAAACTGGGTAGCAGTGACCGAGGCCAGGGCTTAGCCTACTCTGGGTGACACAAATTTCCTATAAATCAGGACCTACTTGTAATCAGTCTTTTAATTCACAGTGGTAATCTTGATTCAAATTGTTCATCATTTAGGACAACTATATAGCCATTTATGAACCTAAGATGAGTACTGTGATAAGCCAAGAAAGATACAGCAATAAATACTATTTTATTTTTGCTCTCAAGTAATCTATAAGCACTTAAATTTTTCAGACCACTGGTTAATTCACATCAGCAAACAAAACTTTCTTGATTGGAAATGTTGTTTCTCATGTTACCCATGCTTTATTGGGATAAAAATAGAGAATATTACAATTATATGACTGAATATTTGATTTATACAAGATGTATGAGTGGCTTTTAAATCAAAACAGATTTAGGATAGAATTGACTGAAGGATTTATAAAAACACTTTTATCAATTCAGTACAGTTTCTCATCTTAATGATTATCTTTCTAAATCTCAGCACTTTTAACAGAGCAGAGATATAGCTACCTATAATGACCAGCCATGTCAAACTTAATGTTATTAAATGATATAAGGGAGTTAATGAGATCACTTTCCAAAAAAAAGTTGTACTTTTTATTTTATTTTTTATTTATTTTATTTTATTTATTTTTTTGAGACGGAAGCTCACTCTGTCGCCCAGGCTGGAGTGCAGTGGCGGGATCTCGGGATCTCGGCTCACTGCGAGCTCCGCCTCCCGGGTTAACGCCATTCTCCTGCCTCAGCCTCCCAAGTAGCTGGGACTACAGGCACGTGCCACCACGCTCGCCTAAGTTTTTGTATTTTTAGTAGAGATGGCGTTTCACCTTGTTAGCCAGGATGGGCTCAGTCTCCTGACCTCGTGATCCACCCGCCTCAGCCTCCCAAAGTGCTGGGATTACAGGTGTGAGCCACCACGCCCGGCGTATACTTTTTATTTTTTTAGGGATAGAGTCTCCCTTTGTTGCCCAGACTTGGGTGCAGTGGCATGATCCTAGCTCACTGCAACCTCAGACTCTTGGGCACAAGGAATCCTCCCACCTCAGCCCCCTCAAGTAGCTGGAACTACAGACATGCACTACCATGCCCATCTGATTTTTAAAAATTTGTAGAAACGAAGGTCTCACTATGTCACCCAGGCTGGCCTTGAACTCCAGGCCTCAAATTATCCTCCTGCCTCAACCTTCCAAAGCACTGAGATTACACACATGAGCCACCACTCCTGGCTTCTCCAAGAGATTATTAATTTAGTTTAGTCTTAAATGAGATAAAATAAATTACCTTTTTTCTCCAGTATTTGGAATTAAAGATTTACATTTCAGTGCATTTTAACCATTTAAATCAGTCATTAATGATCTGTTATTTCAAATCAGCTGAAAACTATTCTTTATTCTGAACGTTTGCCCATTTTCTTTACCTGCTATTGTTTTAGTTTCTCTCAACTATCACCATCTAACCTTCAAAGAGAATAAAGTAAATAAAAGCAGCATTCTCTCTTGGGCTGCCAGCCCCCTCTGGATTTTCTTTATTTCATGACTGTTAAAAAATTGTGGCTACAAACAGGGAAAAGAGAAAGAAATCAGGCTTTTCTTCCTCAGTAGAGACCGTATTTCTATTCAGGCAGATGAGAAAAATCTAGATTTGATAGGAATAAAAATAAGGGATTTATTTTGACTATTCTTTTTGATTTTATATTACTTAACTTTTTATAAGTGAGAAACCATATGTAAAATGTTAAACAAGTTTCTTGGCAAATGGCAGATATTTCATATATTATCTCCTTTCATCCCCTTTCCACCCAACACTAAAACAAATTGTGGGACCGGGAAAGCAAAGTCAGAGCATGAACCTGTATTTGTGCCATCCCAGGACCCTTTAGACAAATTGAATTTTCATTCTTATACCAGTCAGCATGAACAAGTGCAATTTACTGTAGCCCCTTTTCTTTATAAAAATTTTTATAAGTTATCTTTCATATTAAAAAATAAAAATGAGAAAATGTTTAAAATCTAGAATATTTCCATTGTACTTTTGGTTATCTTGAAAAATCTTGATAAGCAATGCAGAGTGATCTCTCCTAAAAATACCTCAGTTCTGCTTAAGAACACTAGCAGATATCCTGAATATTATTATATGCAATATTTCATGCATAAACCAACATATAATAAACATTAATCTTAATTCTACAGCTGGAAAATTATGAAATATAGTTTCCTTGAAAATTTATATAATAGAATTTAAAATTTTATTTTTTGTAACTGCCACATTAAAACTGCTTCAAATTAAGAAAACAGTGTACAAAGACCTCACCTTTTTTAAACAAATAAATAAAGGTTACTGTTCACTTTGGCAGTACATAAGCATTTACCTGAGGTTTTTACATGTAAACCACTATTCAGGTACAGTGAAGTATGATTTGGCTGCCGAGAAATAATTTGCACAAAATGTTAAAGAATCCAACTATTAAGTGAAGTATAATCTAATAGGCATGTCCTCTTTAAGCTAAAGTTTAATGTAAAATTGGAATCCTTGTCATTGGATACAAATATTTTATATATTACTCCTCTACTTTTTCTCCCTGTTTAATCTGTCCTTTAAATGTAAAAATGCTGATCTCCAAAGGAAATGTATCCACTCATAATATTTAACCGACCTAGAAAGGCGCATGTGCTATGATGTTTTAGCCTCTTTCATTTGAAATACAAGATCAGAGTGGGGATTATTATGCTTTTCTGCAATAATATAGCTCAAGTTTAAAGAAAAGTGAGCAGATGTGTGGAAGTATGCTGGCTAATTTGGAGTCTCAATTCTACATGCCTGGATAAACTATTTCACTATGACACCTAACTTTCCCCTACTCTTTCTAACTTCTACATTCGTTTATTGAGTTTTCCAGATGAGACAGCTACTTGACACAGGTTAAATTATTTTCAGAGTACTTGGAAATCATTCCAAGAGTTAGTGGCAAGAATGGCATTTCCTTTGTTAGAAATAGCAAAGAGGGTTTGGCCTCTCCTGGGCCTCTTTCACCTTGGTTTCTCTAGGACCTGGTAATACAGATGTAGCAAGAATTTAAAAGAGCATTTGATGAAGTGAACAAATAATAGCAACTGTCTACACTCTAGGAGTTATGTATGCAATTCAGTTGAAATAACTTTTCTTAGGTCTGTAATAGAAAAAAAACAAAAAGGTAGCTGAGCTTTTAAAATAGATTTAAAAGACATTCCAAAGCTTTGTCTCTTTTAGCTAATTATGTGAAGACTATTTTCCACTTTTCCTGCTTATATTTTACTTTTTCTAAATAAAAAAACTTAAATATAAATAAAGTCTAAGATATGCATTTAAAAGTGATAGATGCCTCTTTTATGTTCTTCCAAATATTTAGAGTTTTATCTCTAAATCTTATATCAGGATTACATGAAACACCATTTAATAATTCTTCATTTTAATGTTTGTGTGCTAACAGCTCTAATTTTGAAGAATATTAATTCAAATAACATATATTAACAAATTAGGTGTTTTTCTTCCAACAGAAGCCTTAAAATATATAAAATGTTTTAATATTAATGCCTCCACTTAAAAAAGATATAAGAAAATGTATTAAATATAATTTTTTTGCCGAGACTTCATGAGAAAAATTCAGCAATAGTTCAACAGACAAAACGATTCAGAACTGGATGTTTAGTGCTTAAGTGTTGACAAGCTTGTGAATAAAATTCCATATGTGAGATTTGGATGAATTTTGGAGAGAGCATTCAACATGTGTTTGATGAATAGTGGAACCCGTGACGGATTAGATATCTAAATGGTCTATTGGTAATATTTCAAATAGTTTATTAATTGAAAAATGCCTTCATTCGTGTCAATTTTCAACCATTGTCTACAAAGAAATTTTCTGCATTTTAACTCTACCTTGAATTCACTAAATAATTTTAAAATTTGTAGTGCCTACTATACTAGGTACTGTTTTAGGCATGAAAAAAGTAGTAGTGAACAAGAAGGATGTGTTCTCTGCCCTCATAAACTTCCAGTCAAGAGACTATGATAGCCAACAAGGGCAATGTTTTTAAATATCTCTAGCTGTGCAGTCAGTTTTATAGTTCATCAATCCTTTTATAGTTCATTAATCCTTTCCTAAGTGTATTTCTCACAAATTTGTTAATTCTCCAATGTTAATGCACACTTCGATAAATCAAATATATTTTACCTAACCTTAAATTCATGTAGCACGTTTTACTCTTAGTGCTGTGATAGAAATTAAATTAAAAAAAAAAACTCATGAAATACCATTTCACATTTATAGAAAGCTGTATTATTCTTTGCAATGTAAAAGGAAAGTTCACTTTCAAAGCTGTTGTTGAAGCCCTACTGTTATTAGGATTTACGTAGTGGAAGTAGAGAAAAAGAAAATATTCCTCATGTTCTGACAACTGTTGCATCCTTTTCAGCATCCACTATGCCTTCTCTTTTAATGGAGATGAATGTTTCCTAATGATAGAGGAGGGTTTTTAGGCATTTTTTGAAATCTGATTTTATTACTAGGCAAGTAATTCTGACAAACATTAACAAAATCTTGCCTCTTTAGTGGGGTTTCAAAACAAGATTAGATTTTTTTAAATTAAGGTAAAATGAACATAACATAAAAGATACCATCTTAACCATTTTTAAGTGTACAGTTCAGTGACATTAAGTGTATTACATTGTTGTGCTATATTCACCAAGGGTTATTTCTTTTAATACAGGAAAAACTTCTTGATGACATTTGAGTAACATGTAGGGTTCTCAGGCTGAAGTTGCTGGTCTACTTGAATAACATAGTTGTGTACTGCCTGCACTCCTGAAATTTTTCACACTAAAAATTTAATTATTTGAAAACATACTTTCTGTACATTTATTTTTATTTACTAGGCATTTTTGCAACAAAGACATGCTACACATTTAAGTAGAGTTATACTTTTACTGGGGACCAGAAGAGCAGTCATTTTTACTAAGCATATCGTAGTCGCAGCTCATAACTTTATCATGTTTCTGAACATACTAAAACATGAAACATCAGTACATCATTATGCTCTATGAAATAAAAATTGAATTAATAATTCTATTTTTAACAACCGTCATGCATTTCCCAGATTTTTGCCATTTTCCTAAATATCTGCTCCCTGGGGTCCACTCTGGGCCTAAGGCAGTCATGGTACCAAGACCTTGAGGCCTCGAGCAGTGTTTCCTGATGAGTATTTGATGGAGTTACAAATTTACAAATTAATAGTATTCTGTAAAGTAGAACCAGGGAAAGGCTGTAGAATTGGTTGGATTTTATACTTGGTAACACCATAACTAGGAAACTCTGGATTAAATAGGACTAAATAGTATACTTTATTGCAGTACTTTTTGGGAACCCAATATGTTGTGATTTGTGAATTTCTAGGAGGAAGACAGAGTACATAAAGAATTTCAAATAAAGAATTTCAAATTGTTTAGGAGTTCCTTTTTGTGAGGAATGTTTTGGAAAAACTAGTGTCTCAGGGAAAAGTTTTTGTGAAAAACAGAGATAAGTATCTACTTAAGTGAGCCCTCAGAAGCATCCTTGGTCTGGATGCCCTGATCACACATTTTCATGGTGTTTTTAGTCATTGCCTGAGAGAATTCTAAGGCCTATATTACTTTATAGTTTCCCATGAATCCTCTGTGAGCCAATACACATTTCTCAAAAGGGTCTTTGGAAATACAAATCAAAATGTTGATGAAACTTTTAGAGAACTTTGCCTTTCTTGCCTGTCCAATTAATATGAGAAATTAATTTTTAAAACATTAAGGACAATTAGGAAGATGTAAAATACATTGTGTTCTTTTAAAATTGAATTTTGTAAAAGTTATATAGGAATAAGTGTTGAAAAATAAAAGACCAAAATTTTGCTAACATCTGGGCATTTTATAGAAGCTTTACATACCCTATTTTGAATAACCCATGGGGTTTATATAAAGGCATCAAAATTCCAAAGACAGAATATTGGGTAGCACATTGGATTAAATCCATTTTGAGAATCACTAAATGGCTGCTGGCATGCCATGATTGAAGTGTGGGGATTCTAATAATGCTAGAGTTATCTAAGTATTTTGGCTACTGAATTTTATATTATTTATTAAATAAAATATTGAACATGAACAGACACACACATACACATAGACATATCTATGAGTTTGGGAGTTTCTTTTAGGATTATATATTTAAGACATCTTCTGTTAAAATGACATTAAAATTTCAAGTTTTTACAAATAGATATAGGTATACTTTAGTAATGAGAAAAATCTTTCTCGCTTACAGATACCTGCAGTTCAACATGGTTTTTATAGACATCTATTTAAATTTTAAAATTGATAAATGAGGAAATAAACCTAATCTCAACTTGTCAGGCTAAAATACAGACTCTATTCATACTTTGGAATACTTATCCTAGCTATATTATGTGTTGGATAACCAAAGAAAACAAACGGGCAACAATTATGGAGTAGAGAATCTTATATGCTTGCAATCACAAAAGTGCAGAATTTAAAGAGACTTTAAAGCTTCCCCAGTCTTTTTGGTTCATAAGCAAGAAAACTGAGACTAATTTGGTCCTATAGTGAAAAAATCACAGAACCAAGACTTTCTCATCTCTTATCTCTGTTTTCTCATGTCTCTCACCTTATGTCTTTTGATTATTCCCTTTTTGGTTGTTTTTTTTTAACTTTTGTTTTAGGTTCAGGGGTACATGTGTAGGTTTGCTACATGGGTAAACTCATGTCACAGTGGTTTGTTGTACAGATTGTTTTCTCACCCAGGTACTAAGCTGAGTACCCGACAGTTATTTTTTCTGTTGCTCTCCCTCCTCCCACCCTCCACCCTCCAGTAGGCCACAGTGTCTCTTGTTCCCCTCTTTGTGTCCATGAGTTCTCATCACTTAGCTCCCACTTATGAAAAAAAGCCCAATATCACTGATCATTAGATAAATGCAAATCAAAACCACAGTGATATACCATCTCACACCAATCAGAATGGCTAGTATTGAAAAGTCAAAAAATAACAGATGCTGGCAAGATTGCAGAGAAAAGGGAATACTTATATACTGTTGGTGGTAGTGTAAATTAGTTCAAGCATTGTGGAAAGCAGTGTGGCAATTCCCCAAAGAGCTAAGAACTACCATTCGATCAGCAATGCCATTACTGAATATATACCCTAAGGGAGTATAAATCATTCTACCGTAAAGACACATGGATGCGTGTGTTTATTGCAGCACGATTCCCCTTTCTAAGATGTGAGACATTCTTTTGGCAAGGAGGGTCAGTGAATCTTACTTTACAGAAATCCCTTTGAATTCCAGCTTTAGTGTTACAGACCTTTCAAACTTGCGTTGTCACCGTTTATGATTCCACACTGTGTATGGGAGAAGTAGTTAAATACAAATATAAGAAATTAAAGCCAATGAGAGATTCAAGGTCCTGTAATGATTTCATCATCATTTAAGGAAAGTAATTTAAATATTAATGGTTTTCATACCTTATTTGGCATATGTTATTCAAACTTTATATTTTAAACACTATTTTGTCAACAGATTTTAAGAATACCTTCAGTTGACACAGCTTAACAATTTCTGTAATGAATGATAAACACAATTCTCAGAATTAATCCACACAAACATAGCTTTTTTTTTTTTTAAGTTCATTATGTAAGTGCCAAATAAACCTCTGAGAAGCATTATTGGTCAGTACCTCATTTGTAGCCATAAGGAACAGTTGCATTCACTTTATTTTTTTTGCTGTTCATTAGTTTAAGAACTCTTGTGATAAGAACCCCATATAATATTAATGAGTTTATTCCCCTTAAATTTGACTAACCAAGTTTGCTGGCTTATATTTTACTTAATCAAGACATATTCAAGGAAATTTAAGAAAATTAAATAATGAATTAAATGAATAATCTGGATATGTGTCCTTCTAAAACAGTGTTTCTCAAACTTGATTGGGAGATAGAACATCTGAATATCATTATACTCAAGGTGGAACATGAATTATTAAGATATTTAATAATATATGAGCTGGAATAAATATTTCTTAGAGAAACTATATTATATGCATATTATATAAAAATCTAAAACATGCATATACAGGACCACAAAATTTTCTTAACTCTTCAGTTAGATACAATCACTTTTCTGAGAAATTTCATCAATTCATTGTATATTAATTGGACATTCACTTTGCCAGACTCAATAATTATTTGGGATCAATTGTTTTTTAAAGAAACTCTTATTGGTGAAAATGTTAAATAAGAAAATCTAATCAAATGTGAACTTCAAGAAAGATTGGTCATATTCAATTAAGCAATGGAACTCTTTTCCCAAGTTGCATAGTCTGAGGACTATTAAAGTCTGTATTAGTTTGTTGGTTGAAAGGTAAACATGGCATCTGTTTTTTGATCTACATACATACAATTTTTTAAAATAAACGAAAACTTTATGCAATAATGTACTTTTTAAAAATAAACGTGTGTTATATGTATGGCATTCATTTTAAATAGATGTTTTTATAATATGTTTTCTTTGTGATAATGTATGTGTTAAGAGTTATAACTGAGGCCAGGCGCGGTGGCTCACACCTGTAATCCCAGCACTTTGGGAGGCTGAGGCGGGCAGATTATGAGTCAGGAGACAGAGACCATCCTGGCCAACATGTTGAAACCCCGTCTCTACTAAAAATACAAAAATTAGCTGAATGTGGTGGTGCGTGCCTGTAATACCAGCTACTTGGGAGGCTGAGGCAGGAAAATCTCTTGAACCTGGGAGGTGGAGGTTGCAGTGAGCTGAGATCACACCACTGCACTCCAGCCTGGCTGCAGAGCGAGACTCTGTTTCAAAAAAAAAAAAAAATAAACTTATAACTGAAACTTTACTATTGGGGTGAATCATCTACACTTGAGAAATCAATAGCCAGCTATTTACAAAGGCTAAATAAATCTGATATTTATTAGATCCCCATCATTTGATTTGACAATATCAGTTCACTAGGTGACATCATGTTTTTCCACTATAGTTACCTGAAAGAACCATTTAGGACAAATTAATCTTATTGAGAGCTTTTTTTATTTTTCCTTTGTCGTCTTGGTCTATTCTGGCATGAATTTATTGGTATTTTTCTTTTTCTTTTGGATGTTTTATACTTTTTTTTCTTTTTTCTCTTTTTTCTTCTTCTTCTTTGTAAACCATAGGAATATTTTATATTTTCTAACTCACAGGGTTGATACAAAAACCAAATTATTTGCTTGTGAGAGAATACTTCTTAAGCACTAAAGCAAGCTTGACCAACCCATGGCCCAGGACAGCTTTGAATGCAGCCCAACAAAAATCCATAAACCTTCTTAAAACAGTGAGATTTTTTGTGTGATTTTTTTTTTTAGCTCATCAGCTATCATCAGTGTTAGTGTATTTTATATGTGGCCCAAGACAATTCTTCTTCTTTCAGGGTGGTCCAATTAAGCCAAAAGATTGGACGCCCCTGCAATAAAGTATTATATATGCTCATATTATTACCCTTTTGTTCATGATTTAATCAGGTGAAATGCAGTGAATCAATTGCCTCCAGTGTACAGATAAAGTTGTTTTCACAGATTTTTCCTCAAACTGATTATGCACATTTATCTTTGGGTGATAATAATTACATAATTGACTAATGACTTGTATAAAGTTATTAGAATATACCAGACAGTATATAAGCATGTTTATAACATTTTGCTTAATCTTCACGATAACTGATTGTTAGATATGATTAACTGTCTGATTTTCCTTTTTAACAGTTGAATCTAATAACTTGCTCGGATCATATGGCTCCTAAGTGGAGCAGAACTCAGGTTTGCCTCATTCTAGAGGCCACGTTCTTGACTATAGCATGCATGCAATTATAAAACACTACCATCGAGGATGAAAATCTATACCCGTAGATTTTGGAAAGTAATAAAATTTTGATGAATCCAAGTCAGAATGAGTTCATACTCCAGTTGCTAATCAAGACACACACAGGTAGTCACATTTTCAACCACCTTTATTTTTGATGCATAAAAAAAAAAAACCTGTGAGTGCATTTTGTCTTTTGAGTGTTTTCTTTTGACATGTATATAAGCAGTGGTTAAACAAACAGTATCCCTGAAGGACCTTAACTTTAACCAAAAAACATTCACAGTAATTCCATCTATACCATGTTCTCTCCCAACCCCCAATCAAATTCTTAAAAATCAGAATGGAAAAAAAATTTTTTCAGTTAAGCTGACTATAGTATTGCATACTTTCATTCTTAGCTTAATAACAATATTTTGAAATACATTTTGTCCCTAGTTACCAGTCCGGTTAACTTCAGACCTATGGTATAGACATTCTTTGCTAGTTTTCTTTTCACATTTTGTGGAATGTAATACTCCATTTCTCAGTATTCACAGTGATAGAGCTTACATTCTTCACTCAAAAACATTTAATAATGGCACTTCATAGCAAAAAATCTACCTTCTCTACCATTGTGTCTACACCTCTTCACTATGCGCCCTCAGCTACATAAGGAGAACTTGACCTAGTCCTGAAATCACCACACCTCCATACATTTTCTCTGCTTGCAATACTTTATGTTTCCTGCATGGCAAAGTTATTCATCCTTAAAGGCTCCTTCAAAGAGTCTTACCTACCCCTCAAACCCCTACCCAAAATTATACAGAAAGTTTCTTTTAAGGCTTCTATAGCACAGGAGCTAGTATATAATGGGAGGAAAACAAATGATTTATAGAATTGTCAACTGCATTAAAAATGAATTAGAGACCGAGCTACCTGTCAGGAGGCCTCTTCTCTCTTACAAAATGTAAAGCTCCTTGTTTAAATTTCAAGTACCCACTCCCCTTGTGGCTGTAATTGACTTGGACTAGCAATAGCCAAATGAACATATGTGAACAGTAGATGCCAAATAATGCAATTTTATTGAAATATGAATGTGGCTTTTTTGTTGGTGGGAGAATGTGCTGCTCTCCCACCATATATACTTGTTTCAAAAAATGCAGCATAAGGAAAAAAACAGATCCCATCTGCCAGGCAAAATAGCTATAAAGTGGAAAAATCAGGTTTTTAATGAATCCATTGAGAGTAACTTGAGTTATTTTTTAATGTAAGGGCAAATAAACTTTTGAGCAGAGTTACATAACCATGTAGTAGTCTTTTAATTTATAGCTAGACCAAATTCAGATCTTGGTTTTAGCTAAATTAGAGTGCTCCCAAAAGAGAGAATGATTAGATAATACAAGTAGGCTTTTGTTGGCCTCTTCGTCTAAAATATAGCTCACAGTCTAAGAAGACTAGAATTCAATTTTCAATTCAAGACAAGTAAACATGTCTGCATATATTCATAAGGCTCACTGAACAACTCAACTTTGTTTTTTTATTTTCTTTAGCACATATCCACAATAAGAGTGTTGCTCTTTCATAGTCCAGTCTGAAGTAGTGTAGAATAAAGGCAGACACCTGTTCTTTCACCCCTTTTGGCCACATCTTCTAGCTCCATTTTAAGACTTCAATTTTGACAATTTTTTATCTTAATCTACTAATAGACTCATTTGAAATATAACTCATCCATAGGAACTAGATGGTTAGCAAAGAAAGAGCCTCTATATTGATAAATAATTAATTATAATTGTATTATGTAAAGGCCAAGATATTGCAGACAAACAGAGGTATTTAGGGCTTGTCACTGTTAATATTTGTTGTTCTCCTTGAGCATCATTATACTTCACAGCGTTTTTCTTCACAACAGGAGGAAGAATTTCACAGAAACATGACTTTGAATCCAACATACATCCTGTACCAATTGAGTGGTCTTGGCCACTAGTTTAACACATCTGTCTCAGGAAGGGAATAATGATGTTCTATCTACCTTATGGGTTAATGTGAACATTTTCATATTACGATTATTAAGCAGTACAGGTTGTTTGGCTAATTATATATGAATCAGGTGAAGGCATTTCGTAAATTCTTTGCCTCAGTCTTGGACTTAGGAAACCTTAGCTTGCGTCCCAACTCTACCTCTGGGCAGCTTTGTGATCCAAGCACACTTAATCTTTTGAACTTCATTTCTTCATCTGGACAGAGAGGGACAAAGTTCCTCACTCAAAGTTACAGTGGTTTAAATGAAAACAAAAAGCCCATCATGTGGAACATATAGATGATAAATATAAGTTGAACCTGAACTATAGAATATAAGTTTTCCACCTGTTAATAGTAATACCATTAACAACAATAATAATGGCACACAGATTTCACAATCTTAATGTTGGGGCTCAGAACATAATAACCCAAAAGATGGCACCTTAGTGTATTATTTTAAGTTGAAGGAACTTGAAAAAAATCACAGAAGCAGGAGTCTCTGACCTCCCTCCCTTCTCCCCTGAAGACCCTAATGTGACAGGTGTTCTGCCCTGAATGTGAAGAGAAGAAGTGTCACACCTCTTAGAGAGGCTAAGATGAATCTGGACAGACAGTCCTTGCTATGTTTCTTCCAGTTTATTACCATTAGATCATACACTTTTGTCCTCCAATCATACTTCTTCTGCACAACTATTCATAAAATACAGAGTTTCCCTGTGTTTTTGGCTCTTCATTTCTGACAGCTTCTATGTCATGTAGAACTATGGTTAAATAAATTTGTTATGTTTTTCTTTTGTTAATCTGTTTTTCATTACAGGGGTCTCAGCTATGAGCCTTGTGATGGGTTGAAGAAAACATGTTACTTTATCTCCCCTTCATTGCTGAGTGCAGAAAGCTGGTCTAAGCACTGGATTTTACAGTTCTCCTGTCTATGGCATGTGTTTGTATTTCAGAAGTGAAGTAAAAGAAATCCACATTTTTAATATTATCAAAGAAACATACCCTAACAGCTAAATTATCCCTCTAGTATTTACACATTTGAGTAGAATAGGTTTTCTAAATATCTAAGTTGCCTAAAATTCTAAATATCTTTATGAAGTTCTCTTTGTTAGAAGATAATCGGTCATGGGTATTTGAAAGAAAAGTTTCTAGGACTCTTTGGTTGTTTCCTAAAAGTATGGTGTTACAAAAATGTTTGCTTCCTACTCACAGTCAGTGAGAGGTAAGGGTATCACACTCATTGGGGATCACCCAAAGAATACCCTGGACTAGGGGACTTGGATGTTTAGGAAGATTGTTCAGAGAATGGTTTTGACCATTTCTGAGTGAGATAATATAGAGAATAATGGGGATGGAGGAAGGAACGGATAGCATGGGTTATGTCTGGGTGATTAGATGGATTGTCGGAATCAGAACCCATCTTATTCTCTGTGATTTGTCTCAAGCTCCCATGAGCCCCAAGTCAAGGGCCCTGCCCCACCACTTATTGTACATAATTAACACATTGTGGTAAATTAAACAAGTCACTATTTTCTGTCACTTCTGATTCTACTTAAATCAGAGACTTTATCACGAACAATTTGCCACTCTTTAGCATTGTTCTCAAGGGCAATTTGCCCCATTGATTCTTTGCACAGAAAGTCAGGACCTTCTGGCAATACGGGAAGAAGGTGGGAGTCAGGTGGGTTAAAAGTAGAGAAGAAAAGAAAAACCAACACCTTTGACCTGTAGAATGTGGGACAAATATGTTGGCAATGTATAATAGAATCCAAGGTTGAAAGGGATCTTTTAAAAAAAACTGTTTTAGTTCTCACTCAGTGGAGCAATCATTTTTATTACCATATGTCTGATATCCACCCCACCTTTTCTTGAATGCCATCCACAATTCTTGAGTATCAGTCTGTTTCTTTGTTGCTAGAAATGTCTTTCTTAAGACAAGTGCTGTCGTTATAGAACCTCTAGTCTTGACAATCCTCTACTTGACAGTTCTAATAGTTGAAGGTAGCTTTCATGTTTCATTACTCTTTTTCTCTGAGTAAAAAAATCAGTGCTTTAATAGCTCTGATATTGTTAACCAACCTCCTCTGAAGATAAACAGTAAGTCCTTTTTGTAATTGCCAAAGCCATGGGGCTGTGGTTTAAAATACATTATTATGGAAAATTTAATTTTTTAAATTACGTAAGTAATATATGTATTTTACGCCGAATCATTCATAATCCCACCCTGAAATAACCGCTGTTTACATTTTCATGTGCTTTTCTTTATGTATTTTATATCGTTTAGAAAAATAGGTTATATAAATAATTTTGAGTCCTGCTTTGTTTCCAATGTTATGGTTCCAACAATTTTCTGTGTCTTTAACGCTCTTTTAGGAGATGTCATCAGCAATTCATCCTAAATCCAGTATTCTTTTCTGATAATACCTTCTTCTTAACCTCTTCACCCTAAGTATCTGCAAAGATTCTTTTTAAAGTAGTTAGTCAACATCAGGAAGATGGCTACAAAGACTCGAAGAGCTGGCCTGGTAATCATTGATAACAAAACACTTCAGGTACAACAGAAAGCCAGTGCTTTTTATTTAAAAAGTTAGCTTAAACTGAGAACACTTTCTTCTTTGTTGACTAAATCTTCCTTCTTGAAAAGACATTTCTTAAGCAGATAAAGAAATTTACACCCTCAGTTCATAAGGTATTTAATGTTTATATTCTCATGATGACAAACTGAGAGCCATTAGCACAAGGAGACTCTCTCCTGATGACAGAGGTGGATCTCCAGTGAAAGGAACCAAGTGAAGGTAAAGCAGTACAAGGCTTTGTAACTATAGTTACTTTAAGTCTAAGATTTTAAAGCTATTGTTTCCATTATGAAAGATGCATTAACATTCCTTTATGTCTACTCTTGGAAACTTTGTTATCATGACTAGCCTATTTACTTACTTATCTCTTAAGAGGTGGTTAGGCTTAATTAATTCTTAAACATTAACCTTGAAGATATATTCTGGAGGGTGGGAGAAGGGTTTTACTCTTTGAAAATGGGATGGAGTAAACTCAATGAAATGCTCAAATTCTGAGAATAGCAGAAACTTTACCTTATGGACTTATTTAAGAATTTACTTCTACTTAATCCAGAAAATTCTGGAAATGCCCTCTTATGTCAATATGCATGCACCTAAATGAAGTGAAGGGTGAAATGGGGGTACTTTGGAAAGCAGTCCTAAAAAGAAACTTGTTATGTACTTAGCAGCTAATCATTCTTTTAGTTGTAACAGCTGTTTTCTTGTAAATGGTAAAAATATTCACGGTAAACTACGGGAATCATTCATACATTCATGACAATGAAGTAGGATGTTCTTTTATGACTAGGCTATTACCACATTAAGAGAAACTGCTGCCTCAGATTTTTTCTTTTCCCCTTTGTAGCAAATATTCTGACAACCACACAATTTTATCATTTCCACTGAGAGGCTGGCTACAGTAAACTACTATATCATTGTAAAAAGCACTCTCTCATTGCTATTTCCATTTTTGAAGAAGGAATACTAGTGTGAGTTGTTCCTAATTGTTTATAATAAATTTTCAGCGTAAGAAGTTTTCACCTTTTCAAAAACATTCTAAACACCAGTGTTAGCCTTACTAAAGACTTTTTTCTGAAGTTGTTTATTGCCTTGCAGAGCAAGAGGAACTTAACTCTCACTTAAAGCAGGCCTATATAATTTAATATGATAATCTTCCTCAATTAGACTCAACATGCTTACCCGAGTACTGTGCAACCAGGAAATTTTAGCTTGGACATAATTTTCTCAGAGAAGCCTTCTGTTTCTCTGCACTAAAACAGCCATGCTACCAACACACTCTCTGATCATATTTTAAGTCCTCCTAGCGCCCTAATTTTCTTTATATGACTGAGCACATTTTAAATTCTTACTCAATTCTTGTCTTTTCCACCAAGTTTAAAACTATGTCAAAGTAAACTATCATCTGTGCTTTCCTAGTGTTGTTTCCTCAGGACCATGCATAGTGCTTTGCACATGGCTGGCCTTAGATAAATGTTTGCCTAATGAATAAAATTGATGCATTAACTGTACTGTGTTATGTTCCTTGAAGCATGAACTTTTCCATAATACCACTTTATCAGTTTTGTTTGAGAAAAAAAGATGAGGAGTGCAACTCTGTGCTTTGGAAAGCAAAATCTAGAATATCTGACTTGATGCATGCCCATAGTTAGTGACATAGTCTACCATCTTGGATTAAGCTTGAGACTTTCTCCCTCTCACCCCAACCTCTATTCCATCTCAGGAAGAGTATAAATATAAACCAAGGGCAGTATTGGGTCATGAGCAAGAATATGAAACCTTTCATTTGACAATAGAAGTTAAAACATTTTGTGTTCCCATAGTAAATATTGTGATTGGGAAGAACTATTTGACTCCTTGAGAAGATTATAGAGTTTTTCAATTCGACTGTTTCCTTGAGAATAAGGAAAGAAATTCATTATTACAACTGAAAATGAATGAATGAAGATCCAGGGTAAATGTATTCTGGAAATAATATTTCATGGAAGATACCCCCCCTTTATTCTAAGCACTGCCAAAAATGATTTGATGCTGAATGTAACATTCAGGGCAAAATAATAAGATCAAAAGTGGTGTATTATAGTTATATTAAGCTAGTCTGATCCTTTGAAATCTGTGTAAAAGGCCTGACAAAGCAGTAATTTTTACATTTGGAAATGTATTTATAATAAAAGCATACAGATAATAAATTGCCTTTGTTGAAGTGAATAAAGTTAGATTAAATTCACAATGCCTGTAAAACCAGCATATTGTGAAAAACAAACAAACAAAAAACCAACCTGTAGTCTGGAGCTTCATGTTCTAGTACAACTTTTTGTCCTAAAATTATCATGGGCATTATGATAAATTATCATAATCTGTTGAAGATTCAGCTTCACCACAGGTAAAAATACACTTAGGTTAAATGACCTTAAGTATTCCTACCAAGTTTACTGTTGTATTAGTCCATTTTCATACTGCTGATAAAGACATATCCGAGGCTGGGAAGAAAAAAAGGTTTAATTGGACTTACAGTTCCACATGCCTGGGGAGGCCCCAGAATCATGGCAGGAGGGGAAAAGCACTTCTTACATGCTGCAGCAAGAGAAAATGAGGAAGATGCGAAAGTGGAAACCCCTGATAAAACCATCAGATCTTGTGAGACTTATTCACCACCACAAGAACAGTATGGGGAAAACTGTCCCCATGATTCAAATTATCTCCCACTGGAGATAAGGAAAACTAGTGTACATGTGCCTGTCTAATTAACAGGTAGACACATGTAGGTAGAGGAGCCACAGAGGAAGAAGAGACCTTGTGTAAGGCAAAACTAGAAATGTAAAGTAGGGGAAAGAAATGGAGTATGTTTTTTCAGCAAAGGTCATTTATCCACTGTAAGAGGGAGTTAAGAGTGGTGGTTAGGGGATAAGACCAGGACCAGCTATGATGGTTTGGAGAAAAAATATAAGCCAGTAGTGTAGACAAGGATGGACACTCATGGATAAGTGAGAACGAAGAATAAGAGTATGACTAGACAGAAGACAGCAAGGATGAAAAGTTTTTAGGATGCAGTCTAAGTAGTAGGGGTGACTGCATAAAGCACTATTGCAAAGAGTAGGGTAAGGATGAATAGACCTAACAAAATGAAAGGATGTATTAGGCTCATAAGGGTCACTACTGTTCTTTAGAAATGTGGGTGACTTTAAGGGAAGTAGGGATAAGTACTTGCGACTTCTAGGAGGAAGAGGAGAGATCAAGCTGGCTGTCTGATGGACACAGCTTTATTCTGGAATGGTAAACCCAGTGGGGAGGGTCCTGCAGGTGGAGGCAGTTGGGGTATTACAGATGACTAAGTAGGGTCTGGTCCAATGAGGTTGTAGAGTTTGAGGGATCGGATTCTTAACAAGAACTGATTCCCGCTAGCGTGTCTTTATATGGCTGGGAATCTGGAGTAGGCAAGAGAAGATTAGCAACCTAGCGAATTTCCTATCTAGCCTGCTGGAGGACTGGAAGATAGTCGCCTAGAGGGCTGGTGTCTGGGAAGAGGTTGGGGCTGAGCAAGAAAGTGAATTATGTCTAACAGAAGGGAAGAAATGACTGCAGCGGCCCTCTCAGGCCCTGTGGGAAAAGCCTCTACATATCCAGTGAAAGTGTCTTTCCAGACCAAGAGGTATTTTAGTTTCCTGACTCAGGGCTTTTGAGTAAAGTCAATTTGCCAGCCCTGGGCAGGGGCAAATTCATTTCAGGGCCAAATGTCATGTGCATCTGTGTGAAGAGACCACCAACAGGATTTGTGTGAGCAATAAAGCTTTTTAATCACCTGGGTGCAGGTGGGCTGAGTCCAAAAAGAGTCAGCAAAGGGAGTTAGGGGTGGGACAGTTTTATAGGATTTGGGTAGGTAGTGGAAAATTACAGTCAAAGAGGGTTGTTCTCTTGCAAGCAGGGGCAGGGGTCACAAGGTGCTCAGTGGGGAGCTTCTGAGCCAGGAGAAGGAATTTCACAAGGTAATGTCATCAATTAAGGCAGGAACTGGCCATTTTCACTTCTTTTGTGATTCTTCAGTTGCTTCAGGCCATCTGGATATATGTGCAGGCTTGGGCTCAGAGACCTGATAGTGGGAGGTGAAAGGAACTTCTTACATGGGGGCAGCAAGAGAAAATGAGGAAGACACAAAAGCAGAAAGCCCTGATAAAACCATCAGATCTCGTGAGACTTATTCACTACCACAAGAACAGTATGGGGGAACCACCCCCATGATTCAAATTATCTCCCACCAGGTCCCTTCCACAACACGTGGGAATTATGGGAGTACAATTCAACATGAGATTTGGGTGGGAACACAGAGCCAAACCATATCAACTCTTTTGTGACCCAAAATACTCCAGGTGTTCTAAGAGCTCAAGATGGCTAGCAATGACGCTGCCTCTTGCATTGGAAGGGAAGAGGAGGTGTACTGAAAGGAATAAGTTAATGAGAAGATGGAGGCAAAGAGAAGGCAACGTGTTTGTGGATTAGCATATGAATAAATGCATGAAAGAATGTGTATCGGTTACCTAGTGTTGCCATAGCAAAGTACCACAAACTGGGTGATTCAAAAAGACAGGAATTTATTGTCTCACAGTTTTGTATGGTGAAAGTTTAAAACTGAGTTGTTGGCAGGCCCATGTTCCCTCTGAAACCTGTAGGGAAGAATTCTTTTTCTAGCTTTTGGTGGTTTGCTGTTAATCTTTGGCATGCCTTACGATGCAGATGCATAGCATGGTTAGCACGGCATTCATCTTGTGTCTATCTCATTACATGGGTATCTTCTTATAAAGACACCACTCAGATTTAGTTAGAGATCCAACCTACTCTAGTATGACTTTATCTTAATTAATTGCATCTGCAATGACTCCATTTCCAATAAAGTCACATTCTGAAGTACTGGGGTTTAGGACTTCAACATATCTTTTGGGAGAAGACATTATTCAACTCATAACAAATTGCATCTGAGATAATCCTCAAGTAATTTTTCTCAATCTGTTATCCATTGTTGCTCCACTAAGACACCCCTTTGGATATCTTCTTCATAATTGCTCCTCCAAGAAATGTTAATACCACAGATCTATTCTATAACTGTTTAAATCATTTAGCCCTTTGGAAAATCAAACACCATTGTTGTATCTAAGAATCTAAGGGTTTGTTTTTGTTTTTGCCTATCAGGAAGTATCCATTTTTATGTTCTTGATAATTGAGAATACATGCTGAGAATTAGGGAAAAATTCATGTTGTATGATCAAAGGAAACCTTTTAATAATATATATTGTTATTATTTTGTTTGCCTGGACCAGGACATTTGCTCTGTTATAAATAAAATGCTAATATTGTTTTGTTTTGTGTTAAAGAGACATTATATATAGTAAACATTTTGAATTATTCTTTTTTAATAGTTTTCTTATTTTCAGGGTATTAAAATGGTTCTAGGTTTTTTTTTTTTTTTTGAAACAGAGTCTTGCTCTGTCACCCAGGCTGTAGTGCAGTGGTGTGATCTCATCTCACTGCAACCTCTATCTCACGGGTTCAAGCAATTCTCCTGCCTCAACCTCCTGAGTTGCTGGGACGACAGGTGCATGCTGCCATGCCTGACTAATTTTTTTTTTTTTTTTTTTTTTGTATTTTTAGTAGAGACAGGGTTTCACCGTGTTGCCCAGGCTGATCTTGAACTCCTGAGCTCAGGCAATCCTCTGGCCTCAACCTCCCAAAGTGCTAGGATTACAGGCATGAGCCACTGTGCCCAGCCTATATCAGGTAATTATAATCCAGATTATTTCATTGATTTCTTGGAGCCGTAAAACATGTTGAATTACCATGGATATCTAAAAATGAGTTTAAAAAATTTTATTTTTTCATCAGAAATACTCTTCGCTGTGGTTTAATTCTTTTTCATGTTATATATAAGTTAAATGTATGAAAGCAAGATAAAATGATCTAAGATTCCTTATAATCCCCATGTGGGCTTCAGGCTTTTTTAATTGGAAGTCAATTTATGACAAAGTTGAGTGCATAGGAAAAATTCTTGGTAGAGAGAGCATATTACTGTAGATGAATTACATATTCTCTAGACAATATATTTTGCTAAAAGAAGAGATCAAGAAGACAAAAGGACAAAACCAAGAGAAAGAGGTCTCACAACTAAAAGGGAGGAAGAAATCAAGCTGTCTTTATTCACAAGTGACATAATTGTGTAGAAAACCCGAAAGAGCCAGCAAAAAACCTCCTGGTACTAATAAGCAAATATAGCCAGGTTGCAGGATACAAGATTGATACAAGTCTATCACTTTCTTATACATTAGCAATGAGTAAGTGTAATTTGAAATTAACAACACAATACCATTTACATTAGCACCCTAAAAAATAAAATATCTCAATACCTTGAGATATTGAGGGTCCAGGTAGAGACCACTGCAATAAAGCAGATATTGCAATAAAGCAAGTCACAAAAATGTTTTAGTTTCCCAATGCATATAAAAGTTATGTTTACATTATATATAGTCTATTAAGTATGCAGTAACATTATGTCTAAAAAGCAATATATATCCCTTAATTTAAAAATACAGTATTGCTTCCAAATGCTAACAGTCATCTGAGACTTCAGCAAGTCATAATCTTTTTGCTTGTGGAGAATCTTGCCTTGATGTTGATAGTTGTGGACTGATCTGAGTAATGTTTAGAAAAGATTGAGATGGCTATGACAATTTCTTAAAATGATACAACCATGAAGTTTGCTACCTTGATTGACTCTTTAACTCACCAAAGATTTCTCTGTAATGTGAGACACTATTTAATAGTATTTTACCCCCAGTAGAATTTCCTTCAGAATTGGAGTCAATCCTCTCAAACCTTGCTGTTCCTTTATTAATTATGTTTATGTAATATTCTGAATGCTGTCTTGTAATTTCAACAATGTTCAAAGAATCCTTAGTAGGAATAGACCTCACCTCAAGAAACCACTTTCCTTGTCATCTATAAAAAGCAACTCCTCACCCATTCAAGTTTGATCATGAGACTATAGCAATTCAGTCACATCTCCAGTCTCCACTCCTAATTTTAGTTCTCTTGCTATTTCTACCACATCTGCAGTTACTTCCTCCATTGAAGTCTTGAACTTCTCAAAGTCATCCATGGTGGTTGAAATCAATTTCTTCCCAAATCCTGTTTATATTAATATGTTGACCTCTTTCATGAATTATAAATGTTCTTAATGGCACTGAGAACAGTAAATCCTTTCCAGAAGGTTTTCAATTTACTTTGTACACATCCATCACAGAAATCACTATCTATACAAACTATAGCTTTATGAAATGTATTCGTTAAATAATAAGACTTGAAAGTCAAAATTACTTCTTGATCCATGAACTGCAGAATGGATGCTGTGTTAACAAGCATGAAAACAACATTAATCTCCTGCACGTCTCCATCAGAGCTCTTGGGTTACCAGGTGTGTTTTCAATGAGTAATAATATTTTGAGAGGAATCCTTTTTTCTGAGCAGTAGGTCTCAATAGTGGGCTTAAAATATTCAATAAACCATGCTGTAAACAGACATGCTCTCTCATCCAGGCTTGGTTGTTCCATTTTTATAGGGCACAAGCAAAGTAGGCTGGGAATAATTGTTAAGAGCCCTAGGATTTTTAAAATGATAAATGAGCATTGACTTCAACTTAAAGTTACCAATGGCATTAGCTCCTAACAAGAGAGGTAGCCTATTTTTTGAAGCTTTGAAGCCAGGCACTTACTTTTCTCTATCTATGAAAGTCTCAGATGGCATTTTATTCCAATATGAGGCTGTTTTGTCTACATTGGAAATATGTTGTTCTGTGTAGCCACCTTCATCAATTATTTTAGCTAGATCTTCTGGATAACTTGCTGTAGCTTCTACATCAGCATTTGAAGCTTCACCCTCCACCATCACGTTATGGAGAGGACTTCTTTCCTTAAACCTCATGAACAAACTTCTGCTTGCTTCACACTTTTCCTCTGTAGCTTCCTTACCTCTCTCAGTCTTTATAGAATTAAGGAGAGTTCACAATGCAAAGGAAAATTGTGGATAATTGAATTTTTTCCAGAAGAACCCTAGCTTTTGGCCTACCTTAGCTCTTGACACGCTTTCCTCGCCAAACTTAATCATTTCTAGTTTCTGATTTAAAGTGAGAAACAGCTTAATACATGGGTGATGAAATAATCTGTACAAAAACCACCATGAAACAAGTTTGCCTATGTAACAAACCTACACATGTACCCCTAAACTTAAAAGTTTTAAAAAAAAAGTGAGAAATATGTGACTCTCCCTTTCACCTGAATACTTAGAGGCCATTGTAGGGTTATTTATTGACCTAATTTTAATATTTTTGTGTCTCAGGGCATAGAGAGGCCAAAACAAGGGAGAGAGACAGGGGAATGGTTTGATGATGGATCAGTCAGAACACACACAACATTCATTGATTAAGTTAAACATCTCATATGGACACAGTTTGTGACACACCAAAACAATCACAATAGTAACATCAAAGATCACTGATCACAGATAACCAAAACAGACATAATAATAATGAAAAAGTTTGCAATATTGTGAAAATTACCAAAACGTGACAGAGAGACATGAAGTGAGCACATGCTGTTGCAAAAATGGCACCAATAGACTTGCTTGATGGAAGATTGCCATGAACACTTAATTGTAAAAAACACAGTATCTGTGAAGTGCAATAAAGTGAAACATAATAAAATGAGTTATGCCTTAAGCATATCTTAGGTATGCACTTAGGAATAAATCTAACAAAATTATGTACAAGATCTATATGATGAAACATAAAACACACTGCTGAAAGAAATCAATGAATTAAATAAATGGATATTTCATATTCACTGAGAAAAATATAATATTGTCAAGATGTGAGTTCTTCCCACCTTGATCTACATTCAGTGCAATCCCAGTCAAAATTCCAGCAAATCATTCTGTGAATATTTGTAAACTATGTCTAAAGTTTATTTGGAGAGACAACAACAGACTTACCAACACAATGTTGAAAGATAACAAAGTTGAAGGACTAATAGTACCCAACTTTAAGACTTATAAAGCTATAATAATCTTACCATATGACCCAGCAAGTGAGTTTCTTGGTATTTACCCAAAAAGTTGAAAACTTATATTCACACAAAAAGCTTCACACAGATGTTTATAGCAGCTTTATCCATAATTGCCAAAACTAGGAAGCAAATAACATATCCTTCAGTAGGGTGAATGGATAAGTAAATGGTGGTACATTTTCATAACAGAATATCATTGAACACTAAAAGAAATGAACCATCAAGCCATGAAAACACATGAAGAAACCTGAAATGCATATTACTGAGTGGAAGAAGCCAGTCTGAAAATGCTAAATATTGTATGATTACAACTATATGACATTCTGGAAAAAGCAAAACTATGGAGGCAATAAAAGAATCAGTGGTTGTCGGGGAATGTGGGGAAGGAGGGATGAATTAGAGGAGCACTTTTTAGGCCAGTGAAAACTGTTCTTTATGATACTATATGAATGGATACATGTCATCCTACATCTGTGAAATCCATAAAATGTATACTAGGAGTGAACCTTAATGTAAACTATAGATAAAGGGTGATGATGTGTTAATGTAAGTTGATCAGTTGTAACAAATGAACCATTCTGATGTGGAATGTTGATAGTAGGAGAGATTATGTATGTGTGGGGGCAGGGAGTATATGGGAACTCTGTACCTTTCACTAAATTTCTCTGTGAACTGCTCTAAAATATAACACCTATTAAAATAACAACAGCAAGAAGGAGAGAGAATTTCAAGAAGAAAAGATGGATCATTGCTTCTAAGAATTAACCTGGTAAGGGAAGAATAATAAGGATTGAGAAGTAAAAGAAATGAATCTTTATTTGCATTGAGTCTTTATTTGTATTCAAAGATCATGGAGTAGGTAATACCAAATAACAACAGATGTTACTTGTACAGATTTATGAAATTTTAAATGATGGCTTTCACATTTTGATTTGATTTGAATGTTTAATTATACATGATAGCTTGTGAAAGATATCTGCAAATTAAATATGAATATCTTAGAACAGTGCACCAAACCCATAACACATAACAGAACAATTGCCCAATTATGTTCCTGAGATGGAGTTGTAATTTGTAGAACAGATCAACCTAGGGGCTTTGTCTGAGTCCTGGTGGGGATTGAAGCTCTATTTTCCACTGAACTTACCCTTAGGAATACAGATAGTCCCCAACTTACGATGGCTCAACCTGCAATTTTTTGACTTTACAATGGTGCAAAGGTGATATGCATTCAGTGGGAACCATACTTCTATTATGGTTTTGTGTTAGATTTTTCCCAATTGTAGGGTAATGTAAGTGTTCTGAGCATGTTTAAGGTAGGCTAAGCTAAGCTATGACATCTGGTAGGTTAGGTGTATTAAATACATCTTTGACTTATGACATCTTCAACTTACAATAGAGCTTAACTCATTGTAAGTCAAGGAGTATCTGTATTTAAACTATGGTTGCTAGCTTCTCTCTCCTGGGGCAATCACTGTCCTATGAGGGCCTCAATACTGTAGTGGGTTTGACCTCTAGGAATTCCACCAGGTTGTCATGGTAAAGAGCCAAGAAAGATCACTTTGTGGTTCTGGGAATTTGAGGTGAAAACTAATCATTGTGAAATATGCTCTGAGTGTTCTCCATAACAAAAGCCTACTTTTTGGATGAAAATAGTCTGCCAAAACCACTGCCAAAATCACCTGGGGGAAAAGCATTTTCCTGACTCTAACCCAGCCTACCCCCTACTCCTAGCCTACCCCCTTATCCCCAGCCTTCCTGTATCACTTAAGGGATGTAAAAAGCTAAGAAACAGTTGTGAAGGACACAGGCCAGGGATACAGGCCCACTAAAAGAACTGAAATGTAATCATAAGATTATAGAAAGCTTCCCCCCTTCAGTGTTTTACAACCATACCAACAGGACTCTGTTTAATAACAGTGAGTTAAAGCTGAAATAACTGCAAGGTGCAGACTCTATCAAAGAATTTCTTAGAAAAGTCCAAAGAAAATAGGGTAGACAAAAAAAGGACACTATAAAAGTTTTAAGCCTCTGGAACGCACAGCCATAGCAAATATTAAACAAAGCCCATCTCCTAGCTGGACTAATATAAATCCTCACACTAAGACATACTCACCTTACTTTCCATTACCTGACACACCATTTTTTTTTTTAAAGAAACATTACAAGTCATGCTAAAAGGCAGGAAAAAGTACGATCTGAACAGACAAAGCAAACATCAAAAATCTGACTTGAGTATGGCATAGATTTTTGAATATCCTTAACCAAAATGCTTGGGGACAGAAATGTTTTTAGATTTTGGAATATTTGCACTATGTTTACCAGTTGAGCATCCCAAATCTGAAAATTCAAACTCTAAAATGCTCCAATGAGCATTTCCTTTGAACATCATATCAGCACTGAAAAAGATTTGAATTTTGGGGTATTTTGAATGTTCAGATTTGGGATCTCAACCTGTATCAGACAGAGACTTTAAAACAACTATTAATAATAACCAAAGGACTATAATGCAAAAAGTTGACAACATTCAGGAACACATGGATTAAGTAATCAGAGGAATAATATCCTAAGAAATCATCAAAAGGAAATCCTAGAAAGCAGAAATACTAACAGAAATTCGGAATGCCTTTGATGAACTCACGAACAGACCAAGCACAGCTGAGAATAGAATCAGTGAACTTGAAGATAGAAAAAAAATCAGAAAAGAACATCCAGATACTGTGAAACAATTTTAAAAGGTATAATGTATAGGTAATTGGAGTACTAGAAGGAAAAAAAAAGAAACTTAAGTAAAGAAATATTTGAAGTAAAAAAAGCTGAAAATTTTACAAAATTAATGGCAGACACAGTTCAGAGAACACTAAGCAGGATAAATAATAAGAAATATATAACTTTATATATTATGTTCAAGCTGTAAAAAACTGAAGACAAGAAGAAAATCTTGAAAGAAGCCAGAGGGGGCCAGGTGCTGTGGCTCACACCTATAATTCCAGCACTTTGGGAGGTCGAGGCTGGCAGATCACTTGATGCCAGGAGTTCGAGACCAGCCTGGCCAACATGGTGAAACCCCATCTCTATTGAAAATAGAAAAATTAGCTGGGCATGGTGGTGCATGCCATAATCTCAGCGACTTGGGAGGCTGAGGCACGAGAATCACTTGAACCCGGGGGCTGGAGGTTGTAATGAGCTATTATCTGTAATGAGCCCACTGTACTCCAGCCTGGGTGACAGAGCAATACTCTATCAAAACAACAACAACAACAACAACAACAACAACAACAAAAACAAAAACAGAAAAAGAAATATACCTTGCTTAGAAAGGAGCAAGGATAAGGATTACAATGCACTTTTTATCAGAAACCATGCAAACAAGAGTAGACTGGAGTGAAATATTTAAAGTTTTGAAAAAATAAAACCACCAACTTTGAATTCTATATCCACCAAAATCATTCTTCAAAAGTGAGGGAAATATAAGGACTCAGACAAATAAAAAGGAAAATTATATAGGTCCAGAAACTTGGAACTACATCGATAAAGGAAAAACACTGGAGAAGAAATAAATGAAGGTAAGATAAAATCTTTTATCTTTCTTATCCTTAATTTATCTAAAAGATAATTGTTTAAAGTAATTATAGTAATAATTTACTGAATGATTATAGCATGCAAATAAGTGAAATGAATGATAGCAATGTTGTTGGAAATGGGAAGAGGAATTGGGAATAATCTCTTACAAGTTACTTCCCCTACAACTGAAATGGTAGAGTACTATTTTATGTTAAACTTAGATTCATTAAAAATATATATTGCAAACTCTAGGGCAACCACTGACTTTTTTTTTTTTTCAAGAAAAGAGAGGAGATAAAATGGAGCTAAATAAAATTCTCAATTAGAAAAAGCATAAAATAAAATGATGGGGAACAAATAACAATAATGCAAATAATAATGCAAATAATAGAAGACAGTTACAACATGGTAGATACTAATCTAACTTTATCAATACTCACTTTAAATGTAAATGATCTGAAATACTACATGTTCTCACTTATACATGGGAGTTAAACCTTGGGTACTCATGGACATAAAGATGGCAACAGTAGACCAGGGACTACTAGATGGGAAAGGGCGTATGAGAGTCGAAAGGCTCTTGGGTACTATGCTTAGTACGTGGGTGATGGGATCATTTGTACCCCAGACCTCAGCATCACACAATATACTCAGATAACAAACCTGCACATGCACCCCCTGAATTTAAAATAAAGGTTACAAAAGGAAAAAAAGCAAAAATTAAAGTAAATAAATAAATATAAATTATCAGAATACACCACTTAAAAGACAAAGATTGTCAGGGTGGATTTTTTTAAAACCACTACCATATGTTATCTACAGGAAAGCCACTTTAAATATAATGGCACAGATTGGTTAAAACTAAAGAGATGGAGAAAGATATGTCATTACACTAATCAAAAGAATGCTGAAGTCGCTATATTAATTTCAAACTAAGACTTCAGAACAAGAAAACATGTCAGAGATAAAGAAAGGCCTTAAATAACAGCAAAGGGGTTGATTCTCCAAGAAGACATAACAATCTTTTTTGTTTTTTGAGACAGAGTCTATCTAGCTCTGTCGCCCAGTCTGGAGTGCAGTGGCACGATCTCGGCTCACTGCAAGCTCCACCTCCCGGGTTCACGCCATTCTCCTGCCTCAGCCTCCTGAGTAGCTGGGACTACGGGCACCCGCCACCATGCCTGGCTAATTTTTTGTGTGTGTTTTTAGTAGACATGGGGTTTTCACCGGGTTAATGGTCTCGATCTCCTGACCTCGTGATCTGCCCGCCTTGGCCTCCCAAAGTGCTGGGATTACAGGCGTGAGCCACCGCGCCCTGCCAAAAATCTTTAATGTGTATACAATTAACAACAGAGTATAAAAATACACGTGGCAAAAATTGATAGAACTGCAAGGAGAAATAGACAATCTACTCATAACAGAAGACTTCACTACACCACTTTCAGTAATTGATAAATCAAACAGGCCAGAAAGTAAGGATATAGTTGACTTGAACAGCAGCATCAATCAACTGGATCTAATTGACATTGGTAGAATACTTCTTCCAACAGTAGCAGAATAAACATTCTTTTCAAGCTTACATGGAAAATTCACCAAGATAGACCATATTCTGTGTTACAAAACACATCTTAATAAATTTAAAATAATAGAAATCATATAAGGATGCTCTGAGATCACAGTGGAATTAAGCTAGAAATCAATAAAAGACAGACAGATGGAAAATACCAATGTATTTGGAAATTAAACAACACACTTCTAAATAACACATAGGTCAAAGAAGTCTTAAGGGCAATACCTTGAACTGAATAAAAATGAAAATAAAATATTAAAAAGGATGGGATACAACACAAGCAGTGCTTAGAGTGACTTTTTTTTTTTTTTTTTTGAAACAGGGTCTCACTCTGTCACCCAGGCTGGAGTACAGTGGCATGATCACAGCTCACCATAGCCTTGACCTCCCAGGCTCAAGTGATCTTCCCACCACAGCTTCCTGAGTAGCTGAGATTACAGGTGCCCACCATCATGCCTGACTATTTTTTGTAATTTTTGTAGAGACGGGGTTTTGCCATGTTGCCCAGGCTGGTCTCGAACTCCTGGGCTCAAGTGATCCACCCACCTCAGCCTCCCAAAATGCTAGGATTACAGGTGTGAGCCACAGCACCCGGCTTAGAGTGACATTTGTAGCATAAAATGCAAATAATTAGAAAAAAGAAGGATCCAAAAGAAATAATCAAAGCTTCTGACTTAGGAAAATACAGAAAGAACAATTTAAGCCTAAAGCAAATAGAATGAAATAATAGAAATTAGGGCACAAATATTCGAAATGACCAATGACATTGCTATTCCTTTAAGTAATCTAATCAAGACAAAAAAGACAAAAATTAACAATATCAGAAATGAAAGAGGGATCACAACTACTACTGTTCTTATTGACATCAAAAGAATAATGAAAAAACACTACAAACAACTCTATGCCCACAAATTTGATAACTTAGATTCAATGTACCAATTTTTTGAAAGGCAAAAACTAAAGAAGAAAGAGATAAGTTCATTCAAGAAGAAAGAGATAATTTTAATAGTCAAAAGAACGCAGAAGGCAACTGAAAGAATTTCCAATGACTAAAGGTGGAACAATTTTAACAATAAAATCACTAGTGTTGAATTATGACCAAACTATAATATATTCAAACTATAATATACCGAACTATAATAATGTTATGTAATATACTCATGAATGTTTATCCATGAGTCTATACTGATATAAGACATTATTAAATAAATAAATAAATGGACTAAAAGGTAAATTCATCATGCAGATAAATTCTAAATAATTTGTGTATATTCTCCACCCTAAATGAAGTGAAGCATAACTTTCCATAACTTAAGTATGAGTTGCTCATAGTGACATCTTTCCAAATAATACAGTATGGAAAGAGGGAATGAAGACAGTAACTTTACAGTGAAGAACCCTTATAAATATTCCTTCAGCTAGGTGATCAAGATTAACATCAACAATTATGTCATCATGTTGATAGTATGTACCCTTTAGGTGTGATGAAAAGGGTAACATACTTCTGTGATTGTTCCCAAAAGACAGTAACTTTACAGTGAAGAACCCTTATAACTATTCCTTCAGCTAGGTGATCAAGATTAACATCAACAATTATGTCATCATGTTGATAGTATGTACCCTTTAGGTGTGATGAAAAGGGTAACATACTTCTGTGATTGTTCCCAAAAGACTCATCCTCAGTTTAATCATGAGAAAAAACAACAGCCAAATCACAACAGAGTCATTCCACAGATTACCTGATCAGTACTCCTTTAAATGGTCAAGGTCATCAAAACCAAGAAAAGTCAAGAACTGTCACAGCCAAAAGGAGCTAAAAAGACAAGACAACTAAATGTAACATGGTATCTTGGTTCATCTGCGCTGGTGTAACAAAATACTTATTTCACGCAGTTCTGGAGGCTAGTAAGTCCAAGATTAAAGCCACCAGCAGGTTACATGCTGGGCGAAGACTGCTCTCTGCTTCCAAGATGGCATCTTGTTGCTGCACTCTCTGGAGGAGAGGAATGCCATGTTCTTAGAAAAGCAAAAGAGCAAAAAGAGCCTAAACTACTTGCCTGCAGCTCTTAAGGCACTAATCCATTCATAAGGGTAAATAATAATGTATCAACATTTGTTCATTAGTCATAACAAATATACCATACTAATGTAAGATGGTAATAATAGGGGAATCTGTGTGTGTATGTGGTTGGGGGGAAATGGGAATTCTCTGTAGCATCTTTGCAATTTTTTTTTCTTTTCTTTTCTTTTTTTTTTTTTTCGGAGACAGAGTCTCACCCTGTCACCCAGGCTGGAGTGGAATGGTGCAATCTCAGCTCACTGCAACCTCTGCCTCCTGGTTCAAGCAATTCTCCTGCCTCAGCCTCCCAAGTAGCTGGGCTTATAGGCACTCGCCACCACGCCCAGCTAATTTTTTGTATCTTTAGTAGAGACGGGTTTTCGCCATGTTGGCCAGGCTGGTCTCAAACTCCTGACCTCATGATCTGCCTGCCTCTGCCTCCCAAAGTGCTGGGATTACAGGCGTGAACCATCGTGCCCGGCCTGCAATATTTATCTAAATCTAAAACTGTTCTAAAAAAGAAAGTTTATTTTTAAAATAATGACTCTTCAATGCTTGGCAATCTTACTCGATGAAAATTATTTTCCTTTGAACATGGTCACAAGTCAAATATTATTTACTCAAGTTGTTCTATAAAAGAATAGGGACTATTAGCTTCCTAGGGCTGCCATAACAAAGTAACACAAACTGAGTGGCTTAAACACCAGAAATTTATTGTCTCACAGTTCTGGAGGATAGAAGTATGAGATCAAAGTGTTGGCAGGGTTGGTTCTTTCTGAGGGCTGTGAGAAAGAGTCTGTTCCATGCCTCTTGCCTCGCTTCTTGTGGTTCGCTGGCAATCTTTGGCATTCCTTGGCTTGTAGATTCATCACCCTGATCACTGTCTTCATCTTCATATGGCATTCTCCCATGTGCATGTCAGTCTGTGTCCAAATTTCCTTTTTATAAAGATACCAGTCACATTGGATTAGGCTGTACCCTTATGACCTTCTTTTAACTTGATCACTTGCAAAGACCCAATTCCCAAATAAAGATCACAGTCACAGGTAATAGGATAATACTTTCAACATCTTTGGTGGGGAGACATTACTTAATCCATAACAGACACAGTCTTTGAATCCAAAACGTCCATTTGTTTATCTAGAAAGTCACCTCACTCACTGAATGCCTCATAGGAGAGTGAGTGCTTGGATAGTGCTAATATTTTCTAACAACACTGTAACTTATATTTACTGTGAGTGACCTGGAATTAACTAACTGGGCCTTTAATAAAGTCAATCAGATTTCAGGCTTTACTACATTTGCACTGACACCATCATAACTAAACCTATAGATATAACTTTCAACTACTTCTTAAATTGCCAAGAATTTTTAAGCTCAAATGAGGTTACACTGGACTTGCATATGCATATTTTTCTCTTCTTGTCCCTGTTCTACCTCTTCATCTTCCCCACTTTCAACTATATTAAAAGACAAAGTGTCCAAATATGTTCATAAAGCACAGAAATGGGCAATCATGAATAATTTTTTCAAAACATAGTTCAAAGAAATTAGGACTTCCCAGCCAAGCCCTATGGAGTTACTATGTAGCGGCTTCTAGGTGCATTCTATAGAGTAGATTATGGACTCCTCAACCAACCAGATTTATAAACTCACTTATGTGGACATTTACCGTATTCCCCTTCTGGCCATAAGTACTATAAATAAGTAAAACATGCATGTTAGACAGTATGTTAAATGTTACAAGTGTTTGGGAGAAAAATAGGGCATAGAAATAAATATGAAAGGATGTCAGACTGTGAAGTTTTAGGGCATCCAGGAATGGTCTCGCAGAGAAGATAACTTTGGATTAAAGGACAAAACAGAATAAGGAATTCAGATACATAGCAATCTGCAGGGAGACAACTGATGATGTTCCAGGCAGAGGGAACAACTCAAGTGAAAGCACCAAGAAGGGAACATGCCTGGAATGTCTGAGGCCAAGGTAGCTGGAAAAGAGAGAGTAAGAGGAAAAATGTTAATAGATGAAATCAGAGAGATATCAGAGAATCAGGTTATTTAGGTGATTGTTTAACATAATGAGTATTTTGGCTTTTACTCTAAGTAAAATTCATTAAGCTATTTTCAAAAGGGACAATAACACAATAATAATTAGGTTTTCTGCGTAGAGAATAGATTATGGGAGACTTCTCTCCAGGCATGGAGACCTGCTAGAAGCTGGCGAGAGAAAATGGTGGTTTAGACCACAGTGTCAGCAGTGGGAATAGGAAGACGTTATTAATTTGGGATATAATTTCATGCACAACAAAAAGAATTTGCTGATGCAATGGGTGTAGAGTGTGAGAAAGAGAGAGTTTAAAATGACACCAAGATTTATGGAATAATTGAATTGTTATTTAACTGAGATGGAAATGACTGCAAAAGAGCTAAAAGTTTATTAGAGAGAGGTAGATATGAGGAGGCAGTTTGGGACATGTTAAATTTGAGATGACTCTTGGATTTTCAAGTGGCTATTTAGGCTCTGGGATAGTTGAGTCCAGGACACAGAGAAGAAGTCCAGGCTGGAGAAATAAAGTTTTGATCCATTAGCATACAGATGATATTTCAAACCATGAGACTAGATGAGATGACCTAGAAAACGTGTAGACAAAAAAGAGAAGTGGTCCAAGGATTGAGCCCTGGATATTTTATTATTTCTCTAATGTTCTTTCTTTGTATTTTCTGCAGACTCATCTCCACCTTAACCAACCATTAATGGTTGGCATTGCTCTACTGTATGTCAAAACTTAAAATGCTACAGTAATTGAAACAGCATGGTATTGGTTTATGAAGCTATAAATAATCAAATTAATAGGATCAATAGCCCATCTGCAGACTGATATATATATATATCTCTCTCCACAGACTGATATATATATATGTATATATGTATATATATAGAGAGAGAGACGTGATTTACAACAATAGTGGTGCTATAATATTGGGGATATGGTGGTGTGGTGGTGTTTTTAACAATGTATTGGGAATACTTACAATGCAAAGAAACAAATGACAGAAGCTCGAACCCTGCTTTACATAATACCCAAACATCAATTCCATATATATTAAAAATTTAAATGTGCAAAGGAAAATAACAAAGCATCTAAGAGATAATATAGTAGAATATAGTCATAATATCTCTACAGGCAAAAAATTTATTAAATGGGAAATAAAATTATTAACTTTAAGAGAAAGATTGATAAATCAGGTTATATATAAAAACTGGACATTTCTGCTCATTGAAATATACCATTAAAAAAGTGAAAAGGGGCCAGGTGTGGTGGCTCACACCTGTAATCCCAACACTTTGGGAGGCCGAGGTGGGCAGATCACCTGAGGTCAGGAGTTCGAGACCAGCCTGGTCAACATGGTGAAACCCCCTCTCTACTAAAAATACAAAGCTTACCCAGGCATGGTGGTGCGTGCTTGTAGTCCCAGCTACACGGAAGGCTGAGGCAGGAGAATTACTTGAACCTGAGAGGCAGAAGTTTTAGTGAGCTGAGATTGTGCCACTGCACTCCAGCCTGGAAGACAGAACGAGACTCTGTCTCAGAAAACTAAGTAAATAACTAACTAAATAAATAAATAAAATAAGTGAAAAGGCAAAAATACTAAGAGGGAAAACATACTTTCAACACATATTGCTGGCAAAGAACTTTTTTCCTGATTATATAAAGAACTCCATATGTGAATAACAAGAAGGCAGACAACCCAATAGAAAAAAGGACAAGACAACTGAAAAGGCACTAAACACACACACACACACACACACAGAATGATAGACAAATATCAAGTAAACACACAGAATATAGGAAAAGATATTCAGCCTCATTAGTAATGAGGAAACTGCAAATTAAAACCACCTATAAAAAAGCCTAAATTTTAAAATATCAGTAATCAATATTAGGGAGATCGGGTTGTATACTGCTACACCACTTTGGAAAAAATGTGTCTACTAAAGCTGAAAATACACGTAGGTTATGACCTTGTAATTCTACTCTTTAACATACACCTAAGATAATGCAAAACATTTATATTAAGAGATATGCATAAAAATGTTCATAGCAGCATTTCTTACCATAGTCAAAACTAAAAACTACTCAATGTCTTTAATAGTAGAATTTTTAAACAACTTGGGGAATATCCATGAGTGCATGGAATAATGTTGAGTGAAAGAAGCCATATACGTATATATATATGTGTATATATATATACACACACACACATATATATACATATATATACACACACACATATATATACATATATATGTATGTATAGTATGACTCAATTTAAATTTAGTTCAAAAACAGGACAAAAGGAAATGTTTAACAATGCCAGCTTAGGTGGTATAAACAAAAGCAATTACCTACCATTCATAGTAATGGTAACTTTGAGAGGCAATGATTGAGAGGGGACACAAAGGACACTGACAATATTTTATTTGGTAGTCTTGAGGGTTACACAGGTGTTTGCTTTCTGAAAAACAATTGCACTTTCAGAAAAGTAAAAAAGGATTGAATTCAAGAACTGAAAGATAAGATAAAGCAAATCAACTACTGATTTTTGGATTTGCTTTTGTGCTTAAGGAAATTTTAGGAAATGGTGGAGCACTATAACAGAAACAAAAGAGGGACAAAGCAGTATAATTATTTTAGACCAAGGAAAAGGATTAGGGAGAACAAAAAGTTTTCATCTCACTTGACAATCTGATTGACTGGTATTCTGATTGAGTTTGGGACCATTCATGAGCAAAGGGTAAAAGAATTCTGTGATGAATTATTAATATCTATTAGTAGATATTTGTCATACTTGTCCTAGGTTGCAGAGTTCTTAGTAAACAGATTAGCTCCAAATCCCAAAGAAAAGTGAGTTTGGGCAGGGAATGGTTCAATTAAGTCTGGGCTTAAAAAGAAGCCCCACATGCTGGGATATAAATTTAGCCAGCATTTTACCTTCTGAATTAAAATAGGTCGTGTGTATTGTGAGTGTCAGGGGTGTGCTGGTGGTGAAATGGAGTGGAATGTGAGGTAGAGAATGATTTCTCAGAAATAGGAAATCATTAAGTATTTACCCAGCAAAGAAGACAGGTAATATAAAATTGATGTGAAGCACAAAGATTTTTCTTAACACAGTCTTTTTACATTTGTATTGTATAAGTGCTATTGATTTAAGATTCATTGGGAAAAAAATGTGAAAATATTGAAAATGACACCAACTTGGAACCAAAAGCCTTAGTTTCTAATTTCAGTTATGTCACTAGTTAAATGTGTGAATTTGTGCAAATCACTTTTCTTCTCTGGACCTCTGCTTCTTTACCTGTCAAGTTAGCAATTAGAACAAGCTGGCCTCTGCATTTCCTTCTAGCTCTAATAGACTATAATTCTATGATGGAGACAGTTTGATTAGGTGGAAAAATCATGTGCATCAGTGTCAGGCCTTTGTGACTAAGCCTCTCTGAGCCTTATTTTCTCATCTGTAAATTAGGAGTGATCATGTCTACATCGTTTGATTGTGAAAGTCAAAAAGAGATGAAATTGTCAAGAGCTCAGCCTAGCACCTGGAACTTAGTGAGCTTCCCAAAATAGTAAATTGTAATTAGGGCTAAAATACAATTTGCATGAAGCAAACCTATTTCAGATTCCAAGAATTTTCCTTTTTTTCTGATCTCAAAACAATCAGTGTCTTGGTCAACTGTTTTGTAATCCATTATCTCTTCCATTTTGGGCATTGCTTTTATTTTTTAAATATTGCTTAAATATAACATTACTAGAAAAGATAATAGTGGCCATTTACCTATCACCAACTATGTGCCAGTCACTGGGCTGGGTAATTGCATATAATCCTCATAGCACCAATGTGAGGTAGATATTTCCCTTGCTTCAAAGTTAGGGCCAGTCATATTTTATTCGATATTCCCATAGCACCAAGCACAGCACCTTGAACAAAGTAGACTCTCATTACACATATTTTTGATTGACCGAAATGTGGCAGTGAGTCCCCTCCCTCTCTCTCTAATGTTTGCAGTTATTTGATTTATAAGAAATCTCTGTCCCTGGCTGTGGTCAGCTATTGAATTTATGTGTGACAAGAAAACCATAGAGTTTGGCAACTGTGCGGTGATAGGTGATGTGTGAATCATTTGGGGGAAGAATGAACATTTTATATTCAGACCTCGAATACCTGGGTCCTATGGTTAGTTAATCATGTCTATGGAATGCATGACTGAGCGGACAGGTTCAAAGGTAGGGGACTTGAAGCCACTCCATTGTGTGTTTCTAGATACCATCTTATTACCCATTGGTAATATTTTCTATAGTCACTGCTCAAATGTATGAGACAAATACAGTCTAGGGTTTGTTCTTCTTAAAAGAAATTCTATAATGTAGGAAGCAAGGTCCAAACTGGAAGGCCCAGGACATTGTGACCCGTCAAGAGGTTAGAATATTCCCCCAATAAGTCACATCAGTCTGATGTGATACAACCAGAAAACTGCATGGGTTGGCACACAATGAGAGACTCCTGGGGACACGCCCCTAAAAGTAGCTCCAAGGCAGGAATTAAAAATGGTTCTGGAAGCTTTTGAGCAACTGAGTTAGCAGGACCAGAGCTGGCAGACATCACAACAGGCCATCGTTCCAGATGCTGCTCCCAAAGAGCACCCCCAGTGTCCGGCCCAGGCAGTTCCTCCTCAAGTAATTAATCTTGGCCTCCTTAAGTTACCCCCAGGTTCCCAGTGGATGTTTTTCTTCACTTCCCTATGAAATCACTTGAGACTAGGTGCTGGTGGGTGTGGGGAAGTAGTATGGTAGGCATTGAACAATTCCAGTTTCACCAGTGGGAGAAATGGCCCTGTAAATCCTTTCAAAGGGCGCCCACCAAGTCCTTCAGAAGGAAGGGGCAGCCAGTGACATGAATACGATTATTGTAGTAGAGCAAAATGTGTGACTCGCCAGAATTCTGTTAAACCCAGCAAAAGGGAATGCCACAGTTAACCTATACCCCTGGGGAGCACTAAACCTGAAGCAGACTTATTAATTAGGTCTTCTGAGGGGCACAGAAAAAGGGGAGGAGGCCTTTTAAGTCACAGAGACAGACAGAGCTCCATTCTAACCAATTCCTTTCCATGGGGGCAAGTCCTGTATCTTTTTTTTCTTTTTTTTCCAAACCAAACAGTTTGAGTTACATGTTCACAAGGTCCCTGTTGTGCCAAAGAGCATTTTCAATTCAAGTAGAACAGAAAAAACGTTTGTAAAATGAATCAGTAGGTGGAGCTCTTTCTTTTTATTTATTTTTCAATCCAAGGTCCCATTATTATTGAGGGACACAGAGCTTCAAAATGAAAAGAAATAGGCATTTTAAAAATGAAAACACATATACAACGTGCTTTCCTAATTGAAATGGTATATTGCGAAATCATTACTGTCACAGAACATTTGTGTTGCATGCGAATGCTGAAGCAAAGAAAATATATAAACCTAAATTGACTTTAGCAATTTGAAAGTGATAGTGGACATCTGTGTTCAATAAGTTTTTGCTGGTAACTGGTGTTTAATATTTCATGTCAAATCAAGAAGAGTGATAGAAGGTTTCTGAACACAGAGATGGCTGGCATTTTTGCAGCACAGCCTGCCCTTTGTCATACTCACCATAAAGAAACCTGCTGTAGTGAGGGTTGAAACTGCACCAGAGTGACTCCTTTTTTGGAACTTATATAAACTTCCAGAATATACTGTCTCTATTTTCTTTTAGAAAGATGTCTATAAGAAAAACAGGTTAAAGGACTTCCAAAGCTCATTATTTATTTAAGGGAAAAAAGGGTGTGTGTGTTTTGGGGATAGGGAGCTTTTGGAAGAAATTACAGCAGAATAAATCATCTAGAACAAATCTTACCTTTGTGTTTTCGTCAATCCTGATTCCTTTCTAGTCAGTGTGCAGTGATGTTAAGGAACTTGGTTGCCAATAGAAACATGCCTTCCTAAGTCTCACAATGAGGGCTAGATTGGATTTTAATGTTTATGTAGTTGGGCAGGGTAATGGTGGAGAATGGAGAGTAGGGAGGAAGAACTTTTTAAATAACTTTATAATTTCTTTTTCCACATCATGTTAAATAGGCAATCTTGACTCTAAATAGAACATTTTGTCTTCGTAACAAATGTGATGAAAGGAAAAACTGCGGGGAGGGGGACAGCATTATTCTTTGAGCTGGCCACAGGATTAGCACTTAGTCCTGAAAAGGGTCATGTTGACCTGATTGTCATGTTGTCATGCTGACCTTAACATCTTCCATTTAGTTCTCTAACACAGAGGCTGGACCCTTGAATCTGCTTTGAGCATTGTATAATAAAGGTAAAATAAGAAGACCGACAGACTTTGAGGTACTACAGATATCAAGAAACAGTTTATGTTTATGTTGATATGAAGAAGTGTATATCTGAGCAAAGGAGTGCCCCCTTCCCTTCTCCGATGGTAGAACCAAGAATATGGTCCTGGAATGACCAGAAGCAGACCAAGAATATGGTCCTAGAATGACCAGAAGAGGATAAACAGGTACATGTTCTTTTTTATCCTAAAGTGATTTTTTTTTTCTAGTGAGAGAAAAGCAAGTTGCTGAAAATATCCAAAAAACTGGAATGATTTGCCTGTGTGCCTAAAGTCATCTAACTTAGGTTCAAAAATAGAAAGAAATAGCAAGTTGTGTATTTTATTTTTTAGAGATGGGCCCTCGCTGTCTCCCAGCTGGACATGAATGCCTGGGCTCAGGTGATTCTTCTGCCTCAGCCTCCTTAGTAGCTGGCACATGCTACTGCACCAGGCTGATTTTAGCAACTGTTATAGTTTGAATATGTGTTCCTGCCCAAATATCATGTTGAATTGTAATCCCCAGTGTTGGAGATGGGTCCTGGTGGGAAGTGATAAGATCATAAGGGTAGTTTTCTCATGCATGGTTTAGTACTATCTGCTTGGTGCTGTTCTCATTATAGTGAGTGAGTTCTCATCAGATCTGGTTGTTTAAAAGAATGTGGCACCTCCCTGCTCGCTCTCTCTCTTGCTCCTGCTCTCACTATGTGATGTGCTAGCTCCTGCTTCATCTTCCACCATGATTGTAAGCTTCCTGAGGCCTCCCCAGTAGCTCAGCAGATGCCAACATCATGCTTCCTGTACAGCCTGCAGAGACTTGAGCCAATTAGACCTCCCAGTTTCAGGCATTTCTTTATAACAAAGAAAGAATGGACTAGTACAGCAACATAGGAGGAAACAGAGTAGATGAAAATAGTAACAACGTGCTTAGTGATGTGATAGAGTCTAATAGTATACTAAGCTAATTTTGCACCCCAAAATATGTATCTACAGGCAAACGTTAGGCACATAATAAATCACACTGAGAAGCTCAGCAGATGCCAGCATCGTGCTTCCTGTACAGCCTGCAGAGAAGTGAGCCAATTAGACCTCCTTTTATAAATTACCCAGTTTCAAGCATTTCTTTATAACAAAGAAAGAATGGACTAGTATAGCAACATAGGAGGAAACAGAGTAGATAAAAAGAGTAAGAATATGCTTAGTGATGTGGTAGAGCCTAATAGCATACCAAGCTAATTTTGCACCCCAAAATATATATCTACAGGCAAACATTAGGACATAGTAAATCACACTGACAAGTTTTAAAGAAATCCTTTCTTTGTTTCAAAATAGCATTAGCCAATAATATGACGTCTTGCACTATGATTTATGCTTTGCAAAATTATAATAATTTTGTCACTTGTTCATCATAATATCCCTATGAGTATCAAGGAAGTGCACATATCTTCCTTGTTGAGACACAGGAAAGAAGTAGTTTAGAAATGAATTGTGCCTAAGATAACATGGAATCTTTGTGGGTATATTTGTCCAAAAAGCCAAGCAGCATGGCCATGGCTAGAGCCAGGGGCCTCATGGCCACAGTTGAATAACCTGTCTCTTTTCTCTTAGAGCAGGAAGCTACTGTTGTCCACCAGACTTGGGCATTCAATGTGCAGCATGCAGGGGACCAAGCTAATCCCCCTGGCAGATGTTAAATCAGAAAAATGCAGATAACATACATGGGAAAGTGTAGCCTTCTCTTTCTACAGCTGCCAGGGTGATCTGCCTTGGGTCTTAGTCTGTTTCCCATATATTCCTTAAGTAAAATCCCAGCTATTGTGGCTAGTTAAAAGGGTGAAAGAAAAAAGATGTCATCACTCAAATGTTTCCCATGTAGGGTATGTTTATTAGTCATCAGTCTTATATATCACCATTCACTGGAAAGGTCCACATTTACAGTTACCATCAGCCTCTTCATTTTCTCCAGTCTGCAACTAAGCCTGCGCCATTTAATGCCCCCATAAGCATCCATTTGTGAGCCATTGTGGCTCCTTGCCAAGTCGTTGTGGCACTGAAGTTAGGGGTATAAACAGAGCATTATAGTACAACTACAGAAAATGATTTTTCCAGTGACATATCAAAATCCCCCATCTGCCTCTTTATCTTCAAAGAGAATCTAGTGCCTTACTGTACCATCATTCGGAAAACTGATTCTCATTTTATTAGGAGCCCACTTTAGCTACCTAACTGCAAATTAGCATCATCTGCTGCATGTAAAAAAGATCTGCTTCTCAGCTGTTAGTTACTGTAACTTATTTTATTAATAATCATTTGTGTTCTTTTCAACTTTAGACATTAACTGTCTTTTAAATCAAAATGAAATGTGTACTTGGCAACTTCTGACTCAAGCATTTGGTTCCCTGTAAATCCTGGAAATGACAGTGTGCACTTTTCCTCTGGTGTACCTCTTCAGAAACCAGAGTTATGCAAAGATGGACACTTAAGAACTAGGCAGCCCTGTCTCGCAAAGCCTCCCCAAGTTCTGGGAAGCAGTGGCATGTTGAAAATGACAGGAACGGAGCTCTTAATCGCATGGAATTAAGAGTGTGTGTGTGTGTGTGTGTGTGTGTGTGCGCGCGCGCTCATGTGTGTATGTGTATGGTGAAGCAGGCCAAACAAAGACCCGAGTTTCACTTCCTAACAATCTTAAAAAATAATTTCCTAGAATCCAACATTCTTCACATTTGTATATACTTTCAGGATAATGCATGGTTTTTTATTCTGATTTTAATAGAATCATGTTTCTCACCCTCGTTGTCTTACTCAAACTTTGTAATTTATGCAATTACGCATTTCTCTTCTCTAAAGTGCTCTCTGAGCCAATTTAAAAAAATTATTTTAAATTTCACTTTTTCTGACTCCCACTCCTTACTCCCAGTACAGATACAGAGAAAGTGGGCACACTATTAATTAGCCATTGCAAGTGTCAGAGCTCCTTCCCATTAGATTCTCTTAATGATCCATCTGGATAGATAGGAAAGGTGTCATACCCTAATTCACAGAAAAGGAAACTTGGGCATAAAATTAAGATTTGCCCATTGCTGGAGCTGTCCATGAGCATTAGGAGTCTGGAATCCTAACTCTTAATAAAATCTATAATGATAAACAAAGCTACTATATACCAAACAGTGTACCAGGAAATGTCATCAGCGATTGCATTCCTTATCTCTTTGAATCCTCAAAAAAAAAAAGCCTACAGTAGATATTAGAACTCTCATTTGAAATATGAAAAAGTAGTTTTCAAAAGATCATAAAGCTAGATAGCAGGAAAACCAGGAAACAAACCTGTCAACCCAATTCCCAAACTTTTGGCATAACCACTTTGCTTTCTAGTCTCCTATACCTTCAGTCTGCAATGCTAATGTATTAATTATACTAGTCATTAGTAATAACACTGCTGACTTTTTCTTGAGGTGTAGGTATTTTTTATTTTCTGGGATTCTTATAAATATTACTTTAGAGAAATAAGGGCTGATTGTCACTCACAAAGAGCAGGGTCTGGCCATATCACGCAGTGAGAGCAGAAAGGCAAGGTCATATAAGAACCAGGTTGTAAAATGAGATCAATCAGTACACGATATCTGGTTTAGTGGGATTGTTTGTTGTGCATTCTGTTCCCCACTAAAAAGAATACAGTGAAGTACAGATTCTAATAAGGAGGGAATAGACTGATGACTCTCTGATGTGTGTTAAATGCTACTTGTCATGATGACATTATCTACCATCTGCCCTTCACATTGTGAAAGACTAAGGGACTAAGGGTGAGATGGAAGACAGATCCCAAGCTGGGTAAAGACTCTTTTAACTTTTCATCACCATGAATCCTGTCAAAACACCCATCTCATTGTCATTTCCTTAAACAAACCTGTTTACTTTTCATTTAATCTGTCAGTGGAGTTTGCCTTTTCTTTTCCGGATCTGATTCCACATCTACAAACTACAGTTCACAGGTGTGATTCCCCAAGCATCCTTCTACACAGGGAGAAATAGGATATTATCTTGTTTCTTCACAGCCGATATAAAGAGCACAGCTTCAAAGAAGGCCAAACACCCTTCAAAAACTGCTTTACCATTACCTTTATTACTTATTTTGACACAATATAATTTTTAAAAATTGTGTTAATTCAGATGTGAAGCCTTAGGTCCAAAGCCAATGCACCTCTAAAGGGTGAAGATGACTTTCTCATTACCAGGACAATAGGTCTGAGAAAGTGGTAACAAAATTCTAATGATTTTTAAATATAAATGTTTGACAGAATTTCTAAAAGAAAAATTTTGAAAACAGAAAGATCTAATGACATAACTGCAGGAATGAGTAGCTGTCTTACGGTTTTAGAAACATATGATATATATTAGCATGTAATGTTGTATTATCTATGCATATCTTTCTCAGTAAGCTGAAAGCTGTTTAAACAAATCAACTTTATTGAAGTATAATTTATACATGATAAAATGTTCCTATGTAACCATCACTGCAAATATATACAGTTGTCCCTCCATATCTGGGGAACATCTGAAGAACAGGATGTTCTTCAGAAACCAAAATCCTCAGATGCTCAATTCCCTTAGACAAAATGGTGTAGCATTTCTGTATAAACTACACACATCTTCCCATACACTTTAAATAATCTCTAAATTACTTATTATGCCCAATGCAATATAAATGCTATGTAAATGGTTGTTAGGCTGTGTTTTTATTTGTATTCTTTTACTGTTGTATTGCTATTTAGTTTTTCAATAGGCGGTTGGTTGAATCTGTGGATGCAAAACCTACAGGAGGGTTGACCGTATGTGTATACCCTTGTAACTATCACCACAGTGAAGATTTAGAACATTTCTATTACCCCAGAATATTTCCTGTGCTCTTCCCAGTAATCTGCACCCTATTCCCAACCACTAATGTGATTTCTATCACTATGCATTAGAATTTCATATAAAATGAATATATAGTATGAAGTCTTTGTTTCTGGTATGATTTGCTCAGCATAATGTTTTTCAGAGCTACCCATATTGTTGCATATCAGGAATTTATTCGTTATCATTGCATACTATTTATTTGTATGGATTCCCATAATCACCTATTGGATACTTCATTTCCAATTATAGAATGAAGTTGCTGTGAAAGAACTTTGTGTGGACATGTCTGTATTTTTCCTTTTTTGTCAAGTTTTAAAATTATTTTTATATTTTTCTTTGTTTTTAATTTTTGTGGCTACATAGTAGGTATATATATTTATGGGCTACATGAGATGTTTTGATACAGGCAAGCAATATGAAATAAGCACATCATGGATGGAGAATGAGGTATATCCATCCACTTAAGCACTTATCCTTTGAGTTACAGACAATCCAATTACACTCTTTATTTTAAAATGTACAATTCAGTTATTATTGACTATAATCACCCTGATGCACTACCAAATTGTATATCTTATTTATTCCTTCTATCTCTTTTGTACCCGTTAACCATCCCCCCGCCCTCCCCAGCCCCCAGCTACCCTTCCCAGTATTTTTTCTTTTAGGTAAATTACTAGAGGTGGAAGTGCTGAGTCATGTGGTAAGGGTATATTTAACTTTATATGAAACTATACAAATGTTTTACAAAGGGATGTACAATTTTACATTCCCATAGTTCTCCATATCCACATCCTTGCCACTACCTGTGGTATGTAGCCTTCTCATATTGGCTTCCTTTACTGAGTAATATGCTCTTAAATTTCTTCCATGTATTTTTATAGCTTGATAACTCATTTCTTTTGGGCACTGAATATTTATTGTCTGGATGTACCACAATTTATTTATTGACTTACCTACTGAAAGTGATCTTGGTTGTTTCCAAGTGTTGGCAATCATCAGTAAAGCTGCTAAAAACATGTGTGTGAAGGTTTTTGTGTAGATAATATGTTTTCAACTTGTTTGGGTAAATAACAAGGACTGTAATTACTGGATTTTAAAGTTAGAGTATTTTTAGTTTTGTAATTTGAGCTGTTTCAGTGGTGCGTAATGGTATCTCATGCAGTTTAAATTTGCATTTACATGAGAACGAATGCATTTGAACATTTCTTCATGACTTATCACCATTTATATACCTTTGGTAAAACTTTCAAGCCTTTTACTCATTCTAATTGGATTTATATTCTTTTACTATTATATTGTAAAATACATATTATTCTCAGATATACGTACAGTGAAGATTTTCTGCCAGCCCCTGTCTTTCCTATTCATTTTCTTCATGGAGATTTTTGAATATTAAAACATTTTAAATTTTGATGAAGTCAGATTTATCAACTTTTTATGTTTGTGCTTTTTGTATTCTAGAAATCTTTGCCTTTTCCAAGGTCACAAAGATTTTCTCTTATGCTTTTTCTTAAGAAATTTTTATAGCATTGGCTTTTATATTTAAATCTATTGTCCATTTTGAGATAATTTTTACGTGTGGCTGAGTTAAAGACTGAGGTTAATTTTTATTTTCCATTTGGATATCCAGTTTTCTGACATCATTTGTTGAAAAGTCCAACCTTTCTCCATTGAATTACTTTGGCACCTTTGTCAAAAATCAATTGACTATGTATGCATCAGTCTATTTTTAGAATCTCCATTTTGTTCTATTGAACTTATTGCCTATTCTTTTGCCAAGACCACAGTCTTATTTAAGATAACTTTATAATAAGTAAATCTTAAATTCACGTAGTGTAAGTTCTCCAACATTGCTGATCATTTATAACATTCTGTTGGTATTTCCAGATAGAGCTTTTGAATTTTCATATGAATTTTAGAAAAATAGAAGAAAAACTTCTATTTTTGTAAAAAGCCCCTGGGATTTTGATGTAAATTGAATTCAATTTACACTTTAATTTCAACAATGTTGAGTCTTTCAACAATCTATGAATATAATATAATTGCTCCATTCATTTCGTTCTTTAAAAAATGTTTTATATATTTTAGAGTATAGCTTTTACCCACATTTTTAATAGACTTTATTTTTTAAAGCAGTTTAGATTCACAACAAAATTCAGCAGCTTTCCCACATAACCCCAACCTCTACAAACACACAGCCTCCTCTATTATCAACATTCACCACCTTAGTAGTTCATTTGATACAATTGATTAATCTACATTAAGACATCATTATAATTGGAAGTCCACAGTGTACATTAGGGTGTATACTTGGTGTTTTACATTCAGTGAGTTTGAACAAATGTATAGTGACATATATCCACCATTATAGTGTACAAAATAGATCCACTGGCCTAAAAATACCCTTTGGTCCACCTATTTATCCCTCCTTCCAGTCTTATTTCTGGTAATCACTAATTTAGCTTTGCCTTTTTCAAAACGTCATATAGTTGTAATCATGTGGTATGTAGTCTTTTCATATTGGCTTCCTTTACTGAGTAATATGCTTTTAAATTTCTTCCATGTATTTTTATGGCTTGATAGCTCATTTCTTTTGGGCACTGAATATTTGTTTTCTGGATTACCACAATTTATTTATTGGCTTACCTACTGAACATGATCTTGGTTGTTTCCAAGTGTTGACAATTATCTGTAAAGCTGCTAAAAACATCTGTGTGAAGTTTTTTGTGTAGATAATGTTTTCAACTTGCTTAAGTAAATAACAAGGACTATAATTACTGGATTTTAAGGTAGGAGTATTTTTAGTTTTGCAAGAAGTCATTAAACTATCTTCCAAAGTGGCTGTACCACTTTGCAATGAATTTCTGCCAGTGATGAGTGGGAGTTCCTGCTGTTCCACATCCCTGTTAGCATTTGGTATTGTTTGTGTTCTGGATTCGAGCCATTCTAATAGTATGAGGTGCTATATCACTGTTGTTTAATTTGCATTTCCCTGTTAACATATTATGTGGAGCATCTTTTTATATGCTCATTTTTCATGTATATGTCCTCTTGGGTTAGGTGTCTAAGTCTTTGGCCCATTTTTAAACTGGGTTATTATTGAGTTTTAAAAGTTCTTTGTATATTTTGGATAATAGTCCTTTACCAAATTTGCCTTTTGCAAATATTTTCTCCCAGTCTGTGGCTTTTCTTTTCATTCTCTTAACTTTTATGAAGTAAAAATTTTTTTATTTTAATGACATTCGGCTTATCAATTCTTTATTTTATAGACTGTGTCTTTGGTTTTATATCTGAGAAGCGATCACCTAACCCTAGCTTATCTAGAATTTTCTTCTGTTATCTGCTAGAAGTTTTATCGCTTTGTGTTTTACTTTTAGGTCTGTGATTCATTTCAAGTTACTTTTCATAAAGGGTGTAAGGTCTATGTCTAGCTTAATTTACTGCATGTGGATGTCTGTTTATTTCAACATAATTTTTAAGACTATCTTTTCTCAATTGTATTGCCTTTAATTCTTCATCAAAGGTCATTTGACTATGTTTATAGTATGTGGGTCTATTTCTGGGCTCTCCATTATGTTCCACTGATCTATTTTTCTATTATTTTAATAATATAACACTGTCTTGATTACTATGGTTTTATAGCAGGTAGCATCAATCCTTCAACTTTGTTCTCCTTTCATATTTTGTTGGCTATTCTGGGTCTTTTGCTTCTTCATCTAAACTTAATACTCAGCTCAATATCCACAGAATGACTTGCTGGGGTTTAGACTGGGTTTGCACTGAGCCTGTATGTCAAATTGAAAAAAACTGTCATATTGACAATATCATTTTTCTGTTTATAACATTGGAATATCTCCATTAATTTGGTTCTTTGATTTCTTTCATCAGAGTTTTCTAATTTTACTCATGTAGATCTTGTATACACTTTGTTAGATTTATACCTGAGTGTTTTATTTTTTAGAGTGCTAATGTAAATGGTATTGCATTTTTGGTTTCAGGTTACACTTGTTTATTGCTGAGACATAGAAAAGTGATAGACTTGGCAGGATGCAGTGGCTCACACCTGTAATCCTAGCACTTTGGGAGGCCAAGGTGGGCAGATCGCTTGCACTCAGGAATTTGAGACCAATCTGGGCAACATGGTGAAGCCCCATTTGTACAAAAAATACAAAAATTAGCCAAGTGTGGTGGCACATACCTGTATTCCCAGCTACTCAGGAGGCTGAGTGGGAGGATGGCTTGAGCCCAGGAGGTGGAGGTTGCAGTGAGCTGAGATTGCACCACTGCACTCTGGCCTGGGTGACAGAAGAGTCAGGCCTTGAAAAAAAAGAAAGGAAGAAGGAAAGAAGAAAGAAAGAAAGAAGGAGAGAAAGAGAGAGAAAAAAGGAGAGAGAGAAAGAAAGAAAGAAAGGCGATAGGCTTTTGTAAATTAATCTTCCATCCTGCAACCTTAATATAATTCCTTATTATTTCTGTGAACTTTTTTATTGGTTAAGTCTCAAATTTTCTACATAGACAATCATGTCATCAAAGGCAGTTTGATTTCTTCCCTTCCAATCTGTATACCTTTCATTTCTTTTTCTTGCCTTATTGCATTCCATTGTTATGTTGAAAAGCTGTAGTGAAGGAAGACATTTTTTCCTTGTTCTTTATCTTAGTGGGAAAGTTTTGAGTTTTTCATCATTAAATGTAACGTTAGCTGTATATTTTTGTAGACATTTTTAATCAAATTGAAGAAATATTTTACCCATATTTTATTAAATTTACTCTTAAATTGTATTAGTCAGTGTTCTCTAGAGGGACAGAACTAATAGGATAGGTGTATATATGAAGGGAAGTTTATTAGGAGAACTGACTCACATGATCACAAGCTGAAGTCCCACAATAGGCTGCCTGCAAACTGAGGAGCCAGGAAGCCAGTCCAAGTCCCAAAACCTCAAAAGTAGGAAAACCGATAGTGCAGCCTTCAGTCTGTAGCCAAAGGCCTGAGACCCCCTGACAAATCACTGGTCTAAGTCCAAGAGTCCAAAAGCTGAAGAACTTGGAGTCTGATGTTCGAGGGCAGGAAGCACCCAGTGTGGGAGAAAGATGGAGGCCAGAAGATTTAGCCAGTGTAGTCTTTCCACATTCTTCTGCCTGCCTTTATTCTGGCCACGCTCGCAGTTGATTAGATGGTCCCCACTCAGATTAAGGGTGGGTCTGCCTTTCCCAGTCCACTGACTCAAATGTTAATCTCCTTTGGCAACACCATCACAGACACACCCAGGAACAATACTTTGCATCCTTCAATCCAATCAACTTAACACTCAATATTAACCATCATGTAAGTACTTTATGTTTTTGATGCTATTGTAAGCGCTATTTAATTTCAATTTTTATTTGTTTTTGCAAGTATGTAGAAATGAAATGAATTGTGTAATTAATCTTAAATTCTGAGTATTGCTAAACTCTCTTACTAGTTCAAGTAACACTAGCAAGTAATTTTCTGGATTCTTTACGAATTTCTAAGTTTTCAAATATTCCAATAAAAAGGTTTATTTTCAGTCTTAGTGTCTTTTATTTTTTTTCTTGCCTTACTTAAGTGGCTGGGGCTTTTAGTACAATGTTGTATAGATAGTGACTTTTTCCCAATCTTACGTAGAATGATATTAGTCTGTCATCCGTGCATATAATGATAGATGTAGATTTGTCTTACATGCCTTTTATTGGGCTGAGAAAGTTCCCATTTACTCTTATGTGTGGTGCTTTTAATTATGAATGGCTGTGGAATTTTGTCAAAAGCTTTTTCTATATCTATTATGATAATCATTAGGGTTTTCTCTTTTATTCTGTTGATATGATGAATTGCAATGATTGCTTTTCAAATGGTAAATCATGCTTGAATCACCGAGATAAACCCTAACATGATGTATTATCTATTTCAAAAGTGTTAAACTTGATTGGTTAAAATTTTGTTGAATTTATTTTATTTTATTCTATTGTTTTGAGATGGAATTTTGCTCTTCCCCCAGGCTGGAGTGCAATGTCATGATCTCAGCTCACTGCAACCTCTGCCTCATGGGTTCAAGTGATTCTCTTGCCTCAGCCTCCGGAGTAGCTGGGATTACAGGTGTGTACCCCCACGCCCAGGTAATATTTGTATTTTTAGTAGAGATGGGGGTTTCACCATGTTGGCCAGGCTTGTTTCGAACTCATGACCTCAGGTAATCCGCCTGCCTCGGCCTCCCAAAGTGCTCGGATTACAGGTGTGAGCCACTGCGCCCGGCTTGTTAAACATTTTAATGTTAATGTTTATGAAAGTTTCTGGTGTGTCATTTTCTCAAAAAGTCTTTGGCTTTGGAATAAATTTACTAGTGAAACTATATGGTTTGGGAGTTTACTTTTTTAGAAGGTTTTTAATTACAAATTCAATTTTTTAATAGATACACACCTATTCAAATTTTCTATTTCTTTTTTAGTTGACTTTGGCAATTAACAAAGCAGTTTATTTCTTTGAGGAGGTTAAAATTATTGCCATAAAGGTACTTACAATATTCTCTTATTACTCTTTAGTAACTGTGATGATGTCACATTTTCCAGTTCTTATGTTAGTAGTCTGGGTCTCCTTTATTCTTTGATTATTCTAGCTAAAGATTTATCATTTCTTTAAAGTGTTTATCAAGATTTCAAAAATCCTATTCTTGCTTTAATTACTACTTTTTTATTTTTTTATTTTTGTCCTCATCTATATTATTTCCTGTCTTCTGCTTACATTGAATTTATTTTCTAATTTATATGTTTAAAGTGAAAGCTCAGATAATTAATTTTGCAACTTGTTTCATTTCTACACAAAAGTTTTTTAAAGCTATATTTGTTCTTCCTAATGGCAGTGTTACCTGCATCCTACACATTTCGGTATATCTTAAATATATATATATATTTGCTTAATTCGAAATATTTTTTAATTTCTGTTATGGCTTATTTCTGACCGTACATATATAGAAGTGATATTTTGTTTTGCTTTATACAAATACTTAGCATTTTTCATATATTTTTCTGATATTTCTCATCTAATTTAATTGTAGTCAGAGAACATACTCTGTTTAATTTCAGCCCTCTTAAATATATTGAAACTTATTTTGTAGCCTAAAATATGGTATATCTTGGTGAATGTTTCATATACATGTATAAAGAAATGTATATTCTGCTTTTCTTAGGTGAATGTTTTATAAATTTTATTTATGTCAAGTGGTTTTTAATGCCATTTAGGTCCTCTCTATCCATTCTGGTTTTTGTCTACTTGTTGTATCAATTACTAAAAGAACAGTGTTTAAGTCTCCAACAATAATTGTAGATTTGCCTGTTTCTCTATTCCATTCTGTGAGATTTTATTTAATGTGTATTAAAACTCTAATACTGGATTCATATGTGTTTAGGATTGTTTTCTCTTCTCGATTGGTCGACAATTTTATCATTACAAAATATATCTATCACTAAAATATTACATAGTTTAAAGTCTATCTGATCTGAATTTAGTCACTCTAGCTTTCTTAGGATTACTATTTGCATGGTATATATTTTTTAATTATTTACATTTAACCTTTTTGTGCTATAGGTTTTTAGAGTTAGTTTTTATAGGCAGACTTTTGTGTCATCTGATAATGGTTATATTTTAATTGGAAATTTTAGGGCATTTATTTTTAATGTAAGAGTTTATATGGTTGCATTTAAGTCTACGTTATTGCTATTTGTTTTCTTTTAAATTCATTTTTTATTTACTCAACTGTTTTCCTTTATTTCTTGCCTCCTTTTTGATTAACCGGGTATGTTTTAGGGATTCGTTTTATCTCTGCTGTTGGCACATTATTTATAAGTCTCTGTTTTATTTTCTAAGTGGCTGCTTTGGGATTGATTGACAGTATGCATATTTTTGCTAGATATAGAATTACAAATTGGTAGATTTTGGGGGGGCCAAGACCTTGAGTATGTTGTTCCTATTTAGTTTCTAGTAAGAAGTGTCTTGTTATTTTTATCTTTATTTCACTTTAGGTAATATGTCTTTTTTTTCTGACTACTTGTAAGATTTTCTGTTTATCATTGCTTTTCAGTAATTTAATTGTAATGTGCTTCTGAGTGTTTGTGTATGTATGTGTTTCCCTTGATTGCACTTCATTAAGCTTTTTATATCTGTAAGTTTACAGTCTTTATCACATTGTGAAAACTTGGAAACATTATTTCTCAAATAGTTATTATATCATTTCGTGTCTCTCTTCACCTTCTGGGGCTCCAAATATGCATATAACAGATAGTTTAATGTTATTCCACAAAATTCTGAGATTCCTTTTATTTTTCTTTTTAACTGCTCTTTATTTTGTTACGTTTCTATTGTTAATACCCTCAAAATTTTGCTGATTTTCTTTTTTCTTTTCTTTTCTTTTTTTCTTTTTCTTTTTTTTTTTTTTTGAGACAGGCTCTCACTCTGTGGCCCAGGCTGGAATGCAGTGGCATGAGCTCAACTCACTGCAACCTCCATGTCCCAGGCTTAGGCGATTCTCTCATCTCAGCCTCCTGAGTAGCTGGGACTACAGGTGCGAACCACCCTGCCCAGCTAGTTTTTGTAGTTTTTTAGTGGAGATGGGGTTTCATGGTGTTGCTCAGGCTGTTCTCAAGCTCCTGGGCTCAAGGGATCCTCCCGCCTTGGCCTCCCAAAGTGTTGGGATTACAAGTGTGAGCCACCACACCAGGTCAATTTTTGTTTTTATAATGTCTTTTTTGCTTTTCATTCCATCTGTGAAATTTTTATGCAACTATTTTTGAGGTTTAAAAGTGTAATTTGGTTCTTTTGAATCTTTCATATCCCTGCTTACTGTGTTCATATTTTCATTTAATTACTTGTCTTAGTTCATTTTGAGAAGGGATAATCTGCTGGGTGTGGTGGCTCATGTGTGTAATTGTAACATTTTGGGAGGCTGAGGCAGGAGGATTACTTGAGACCAGGAGTTCGAGGCCAGCCTGAGCAACATAATGAGACCCCATCTCATTAAAAGAGAGAGAGAGACTGGATAATTCATAAAGAAAATAATTTTTTTTTTTTTACAATTCTGGAGCCTAGTAAGTTCAAGGTCAAGGGGCTGTGTCTAGTGAGAACCTTCTTGCTGGTGGGAATCTCTGCAAAGTCCCAAAGTAGTGCAGCAGGCATCATATGGTGAGGGAACTAAGTGTGCTAGTTCAGATATCTCTTTTTCCTTTTATAATACCACTAATACCCCACACTTATGACCTCATCTAATCCTAAATATCTCCCAAAAGTTCCACCTCACAAATACCATAGCCAAATTTCCCACCTTCTTAATGCTGTTACAATAGGGATTAAGCTTCAACATGAGTTTCAGAGGGGACAAACATTCACATCATAACATTTCACTCCTGGTTCCCTAAAACTAATGTCTCTTACACATACAAATACATTCATTCCATCACTATTACCCCAAAGTATTAACTTGTTCCAGCACTAACTTAAAAGTCCAAAGTCTCATCTGTGATCCTGTGAAAACAAATTATCTACTTCTGAAATGCAACGGTGAGAGAGGCATAGGTACACATTTCCATTCCAAAAGAAAAAAAAAAAAAGGAAAGAAGAAAGGAGTAACAGGTCTCAAGCATTTCCAAACTCCAGCAGAGTGAACAACACCAAATCTCAAGGCTTCACAATAGTCTTCCTTGCATGTTCCACTTCCTGGATACACTAGTTCACTTCCCAATGTGCATTGTTGAATTGCTTAATATTATTCCACAAACCACTGAAGTTCTTTACTTGTTTTTTGTTTGTTTGTTTGTTGGTTTGTTTTTTAGTATTTTTACTTTTAAATGTATTTTGCCAAGTTTCTATTGTTACTCTTACGTTTACTGCTTTTCTTTTCCATGGTATCACCCCTGCTTTTCATTCTATCAGTGAAATTTTCATGTAGATGTGCTTAAAACTGAGAAGTTTAATTGAGTTCTTTTTTAACTTTTGTTCCTCCTCATTGTATTCATGTTCTCTTTTGACTGCTTAAACATAGCTATAATTGCTGTTTTGAAATTCTTTTCTCCCAATTCCATCATCTTTGACATTTCTGCATCTGTTTCTATTGACTGCACTGAATTCTGCTTTTGAAAATAGCATGGATCATTTTTCGAATCTCATTTTTTTGGCATCATTAAGAAAATGAAATACACACAGTTTGGTATTTCATTATACAACATGTTCACTTTTAATATTTATGCATGATAAACTCCTAAGACATTGACATTATTATCCATAAAAATACTACCATCATTTACTGAGTGTTTACTACATTCCAAATACTTTATATACAGTACCATTAAAAGAGCCTTTTATTGCACACCAATTTCTTTCTTTTGAGAATTGGTCTCAGTCATTTGTATAATTTTTTTAAATTTATGCTTTTCAAGACTGTAAATTTTATAATGGCAGAGTATACATCTTGTTTATCACTGCATAGCCAGCATTTGATACGTAATCAGTTATACATTAGTTCAAACAAATATTTACCAATGAATAAATGAATGAATATATGTGAATATTGATATTATTACATATCAATTGATATTATCATTTGATACACATCATTGATATTATTACACCTAACTTACTTAGACCCATCTTTCTTACACCCATCTTATTATTTGCCCAGGGTCAAATAATAAGTGGGGAGTCAGAACCTGAACCCATATTTTTTCCCCCAAATCCATGCTATGATGTGCTATGGTCTCTAGTTCTTGAAAGTAAGCACTATGGTTTTATCATTTATTCTCCAAAGTAATTGTGTAATGTGTGTTATTGTTTTATATTAGAGACTTAGATAAATGTCTCTAAAGAATTAATATGTATTACAGAATAACAAGAATATAGTTAACGCACATTCTTTAAGACATTTCAGTTTGAGGAGTAGGGATTAATATACTGTTTCATTTTACATTAAATATGGTAAAATGGGGGTCCAAAGTCTGAAGCAGTGGGGAAAAAAAAACAATAAAATAGAAAATAAGGAAAAAAATAACAAAAATCTCAACCTCGATTAATCAGTTACAAAAGACAAGAGAGGAGAAAAATAATATAAGGTCTGAAAATAAAGGTTAAAAGTTTTAATAACCAGTATATCAATAACCATAACTTTAATGTCAGTTAAAAGCCAGATGTGGCTGGGCGCAGTGACTTATACCTGTAATCCCAGCACTTTAAGAGGCTAAGGCCAGCAATTCACTTGAGCTCAGGAATTCAAAACCAGCCTGGCCTCGTGGCTAAACTCTATCTCTACAAAAATTACAGAAAGTAGCCAGGCATGGTGGTGCATGCCTGTAGTCCCAGCCAATCAGAAGACTGACATGGGAGGATCACGTTAGCCCAGAAGATTGACGCTGTAATGAGCTGTGATCATGCCACTGCACTCCAATCTGGGCTGCAAAGCAAGACTCTTCACCCCTGAAAAATAAAATTAAAAAAAAAGATTTTTCAAATTGAATTGAGAAAACCAAGCTATTGTAGATTATAAGAAACATTCCTAATGCACAAAGATAAAAAGATTATATTAAAAGATTTAAACTGATACACCAGGCAAATACTAGCTAAAAGACTGCTGGCAAGCATTGTAATACCAGTAAAAATAGACTATAGCACAGAAACTATATTAGGTTACATGCTACAACATGGATGAACTTTGAAAACATGCTAAGTGAAATAAGCAAGACATGATAGGACAAATACTATATGATTCCACTTACATGAGGTACCCAGAATAGTCAAATTCATAAAAACAGAAAGTAGAATAGAGGTTGCCAGGGGCTGGTGATAGGAGGGCATGAGAAGTTATTATTTAATGGGTACAGAGCTTCTGTTTGGGATAATGAAGTTCTGGAAATGAAGAGTAATTGGTATGAACTACATGTTTGTGTTTCTCAAAATTCATAAATTGAAATTCTAAACTCCAATGGGATGGTTTTAGAGGGTGGGGCCTTTGGGATGTAATGTGGTTTAGATGAGGTCATGAGAGTTGAGCCACCATGATGGGATTAGGGTCTTTATAAGAGGAGAAAGAGGTTTTAGCTCTTGCTCTCTCTCTATACCATGTGAGGACACAATGAGAAGACAGACATCCTCAAACCAGGAAGGGGCTCTTACTAGACATCAAAGCTACTCATGCCTACATTTTGGACTCCCCAGACTCCAGAACTCTGAAAAATAAAATTCTGTTGTTTAAACCATCTACTCTATGGTATCTTATTAAAGCAGCCTGAACCAAGACAGTGGTGATGGTAGCACAACATTGTGAATGTGTTAATGCCACTGAATTGTATACTTGAAAATGATTAAAATGGTTAAATAAAAACTACATGGATATCAAGTTTTAAAACTATATTAGCTATAGAGAGGGTCATCACATAATAAAAGTTCATCATAAAATCTTTGCCTGTTCCTATGTCCTGAATGATATTGCTTAGATTGTCTTCCAGGGATTTTTATAGTTTTGGACCCAACAATTCCATTACTAGGTATATGCCCAAAGGAATATAAATGATTCTATTATAAAGACACACACATGTGTATGTTCATTGCAGCACTATTCACAATAGCAAAGACATGGAATCAACCTAAATGCCTATCAATGATAGATTGAACAAAGAAAAGTGGTACATATACACCACAAAATAATATGCAGTCATAAAAAAGAATGAGATCATGTCCTTTGCAGGGACATGGATAAAGATGGAGGCCATTATCCTTAGCAAACTAACACAGGCACAGAAAACCAAATACCGCATGTTCTCACTTATAAGTGGGAGATAAATGATGAGAACACATGGACATCTAGAGGGGAACAACACACACTGGGGCCTTTCAAAGAATGGTGGGTGGAAGGAGGAAGAGGATCAGGAAAAACAACTAATGGGTACTAGAGTTAATACCTGGGTGACAAAGTAATCCGTACAACAAACCTCCATGATGCAAGTTAACCTATGAAACAAGCCTGCACATGTACCCTTGAACTTAAAATAAAAGTTAAAGATAATAATAATAATAAAAGCTCAATTCACATAGAAGATATAGTTTGCATGAACCTAATGAAATGGCCTCAAAATATATAAAGAAAAAAAGTAGAAGTACAATAAAATTTGTATATCCATCTCCATAGTGGGAATTTCATCATACTTTTAATTATTAATAGGTTAAGCAGATAAAAAATAATATACACACAGAAAAGATTTTAAAAATTGATCTAATAGTATTCTACACTCCAAATTATAGAATATACATTCTTCTTATCCACATTTATAATATTTACAAAGTTGATTACTTGTATACTTGGCTATAAGGTAAGCCTGAATCATCCTAACTTAGTGCCCTAAAAAAAGAAAAGAGAAATATAAGATTGGAAAGAGAGGAACACCAAGGAATCTAACAAGAGTAGTTGAGTATAATATGAGGATATATAGTAAGTTGACAAAATGTTAGATTCACATGTAATAATTAATTACATTTTTATAGAGTAGCAACAAAGAGAAAGTATAATTTTTACAATGTTATTTGTAATAGCAATAAAAATTGTAGTCTACTAGGGAAAATCTAACAAAAGATGTGCAAGACAAATTAGTATTTTAAAACTTTATCCAAATAATTTAACCAAAACCTCAAATAATGGAGTGATATTTTATATGTGGATATAGCCACTGTTATAAAAATATCAAATGTTCTCAGATTAATATATAGATTTAATGCTATTCCAATCCAAATTTGAACAGAGTTTTATAATCAAATTCTAACATTTGCATAGAAAAGAGACAATACTAGCTAAGATACTTATGAGGAAGAATGAGGGATGATTTGTCCTAATACAAATTAAGGATTATGATAAAACTGTAGTATTTAAGAAAGTACGACATTGGTACATGGATAGACAGACTGATAGATAGGACAGAATACAAGTTTAGGCATAGGAGAAACTGATACAGACAGAAGTGGAATGGCTGAAGAAATGAAAGAGTATTCAATAAATGCAGTAAGAAACAAGTCAATTCATATAAAAATTAAGTTAACCCCTTTCTTTCATCATATTAAAATGAATTGCTAATGATGTAAATATTTCTATGTTAAATATAAAAAAATTTTTGAAGAAATTATAGGAGGGATCCCCCTGAAACTAGGGTAAAGAAGACTTTCTTAAACAATGCATAAAGAGCATTAACTCCACAAGAAAAGATTAATTAATAAGATTGATTAATTTAACAATTTTTCAAAATAAAATTATAAAACAAGTCAGAAGCTCTGTGAAGATATTTGCAAAACATATAATCAACAAAAGATTATTGTCTTAAATATTTGAAAAAAGCAACAACTTATAACTCAGTAATACAATTACCATGTAGAAATCTGGGCAAAAGACATGAGCAGTTTTGAATAACAGAAAACATTTTGCCAACCAAAATTATAAAAAGAAGCTCAATTTCATTAATAATAAGGGAAATGCAAATTAAGATGCAATGAGATTTTATACCCACTCAGTTGGCAGAAACTAAGAATCTGACAACACAATAATTGAACAAGATATGGAAACTTTTAGTAATTGTTGGTACGGTATTTATTATTATCAGTTAAATCCTTTTAAGTATGTCATCTGTTTCTTACCAGGGCACTGACTAATATACATTCTTGCTTATGTTTCAGTTGTTAGACTCATGGTTGTTGGGTATATTCTTGCACTAAATAACATATTTGTTAGAACAAATATTATTTTAAAACACGTTTTATATTGTTTTATGTGTTAAAAATTAAAATATAAATTTTAAAAATAACAAATATGGTTATTATCAATATAATGTCAATTAAGACATCAGTGAATTGTATTTGTGTTTATATTTCCAGCTTCAATGGCATTTAATTAAATACCATCTTTTATTGATATTAATCTTATTTATAAATAAACTTTTCCGAAGTATTTGAATTCCTGCTTTTGTATGAAATAGGTTTCTGACACTTTCCTATTCCTGAAACTTAGTTGTAGTCTTCCTAAATGGTGACTATAATAAAATCCCAATTTTCTAATTTCAAAATTATTTATTGTGTTTTACAGGTCAAAAAAGTGCTTTTAAATATACTAAACTCTCATGGTAAGCCAGAGCAGTGGAAAAAGACAGTCAATTAGAGTGACTATTTAAATAAATAGATAGTCACCTACAGGTTAAGTCACCCACAGAGGTCCATACAACCAGCTAGTTGCATAGTTTGTACTTGACTTCTGATTCCTTGTCCATTCTTTCCTCTACACCATTTTACCTCTAAAGATAATAATAAGCTTGTAAATCTGTAAAATATTTCGCCACTTTCAAAATACCTTCCATATCACGTCATGTGTTTTGATTCCCACATTCACCCTTGAGTTTCTTTAGCATATTTCTTTCTTCTCACAACATACATAGAGCATAATTTAAACAAAACATAGTATTAACTATTAACATAAAAGATTTACTTGTTAAAAATTTTCTAGATAATTAAGCCAAAATAACAATAAAATAACCTTGGTTTTGTTTCACAAACCCCATAGTTGTAGTCACTGATTTGTCTAAGAAATAAATAAAAATAATTTGAAAGCTCCTTCATGGTTTCTTTTGAAAGAACAAATGGATGAACCTGGAGGACATTATGCTAAGTCAATGAGTGAGCTTTTAAAGCTTTGCTAATTAAAAGTAGCAGGTGGCTAATGATTTATTCTGAACATTTATTCTGAAAACTAATTTGTACTTTCAACTTACATTTTTTTCTGTTGATACGGTCTCTGAAAGATCTCTATTTTCAGATAAAAAAGATACTATTTTCTCTTAGTCCTATTGCTGGTGTGTGTAAAATAACTAATTGTTTTAGGAAACAGTTTCAGAAAAGAATTTCTCTAGGCAGTTGGTCTGTCCATGTTAAGGATAATGTCTATGGATTTCTTTCATTGGAATAAATTATGTTACAATTTTACAACAGGGGAAAAAAAAAAAAAGAAAGAACAAATGAATGAATGAAAGAATGAATCAACAGTGATAAGGTCCAAAACAGTTTCTGCTTTTCTGAACTTTGTGAAAATAGAAAAGAATTTTTTCCTTCCGGCTAGAAATCTATTACATTGCATCTATCAAAGACAAACAAAATATTTCCAGAAATTTTTATTTAAGGTGCTATGACATGTAATGTGTATTATACAAATAAATAAAGTATGAATATAAAACAGTATGATTTATTTTTATTCTTGTTAGTAAACATCTTGATCAAAATTTTCTCTCTACCCCCCTAATATCTATGTGATCTTGCCAGTGAATGGTAGTCTGCTTATAGGCAAGCTACATCTCACATCCCATTAAACCCACCTGCTCACACTTGGCAGGATTTGGCCAGTGCTGCTGCTCATTAGGGGCTCTGGCAGAGAGAAAGGGTGGGTGGAAGAGGCAATGAAACCAGTGCCTGAAAAGTGAAACTGAGGTTTAGGTTTTATGTGGGATTTTATTTGGTGAGTGGTTACACTGCTTTTCATTATACCAGATAACAGGTTGCTGGCAGCATATTTAAAAGATATGAAACTTTTAAAGGGCTGAAAATGAAATTAAAGCTTGATGAAATAAATCCTAATCTGTACCCCACATTCATACGTGGTGCCAGGAAATGAACACACTAGTGCTTTAATTGTAATCAGGCTGTTCCCTTAAAGGCAGCAACAATATCCACTTTGCTGCACATGGAGAATCTAGGAAACAATGCCATTAAGAGTTTATATGCCATCTTATGCTCCACTTTCTTCATAACATTACATCACTTCTACAGGCATTTTCTGCCCCATTTACTAAACTGGCTCCAGTCAATGAAGTTGTGTATTATATGCCCCCAGGGAAGAAAATAATGCAAGAGTTTTACTGTCCATGTTAATGCCATTTAATACATTACTCAAACACATACTAAAGACCAACAGTTCTAATTACACAACTTTGGTTTTAAGTGGCTTCCAAACTGACTTCTTAACTGGCAATTTCTCAAAAGCTCTTGTCTTCCCAAACTTCTTTTTGGAGGATTGGAGAGTCAAGAGAATGCAGTTTGAGATGCTGCAAAGGCTCTGGGTTGTTTGTTATGCTATAACTTCATTGTCTAAAAATGAAGAGAAAGAGTGGTATCCAGCCTGTTGTGTTGCTTTGTTTTCATTAAGTTTTATATTTTACATGTTGCTGAAACTGGAATTAATCCTCACCTACCTCTTGGGAGGCTAATGTCTTTGAAAAATGGTTTAACATTCTAAAAGTGGTATGAGTCCAAAAGTAGGAGTGAATAGTGAGGTAGAACAGCATTCCATTTCTTTTTTTGGAGGACTTGGATTTCACTCCACTCCTTTTGAGTAGGAGAAAACAGATCTGTCTTTTCTCTGTTTGGATAAGGAGGGGAGAGGGCTTAAAGAAGAGAAACATTTTTAGTACCAGCTGTTCCCTAACTCAAGCCCTGCATAAATTTATTCTTTCCTGAGCTGGAGATACTAGAACAAACCCAAGAATGGAAAATATAAAGGGAATAAATGAAGTCGTTTTGATTTTAAGTTACAAATGTTTTAGAGGAGAGCCAAAAGGCTAAGGGATAAATTAACCACAGTTCAATCCCAAACCAGTGATAAGAACGTAGATATCTAAAAAAAAATCTCTGGGCTATGCTCTAGTGGGAGAGCTTTCAAAGCATCCCTGTGTTATAAACCCCAGTGGCCAATTCTTTTTACAAGATTCTTTAACATTTTTTAGCAAACATCATCAGATATGTGAATCAAGTACTGCCACCTCAAGACTAAGCAACTAGCTCTCTTAGTTTTGATAAATGTGGTTTAATACCTGGTACAGTCTTAAGACTTAATATAGTCTTAATATTAGGATCTTATTATCAAAACCTCATATTTCCATTTAATATTTAGCATTTTTTCCACCGATTTTAAGGTCATGTTTAAGATTTAACCCATAAACATATTGCTATCTAAATTACAAAGCAGGTTTGGGATGTGTGTGCTTAAGCTCAAGAAGAATTTAACTATTTCAGTATAAATGATAAAATAGAAATGCAAATGAATAAGCATGTCAAATGGAATTTTTAAATAATGTTTCAGTATGGATGCGTATTTTTTCCATGTTTTGTCTATTGACAATATGTCTGTTTAATGTGTACAGCCTCCAGGCAAGCTACAATTTGATTTTCTCTTGCCCCACTCATTTCTTCTATGACTAAATATGTACTAGACAAACATGTTTGGGCCAGGCACCGTGGCTCATTCTGTACTCACAGCAATTTGCGAGGCCATGGTGGGAAGATCACTTGAGCCCAGGAGTTCAATACCAGCCTGGCAACAAAGCAAGACTCCCATGTCTACAAAGCATAAGAAAATTAGCTGGGCATGGTGGTGTATGCTTGTAGTCTAGCTACTCAGGAGATGGAGGCAGGAGGATCACTTGAGCCCAGGGGTTTGAGGTTGCAGTGAACCATGATTACTCGACAATCATTTTTTTCTGTTAAATCCACCAAAACTTTTCATTTCTTTCAGTGGCATCAATTTTCTGGATTTGGTAAAACAAAAAATTTGTATCTTTTTCTCTACACTTTAGTATAGGTTTTATATTGTTCCTTAACTTTTTCATCCTTCAAAACCTAAACTCTGCCACATGAAAAGTCATGGATTTTGGAGCTCATCAGACCTGAGTACAGTCCCCATTTCTATCACCTGCTAGTGTGTGGTCTTTTAAACTTATCATGAGCATCAGTTTTCTCATATAGAAAATGAAACTGCTTTGTAGGTGTAGTATAAAAAGTAGAGCTACTGTGAAAAATGGTGTTCAACTGATGGAAGCTCTTAATCTAAGGATGTAAGGGAAAGTCAAATGAGGAAAGATTGAAACGCCATGCTTGCCCCTTTCAAATTAACCACAGTTCAATCCAAAACCGGGGATAAGAACATAGATATCTAAAAAAAAATCTCTGGGCTATGCTCTAGTGGGAGAGTTTTCAAAGCATCCCTGTGTTATAAACGCCAGTGGCCAATTCTTTTTAAAAGATTCTTCAACACTTTTTAGCAAACATCATCAGATATGCGAATCAAGTACTGCCATCTCAAGACTAAACAACTAGCTCTCTTAGTTTTGATAAAAGTGGTTTGTAGATGTAGTATTAAAAAAACTGCTTTGTAGGTATAGTATAAAAAGTAGAGATACTGTAAAAAATGATGTTCAGCTGATGAAAGCTCTTAACCTAAGGATTTAAGGGAAAGTCAAATGAGGAAGGATTGAAATGCCATGCTTGCCCCTTTCAAATAGGGCACCATGTGTACTAGGCCTGAAGACTATAGAAGCAGCAGATGGTCCACAAGAGAGCAAGGAGATTTGTTTCAGAAAGGAGTCCTTGGCTACGACTTCACTTCCCAAGTGACTAACTCATCTGGGCAAAGGAAGAGAAGCCTGAAACATTCAGATTGCTGTGAGGGGAAGTCAGTCCGACAGGCTGAGTTGCCTTTCTTGTCCTTGGCATTGTAACACTGCACAGTCTTCTGTTGTTTCTGGAACCACTCAAGCATATAATGAATGGAGTACCACTGATTGGAAACGTTCGGCCCTAGATGATATTTCCGCAAGTTGTTTTCCTTCTACAACTTGGTAATGGATTTTTCTAACTTTAACAGAATGGTTGAAGTGTCTCTTGGTTTTATATGCTGTTGCCTGCTCTGGGTCCAACTCTGTCCAGTTATCATGTCATTTTTTTTTCAGCACTGAAAGTCAACTACTCTCCAAAATCTTAAATGTTTTTCTTGGAGAGCTACATGATCCTAAGCAAACAAACAAACTGAAGAGCCATTCTGGCTTTTCTGAAGAAACTGAAACTTTTTTTTCTTTAATGAATGAGCTGACTTTTTGGAACTGTAGCTTAGGTTCACTGAATTCTGCAGAGGTCAGGGGAGAGTAAGGAATGTTTGACAGTTTTGGGGCAGGAGGGAGATGGTGCTCTGTGAGGCTGACTGGGTTTGGTACCAGCACCTGGTAGGCCAATTGAAGGATAAGGCAGAGGTCTGAGTTGTGAATAGTAATGAAACACTGTGAAGACAGACTAGCCAGTTTTACCTGTGTTAAAATCTCAGCTCTACTAGTAACTAGATGGGCGAACTTAGACAAAGTTATTAAAATCTATGAGCTTCCATTTTCACCTTTGTGTAGTGCAGTGAGAATTAACATGTATTAAGTACTTATTCTATGCTGGCCACTATTCTAAGCACGTTGTCTGTGATGTCTCAATTAATTTTCACAACAATCCTATGGAGCATAAAGCAAATATTATTATTTAGATTGTACAAAGATGAGGAAACTAAGGGAAAGGATACCTGGTCAAAGATAACCAAGTTAGCAATAACAAGGTTAGAGTCTGAATCTAGGCAATTTGGCTCTAAAGCTTATATTTTTAACCATTATTGTGTGATTAAGTCACTTAATGTATTTCCTGGCATGTAATTAGCATTTAATAAATCAGAGTTTTATTTTTTTTCTTCAACTTTTATTTTAAGTTCAGGGGTACATGTGCAGGATGTGCAGTTTTATTACATAGGTAAACGTGTGCCATGGTGGTTTGATGCACAGATCATCCCATCACCTAGCTATTAAGCCCAGAATCCATTAGCTGTTCTTCCTAATGCTCTCCCTCCCCCAACCCTCCACCCAACAGGCCCCGATGTATGTTGTTCCCTGCCATGTGTCCAGGTGTTCTCATAATTCAGCTCCCATTTATAAATGGGAACATGTGGTGTTTGGTTTTCTGTTCCTGTGTCAGTTTTCTCAGGATAATGTCTTCCAACTTCATCCATGTCCCAGTAAAGGACATGATATTGTTTATTTTTATGGCTGCATAATATTCCATGGTGTATATGTACCACATTTTCTTTATCCAGTCTACCACTCATGGGTGTTTAGGTTGATGCCATGTCTTTGCTATTGTGAATAGTGCTGCAATGAACATATGTGTGCATATATCTTTATAATAGAATGATTTATATTCCTTTGGGTATATACCCAGTAATCGGATTGCTGGGTCAAATGGGTATTTCTGACTCTAGGTCTTTGAGATATCACCACACTGTCTTCCACGATGATTGAACTATTAATTAATTTACACTCCCACCAATAGTGTAAAAATGTTCTTTTTTCTCCCCAACCTTGTTAGCATCTGTTGGCTTTTGACTTTTCAATAATCACCATTCTGACTGGCGTGAGATGGTATCTCATCGTCGTTTTGATTTGCATTTCTCTAATGATCAGTGATGTTGAGTTTTTTTGATATGTTTTTTGGCCACATGTATGTCTTCTTTTAAGAAGTGTCTGTTCATGTTCTTTGTCCACTTTTTAATGGGGTTGTTTGGTTTTTTCTTGTACGTTTGTTTAAGTTCCTTGTAGACTCTAGATATTAAACCTTTGTCAGATGGATAGATTGCAAAAATTTTCTCCCATTCTGTCGGTTGTCTGCTGACTCTGATGATAGTTTCTTTTGTTGTGCAGAAGCTCTTTAGTTTAATTAGATCCCAATTAAATGAGAGATTTCAATATATAGTTGATTCTTGAAAATTTGGGAGTTAGGGGCACTAACCCCTTGCACAGTTGAAAATCTGCATATAAATTTTGACTCTGCAAAAACTTAATTACCAATTGACTTACTGTTGAACTGTTGACCAGAAGCCTTACTGATGACATAAACATTTGATTATCACATATTTTGTATGTTACATGTACTGTATACCATATTTTTAACAATAGAGTAAGCTAGAGAAAAGAAAATGTTATTAAGAAAAGCATAAGGAAGAGGAAATATACTTACTATTTATTAAGTGGAAGTGGATTATCACAAAAGTCTTCACCATTGTTGCCTTCGCATTAAGTAAGCTGAGGGGGAGGAGGAGGTTGGAGAGGTTGGCTTTTCTAAGGGGTGGCAGAAGCAGAAGGAAATCCTCACATATGTAGACTTGCACAGTTCAAACTTGTATTGTTCAAGGACCGCCTGGGTTTATAATATATATTATTTGTATATTTAAATATATATGTTTGTGATTTTTTAAAGGTTTATTTCTGGAACTTTAAGCAAGAATTAGAAAACTTTAATCTGCTAAAAGATTAATAAGCTTTGAGAATTTGTAGAGTTGATAGCTACACTGGTCACTGATTTAGGAAGGTCCATACCCATTTGAATACTGAGCATAAACTTAGGAAAATTAGAAAGATGTTCTAGAGTTAGTAAAGGCATAAGATAAGGGTCTTTTCTTTTCCCCTCTACTATTTATGATATGATTTTCTCTCATAGAAAGGGAAAAAATAAGTAAAGGTGTTTTTACTTTTTACTACTATTCTGCCATGTTTTGCTTTGCTATAAATTGATATGACTTTATGATTCGTTTCCCCTAATGATTTTTGGATTCATATTTTTTTCAGTCAGTCAATTAAACTTTCAGTGCTTGAGTTTCTGTGCTCTAGACACTATGAGGGCACAATTCTGACTCAGTGGTTACACGATAGTCACCAATACTAAGCCTTAATTATTTCATGGAAAGTCCCTGCTCTAGTCCATCTTGAATATAAAACTAAAAAATTAACTATAAGGATGTCTATATGCCTTGTATTAGCCTCATCTTACTTATCTCACTTCAGCATGTAAAAATATAATCATAATAACTACTTAATTAGTTTTAAAACTTCAGTACAGATTTTAAAGTATGAAATCAGCTATACTTATTTTCAGATTTCAATTTAATATTTTTTTCTTTGGAGTTCCTTAAAATATTCCTTGATTTTCAACATTATCTCCTAATGTGATCAACTCTCTTCAGCCCACTCGTATTCCTTTTTCCAATCTTACCCTGTTTTCTTAGTCTCGGAGACTTTGCTTATATCGATCACATGTCTGGGATGTGTTCTCCTCACCAATGGAATCTTGTTAATCTAACTTCAAATTTACCTTGTCCAAAAATGTTTTTGCGGTAAACTTTACCTAGGATAATTCTTTGTATCTTAAATATAGAATAAGTTTTCGATAAATTGTTAATTTTACACAGATAGATGTTTTGTGACTTTCTTACTAAGCATGTATTTAGATACATATAGCAAAAGGTAATTCAGTTGTGAAACCATTATGTATGATTCACATAATGAGTTATGTGAATCACGGGGTTGCCAAGTCCTGCCATCGATACTCAGTTTGGATGATGTTCTCTTCCATAGGGTGAAAAGTCGCTTTACAAATGCTGCCTACGTATGTCGTTTGTGTTTAGTTTCTTATACTACTTTGTTTTGAGTAAGGAAAATTGATTTTTAATTTATTCCATTTAATTATGTCATCTGGTCTCCTTTTAAGTTCCTATTTAAATGGCTTCTGAAATAATAAAAACATATAAATAGTTCTTTATTCTAGATTAAGTCAAATTTTTTATTTCTTCATAATTGTTTAAATTAAAAAAAACTCAATATACTTTTGCTCTTTCTTCTGTATTTAAACCTTAATAAATTCTGATATATATGAGCTACTTCAGGATTCAATTGCATTTTTAATAACTGTGCTTTTCTATATGTTTAATAAATCAACCAATGAATGAGCAAAGAAATCAATAAATGAAGATAAATACAACAACTAACTAAAAAGAGCCTTTGGGTAGGGGAAGCCCTACCCAATATTCAAGAATATTTTGATATTCTTGAATGAATTCACATGTGAAATCCAGATTCATGCAGTGTATAAACTGAGTTTAGCAACCAAAGCCTGACACGCTGGCAATTTCAGCAGACTAGTAAAAGCTGTAATTTTTTATTGAAGAATAGAAATTTGCATTGATTATCAAAACAGACTGACATTCATTTGCATGAACATGGTAAACCTACAGCAAGCATGCTAGCCAAATAGCATACTTATCGGAAAATAGCTTCAGTGTGAAATTAGTAAGTTGTTTTCCTTTTTTTCAACATGGGCAATAGGAACTTTTTGGTTTTGTTTAAGTATTATCTATTCCAGCTTATACATTGTTTACTTTTCATAATGTAATAATAACACCATGGCACCAATGCATTCTTTCCATGTGAGATAATTACATAAATTAAGTTAGTCCAATACTTACACCTAGCCTGAGTTCAAAACAGTTTTTTAATGTTTTGATTATAAGCAAGTAAATGAGCATATGTCCAATTACATTTTGGGTGCAATAGCTTTAGCCACCACATTTTGGCATTTTATTTTATTAGCTAAAAGTTCACATATGGTTTCCATGTCTCCAAGCTGTCTTTAAGGATACAAGACTTGTATAACCTAACATTGTTTTCTTTCCTCCTCTCTCCCCAGACCCCTCCCTATGTTCCCCATGTCTCACATATGCTCCCTCATAGAGGCACCCCTCTTAGGTTTTTAAGATTATATGTGCAAATAGTGAAAACCTGAAAGTTTGCAGATGCTTTCAAGGAATAATAAAAGAATTTTCCAACCCTAAAATTTTTACCTAATAAAGTATTCTGAAATGAATTCAAAAATGTTTACTATAGAAGCAGCAGTATTAGTGTACAAATATATACAAGTTACAGTTACTATTTAGCTGCTTCATTCTTTGGCTTGATTCTACACACTAGCATTATTGTCACCCTTTTCCTCCTCAAGACCCTCCTTAGCAGCTTTGGGATAAAGGAAGGGGAAACTTAGTGAACATCTTAAAGGTTGAAATGTATAAGACACAGCCTTGCTGGTGAAGGACACAGAATAAGGGAGCACAAAGAACACATTCAGTTCCTTTTGGCTTCAACATTCTTCTCTGTGTATCTGTGTTACTGATATGGTTAATGGTTTGGAAAACTGCAAGACTTGCATATTCTGGGCAGGGCTTAAAGACAACCTTTCCGAACAACCAACTAACAACTTGGTTACTTTTTAGGCTGTTGCTTTTAGCGTTTCAAAAGCCTTGGAGTAAATCAAATGTCTTTAATTTTTTTTAGTTGCCTCACCTGTTTATTGGAAATGTCATATTTAATTTACAAAGAAAGTGGGGATTTTAATATATTGTTGATTTACAAAGGTTTCTAAAACTTCATATACAAGCAGTATTCAACTGATATAGGATATTCTTCAAGTTCAATATATATATTTAAGAAGAAAAAATCGTAAGACTATGAAATAGTCAACTGTGTAAAATGTTGAACTGTGTTAAATGTAAACTCCTGCATGCTATAGATCTTCATGCAGTAGATCTGACTTCTAGCTTTCAAACACATAACTTTTTCAAATTCCATTATTTGTGGGCAACCCCTTAAGAAGCAGGACGTGGAATATTTTGTCATTTTCATTCTGAGGAACAGACTGGTTGGGTGCACTAGGCAGCTGATATGATGGGAAATCCTGCTGTCCATGAAAGAAAGTTAATGGATTTTTATAATGGTGCCAATCGTATGGTAGAAATTATCCTTTCAATATTAGAGAATTTGATTAAAGGAATTACGTGAATTAGAAATTTTGAAGAATTTCATTGAAAAGCATTTTAAAGGTAATGCAAATTTTTGATTGAAAATATTTTGGTAATAAGTCATACATGCATGAGCTATAAAATTCAAAGATTATTAAAAGATTAGGATTGTGTTTTCTATTCCTGTGAAGAATGTCATTGGTGTTTTTTATAGGGACTGCACTGAATCAATAGATGGCTTTGGGGAGTATTTTTCCTTGTAGAGATCTTTTACTTCTTTAGTTAAACTGATTCCTACGTATTTTATTTGTAGCTATTGTAAATGGGATTGCTTTCTTGATTTCTTTTTCAGGATTACTCTTAGCATACTGATTTTTATGTTGATTTTGTATCCCGCAACTTTAATAAATTGTATGGAACCACAAAATCATCTAAATAGTTAAAGCAATACTCAGCAAAAAGAACAAAGCTGGAGGTATCACACTATATGATTTCAAATTGCACTGCAAAGCAATAGGTACCAAAACAGCATGGTACTAGCTAAAAAACAGACACATAGACCAATGGAACAAAATAGAAAACCTAGAAATAAATCCATGCACTTACAGCAAACTTATATTTGACAAAGGCACCAAGAACATACATTGGGGAAAATACATTCTCTTTAACAAATGGTTCTGACAAAACTGGTTGTCCATATTCAGAAGAATAAAATTAGATACCCATATTTTACTGTATACAAAAATCAACTTGAAAGATTAAACACTTAAAGATAAGACCTAAAACTATAAAACTACTAGAAGAAAATATTGGGGAAACACTCCAGGATATTGATCTGAGCAAAGATTTTTGACTAAGATCTCAAAAGCACGGGCAATAAAAGCAAAAAGAGGCAAATGGAACTACACCAAGCTAAAATGATTCTGCACAGCAAGGAAAGAATTAACAAAGTAAAGAGAAAACCTACATAATGGAGGAAAATATTTGCAAACTAGCAAGCTGACAGGGGAATAGTAACCAGAATATACATAAAACTCAACTCAATAGCAAAAAAACACACAAAAAATCCCACAAATAATTCAATTTAGTAATGGGCAAAATATCTGAATAGACATTTCTCAAAAGAAGACATATACATGGCCAATGGGTATATAAAAAACTTGCTCAACATCATTAGTCATCGGAGAAATGCAAATTAAAACCACAGTGAGATATCATCTCACCCTAGTTAGAACGGCTACTGTTAACAAGACAAAAGATAACAGGCTGATGGGGATGTGGAGAAAGAGGAACATTTGTACACTATTGAGGGGAATGTAAACTAGTACAGTCACTATTGAAAATAGTATGGAAGTTCCTAAAAAAACTGAAAGTACAACTACTATATGATCCAGCAATCCTATTTCTGGGTCTCTTTCCAAAATAAAGGAGATCAGTATATTGAAGACATATCTGCATTCTGTATTTATTACAATACTATTTACAATAGCCAAGACATGCAATCAACCTAAGTGTCCATCAATGGGTAAATGGACAAAGAAAATGTGGCATATATACACAACAGAATATTATTCAGCCATAAAAGAAGAATGAAATCCTGTCACTTGCAGCAACATGGATGGAACTGGAAGTCATTATGTTAAGTGAAATAGCCAGGCATGGAAAGACAAATATTGCATGTTCTCCTTCATATGTGGAAGCTAAAAAAGTAGATCTCACTGAGTTACACAGTAAAATGGTCACTACTAGAGACTGAGGAGGAAAGGGGAGTGGGAGAAATGAAGAGAGGTTAGTTAATGGGTAAAAAAATAAAGTTAAATAGAATAAATAAGTTCTAGTATTTGATAACACAGTAGGGAAATTATAGTTAACAATATTTTCTTATATGTTTCAAAGTAGCTAGAAAATGTTTTCAACACAAAGAAAAGATAAATGTCTGAGGCAATGGATATCCCAATTACTCTGATTTGATTATTATACATTATACACATGCTCCAAAATATCACATGTACTCCCAAAATATGTACATCTATGTTAATAAAAATATCCAAAGTTATAAGTTTATACAGTAAAAAGTACATCTTTAATTAGTAAACCCCAGTTTTCCTCCTAAGAGAAAACTCAGACCACTGGTTTCTTATTCCTCCTTGTAGATATCCCCTACACACTCAAACATACACACACATCTATTTTTTCTTACCCACTCCTTAACAATCTCCCCTTCTTTATGATGGAAGTCTGTTCTTTTCAGGGTAGAAATGTGCCCAACTAAAACATAGCAGTTCCAAGGTACCTTTCCATTTGGATGGCTGTTCAATGCAGTTCTGGCCAATGAGAGGGAAGCAGAAATTGATTATTGGTTCTTTCAGGAATGTTATTTGGAAGATTGAAAAATGTACAGTCTAATTCTCTCGGGTTGAAATATCAATAAAATGTTAGAAATGGAAAAGCCGTCTTGCAATAAGTAGGGAGTAAACCACACGTGAGAATTAATGACAGAGAGACGGAAGAAGCCTGAATCCTTGCTGGTGGAATGGCATCACAGTGGTAGCTCTAGACTACTTTTACATTAGAAAAATAAAATTCCTAATTTATGCTTCATCCTTTTATAGAAGCATAATATTCTATTTTATAGATGTGATATAATTTCTTTCCAGACTTCCATTAAAGTCCAGTTAGGTTGTTTTAATGCTCCCAATAAAGAATATTTCACAATAGACATTCAGATACATATCATTCTATGCAGAAGCCACCATATGTGCATGATAAATTCCTAGAAGCTGAATTGCTTGGCTAAAGGGCACATACATGTAAAAAGCTTAGACGTTGTCAAATTACTTATAGAAAATTCCACTTTATTGACATCAATTCATGAAAAAGCAGGTTTTTCCACACCCTTATTAATGTAACATATCAAACTTTTAGGTTTTGTTTTCTAAACTGAAGGTAAAAAATCATATCTCAATGTAGTTTTAACTTAAATTTCTTGCATTACAAATAAGGTTGAAATGTTTTCATTTGCTATAGAGCTATTTATTTTCCCTTTTCGCAGTCTTTGGCATCTTGCGCCCAAATTTCATTGGATTCCTTATTACTTAATTATTCAAATGAAATATTCAAATATTATTAAAATAATGCCTATAATTTTATGTCATTTACAGATCCCTAGCTTTTAGTTTATCTCTTACTTTTTTCCTTTTTTAATCCATGCAGAATTCTATAGCATTTGTGCAATTGAATTAGTTTTTTTAAATGGCTTCTAGATTCACATCTGACCTGCAAACGCTTTTCTCACTCAGATTATAAAAACATTCTCCTATGGATTGAAAAGTTTGATCCATTTTGGAATTCATTTTGATGTAGCCAAATGTGAGGTAAGGATTCAACTTCATTTTCTACCAAATGTTTACTCAGTTGTTCCAACATATTTATTGAATAAATGCTTTACCTCCACTATTTCTAATGCCACCTTCATCATATACTAAAGTCCTGTATATATCTGAATCTATTTATGGCCCTTTCAGTCTATTGTATTAATCAGTCTGTCTATCCATGTGCCACTATGCTGTTTTAATTATTGTACCACTATAATGTGCTTTAATTGGGCTTGCTCTTTCCTTATTATTGTCATCTTTCAGAATTTTTCTTGCTCTACTTACTTGTCTATTTTTATACATTAACTTTAGAAACAGCATATCCACTTCAAAAAAACATCCTTGTCTTATAAATTTAAAACTAAATATATACACTAAGGAAAATCTTTAAGAGGTTGTGTCTTACTAAAAATATATTATATGCATTTCCACTTAATTGAATATTATATTGTTTCTTCAGTAGTATCTTATGATTTTTTCTTATAGATCTTATGCATTTCCTGTTATCTTATTCCATTTCACTTTTGTCCCTATTGTAAATGCAGTATCCCTTTTATCTGTTATAATTGTTTTGATACATGATGGCAGGTGATTTTGATATAGTGACATATCCCAAACAAACTTACTAAATGTATTTATTGTTTGTGAAGCCTTTTAATTCATTTTCTTAAACTTCCCAGGGAAACAAATATGTCATTAGCAAATAGTGATAATTTATTTCCAATTTTTAAGCTAATTATTGCTTCTCTTTGTCTAATTGCAATGGGTACAGTAACAGTTCAAATTCAAATAAGGGCTCTAGTTTAGTTGCAAAAATATTAATATGCTTTCCCAATTTGGCTCCCTATAACCACTACCAATACTATTAAACTTGCGCTAGTATAGCCTTTTCTTGGAAGATCTTAACAATTCATTTAAAATGCATGTTAATTATAACTGTCTTTTGATGAAAAACAAGGCCGTAGAGAAAGGTAAAAGTGGTGATAAATATAAAACTATATTCAAAGCCAATGAAATGCCTAAATAATAAAAATATTTATAAGCCCTAGCTAACAGCTCCACCTTTCTAAGTAGTATTCATGGCAACAAAATTCAAGGTAAAAAAGTACATTTCCCTAGAGTTTAATGTAAAAAAAATTTGGAAAATTTCTTACTCTAATGAAAATATATGTTCACATCTAATATAGTGCTTTATAGTTATGTTCAATACTTTTATTGGAATTGAATTTTAATATTTAATGTAGAACATTTTATGTATAAGTAACTAGAAGCTTTAAGATAACTAGATAACTTTTTAAAATTAGATAACTTTAAATAGAATTGTCAAATGTGGGCACTCTCTGCATTATTTGTTATACATCATATTGATTTTTTAAAGAACAGATAAGCAAATGGATAAAAGAAGCCATCATATAAGAAAAATGAAACATGTAACATAACGAATAAAATGAGATCAAAGATGGTAAAGTTGGTTTACTGTGATGAATAGTTTACTTATTTCAAATGTTGATCTCAAAACTAATTTCACAGCAAATTCTTTTCTAAAAAAGAAAGAAAGAAAGAAGCATGTCATGGCCAATAACTGCTGAAAAACTGTGGAGACTGGCACTTTCAAATGCTTGGCAGATTATTAAGCCAATTTTTGTTGAGTCCACTCTAGCTGTTGGAGGGTCTATGATTCCCAACTGTTTCACATCAGAGAATGAAAACAAGTAGGGCCCAGCCAAGACCACATTGGTGACTGCCAGCCCCTTTATATGCCAAACATGAAAGCAACAAGTCCAGATGCTTTGATCCTTGCATTTTTGGACTTAGCCCAATGTTATAGAAAAAAAGCACAACTCATGTTAGGACAACATACATTATAAGTAGAAATCAATCAATAGCACTGTGACCTTCAAACTCAGTAAATGTTTGGAGTTAGTTTCAGAGCATGTAATCTAAATTGGGGATTCGAAGTTGGAACTGGTCCTAAACTAACAGAAAAAAATGTATATTTCTAAAATATAGAGATTAAAGGAAGCAACAGATGAAGTTTTAATTTATATATGTATGTGTGCATATATGTGTATATACATATATACTTAAGAAGAATGTATTCTAATTTAAAAGACCCTAAATGGTAAGGAAAAGAAACCCACCACCACAGTGGAAACCTCTTTCCCTGCACGTAATTATAAAAGAAACTGAATTGTGAAGGGAAAATACATTGGAAGGAAATTATGAGCTTTCTCCCAATTTGGAGTAAGAGAATAATGAGATAATTTAATAAGTGAGTCACTTGGTTGCTAGGACACTGTTCTGACTTGTAGCACTGCTCTAGGCCTGCCAATTTATGAAACAATTGGCCCTCATCTTGGCAGGGTTGTAGACCTACATTCCCCAACACAGGTACATTGAAGAACTGGCTACGACAGAGGCGAGCTGCGGAGATGATGGCCAATCTGAATTTGGACACAAGTTTAACTGCAGCCTCAATTCTTGTTTTTTTAATCACTGTCTATGGTCAGGAGAGTTACCTGAAACAAATATTCTGGAATAGAGGAAATGTCAGTAAAAAATACCCTAGTTTAGGGGGCAGGATCTAGCACCAAGAGGTAAATAAAAGCAATTTTGCATTATTTATTTAATTTTTTAAAATTTTACAATAATGAATTTACTGTATTGTCGCACAATTTCTGTCTAGACTACATTGTGTTAAAACCTTACCTTTTTTGTATTGTAAGCCTTTTGAATTGTTCCTGGCACCAAACAGACTGTTCTAGCACAAAACCTAATTTACAGTAATGCCTAAAGTGTTCAAGAAGCTATTATTAAGATTTCTTTTTCTTTTCTCATTTTTTTAAGGTATATCTTTCTCGATCAGAAAATTAAATTAGTGGTGGTGATAATACATTGCAATCTTTACTGACAAGTGAGAAAGGCAATGCACAATGCACAGATAGTCTAACATTTTCAAAACCTTCCAGGAACTAAAGACGCCAGTTGCTGGAAGATCTGGTCTCGGCCTGTCAGCCTGCCAAAAAAAAAAAAAAAAAGTTATTTCCTACAATATAAACTGACTGAAAATGCCTCACAGTGTCTTCAAGAGAGCTGGGTCAGGGAAGGGAAGATGATCATACTGTTAGTTTGGCTGTGTTATCTGTATGTGTTTCGGCTGTTAAAAGCATACTCATGCACAAGGCAGAACCCATTAATGTATCTAAATAAGATAAGACAGTTAAGGCACGAGATCAGAACTTGGCCTATCTAAGTGAGCCTGTTTACCCAAGTGCTGAGAACAGCTTAATTCTGAACTTAGAAACATGGACATAACACCACAGAATTCATATTTTGCATTGAGACTTTTAATTGTTATTAGTCATTCCTTACATTGACTAATGCTCATGTATCTTTATATGTATTCCACAATTGCAGAAGAATTCTTCTTTTAGGCCTATTTCTAAATAAATATATAAGTGGCAAGTGGACAAAAGCATACATCTATTCGTTTATTCTTTCGTTGATCCCTTATGACTTGTGAAGGACTTTGTTGAAGGCTGAAAGGAATTTTAAAAGTAGAAAACAGTATGCTATAGTAGAAAGGTCAGAGACTTTAACATAACAATGTTTAGCTCAATCCTGGCTTTTCCACTTAATAAGGGTATGATCTTGAGCAAATCACTTATCCTCCCTACATTTCAGTTCCATCATGTTTAAAACTGTAGTAAGGGCACTTTCCTACTTTACTCTGTTCTTTGAGGTTTAAGAGAGATAATACGAAATAGGTAGCAATCCTTTGTGATCTATAAACATGTCAACAACATAGGTATTACAAGGAAAGGATGTTTTTCCTGCTACAAAGGAGTTTCCATCAATTTCTGGAGGCAAGGCATCTTTACATAAAATGGTTTTTGTATTAGTTAAAGGAAATTTTTGATTAGTCACAGTAAATATTAAAAAAATAAAATAAAAAAACACAGAGGCATCAAGATTTGAGATGACCCCAAAGGATGGGTTTGACTACACTAGGTTAAGAAAAAGAGAAAACATGTATAGTTAGAGAGTTCTGTGAACTACAATATGAAAGTAGAAATATAAAATAAAATATTTTCAGTCGATTATTTATGCACACAAAAACATTTGTTTAGTATGAAGAGAACGGTTTGACTGAAACACTTTTGAGGAAGATAGGAGACAAAATGTAGATCTTTCACTAAATTCTGACAGGCTATAAATCATTGTGAAAGCTGTGGCAACTCTGTCATAGTAAAGATGGTACAAGTAAAAGATATATATATATGAAAAAAATATATATAAGAGAGGCTAACGGGAAATCTCTGTTCCAATTTTTCTAGTGCTAGCTTGCCAAGTAGGGAAGTAACACCCAAGACAAAATATAGTGATGTATTTTTGGAAAAACTCCTGGCTTAGTTTTAGGTTTGGAATAACCTTGGAGGGGTATTTTGGACGGTGTATCTGGTCTACTTTGTATTGGCACCTATGATGTTGTTCTGAAGTTAGGTGACCCGCTCTGTCTTGTCAGAATACAGACAAATCGGGATATCAGTCAGATGGTCAAGAACACCAAGAAAGGCCTGAAAGAGGGTCACAGGTAGAGAAGGGAAAAAGGAGAAAGTTCAGTCTCAGCTGGAGTACATACAAGTGCAGGCCATACATGTGTTATATCTGCAGCCCGAAAGAGTCTGAATAAAGAATGTTGGGTTGCATCCAGTAACTGGGCTGGCCATGAACTTTTCAGACAGTTTAGTTGAAGGGACAGGAAGTGACAAATACAAGAAAGATATAGGATATGAAAAATCAGAAAAGTGGAGATACAGCCTCAAGATGAAACCTATCTGGAGATCTGTAATGATCTGTTGTCTCAACTCTTCCTCGGTATCTCCTCTTTTTCTTCTTCCTCTTCCTCTTTTGCTTTCTCCAATTTCTCTGGTAAAATCATTTATCCTCTCTTCCCTCTCTCCCTCATTTTCTTTCCTAATTTCTGTTTTTGGTAACAAATTTTATTAACACAATTTACAGTTCAGGATTGCATTTCAGGGTTTCTTGCTAACTGTTCTTAGAGAAAAAAATTTATTTAACAAATGGTGAATGTTTAAGAGTTTATAACAGATATTTTCATCTTCTGGTAATGGTAGGCTAGTGTATTGCAGAGGAACCCTCCCACCAAAAGTAAAAAAATAACTGGGCAACACATAGACACACATATACACACAAATGCATCTCTCTCTCTTCCCCAACCACCCAGATAGATAGGTAGGTAGCTGGATAGATAGATAGATAGATAGATAGACAGACAGACAGATAGACAGACAGACAGATAGATAGATAGAGAGATAGATAGACCATAGAAAATTTTTGTGTTTAAGAATTGGGGAGCTATTAAGGCAGTGGCAATTACAAAGGTCAAAATATCCAAGACACAGGGTTAGACAGAAGTAGAAAGATGAGCCCAATGTCCTGCACTATTTTCCCCCCGCCGTTTACTGATTCACGAGCAAAAGCAAAGAGGCAGAGAAGTTAAATAGATCTTTGGAAGGACTGGGTGGCAATAATTGGAGTTTAGGACTCATCAACAAGAAACCCTAGAAAAGACCCCAAGCTTTCAACTGGGCTTCCCCAAAGGGCCACACTTTAAGTATGGGGTAAAATGGAATTAGACTGGCCCTCACAAAGACTAAAGCCCATCTGACTGGTTTAGAATAATCTGTTTCTACCTTAACTGTCTGAAAGAGCACATAGTCCAAAACCAAGAAAAAAAAAAAACAGACAAGAAAAGCAAACCCTGAAGAAATGTGGATATAGTAATTATCAGACATGGACATTAAAACAACCATAATTTATTTATTCAAGAAATCAGATGATAAGATAGAGGACTTCAGCATAGAACTGAGAGCCACAAAACAATAAAATAAAAATTTTAGAAATAAAAAATGTGATAATCGAAATTAAGAACACAATAGATGAGGTAAGCATCAACCAAGACACAGCTGAGGAGATTATTGAACTGAAATACAGGTCACAAAAAAATTATATACAGACTGAATCATGGAGAGAAAAAAGGGATAAAAGTAAACAAACAAAACTCCAGGAAACTACATAAAGGAAATTTAGGATGTGGTAGGGGGTAAATAAACAAAGCTACTAAAGTTGTAATTAGCGTGAGAGAGAATTTTGCTTAGTCAAACTAGTCAGGCTTCCGAATCTTCTCCTAGGCCCATCTGTGCACTTCCTCACAAAACCCAGTTTTAGCAAAAGAACCCTGCTAAGTAAGTTTAGCCAAGACCCCTCATCCTCAATATCTAATTATTCTTTATATCAGATCAGATTCTTCATCCTTCACCATCCTCCACATGATGTCTGATCCCCTTGACCTGTCTTTAGTAAGAATCCCCTTAGCTAAGTTTATTAAGAATATTCCTTAATATTCCTTACTGTTGATGTTTCCTCTTAGTAATTTTCCATCCACGGATCCTTCCACTGCTCCTTGGCTAAAAATTCCCAGTGGCCCATGCTGTATCTGTAGCTGAGTTCAATGTCACTCCCTTATTGCAAGACTCCCTAGCAGTGGTTCCCATACCTATCCCAATGGTCCTGAATAATGTCTCCCTTACCATCAAGTATCATTGAATAGTTTTTTTCTTTAACAGATGTCCTAGAAAGAAAGGAGAGATAATTTTCTAAATCCTAACAAGAAAGGCATTAAGTAGAGTCAAAAGTACTGTGAACTCCAAAACATAAAATAAACCACACTTAGGCTCATCACAGTAAAACTTCAAACCAAGATAGACATATTTCCTACAAATTAATAACAATAAGACTGATCGGCAGTGATGAAGATCAGAAGATAACGGGATGATATTTTCAACATACTGGAAAAAAATATAACTGCCAACTGAGAATTCCACATCTTGGGAAAATATTCTTCAAAAAATGAGAAATAATAACATTTTATTATAAGCAGAACCTGAGAGAATGTATCATCAACAGACCCACACTAAAGGCAATATTAGAAGGAGCTCCTCAGATAGAGAAAATGATTCCAGAGAAAGCATGAAAATGTGAGAAAGAATAATCAACCATGGGAAGGGTAAAGATGAGTGCAAATCTAAGGAAATATTGATTTATAAAAACATGAAAGATAATGTCTTATTGAATTTAAAACATATGTAAAATTAAAATATATGACAATAATAAGATAATGTAAAAGGCATGAAGATGATAAATGAAGTTAAAGTATTCTGTTTCTTGCATTTGGGGGCAAGGGTGAAACAATACCAATTGATATTAGATTATTTTTTAAAAGAACAAATTTTTATTATATAGAGTAACCACTAAGAGAGTAGAAAAATGAATAATTAACAAGCTAATGGAAGACAAATTAAGACAAGAGAAAAGGAAAAGGAATGCAGAAATGTTGTAACAAATATAACAATAGTTAGATGGTAGATTTAAAACTAAATATATAAGAAAATATATTAAAGTAAAATGAAGTATATGCTACAAAAAAGAAAAAGATTATCAGGCTGAATTTTAAAGAAAAGCAACAATAAAAATTATATACTATCTATAAGAGGCACATTTTAAAGATTAAAAAAGCTAAAAGTTGAAGGAAAAGAAATTTATATCTTGCAAACCATAAACAAAAGGAACCTTATATAGCTATACTAATATCAGACAAAGTAGACTTGAAGGTAAGAATCATTACCAGAACTAAAACAGGAATTTTTTAACGTTCAAATTCTAAGTATGTTTCTACCTAATAAAAGCAAAACTGATAGAACTAGAAAAAATATTAAATATCTACAATTGCTTTAATATTCTTCAATCTAAAACTGACAAAAGCAAATGGAGGCTGGGCGCAGTGGCTCACACCTGTAATCCAGGAATTTGAGAGGCTGGGGTGAATGGATCTTTTAAGCTCTAGAGTTCGAGACCAGCATGGGCAACATGGCGAGACCACATCTTTACAAAAAAAAAAAAAAAAAATTAGCCAGGCAAGGTGGCACATGCCTGTAGTTCCAGCTACACAGGAGAATGAGGCAGGAGAATCATTTGAACCCAGGAGTCAGAGGTTGCAGTGAGCTGAGATTGCATCATTGCACTATAGCCTGCACAACAGAACAATACTCCATCTCAAAAAAAAGCAAATACACAAAAAAATCAATAAGGGTATAGAAGAATTGATAACATGACGAACAAATTTGACCTAAACGGCATATGTAAAACATCATACCCAACACCTACAGAAGACATATTCTTTACAAATGCCCCTGAGACACTGATCAAAATTGAGCATATGTTGTGTCACAAAGCAAATCTTAATTAAACTAGAAAACTGGAACCATTCAAAATATGTTCATTGGCCACAGTAGCATAAAACTACAAATCAATAATAAAAAATGGTTTTATGTTCCCAAATATTTGAAAATTAGCGATATACTTTTATATAACCTATACATCAAACAAGAAATCACAGTGGAAATTAGAAAGAAAATTAATTTAATGATTATCAAATATAAATATCAAAACTTTAAAACACAGAAGCTAAGTCCATGCTTAGAAAATATATACACTTAATTTCATATGTTAGAAAAGAAGAAAGGTTAAAAAAGTATTTGCCAATCTCAAAGCGTTAGAAAAAAAAAGAACTAGAAGCCCAAAGAAAGTAAAAGAAAAGAAATTATATTATGGCAGTAGGAATTAATAAAATAAAAACAATTCTATAATAGAAAAATTAAACAAAAACAAATATTAATTATTTTTACTATAGAATTAATAGCAATAGGGCAACACTGTTCGAGAGAGGGAGAGCTTTAATAACCAATATCAGGAATCAAAGTGATAATGATGTTATTACAATCCCACAGTTACTGAAAAAATACAAAGTAATGTGAACTATTTTAGGCCAATAAATGGGTAAATGTTTGGAAAAATCTTTACAGAAAGGTGTTCTAAATTAATTATTTGTTTAATAATAAAGTACCCTAAAGAATAGAGTTTTGGGTCTGGGTGTGGTGGCTGATGCCTGTAATTCCAGCAGTTAGGGAGAGCAAAGTAGGAGGATCCCTTAAACTGAGGAGTTCAAGATCAGCCTGAGCAACATAGCAAGACCACATATTTGCAAAAAATAAAATTTTAGCCAGGAATGGTGGCAGGCACCTGTAGTCCTAGCTACTTGGAAGACTAACACAAGAGGATTGCTTAAGCCCAGAAGTTGAGGGCTGCAGTGATCTATGACTGCACCACTGCCCTCTAGCCTGGGCAACAGAGCAAGACCCTGTCTCAAAAAAAAAAAAAAAAAAAAGAACAAAAAAAAAACAAGCAGATTTTTTGGATCATTATTTTGTGTGGATCTAAAAAAGTCTCTTTCAGGACCCTGTAGAATGCCATTCTAGTCATTTCTTTCTCCTCATATTGATAAGTGAATGCCATTAGGAAAGACTCTAAAAACTGTGGTACAGAATTATCCCATTTGGTTTAAGTTACAAAATGACATATGAGGAGTTTTTAGAGAGTGACCCTGTAGACTCATAGACTAAGTGAACTTTGGGTTAGATAAGATGGTGAAAGAGAAAGTGAAAGATTCGTTGTGGGGCTTATATCCCATAGGATAGGTCCTGTATCACCTCCCGCTTCAGAGAGTTGCATAGCACATATGCTGAATCTTTGATAAGTTCCAACAGGCCAAAGTGCCACAAGTTCCCTGGTGATGTGTCTGAATGTGTGTGTTTTTTGTTTCGTTTTGTTTCTTTTTAAGACTTGGTGTACAAGAACATGTATCTCTGTCTCTCTGCAGTCTCTTTCTTAATGTTTCTTGGTTTCTCTATTTTTTCTCTTTCTTAGTATGAAAGATTTTTCCAAGCTTCATCTTCAGCCACTTCTCCTGACATTAGACACAATTTTTTCCTGTGTCCTTCCTACAGTGACAATTAATCTTTATGTATAATTCCCCAGAATCTCTTAACTCGGCTTACACGCTAAACTCAAGACAGAAATCAAATTATGACACTCTCTCCTTAACTCAATGTTCAAGGCGCTTGATCCATAATTCAAAGAACTCTGTCATTCAACTCCAAACTACCATTCCAGCTTTCACTGTCATTAAACCCCTGCTTCCTGAGTTTGCAACCAGAGCACCACTTTCCTGTCATGGTGGCATATGCACACTCACACTCTTTCCTCACCAGAAAGGCCCTTTCCTCCTCAAACCACCTCCCAGATTCTTACTCTCCTTTCAAGGTCTAGGTCAAATCCCATTCTATCTGGAAAACCTTCCTATATTGGTCTCATTCTGTTTATATGTTTCATAATGGAATTATTTAAATTTTTTTTTCTACTGGATTATGATGGGGGGACACTTTCTAGTCATCATTATTTCCCCACAACCCTTAGTCCACAGTTTATACAATGTAATCAATAGAATCCTGTTGACTTTTGAACCTTCATTCTGAACTTTCACTTACTTCACCTAATGTGACCCTCTCTCCCTGGGAAAATCCTGCTTAGCCTTTGATATCCAGCTTTAGTGTCATTGACTCAACAAACCCTCCCTATCCCCACATAGAACCAAGTTGAAGTAGAAGTGAGGGAAAAAATGCAAGTTTCTTCCTTTAATTTTCTTACATAATAGAGCTTATGAAACTTACCAGTTGCATGTCAATTCAGTGTATGTTCATGTTGTGTGTACATATTTGGGGTTTTCAACTTTTCTGATAGTTCTCCTATAAGTTATTCTTTTAACAGATTGAGTTTCATTCTGCCAAGGTGATCCCATAGGCAGATTTTAATAACAGAATTTGTTTAAATTACACAGGAGTTTTAGATTATGAATTTTAATCTGGTGATAACTCTACATGAATAGGTAAAGTTGAATTTCAGTGGGGAAAAGGAAATAGACTTCTTTATATTTGTAAAAATAATTCTGGTGAAAAAGCATACGACCCAGTCTAATTAGTTAATGAGATATGAACACCAGCTTGAGAATGGTGCTTTAAAACTGAAGTAACTAAGGTTTTTCCTTTCCTGGTATTTTCCTAAGACAGATCTTCAAAACCAGATACATACCACAATATTCATCCAACATGAGTGTTTTTGATTGAACAAATATCTTTAATAGAAGCAGAATGTGCCAAGAATTATCTGGTGGTGTCCTTTTTAAAATTGATGTTTACTTTTTTCCATAGCTAACAATTCGAGATTAATCTGAAATAGTCATTTAACATTTTTCAGATACATTTTCTGTGTACTGTTTCATACATACCTAACTAAAGACCTAATAAAGCATCCCGAGTTTACTGAGTGCCTGCTATGTGTTCAGCTCTCAGCTCTGTTTTATGTGAGATTAGAAGAATGCTTTCCTGATCCTTGAAGAGACTCTAATCCAACTGGGAAGACAACTGGCACACAGATTTGGTGAAAATTTTTACTAGGCCAAATAGAATCAAACTTTTCAGAGTACAGAAAAGGCCTAAGGTATGGTAAAAGAAAAATGAAAAACAAATTATTTTAAGGAAACTCCAGAAACTGAATAAGCAGAGTTCACTAGGTGAGCAGTGTTATAAAACCAAAGAGAAATACTGACTTCCACCAAGAGTATCCAAGAGCAGAGCACAGAGCTGTCAGAGCAGAATATGCTCTGTGTCCCCAGAACTCCAGTGATGCTGGCCTGCATGGCATTCCCCAACACCTCATACAGTTACACTGGCTGCGTCTTTACAATGCATTCTCAGCCTCCTCTATTTGCACAAGCCTGAAATGTATTTCTTCAAGGTCTATCCCAAATGCTTCCTCTTCCTTGATGATTCCTGATTGATTCATCTGTTTCCTTTCATGAATTCTTAGTCTGAAACTCTCTGATTGCAAGACTATTATTTTCTTTGAATCGTAGCTCTTGGTGTCCAGACCTTAAATTCTCACTTTTCCCCAAGAGTGTTCTGGCCCAAAAAACCAAATTCGATTTTTCTTTATATCTCTGACAGAGACTAATAATGACTACACATACAAAGATTACTTGTTGAATGAATAGATGTAATATAAACTAATAAATAATATGTGAAATAAACTATAAATTACATATTTTCCTTTGTATCTACTCATTGGATTTCATATAAACCAGTTAAAGTACTACATTAGGTCTTTAAGCAGAAAGAAAACTTTGCATGCAGATTATGTGTAAGTGAAAATGCCAAAGAGTCTAGGATGTTAATGAAGAGACTTTTGATACAAAGTATGAGGTGACAAGGGCAGGACCATATTAGTGGCAGTAGTGATGGGGAAGAGGATGGAACCATATGATTCAATAGATATAGGACATGAAAAAGGCAACTAATTAGATATGTTTGTAATTTGCAAGTTCCATAAAAATTTAGATAATGTCTTATTATTACACATGTCACAGCATTAAGCAGTGATTTGCAAGTGAAAGAGAATCACTGAAGCAGGGCACAGTGGCTCATGCTTGTAATTCCAGCACTTTGGGAGGCTGAGACGGGTGGATCACTTGAGGTCAAGAGTTCAAGACCAGCCTGACCAACATGGTGAAACCCCGTCTCTACTAAAAATACAAAATTAGCTGGGTGTGGTTGCACACGCCTCTAATTTCAGGTACTTGGGAAGCTGAGGCAGGAGAATCACTTGAGCCTGGGAGGCAGAGGTTGGAGTGAGCCAAGATCACGCCATTGCACTCCAGCCTGGGCAACAAGAGTGAAACTCTGTCTCCAAAAAAAAGAAGGAAGGAAGGAAGGAGAAAGGGAGAAAGGGAGGAAGGGAGGGAAGTGGGGGGTTTGGGGGGAAAGCAGGAGGGAGGGAGAGAGGGAGGGAAATCACTGGAAAGAAGATAGCTAAACTCCCATCCCAAACTGAGTGTTACCTAGCTGCGTGATGTTGAGCAAGTTACTCAACATCTCTAATCCTCAATTCCTTCAACCATAACATGAGGATAGTAATTCTGAAATCTTTTGAATGCTATGAAGAACCAAGAGAAAAAACAGAAAGTACCTATTGCAGTGACTGGCACATATTTCCTAACTGGTTAAAGGTAATTATCAGTGAATGTTTGCTGAATTTATGAATGATTGCATTAGGGCGAAAGTGGAAAGCAAAGACCAAGGAAAGGACACAGAAGGACTGAAAAAGCCTTTGGAAGAGAGGAAAATAGTTCAAGGTCAGAGGATTCAATGGAGGGTTTTAATGTCTTCTGATTGCTTTAAATTATGGTAGGAGACCATGCCAAAGAGCTGAGCCTCTGTGGAAAAAGGTCTGGAATCAACAGTTTATTGTGATCGTATAAAGCATACCACAAAGTGAATTGGACACATCTTTAATATAAATAATTCTTTTTATTCTGCATGACTATCAGGTATAAATAATTTGCAATTAGGATAACTGACTATGATTTCCATTATGGTTACATGGCTCAAATGAGCATGTGGGTAGATTTAGTTGGGGAAAAAAATAATAGGGCAGGCAGAGGCCTTAGGCTGTTGTAGCCGTCTAAATGACAAGAGCATGGTGTAAGAATAGCCATTGACATGGATGCCATTCACTTACAGAACATGACAGTTGCTCTCTGCCCTTTCCCACCTTTTTGCAGATCTCCAAAATCTTAAAGAAATGAAGGGCAAGGAACTTATAGCCTGAAAGCTTTTAGATTTCCTCAGGATATAGAAACCAATTGTTTTAAATCCTCTAATATGTCAGAGATAATTTTGGTGAAAGAAAATCCAGGTTAAATACACCTGTACTTTGTAATTATACTCCAGAGTACCTAGTGATTGAATGTCTGTGTTCTACCTTCTTTAATACTAAATACTTTAGACTAATAAGGACAAATGCATGGCACTCAAGCCAGCTTCTGTCCCAATATGTGTCTGGGATATTCCTGGGCCTGAACAATTTAGACCAGAGAAGTTTCCTGCATGGCATCGTGACAGACATTATAAATGAGGCACAGGTCTCCTTCCTCAGAATCTACCTCAAAGCATTGCTCTGGGCAGTCCACTACAAATGGATTGAAATTGGCCTCTAAATTCATACCCGTTTGTCATTTTTGGTTCAGATGTTTGTCTGCCTTAAGACAGATGCCTGGAACAAATGCTGTCTAAAATTCATGTTCAGTTCAATGAGTCTATAGACCTCTCAGTTCCAATAATCTAATTAGCAGAACAAGACTATGATTATATAAGAAGGAGACTCTTGTGTATTAAAACCTTGAGGTAAATAAAAATTAAGGTAATTTATGTCTATGGCTGTATGAATAACTCTATCTTTATCTTGGCATCCTTTGGGTCCTTCTAGTTGTGCATGCATGTATATATTTATAAAATTACTATGTATTTCATTTTACTTATGTTCACAATTTTATCCCATATTTGTCTAAGTTCATGATCACTTTTTCATAGTTTTCGTCTAATTGTTGAGTGTTTCCGAACTGATTCATAATTTACTCTGAAGTCTTCTACTCACTCCTCTTGGCATTACAAATCAGTCTGAAATATGATGATACTAAAATATTTTTTAAATCCCTGGCACTTTGAATGATGATGCTTTGATTGGCTTTACAGGAGAACATACCTGGCAGTGCTCTTTTCAGTATGCTGACCTTATTTCTAACAATTTGAAAAAAAAAAGTTTAAACATCATGTATTTTAGAATTTAAAGCTAGTTTATGATCTTTCTATATCCTCATTTGTTTTGAAAATCTTTTCCCCTTTTAAAAATTTTCTTCCTTTCCTCTAATGCCATTCTTAAAGATGTCTGAACCTTATTCCACACAAAAGACCTTAAAGCTGCAGGTGTGACTCTATACTTACAGTATTTTCTGTTACCCTTTTACTTTCATTTTTTCCCAAACCATCATGAGTTTAGTCTCCTTATGTGCTTTCTCATTTTGTGCAATATTCTTCCTGAAAGTAAAGTTTAAGCAAAGAAGCTATACTATGTGGTTATTTCTCATTTCTCCCACGGCACCAAAATAAACAGAAATCAAACTTTGATAATCCTTTGAGTCTGTAGAAGACACGTATGACTCCAAGATTTTAGCACACTCTACGTTGAAGGGGCTTTAGAAATTTGTTAAACTCATCTAAATCATAGTGTAAAATTAAATTATATTCCAAATAATTCTACTTTTTTGTTATTTTTCATAGCATACATTTATTGAATGGTTTTAAAGAGTAGTATGAACAAATATTCTGGGTGAGAATAAGCACATAACACTTTGTGGGTTAATGGGTAGGTTAGACTGGCTAGAGCAAGGTGTTTGAAGCATTTTAAGGAGAAGTACTGATAGGTACATAGTTTAAAACCAACCAATCACTATAGAATATTACAACATCAAAAGGTGGGCACCCGTAACTGTTATCTGGGTGTCTTTACAACATTTTAATTTGCGTTAGGGAGGGGGGATCTTACTAAGGTTTCTCCAATTCTTAAAATTAAACACTCCAGAGACCAGTCTTTAACAACTCTTTTGGGTCATTCCAAAACACCTCTGTTATGGAGATTAATACTCTTTGATTCTGAGCCAACAGCATGGTTTTCAGATGTTACAATTACCTGTTCAGCTTCTCAGGGGCAATTATTTGAAAGGAGTAAATGCTCTGGCTACAATTGCCTCTGTGGGAGCCACAGTAATTGCCATTCATCAGGGCAGCAACCTGCTGAGGGCATCAATTCATAAGCTCTGAGCCATCAATAAACTGGAACTTGGGCCCCTGGTGCCAACATTCTTTACACAATGAAATATTATTACTGGCAATTAGGTAAACAATAGGCCAACCAGGAAATGGAAGAGAGATTGCCAGCGACTATATCAGCACTCATCCACAGATGTCTTGATACTTTTCCTGCAAGAGAAACACCTTGAGATAACTCTTTCTACAAAACCAGGATCAAATTATCACAAAAAAACTTCACAGAGTGAAGAATGAAGGAAAAGAAAAATGATCACAAATGGGTTTTTGTTTTAATCAGGAAATACGGTATGGAGCAGTAGATAGCAACCTTCTTATCATAGATATCCATAGATATCCTATGCCACCTTTGTAGTAGCTGGTGTTGAGTACAACAGATGGAGAAAGACGGTTGTGTAACTGGACTCAAGGAAGCTAGTTCCACAGCCACAGTGTTGGGACAAACAGCTTAATAGTGTTCAGGGAATTCATATTAATGAAAGCTGATAATTTGTGAAGTGCTTTAAGAGTTTAAAAGGATTTTACCATGCATGATGAAATTTGATCACCATGATAACAGTGATGTAACTAGGGTGGGTATTAGTGTTTCTGCCTGGGTATTTTTGATGAGGGGAGAAGACTGAGGGTCAGAGAGGCTAGGTATTAAGTTGCCTAGGTTGCTTCCAGAATAGTTCTTTCCCTATTCTACCGTGTTGCCTATCTCGTTCAGATCCCCACTCCTAATGTGCTTAGACTAGTCACGAAGGACATGTCCAGCTTACCCCAAACCTATTACTAAAACACTTGAGCCTCAGCCCCTACCCTTCAGAGCAATTCCTCTCACAGGGCTCTGACTTACTTGAGGAAACAAGGAAATGCTGCAACCAGGGATAGGTCAGGAACTTTTGGTAAACCTTCGCTTCTGATGTAAAACTAGAAGACCAAAGAGTGAAACCCCAGATACCAACAGTAGCTTCAGACGAGCACAGAGGCAGGGCTATTAAAGGTATTGAACTGACATACACAATAGTGAGGTTGAAAGGCAATCAGAAAGTTACCATGTTTATCGCATGAACATGAATGCGTGGGATGTTTTAAGAGGTGAAAAAGAAAGTAACTCCAAACCTGATAATTGTAGTCATTTTTCTGTGTAAGTTGGAATTGATAAGTCCCTCATCTCCACTCCTGTTGTTTTTACCCAAATAAATAATGCAGCTGAAAGCTGTTTGATGGGATAAGAGTATACTGCTAAAACAGGAAAAATCTGTCAGGGCAGAAGTGGTGGGAGGTCAGGAATTTTTAAAAGGCATCATTAAAGAAATGATGTGGCTTGGGGTATGTTCCTAAGGTAATGCAGTGCATCCTTGGTCAGGAAATTCTTTTGACTGATAAATCTTATTCTATTTTATATGAGCCTAAGATTATTAAATTCATTTTATATATCAAACAAGTTTAGGGTTGATAAAATATATTTCTGAAAACTAAGCAGGAAATGGCAGTCTCGTGGTTAGAGTATTGATGGAGGGCCAGGAGTTTATTTTCACCTCCACCACAAGTTCATGACTCATGTGATCTAGGCAAAAGAGTAGATTATTTCTCTTCTCCTTCCTCCAGCTGAAAACAAAACAAAAACAAAAACATTGACTTTTTCACCCTTCTAAAGCCCTTTTCCTATTCATCCTTGCTTGCTTCTCTTGTTTCCCCATTTCCTTTTCTTTCATTTATAGGCCAACCCCAAAGTTTAAGGAGATTGTGCAAGGTATAAGTCAGACAGGTATTCTTTTCAGATCTTTTAAAACCATAGTATCACAGCAACAACTCTAAAAAAAATGACACAGACAGAACAAACCCGAATAAAAAGTTTGAAATAGATATATTTGACCTTTGCTCAGAATGAGAACAAGGGTTCTGAGAGAGGAGCTGAGGATCCCTAGAACCAGGTGCACAAAAAATATTCTAAAGAATTTCTTCTGAAATCTCAATAGGAAGTCTTCGAAGGTGCCACTGCTCCTAGTATGGGATTACTTCTTAGACTCAAGAGAAAAAAATAAATATTAGAAAATAATTATCAAATGAAATACTCCCTGGGCTCAGGATACTCTGGTGCAGCCTGTGTCTATAATTAGGCAAGTAAAACAAATCATGGCAAAATTACTTTAGATTTGTTAAAACCATGTTGGCATTAGTGAACATTTTTACAACAAGAATTGAATTACTTTTATTTTTTAACTGCTTTTCTGATAGTTCAAATGTTTCATTATTTTCGCCCTTACCAGGTTATACACATCTACAAGCAAGGACTGGATGTTCTATGTCATGGATCTCCCAAAACCCCTGGCACCATTGGTTGACGGTCCAAAGTATTTGACTTGCTAAAGAATCTTTCCCTCCTAGAAGTATAAAATTCTACTTTATTTTCCCTATAAAAACAAACAAAATAACTATATATATATGCTGATATTGAACTGGAATTACAAATAATTTGTAATGTCAGATATTTAAATTCTACCTATTTTATAATATTTATTTCATAAAAGTCACAAGACTCACTATGTTATACAATAGAGTTTTCAGAATCACTTTACAGAATCTTCTTTTTTGATTTCTGTGTAACCATTGCTATTTTACATTAGCTCTAGTTTGAAACATATAACCTGTAATTTAAATATATAATTGTAAAAGTCCCTTTGCTTGTTTATGAATGTAGGTCATAATGCCAAATATATCATGATTAGTTATTTCCATTTATTGAAATTCCTGGGTTTGTCATAGATAGCTCTTATTATTTTGAGATACATCCCATCAATACCTAATTTATTGAGAGTTTTTAGCATGAAGCGTTGTTGAATTTTGTCAAAGGCCTTTTCTGCATCTATTGAGATAATCATGTGGTTTTTGTCCTTGGTTCTGTTTATATGCTGGGTTATATTTATTGATTTACATATGTTGAACCAGCCTCGCATCCCAGGGATGAAGCCCACTTGATCATGGTGAATAAGCTTTTTGATGTGCTGCTGGATTCAGTTTGCCAATATTTTATTGAGGATTTTTGCATCGATGTTCATCAGGGATATTTGTCTAAAATTCCTTTTTTTGTTGTGTCTCTGCCAGGCTTTGGTATCAGGATGATGCTGGCCTCATAAAATGAGTTAGGGAGGATTCCCTCTTTTTCTATTGATTGGAATAGTTTCAGAAGGAATGGTACCAGTTCCTCCTTGTACCTCCGGTAGAATTTGGCTATGAATCCATCTGGTCCTGGACTTTTTTTGGTTGGTAAGCTATTAATTATTGCCTCAATTTCAGAGCCTGTTATTGGTCTATTCAGACCTTCAACTTCTTCCTGGTTTAGTCTTGGGAGGGTGGATGTGTCAAGGAATTTATCCATTTCTTCTAGATTTTCTAGTTTATTTGCGTAGAGGTGTTTATACTATTCTCTGATGGTAGTTTGTATTTCTGTGGGATCGGTGGTGATATCCCCTTTATCATTTTTTATTGCTTCTATTTGATTCTTCTCTCTTTTCTTCTTTATTAGTCTTGCTAGTGGTCTATCAATTTTGTTGATCTTTTCAAAAAAGACACATGCACACGTATGTTTATTGCGGCACTATTCACAATAGCAAAGACTTGGAACCAACCCAACTGTCCAACAATGATAGACTGGATTAAGAAAATGTGGCACATATACACCATGGAATACTATGCAGCCATAAAAAATGATGAGTTCATGCACTTTGTAGGGACATGGATGAAGCTGGAAACCATCATTCTCAGCAAACTATCGCAAGGACAAAAAAACCAAATACCGCATGTTCTCATTCATAGGTGGGAATTGAACAATGAGAACACATGGACACAGGAAGGGGAACATCACACACCAGGGCCTGTTGTGGGGTGGGGGGAGGGGGGAGGGATAGCATTAGGAGATATACCTAATGTTAAATGACAAGTTAATGGGTGCAGCACACCAACATGGCACATGTATACATATGTAACTAACCTGCATGTTGTGCACATATGCCCTAAAACTTAAAGTATAATTAAAAAAAAAAAGAAGAAATTCCTGGATGGAAGGGTGTCAGAGACAATGAGCCACTAATTACATCTGAGCCTCAATGGTTTATTGGAGTGTTCCCTATGGCACTTAAAATCTCCAGCGCAGAATTTGGGATTGACTACTCACAATTTATATTGTTATCTATTGTTCATGGACGGATATTGTTTTCTGACGTAGATGGCAAAGTCCTTGACTGTAGCAACCATAGCTTCTTATATAATCAATAGCATTTAACACGAGAGGTAAAAGCCATCTCATTTAATCCAAGATTTCACAAACCAAAGAGTATAGTTGATTGGTAACATATAACATTTTTTTAACCTCATACTTGTGGAAGGAAAATAAAAACCTGAGATCCCAATTCACTAAGCCAAAAAGAAAAAATTAAGCTGAGTCATGCAAGACGCTACCTTTTCTTTTGTTTCTAAGCAGATAGCTACAGATAAGAGGTTAAATATCTCCACAGGTAAGTACTCTATGTTCACCTTAAATTATGTAAAGTGCCAATTTACTGAGCTTGAGAGGAATACATGACTGACTAATTCCCCACCTGCTTCTTTTCTCTTGCAACATGTGGATGACCATACCCTCCCCCTTTCCCCTCTAGCCTGCTTTTCCCCTTTAAATATTGAAACTCTCAGAATCATCTTTGGAGAAAGGCACAGACCACAGACTGTTTCTGTGATTCAATGCTCTTTTCTTCCAGGCATGTCCTTAAACTTGGCAAAACAAACTTATAAATTGACTGAGACCTGTCTCAGATAATTTTGGTTTACATACTAGTAAAATTTGTGTGTGTGCATGTGTGTGTGTGTGTGTTTAGCTAGCTAATGATACATGCTGAAGACTTCTAGGTGCAGAGTAGGAAGATTTTGCATTGGTTTTTTAAACGAATCTGTTAGTCACTTATTTTAATTGTTAGTTGCAATTCCTTACATGAAGAGAAATGCTTTCAAAATATATTTCTGATTCATTAAGAAAATGTTCACCTCTTGCCTACTGACTTGCCATTAGGAACAGTGTGGTCATTATTTATGTGTCACAAGGTTGGTAAGCAAAATTAACCTCTAATAAAAAAAGTGTTTACAATGTTAAGGGAGCAAATACAATTCTCTAAAACAGGTTGAAGGACATTCTAACTAATGTCTCAGTGATTCAAGTCAATAGCAGTTGGAAAATAACTATTAAAATAAACTCGATATCACAAGAAAATGTTCGTTTTTTACTCAAAAATAGGCTGAAACTTTTATGATGACAATAAATAGATGAGCTATAGATATATCAAATTGTATGGCAATAGGTACATAAATTTTTCTTAAAACTAAAACTAAAATTTTTAATTAGGCAGCCTTGCAATTTATGGTCTATGAATTTAACTACAGTTTTATTCATTATTGTATCAAGGACTCGGTGAGCTATAATAATTGATTTTTACATGATATGTTCTTCAGTTTCTCAAGATGTTGTCACAGGTAGCCACACTTTTTCACTCATTCTATATATAACTCATGCATCTAAGGATGCATGAATAAAGGATGCTAGTTGCTACTAACAGCCATCCTGTGACCAAGAGGAGAATCCACTCCAGAAGCCAACTAACACAGTGACTGTCAGAGCAAAGAGAAAAATACAAACTAGATCTGTGATAATCTTGTGAGCTAATTGGTCAACTCAAAAGAGTGTCCAACTTCTGAACTTTCTCTAACATGAGTAAAATAATTGTTTTATTATTTAAGCTAGTGTAACTTTGGGTTCAGAAAATCAAAAGTATACTAAGACAATACTCAAAGAAAAGGAAAGTAAAGAAGCAACAAACAAATTTTTACTCAAATTACAATTTTTTCCTGGAGCCCTCCATGATTATTAACAATTCAACATAAGCTATTCAAATGTAGGAGTTAAGATAAACAGCAATAGTCACAGATCAAAGAGATAAACAAACAAAAAAATTACATCCTCATACAGTTGCAAACAGGAGTCCCAGGTCGCTCTAGTGGTAGTTCTATGCTTATTTCCTGCTATTGCTGTTGCTATTGCTATTGTTGAAGCCTTGGGTTTCTTCTACAGTAATAGCTGAGGTTTACTGAGCTTTATAGTATGTCAAGTAATTTGCTGTCTAATGAACTCAGAATGGTCTCTTTGCATCACCAATTGTTGAAACAACTTGTCACTTAATTTTGTTTATTTCTACTTGGCTACCTAAGAACAAAGAGATAATCATTTCTTAGCCCTCTTATAGACTAACAGTCACTCAGGTGATTGTCTTAGCTCACCATTGAAGGGTTTTTCTTACATCATCATTTGACTCATCCAGTTAATGGATAATACTCTTGTGCTTTGACCATTTCTAAGCTAATTATAATCTTTCTCTTCATAGGTGGCCAATTGCTTTTTACTGTTAAAATATACAATATTTATTTTTTGTTTCTTATTCTATAACAAAGTATTTCAATAAGTTTATTCTTAAAAAAAGAAAGACAACTTAGAGCAGTCAAAAATCAGGTGGCCTGAGTTTAAAACTTGATCCTCACAAGATCATGGGCAAATAACAACTCTCTGTGGATTAATTTTCTTATTTGCAAAATGAGGAATAAATAGAATCTATCTTAGAGGATTACTAGGATACCATGGACAAATACATGTGAAGCACATAGAATGTCTCACACATAATAATGCAGAACAATCCTTAGTTATTCATTTACTCATTCATACATTCAATAAATAATTCATTGAGATGTTAATATGAGTAAGGTTATATCCTGGGCCTTATGCAAATACAAAAATCAAAAGGCACTGATTTTTTCTGCCTTCAATTATTCAACTGTCTAGTCTTGGACATAATTCACAAACAAAAATATCAACATTGTCACATAGTATTCAAACAGGACCACATAAGTGTATTAGGTATGAAAGAGGAAAAAGACAGAGGTGTCTTTTAATACTAAAATGTTAGTATTATTTTTCTCTTATATTCATGAAATTTGTTTAGTATAGTGATTTAGTGTTTTTCTGCTGCTATGTTCTTTTCTCAAAGCTTGCTCACCTGTTGCCTGTTTTCCTGTTAATCTACTGTGCTAATGTAGCACAGTGTATTACAGTAGCAAGCAAGGATACTAAAGAAAGTGTCAAAAGATAGAAAACATATTGCAACCTTCTTCCTAATCACTAAGTGAATGATACAACTGACCAACCTTCCTTTGTGACACATAGTAGAGTATAAACAGTTTACTAAGTCTGAAAGATCACAGATCATATCCTATTGAGCTTTGAATCTTCAACATCTAATAAAATGTCCCTGATTTTCAAGACCTGACTAGTTAGAATATCACTTTCTCCTGGCCACAGTGATTGGTTCAGGAAAGGGAAAATCACCCACACAAGACTCAGACATTTTCTGCCAGAATAATTATTTAAAAAGATTCCTTCTGTCTACTCATTTTGCCAAGCTTTTGAAATAAAAGTCTGGAGTTGCCAACAACCATCTTGCCACCACCTGGAGGAAGTCTGAGAAGGAAGAAAGAGAGCTAAACATATGAGAGAAAGGGAGACTACTGACAACCTTGGACCTCTGGATTCAATGGGCCTTGACCCACCACTTAGCCTTTCCAGCTAGTGAACAGATAGATTCCCTCTTCACTTAAAAATCAGTTTAGATTGGCCGGGCGCGGTGGCTCACACCTGTAATCCCAGCACTTTTGGAGGCCGAGGCAGGTAGAGCACGAGATCAGGAGATTGAGACCCCCGTGGCTAACATGGTGAAACCTCGTCTCTACTAAAAATACAAAAATTAGCTGGGCGTGGAGGCGCGTGCCTGTAATCCCAGCTACTCAGGAGACTGAGGCAGGAGAGTCGCTTGAACCAGGGAGTCGGAGGTTGCACTGAGCGGAGATCGTGCTGCTGTACTACAGCCTGGTGACAGAGCAACACTCTGTCTCAAAAAAAAAAAAAAAAAAAAAAAAAATTCAGTTTAGATTGAGATGCTCATAACAAGACTCAGAATTACATATTGTTATTATTATTAACCGGACTTTGATTATTAAATACCTTGAGGTAGTCTTTGGGTTAAATCTGCTTGATGTTCTATAACTTTTTTGTACTTAAATGTTGATATCTTTCTTTAGGTTTGGGAAGTTTTCTGACAGTATCCCTTTGAATAAACTCTCTACCCCTATCTCTCTCTCTCTTTCTACTTCCTATTTAAGGCCAATAACTCTTAAATTTGCCCTTTAGTATGCAATGTGATTACTCAAGAATGCATCAGAGTCTTTTAATAGCACAGTGGATCAAGCAGAAGAAAGAATTAGTGAGCTTGAAGACAGGCTATCTGAAAATACACAGTCAGAGGAGATAAAAAGAAAAAAGAAGAAAAAACAATGAAGCCTGCCTAACAGGTTCTAAAAAATAGCCTCAACAGGGCAAATCTAAGAGTTATTGGCCTCAAAGAGGAGGCAGGGAATGAGACTGGGGTAGAAAGTTTAATTAAAGGGATAATAACAGAGAATTTTCGAAACCTAGAGAAAGATGTCAATATCCAAGTACAAGAAGATTATAGAACACCAAGGAGATTTAACCAAATAATTACTCATTAGAGAAATGCAAATTAAAACTACAATGAAATACCATATATGGAAATGGCTAAATCTTAAATACTTGATAAAATCAGGTATTGAAAGGATGCGGAACATTTTTACATTTTTACATTAATGATGGGAATGTAAAATATACATCCACAATGGAAAACAGGCTGGCAGTTTCTTATGAAGTAAGAACCATAAAACCCAGCAATCTTACATTTACATATTTACCCAAGAGAAATCAAAATATATGTTCACACAGAGAATTGTTCTTAAAAGTTTACAGCAACCTTATACATAATAGTCAAGCAACCCAAATGTTCATTCTCTGCTGAATGGATAAACAAATTTTGGTGTGTCCATATAAAAAAATACTGCTGAGCAGTAGAAGTAGTACCACATTTTCTTTATCCTGTCCATCACTGAAGGACATCTACATTGATTCCATGTCTTGGCTACTGTGAATAGTGCTGCAATTAACATAAGCATGCATGTATCTTTGTATTAGAATGGTTTATATTCATTTGTGTATATACCCAGTAATGGGAATGCTGGGTCAAATGGTATTTCTTCAACAGCTAGTTTTTCGATCCTCACCCTCCTCCCACCCTACACCCTCAAGTAGGTCCTGATTACTATTATTCCCTTCCTTGTATCCACATATACTCAATGTTCAGCTCCCACTTATAAGTGCTGTCATGGACATAGATGTGCATGTGTCTTTAAGGTAGAATGATTTATACTCCTTTGGGTATATACCCAGCAATGGATTGCTGGCTTGAATGGTAGTTCTGTTTTAAGCTCTTTGAGAAGTCTCCAAATACCTTACACAGTGGCTGAACATTCCTGCCAGTAGTGTGTAAGTATTCTTATTCCACAACCTCACTGGTGTCTGTTAATTTTTGACTTTTTAATAATAACCATTCTGATCCTTGTGAGATGGTATTTCATATGTATTTCTCTAAAGATTAGTGATGCTGAGCATTTTTTCATATGTTTGTTGGCCACATGTATGTCTTCTTTGGAAAAGTGCCTGTTCACATCCTTTGCCTCCCTTTTTTTTAAATGTAGTTATTTGCTTTTGCCTGGTAGTTTATTTAAGTTCCTTATGGATTCTGGATATTAGACCTTTGTGAGATGCATACTTTGACAATATTTTCTCCAATTCTGTAGGTTGTCTGTTTACTCCGTATATGAAATTTTATAAAAGGCAAAAATATAGTGATGAAGCAGATCCGTGGTGGTCAGGGGCTAGGAGTGGGAGTAGTGTGATAGTGAAGAACCACAGGGGAACTTTTAGAAATGACAGAAATGTTCTATACCAGGATTGAGGTGAGAGTTACACAACTCTATACATTTGGCAAAATCATTAAATTGTACACTCAAATTTGGTGAATTTAGTGGTATATAAATTATATTTCAACAAACTAATTGAGAAAATATATATTTAGTCACTCTTACATATAACACATATACTGAGATTTGGAGAGGGAAGATTATTTTTTAATATAAGACCTATAATTTTCTGGCTTCTTTCTTACTGCACTTAGTTTTTCATTCTCTTTTGTAATGTTTCTTTTTCCATCTATATATATAATTGCCCTCTGCACATTCTGTATAATGCCTCAGAAGTTGTTTCAAATCAACTTAGCCAATGCCAAATCATCATACTTTCCCAACATATTGTGCTTGCTTTTTTTTTTTTTTTTTTTTTTTATCTCACCACCATGCACCAAAGCCAGAACTTTTGGCTTCACCCTGGAGTCCAGTATTTCCTAAGCAATCCTCAGCCAACTCAGACTTGTCTTCTTTTACCTTTGAAATCTCCCTGCTTCTCTCTATCTGCACTGCCTCCACTCATTGCACACCACATGATTTCCCACTTGGAGAATTGCAGCAACCTCTTCAGTGGTGTCTCTACCCCAATCTCTGTGATCTCTAATTCAAAATCTGATCTGTCACTTGCCTTGCCAGCACTGCCTGTAGGATTAGGTTCTAATTGCTCTCCATGGCTGATAGGGCCACTCACCATCTGCCCTACTTACCTGTGCAATCATATCTCTGCACTCTTCTGCCATGGAAAATTGCCTTCAGTTCTCTGAATGTGGCATATGTCCTTCTACTTCTAGGACTGATGGAAATTTTATTTTGCTGGAACATTCTCTTTTTATTCGAGATACCTCCCCTTTCCCAATCTCACAAATTTATCTTATTCATCCTGCAATTCTTAACCTAGACATCACTTCTTTGGGGCACCATTTGAATTTTCTTGTGCTCCCGTGGCTCCTAGAACCTGTGTGATAGCATTTACCACAGTAAAATACTTTGGAAATATTTAAACCTATACCTCCTTCTAGGCAGACCATGAGCTCCACAAGGGCAAATAAACTTCCACACCCTTACTAGACCCCTAGAGCCCAGCATGGCACATTTTACGTAGGAGACATTCAACTAATAAGGGTTAAACAATTAAGTGACTCTACCTCCTCCTATCACTGTCAAAAACGTGTAGGCTAATCATCTTAAAAATTAAATGTTGAACCATTTGCTTAGTTTTTGAGCATAAAGTCCAACTACTCTTTGTGGCAAGTCAGCCATTTGTAAAGGTCAATTTAAAAGTAACATTGGTTGCTCTTCCATTATAGTAAACTCTCTATTTCTTACATATTCCTCAATTTACAAAAACTTGTGGACATATGGTATTCATAAATCCTGTAATATGCAGCTGTGTCGTACAAAGCTCAGAATAATCCATCATTGATTCGTACCTCTGTCCATTGTTTTTTCCTCCTCATAAAGTTAGAGCAGAGTCTCAGTTTGCATTCAATATGTTTCTTCTGTTTAAAAATGAGTAGCAATTTATGTAAAAATTTTGTGCATTCAAAGCAAGATCACAAAGACTGGGAATACATCTTCTCCCTAATAAAGTGCATAGGCATTGTTGGAAACATACACTCTGTACCTCCACTAAAGCATTTTATTAAGTTCTGAAGGTGCTCAGTGAGAACCAATATTATCTATTTTGAGGAGTGGTGAGATGGGGATAGTCAAGATTAGTGATTTACCTGAGTACAAAGCAACATAACTTTCTTTGCTATATCATTATATGGTTTCAGTCCTGAAGATGGGCTTGTCACAGATACTGCCCTTAATATTTTGACCTATGATTGTTAAAGAAAGATTACTCTCTTTTCTTTCGATCAGCACTCATTAAAATAGCCTTTATGTCTGGTTGCAATAGAATATATATTTAATATTTAAAAGTTTAAAGAGATACACACAGAAGTTAATGTACTTCTGGAAAAATAAATGGAATTACTTGAGGCTGTAGGTTAATCAGCGTTTTCTGTGTGTGTGTTGTAAGAATGCATATATGTATCATTTATTCTAATTAGAAAATACATAAATAAATAAAAAGAAAATTTTCAAATTAAAAATATATTAAAGTAGAAAAATTTCTACAGATTACTGCTAATATTTTGTGTACTTTCTTCTAGTAGATTTTCTATTTATATAATTGTAAAATTTAATGTGTATGTATTTTACAACACGTTTACAATACTTGTTTAATACACTTTCTCATGGTTATGTTTAATTCATTCGTTAACCATAACTTATTGATTTTACCATACTTCCACTGCTGAATGCATGAAACTCATATATTCATATATATATATTTAATTTCTTAATTTAATATATATGTACTTATTTAATTTCTTAGAGACAGGATCTCACTATGTTCTGCAGGCTGATTTCAAACTCCTGACCTCAAGCAATACTCTCATTCTGGCCTTCCAAAACGTTGGGATTACAGGCATGAGCCACCATGCTCAGCCTATTGCTGAATATTTTTATGTTACAAAGAAGAAAAAATGAGCATAAATCTTTTTTAATAGTTTAAAATGTTTTCTTAGAATATATTCCTTTAAGTGAGGGTGCTGACTCACATGTGTGAATATTCTTAAGGCTTTTGCTAAATATTATCCATATTGACCTTTAGAAAAGCTGCATTATTTTACATCTCTGAAAATAGTACATGACTGTCCTTATTTCCTACCACCCTTACCAATACTGAATATTACCTTTTTGTTTATTTGTGCGAATGTTATGCATGAAAAATCATTTATTATTAACATTTTAATATACTTCTTTGATAATTGTGATGCAAATGTTTTCTTATATTGTTCATAATTTGTATAAGTTGCCTATTTTCTTGTATCAATATTCCTTATTAATGTATCTTATTAATTTATAATAATTTTCATAAATAACAGTTGTTCTTTATTTTTACTTTATTTTAAAATTATTTTCACTAGTTTACCATTATTTATTTTTGATAATTTATGAGAATCATTTTTGTTTTTATGTACTTGAATTTATTAACAATTCTGTTTTTAATTGTTTGATTTTCTACCAAGAAATGATGTATTTTCATCTGTACTTGTTTTATGACTTTAAAACTGTGTTCTTTATAACACTTTAATCCATCTGCAATTTTTAAATAAATATTATGAGGTAGGAAGAAAGCTTTATCTTTTCCAAATAATCAACAAATTATGCCATTCCCCTTCCCAATGATTAAACCATTCTTTCCTACTAATTAAGATGGATCCTTTATATCATATTAGTAAGCACATGTAGTTTCTGATTATCTAAGTCTGTTTATTCATCTGTCTTGCTTGACTTCTGTATGCAAAACAATACATTTGTGTTCATTCAAATATGGTATGAATTTCAGATTTGCTTCATGTGATATTCTCTGGCTATAAACAATTGGACTGAGGAAAATGATGAATGTGTTGCAAGTCTTTTTCTCAGTTTTCCATTTCCTTTCATTTATTTGTCTGTTTATATGGTGGTAGCACACCAGAGTCATTATGATAGCTTTAGTAACATATCTAGTTTTGAAAGCACCCCTCATTATTTTTTCTTTTATGACTTTTTTTCTTATTTTCACTTATTTATTCTTCTATAGGAGCTTTAGCATCTATTTTACTGGAATGGCTTTAAATCCATACATTTACCTGAAGAGACTGATATAGCATTGAGTTTATTTTTAGGTATAATTTTGTATCTTTTTTTTTTTTTTTTTGAGACGGAGTCTCGCTCTGTCGCCCAGGCTGGAGTGCAGTGGCGCGATCTCGGCTCACTGCAAGCTCCACCTCCTGGGTTCACGCTAATTTTGTATCTTTTAAAAATGCATTTTATGCTTACTTTTTATTATTCTAAATTAATTATTATCAGTTATTACCTCAGCGAGGTTCTCTTTGAAACCTCCGAATAGGTCAGGACCCTTGTTGCATGAAAACGTCACTTGACTATTCCCATTAGGAAGAGAGGACCACCAAAGAAAAAATAAATGACAGAAAATACAGTGTGTGGAGCAGACTGGGTGTCAACTGTGATGAACTTGGGGAGGTGTCCTGTAGGATGCGGACAGTTGCTCTTCAGCTCCCCAAATTGTTGTCATTCAGGACTCTGTCATAGCTTCTGATTTCATAAAAGAAAAAACAGAAATCTGAATTTTTATATAAAATGAGCCTAGCGTTTCTAAAGACATATAACAAATTATAAGGGCAGGTAAGCAAAGTTGAGTGTAAGAAAGTAGTGAAATCCTAGTAAAAACAGGAAGTTTTGTGCTTACATTAATTTGTTTACTCCAAAGTATTTATAGAGCATCTTCCTATGTCATATTCTGTGGAGAACAGTGATATATGTCTTAGTCAGTTCAGGCTATAATGGAATACCATATACTATGTGACTTTAACAACAAACATTAATTTCTCATAGTTCTAGAGACTGGGAATTCCAAAATCAATACACCTGCAGATTCAGTCTGGTGAGGCCATTCTTCCTGGTTTGCCGATAGCCGTCTACTTGTTGTAACCTCATATGGTCAACAGTAAAATCTCTTTCCTGTCTCTTCATATAAGGGCACTAATTTCATTTATGAGGATTCAGATCTATGACTTAATTACCTCCCAAAGGCCCCACCTACCAATATCATCATATTGGGATTAGGATTTTAAAATATGAATTTGGGGGCAGGGAGAACACAAACATTCGATGAGATGTCTTTCTTTAAAAAGTTTAAAATAAAATAGATGAGTTTACTGTCTAGTTACAGAGTAGAGAATTAACTTTATTCAAAGAAAATTCTGGCCTTTCCCCCCAATATTGGGAAGTGATCTCTAGGTCCTTGGAATATCATACCTGATATGAGTGTCTTTGCCTGTGGGTTTTAGCCAACAGACAGTCTAATAAGGCAATTTATGATAGATGCTTTGGGTCATGCAGCATCAGTTTTGCTTCCAGAAGAGGCTGGAGACTACAGGTGTCAGTTCAACTTCTAGAAGGGGTTGAAAATGAAAAGCTCAACAACATGGCAGTATGTGATTAAACAGCAGTGAAAACTCTAGACACAAAAGGGTAGGGTGAGTTTTCCTGGTTGTGTATTGTCAAGATACTCCATGTGTATTGTCAAGAATCAATGCCAAGAAAGTAACAATGGAAGTTCCATGTTAGATACTTTTCCTGGACTCTGCCCTATGTGCTTCTTCCCTTAGTTGATTTTAATCTGTACCCTTTCTCTCTAACAAACTTTAACTATGAATATAAGAGTGTTCAGTGAGTCATGTGACATTTCTAGCAAATTATCAAACTTGAGAATGTTCTCTTATGAGGACTGTTCCTGCCAAAGTTTTGCAGTTGGCTTTAACTCTTACACTGGCCATTTGTGTTGAAGTCCTAAATTACATGACCCTTAACATAAATACCCACCCCCACCCCACACACACACACACTGAAAACTTATCAAATAGAGCTTTTCAGTTCTCAGTGACATTCAAAGAAAAGCAATTAAAAAATTGGAGCACCACTTAGAGCAGTGTTTGTAAATGGCAATAGAGAAAGTGAGTCTCTGAAAGCAAAATTTTTTCCAGGCTGAAAAAATATAGAACAATAATTGAATTGATTAGAGTTAAATCAAAATTACAATTATGATTCTAAAAGAACACCTAGTGCTATGGTTTGAATGTCCCCTTTGAATCTTATGTGGAAATTTAATTGCCAAAGAAGTGGTATTGGGAGGTGGGGCATTTAAAAGGTAAACAAGCCATGAAGGCTCCACTGTCATGAATGGACTAATGCTGTTATTGTATAAGTGGGATAGTTATCTTGAGAGTGGGCTCCTGATAAAAAGAGTGAGTTTGGCCTGATTTTCCTCTCTGTCTAGCACTCTCCCTTGCCCTTCTGCCATGTTATGATGCAGCAAGAAGGCCCTTGCCAGATGCCAGCAACATACTCTTGGACTTCCCAGCCTTCAGGACAACTAACCAAATAAACTTCTATTCTTTATAAATTACCCAGTCTGTGGTATTCTGTTATAGCAACAGAAAATAGACTAAGATACCTATTCTAAATATCTTAAATAAGTTCAGCTCAATGTACTAAAGGTGTTTATGATTGAAATGACAGAACCACATAAAAAATGCAAACATCTAGTTTCAAAAAATGGTAAGACAAAGGATTTTGTAATTGGTATATATATATATATATATATATATATATATAAATAATGTGTGTGTTTATAAAACTAGATTGAGCTTTGATTGATAGTGAGCAAAGTTTTCTACTGTTTCATGAGAAGGGCACTAGGCTATAGCTTGGGTTCACTGATAATCTAATTCCGAATATAAACATTCCTCTGTTTGATAGCTATCTTCTGTAGTTATCAAAAAATAAAATCTTGGGCTGGTGTGAGAAAAATTGGATTCTACTCCAAGTGACTCAGATAATATCTGATGTACATTAGTTCAAAAAAGATGAACTGGATGATATTGAAAAGATGATTAAGAAAGATGAAGTAAAATGAGTAGACATTTTTAACCTGATAAAAGAAGATTTGGAGGACAAGACAGTATCCTTCAAATATTTGAATAGTCATTATATAGAAACACACATACTACCACCTGTTTGGCAATGATAGGTAGAAACAGTTCCAGTGTGCAATGATCTCAATGTAAGCAGAACCTTCTAATAATCATAGCTGCCCAAGAGTGGAATGAGCAAATGAACATTCTCTATGGTAGGATGGGAAAGTGTTTGTCTAAACATATTATGAGACCTTTGTAGAGAGCACTCAAATATGGATAAGCGGTTTTAAATTAAACAATACTTAAATAAGTAATCTTTAAAGTGATTTTTTTAAAAAGTCAAATTATCTTTAACTTACTATCAAGCCTTCAAATCCCATGTCTTCAGATATGCTTTCCTAGCCAAGAACAATTTAGGAGTGATAAATTAGAAGTAAGGGGAAGTACTTGCTGGAAATGATCTAGGATTTATAGAACTCCTAATATGTATTTTCATACATTTTTAAATTTGTTCTTTAGAAAATCTACTTTGGAAGTTTACTGTTATGCCAGTTTTGTAAGAGGGAGGATAAGCTCAAATATTAAAATAACCTACCAAAGTTCAACTACTCACATTATGGCCAACCCACATCTCCTATCTCTATTGCCCATATTGTTTCTCAAACCACCTCTTTCTAGAGGCAGATACAAGGGCCACAGCAAGCTAATGAGGGAATGACAGAGAATCTTTGTAAATCAAACCCAATATCTTACAAAGCCCAGTTGTCTGGGGTCATTTAGTGTGGACACAGCCTCTCCTATTTCAAAAAGCTCCTGAAGGTGTCACTGAATTAGAAGAGTATAATGATGGAAATGCATCATAGCATAAAACCCTACATCATCAAGACAATATGAAGATGTCTAAGAAAAGAAAATGCTATGTCTAAAATCAGTGCTGTTGCCATATTTAAGAGAAAAAATTATTGTAAATACTTCCATTGCTTCAGAAAATCACACTGGCTAAGGTTCACATAAAACCCATTTCATCTGTCCTGCAATAGCTTAGTGTTCAGAAGTTTCCCTGAATCAGCTGTGGACAAAACAGATATGTGATAATGTCATCAGAATTCTTTGCTTTCATGTGACAGAAATCAGGTAGAACCAGGTTAGACAATAAAGGGAACTCATAAGAAGGCTACTTTTCTAATCTCAGGAAGGACAGAAGTACAGCTATGACTCAGAGGTAAACGGATAAAAAAATTCAACTTCTTTCTTAGCATCTTTTGTCTGTCTATTCACCTTGGCCTCTCTTCATCATTTGTTCCTGCTGCAGACTGCCTCCCTGCATGTCATGGGTAACCTGCCTGCCAGAAGTACTTTAGCATCACAGTCTGTATCTCCCATCAGTCTAAATTTGAGGACTATTCCCTGTATTAATTCTGTCTGAAAATCATGGATAAGGACTCTGATTACCCAGTTCAAGTCAGGTGTCTAACCATGAGCCAATCAGTTGTGTCCATGAGAAAGAGTTCACACAGAACTAAACTGGCTCCTGAGGGACAAAACTGTATATTAGTGCCATGCCTACGCAAGGAAATTATCAGCCAGAGAGGCATCACAATTAATATTTATTAGATTTGCCCTCCAGTTGAATTATGCAAAAATGTTCAGGCTTATTATGAGGTACATTTTTGGGAAAATTCTATGAAAACATGTATATATTTTAACACAAAAAATTGGGGGACTTAAAGGAATGAGCTTCAATTATCTAGCATATTTGCTTATTCAGGGTACTTTGTGGTTTACTGGCATGGATAAAACATATATTCTAGTCAAAGTATTTCCCCCATAGTGTCTTACATTAGTAGAGCATTACGTTGTGAAATGGTAATTAAGTGGCCTAAAGAAACAAAGCACTTTCAGTTGTGATTTAAGTACTAGGGGAAAACTGGGTCCATGATAGAGCAAGTTTTTCTAAGACATTGTTATAAAATATTACAAGAAGTGTTTCAACTTCTAACTCAATTGTTCTGAAGTTTATGAGTTGAGCTAAAAATGTGTACCATCATCCTCTTTTACTGAGGTAAAAGCCAAGAGTTACAGAGAGCAATACATGATAATGTATGTTAATTATTAGAAAAGGCTTAAAAATATATGTTCCAATGACATGGCTATACTGACATAGTTCTCAGCTGGAATACCATTTATGTGAAAATTCAAGCACCTGCCACTACAAGAGAGTTTATGCTGAAGGCAAATTGTCAAATATGAAATGTAGGACCTAAAAGCTGGTGTTGGACAGATTAAAACCCACACAAATACGTGCACACACACACACACACACACACACACACACACACACACACACCCCAAATAGACTGCATTGTCGGCTGAAGCTCATTTTCAGAAATACATGGCTCAGCACTAAAGTGGACAGTTTAATCAGTTCCTCTGCAGAAATAGCAAGATTTTTTACAAGGGAAAGAAAATCTACAGAGATGAAGCTGTGACTGGAAAATTTGATCCACATGTTGTATTTTTAGATCTGTCAAAGATTGACCTCTGTTTGCAGTTTTTCTAGCAACAGTTTAATGTAAAATTAGCCTATTTGTAGCACTTCTATATTTCGTGGAATTTTACTGTATATTATACCTTATTCGTTATTTCTAGAAAGTCAAATGTTTTCTTTTGAAATTCTTAGTTGCAAATATTCCCTTTTTTAAGCTATGCAAATGATAGTGAGCCTACTTTGCATACATTTTGTGTAGTCTGTTTGGTGGGAATTTTGGTAGAAACTTATAAAGGATGGAACATGCTATTTTGTTACCTTTGAAATATTTGCAGAATAAAGAGATGGTGAACAGATGGGAAATTTTTCACTGCAGGAATCGAAACAGAAATATTTCAAATTTTCTTCATCATTGTATGGGAAAATCTTGAGCACGGAAAAGGGTGACTTCTCTGTATTTAAAACAGACACAACCTGGTTGTTTTCACAGGCATATTATTATTATTTCTTAGATAAGTGAGTAAGTATGTAAGTATGTCAACACATAAATGCATGCGTGTGGGAAAGTAGCATGGTCACCAAGGAAGAAAAACTCTAGAGTAAAACCTTACCTTATTTTAAACCGTACATTTACTAAACTTATTATTTGCAATTCAGTTGACAATCATATTACCATGTGATATTCAAATGTCAAATGCATATCTCATTTTCAGCTAAGACCATTACATCATTTCTTGTCAAATGCACTGAAATATGGCTAAGTCTAGCTCTGATTAGATAAGGGACCTCATGCTGGTGTTAGTAAATCCAACCCCAGGGATTGGTTCCCAAGCTGAGGGAAATGGCAAAGTTATTATTGATGGTGGTGCCAAAGCTAACAGGTTTCACATGTCTTTCATGAACATGTGGTGACAGCCCCAACAGTGACACAGTTAAGAGTCATTTGTTCAAATGTCCTAGAATTATTGCTGAAAAAAGGTGAAAAATCTGTGAATTTTAAATACCCACCAGTATGGGAGTTTGCTCAACTCTTTGTAGGTTTCCTGGTTCATTGCACTGAATGGAATCATATGAAAAGTAATCCCTTATTTATGTGCAGGAGTTTGCCTCATTAGAAGTCGTATAACGTATACACTGGAATTCGAGCCTGGGGTTTGAGTCTGGGTACTGTACAGTTCTAGCTGTGTGACTTTCACAATGTTTTTTATTTCTCTGAACATCAATTCTTCTACATAATGATGATTTTTGTGAAAATTAAAGGAGATTGTGTATATAAAACACGTGGCGATCAATAAATCTTAGCTCTTCATGTTGTTATTTAGCCTTGTCATAATTTCATAAAATGTGCAGAGAATGCTTTATAGTCTTTATCTAGTTCAAGAAACAGAACCAGTGAAGGAAAAGTGGCTTGTCCGTGGTCACATGGCTAATCAGGGTGACAGAGGATCAAGCCATATCTCCTGGTTTGAAATCCAGTATCCCTTAAGTGTCTGTGGAGGAAAAGAAACCCTGTACATTGGACTATAATTAATGTACTGCTATACTTGCAGAGGCAAAGTAAAATGGTGAATTGGTGCAATTACCTCAATAATTCAAGCCCAAAAGTACCAAAACACTTTTATCTAGTACATCGGATTATTTCAAGCCAAATATCTGAATAAATGCCCCCATTATTCATATCATTTTGAATATATGTATACATCTGTTTTTTCTTGTGGGGGACAGGATGAGGGTAATCTTTGAATCATGTCTTCAATGTTTCCAACATAAATAGAGAGTATCATTTTTCATATTTGTTCCAAAATCCAGTGGCCTTTTTATTAAATTGAAGTTTGTGCATCAATGGAAAAATCTTCACTGAAATATGGTACTTCCAACTGTAAATTTGGCTTGATTTAGGTGGCTTACAAGCATAACTGTACAACAGTGACAAGACACGGCCTTCTTTGTGGGTGTTGGGGGTGGGGCACAATTAGAAACACTTTTTAAATCCTTTCAGTTTTTATTCTATATACGGAATTGAACTGTGATCCTGGAGAAAATGGTTCAACCCTGCTACAAGGGGTTATATTCAAATTAGTCCAAGACAATTGTGATATCAAAAGTGGGCTAAAATTGCAGTTATTTAGAACTCAAAGAAATACACCCCCTCTTTTTTTCTGATCTTTACAAATCATATACCTATTTCAAAGCAAAATTAAACTCTTCTGATTATATTTCCTTAGCTACAGCCATGAACTGAATATAATATCAGCATTAAAATACAGATTAGTCACATTTGGAAAACAACCAACAAAAGTTTTTTAAACTATAGAAATACATATCAATTAAACTAGGCTGTGTTTAAATTAAAATCCAGTGTCTGTACTAACAAAATCTGTCAGCCCACCATCATTTATGTTTTATAATAAATATAGTGCTTAACAGAATGTGGGAATAACATTACCATGGATTGACAAGCCTATTATACTTTGAACAGGTACTACAAAGAAAGCTGTAAAGCAAATGTCTTTGTTCACTGTGAAGTCTGCATCGTAGAGTAATCCCTAGAGATGAGGAAGGAAGAGTTTCAGACACAATTAGGGCCCCTTTTAAAGGGTATCCTCAGTAAAATACTGTGTATAAGTTCTTCAGCATTAGCACATGTACCCTCTCTTATGATTGCTAATAAGTCCTCTGGGCCTCTAGTCAACTTCCTGGTCTTTCCTTTAAAACCTGTCTCAACTGAAAGGCAATGAAAGGTCCCTTCAAGTCAGATAATAGGGGTGTGCTCAGAAGCAGGTGAGATTGTTTCTCTCTGGTTTGATTGGTACTATCTTTGGAATTTCAGCCTATGATTTTATAGTCTCTACACTGTTATTCCATATACCTGCTTGAGTGTTAAATGGAAGAGCAGAATAGTACCTTTAGAGAAGAGATTAATACCATAAGTGTTCCACACATAGTAAATCTCAAAATATCTTCATTGACCAGCTATGAAAGGAAGCCAAAGAATCAGAAAGAGAAAATGACAGAACGGAAAGTGGTTACGGCTTAATTTCTTGATGTTAAGGGGAAAAAATGTTTACTATTAAACTTTCCTTGTTCCAAGAAAAATTTGAGACCGCTCTTTTTCTCATCTTAATTTAGAAAGGCCATATTAGAAGAAAACAAAAAACAAAAAAACAAAAACCAAAAATCATTTTCCAAATCATGATTTCTAAGATGCTGATAGAAAGGTTTTTATTTAAATAGCTGTCCTTTCTATAACTTTGGATCCAAAATTCTACTTCTAGGAGTCTTTCCAAAGGAAAAAATCAGACATGTGTATAGAGAATTAACTATATGACTATACACCAATTTCAACAGGAATAAAAATTGGGGACTGATTAGGTATATTATTATATGTGCATATATACAATGGAATAAAGTATAGCCATTAAAAAGACATTATTGAAAATTCTAATTTAATTGCAAGTGCTTTTTTAGTTCTTACTGTAGGCTATATTCTGGCCAGACTGTAGCATACATTAGTATCTGCTTTCACCAACCTCACACTCTCGCAGGAAGACAAAGATGGAAATATTTATTTATACTTGATATAAGTGTGGTAATATATTCACTGAAAGAACACATTAAAGGACATTGTGCTTCTGATTTTGTTTTATATACATATTTCATACATATAGAGAGAGCATACTTATAATGTGTGTGAGCATATATACTCACACATTTGCATACACGTATATATAATGTGTGTGTGAGTAAATATATTTATATCTATTCACATTGTACCTGTTGGCTATTGCTGCATAACAAATCACCCCCAAACAACTATTACTTATTTCCATTCATGCATTTATTGTTACTCATGCATCACTGTAGGCCTATGGATTGGCTGGAGCAGCTCTGCTCCACATGCTCCACGTGTCTCTCCTCCTCCCTGGGATAATAAGCTGGATTGAGCATGTTCTTCTCATAGTAATGTGAGATGGACAAAAGAGAACAGAAATAGGAGGCATCTTGAGGTCAAGGCTTAAGAGTATTCAGAGAAAAATGTAGAAAAACCATGAGATACATAGGAAGCGATATAAATTTTCTGAGTGGTAAGATTATGTGTAATTTTTCATTTCTTCTGTTTATTTTTTCTGAAGTTTTAACAACAAAAAGTACTACTTTTATAATAAAATCCAGGCAAAAATTTATTTTAAATATTTCACTAAACTATTCACATGTTTCCTATTTCTTATGTCCTTCTCATAATTGTTTATATAGAAAGGAGGCCAATTGGAGATAGAAGACCTAATATTTGATGTTGTCTATTTATGTGTCAAAAAGCCATATTTTCCTTATGCGTTGCCTGGCCTGCTGTTGAATATAAATTGCGTACCACTGATAAACTTAAAGTGGTAGAGAATTATAACACTAATATAATCCCTGTTCATTTACTTACTTTCCTCATTAAAGAAAACACACACACACAGAGAATTCCATTTGTTTACAAAAATCACAATCTTCTTAAATTTGCTTTGATTTTTGCATGGACACAACGAAATGTTTTGATATAGAAAGAAAGTACGTAACACCTTGAGTTGCTGGTATTATTTTTCAAATGTGTGGTCCTTCCTCTCACAGTATTCCTCACAGTGACACATAAAAGAAATGCTTTATGCTTATCTCTGTTCTTTGCTTTCTTTACTCATGTAAGTGAATTTTTTTTTTCTTTTCCTGTGGACTAGCCTAGAAAGCCTTATTTCCCTCCCCCCTCCCTTTTTTTTGGTGCCATAATTAGATTGAGTGGTAGATGTTTCTAGTGAATCATTCTACCAATTAGGCTAAAATATTAAAGACAAGTAACTTGAGAAGGAAACTCACATATCTATAGCACTTTGCAGCAGATGTATCCTATTTACTTCTTTATTTTATTGCTTAATGACTGGATCTGAAGTAATTGCACCATTTGACAGATATTTATTTGTAAAATGTGATTCATTCAGTCAGACACTTTTCAAATGATTTTCATGCCAAGTGTTAAAATTGCGTAGGCTTGAGTAGCTGTTTCAAAAGATGCAAACACGCATGTTAATTCCATGCATCAAGCACATCTACTTTCGGCTCTTTTTATTATAGAAATATTCCAGTTGACAAAGAGTGCTAGTGAACAGACGGCAGGGACTTCTGGACTTTAATCAACCGCAATCACTGGCAGAGTTCAGAATTAATTTCCTAACCATGAATCACCTGCAGACAATGAATCACGTTCTAGAGAATTTTGCCAAACAAAACAAGCCATCATGCCCTATACAACTTTTGAGGACAGGGCTATGGAAACTCATTTGACTAGCACAGTTGAAATAGTGAAAGGGAAAGAATACTAGCGAATACTGGAACAAGCTATCAAAGAGTGCCTGGTGACTTTCAACTTAAAAAAGACAAAGGAAAGCAAGAGTTCAGCAAGAAAACACTCCTTTCTGAAACAACCTATCCATTGGTTGGCTTCTATCCCTAAATTCTAGCTATCGACAATCAAGTTAAAGGATTTTTTGACTAGGATAGGTTCTATCCATTATAGCACAGACGTCAAAACATTTTCACCTATTCTTTAATCAAAGAATCAGAAACTTCTTATTTAGTTTCTGTTTCAGACACTGTATCTCCTTGGACAGAAATAAATGAGGGCAATTAGACAAATATTCAGATCATTCAGCTAAAAAATGTTTTTGAATGAAATAACCAAGTTATTTTTATACTTAAATTTGTGATTGTCTCAATTTTCCATTTTCTCTTCTAGGTATAGAACAAAGCACCTTTACATGCTTCTGTACACTGTAAAAAAGTTGCAGCCATAAAAAATGATGAGTTCGTGTCCTTTGTAGGGACATGGATGAAATTGGAAATCATCATTCTCAGTAAACTATCGCAAGAACAAAAAACCAAACACCGCATATTCTCACTCATAGGTGGGAATTGAACAATGAGATCACATGGACACAGGAAGGGGAATATCACATTCTGGGGACTGTGGTGGGGTGGGGGGAGGGGGGAGGGATAGCATTGGGAGATATACCTAATGCTAGATGACGAGTTAGTGGGTGCAGCGCACCAGCATGGCACATATATACATATGTAACTAACCTGCACAATGTGCACATGTACCCTAAAACTTAAAGTATAATAAAAAAAATAGAAAAAAAAAGTTGGGTCAAATTTCAGTTTCAAGACATGATAAAATATTTAGCACTTTACATAACATCATCAAAATGAAAACTGATCACTTAAAAAGAAAATATTTTTATTGTCAAATTTGAATATAGTTAACTTCAAACTACACCAACAAGTAAACAATATACCACTATGAAAAATAAAAGGCCTTGGCCAACCCAAGATATTTGACATACTTTGCTCCCATCATGCATGTCATTGCAATAAGAATAAAGAAGGAGTAGAACACACATCTTTTTGAGACAGAGTTTTGCTCTTTCACCCAGGCTGGAGTGAAGTGGCATGATCTCAGCTCACTGCAACCTCCACCCCCTGGGCTCAAGCAATTCTCCTACCTCAACCTCCTGAGTAGCTGGGATTACAGGTGCCCACCACTATGCCCAACTAATTTTTCTATTTTTAGTAGAGACGTGATTTCACCATGTTGGCCAGGCTGGTCTCAAACTCCTGACCTCAGGTGATCCACCCACCTCAGCCTCCCAAATGCTAGGATTACAGGAGTGAGCCACCATGCCCAGCCTAGAAAATGCCTATCTAGAAAAAATAATGAATAATAAGAACTTGCAAATGCATTATTACACAAATATCAGAAACTTAAACTAGATTGAACGTGTTTTCTTTTTACTGATTGATAACTTCCATCAAATAAATCTGCCCTTATAAATTCACCCAGTGTTGGCACATAAAGAAAAAAAAGAAGCAAGATTCATATCATATGGCACAGAATAAAATAATTTTCCAGATGAGCAATCAATATTTTATTTTAGACCATGAAAACAGGTATATCGGACTATAAAGCATCCATTGTGAGTCACTTTAGCCAGGCGAATGGAACACATTAACCATTATTATTATTGAGTGGAGGTAGCTGGAATTTTTTTATTGACTCATATACCGTTTGGTCATACTATTGTCTGTCCATCACAGTGTGTTGTCTTCCAGTCTCTTAATCATTCCTTCTCATTCACTGATCGTCTTGGTGCCTGGGCTTACATTTCTTCTCTCTTCTCCAAATTCTATTATCCTGAGTGCCTGGCAAGACCTGTGTTCAGCCCAAACAAACCTTTGGTTCTAAGCACGTTGGTCTCATCTCGAATGACTTTTTCCGGTCCAATACCCTTCAGGAGTCCACCGCAATGCTGTAAATCGGAGACGTTAATCTTTATCTGAAACTGCTCCAGATTTTCTATTGCAAATTCAGAATCTATAATTATTTGACCTAAAACTCTTATTCTCTGACTGTTGCCCAGTTACTTCCCATACATTTTTAAACCTCATTTGTTTAGCCACTGTACCAAATATTATGAAGAGCCCTGTTAGTACCTTATATTGTTCTAGATATCAGATCTCCTGGAGTGAACCCAGCAAAGATGCCTGCTCTTGTGGAGCTTACATTCAAAACCCTTGACCCTTCTTCATTCTCCTAATCAACTCTCCCCTGTCTTCCTTTTCTACATAGTGTAAGTCCCATGAGCCATCATTTCAACTACTCTGTTCTTAATATCCTAACTTTTTGGCTCATTATTCTTCCATCATGTACTGGCAGAAACCCAAGTCTTGAGGAATCCAACCATCTCCCTTCTCAGCATATTCACCTCTGTGACTGAACATAATTTAGAGGAAATCACGTAACTGTGCAGATAGATGCCATACTAAGTTCATGGTCTCTGCTATAGTAACTGAGTCCTCAACATTTCCCAGAAATCCTTTCTTTTATATTTTCTTAGCTCTTTTTCTAGATCCCTTGGTGCTTATTTCAAACTAACAAGCAAGCTAAATAATGTTGGCATCCAAAGCAAGCAGTTTCAAATGAACCCACAAATCAGTCAGTAGTCCTTCCCTTATCTGCAGTTTCACTGTCTGCAGTTTCAGTTACCCACAGTTAACCACGGTCTAAAAATATTAAATTGAAAATTCCAGAAATAAACAATTCATGTTTTAAATTGCCTGCCCCTTCTAAGTAGTGTAATGAGATTTCACATTGTCTAACTCTGTCCTGCTTGGAATATGAATCATCGCTTTGTCAGTTACCTGTGCTACTTGTCCCTTAGTCACTTAATAGTAATCTTCATTATCAAGAATGAAAAAACATAGTGCATAGAGGGTTCAGTATTGTCTGCAGTTTCAGGCATACACTGGAGGTTGTGATATGTATACCCCATGCATAAGGGGAGACTACTCTAACTCATGATATGACTAACAAATAATAATTGTATTAGTTCATTCTCGCACTGCTAATAAAGTCATACCTGGGACCAGGTAATTTATAAAGAAAAGAGGTTTAATTGACTTACAGTTCAGCATGGCTGGGGAAGCCTCAGGAAACTTACAATCATGGCAGAAGGGGAAGCAAACATGTCCCTCTTCATATGGCAGCAGGAAGGAGAAGTAGCAAGCAAAGTGGGTAAACCCCTTAGAAAACCCATCAGATCTCATGAGAGCTTATTCACTATCATGAGAACATTATGGGGGTAACTGCCCCCATGATTCAATTACCTCCCATTGGGTCTCTCCCACAACACGTGGGGATTATGGAAACTACAATTCAAGAAGAGATTTGGTGGGGACACAGCGAAGCCATATCAATGATGATTATTATCAGTACAGAGCATCTAGATGTGTTCTTTCACTAATCAGGGCTCAGAGAGTGAGGCAAATAGAAAAGTTTCTGAACCTTGGTTGGAATGGAACAACTAATTTTCTTTGCCTAAGTGTTAAACATTTTGTTGGGCCTAAGTTTAAAACTGAACTCCAATTCAGCAAGAATAGTTAAAATAGGAAGCTTCTCAGTGTTATGAATAAAAGAACCCACGTATATAACCTTCCTGGACTGCCAGACCAGCAGGTGGATATAACAGAAGATGATTAAGGGTGCTCCAAAACTTAACAGGGCCTTGGACAATTGTTGCATGTTTTTTACCTTGGTTTTCCCACCTGTGAAGTATGTATAACAGAATTAATGTAACAGGGTTGTTGTGAAGATTGAATGGGAAATATGTGTAGAATGTTTACAAGAGTATCTGGACCTCATAAGTACTCAGCTATGTTAGCTGTTAGTTGCTGATTCCAATTCCATCTATAACTCTGGCTCTGTCTGTCTCTTTCCTGACACAGCAAACTTCTTAAAAACGCTTTCTGTGTTTGCAGGTTCTTTCTAATTTCTCCACCATCTCATCACTCCACTACTCTTCTGAACCTGTTCTCATTGAAGTCATCTATGGCGTCCTTGACACTAAATACCTTAGATTTATTTCCCCGTTCTTATTTCACCTGTTGGCATCATTTGACCCTAAAAACCACTCTCTTTTTCCTGAAACTCTCCTTCCCCAGCTTATATGAAAACACACACTCCTTGATTTCCTCCTATATTTCAGGTTTTACCTTCTCACCCCTTTTTCACAATTCAGAAATATTTTTTCAATATTGATGTTTCAGAAAATCCTATCATGTCACCTTTTTTTCCTCACTCTACATTCTTTCCCTGGGGTATCTAATGCACCTTCTTAGGATTTCCATCTCTATTGTCTAGGATGAAGACTAAGCTGCCATTAAAAAAAAAAAAAAAAAAAAAAAAAAAAAAGCTACCATAAAAAAAGAGGAGTGGCTTAAGGAATGAAGTTTATCTATCCCTTACCTAAAGTCAAGGGGTATGTTGTTCAGGATGGCAAGGCAGCTCTGCTCCACACAGTCACTCAGAGACCCAGCTTCTTTTCTCCTGCTGCTCTGCATCCCTGCATCATCAGTGGCTGCTGTTTGCAGCTGGGTTGCTGTTAAATTCAGGGTACTGAGGGAGGCAAAAAAAATAAGAAGTCTCAGGGGTAGAAATGATATGTAAATTACATATGTCACATCTGTCCACAATCCACTGGTAAATATGTGGCCAAATGACCACGTGGATCCACCAGGAGAGCTCCGAAATGTGACTTCAGTTGGGCATATCCTCAGAAAGAAGAGGGTGGATTTTAGCAGGCAACTAGCAGTCTCTCCTGCACCATCTATAAGCCAATAGCTAAAAATTCTGTATCTTTAGCTCAGCTCTCATTCCTTAGCTTCAGACTCAAACATCTAAATGCTTCCTGGACTGCTGCACTTCGATCTCCCACTTAGATCTTAAATTCAGTATGTCCCAAACAGAATTTATAATATTCTACATCCTATGATCCTCATACTCCATTTTTTATCAGAAACAATTCCTGTTTCCTTACTTCCTTTTTTTTTTTTTTTGAGATGGAGACTCACTCTGTCACTCAGGCTGGAGTGCAGTTGCACAATCTCGGATCACTGCAACCCCTGCCTCCCAGGTTCAAGCTATTCTCCTGCCTCAGCCTCCCAAGTAGCTGGGATTGCAGGTATGCACCACCACACCTGGCTAACATTATATATATATGTGTGTGTGTGTGTGTATGTATATATAAAAGGTATATATACATATATTATATATAATATATACATATACAATATACTTATCTACATATATAATGTATATATACACATATATATATAATGTGTGTATATATATTATATTTTATATATATATAGTGTGTGTCTTTTTAGTTGAGATGGGGTTTTGCCATGTTGGCCAGGCTGGTCTTGAACTCCTGACCTCAGGTGATCTGCCCACCTCAGCCTCCAAACTCCTGGGGTGACTTGTGAGCCACCTCGCCAGGGCCCTCCTGTCTCCTTACTTCTTAACCCAGCAGTAGAAAGACCACTGAGTTCCCCCAAACAAATAATTGTGCCACATCCTTTACCCCCTTGCCTCCATTACTCTTGCTTCCCCCACCCTGCCAGAATTAAATCTATCATAGTGGTCTATTGATGCTCTATTCTACATCTCTCTCAAATATTTAGGTCATTGCAACTTACTTCCTTTACTACTACCTTAATTATTCCTCCAGCCTCCACTGTTACTCATCCAAACTTACAAAATTCTTTATTCTCTGAATCTATTTGATTTCTCAGTTTGGACAGTAAGAGTTCATAGAGGAAAGGACATTATGTTATCTAAATTTGTTTGGTATTGTGAGTAGCAAGAGGTTCGAGACAAGGGATTTTGTATAAAATTTATCCAAGTCTCCTCACTCCTAAGGTGAAAACTGTGAGTTCTTACTATCTAATAAAGTGCATAGCAAGGGATACGTGTATTCTCCACAGTGCAGCCTGCAGTCTTTCTAAACTACAAATCTAATTTTACCACACTCCCACATATATAACTTTTCAATGGCTTCCCATTGGCCTTAGGATAAAGTCCAAATTCCTGATGTGGCTTAGAAGTTTTACATATGCTGATTTTTGCTGAATTTTGCCACCTCCTCACTGGATTTTTGACTCCAGACATGGAGACAGTTTCTTATGGTTCTTTGAAGCCATCTCTCCCTTAAGTCCTTTGCTAATGGCATTCCATTTGGCTGGAGCTCTCTTACTTAAGCTCAGATCCTTTTGCCTAACTAATTCCTAGCCATCCCTCAAGCAGCAGCTTAGTTATCTTGTCTTCTAGGCAATCATGGGACCCTCCCCTGCAGATGGAATTAGGTGCCTTTTTCTACTTATTTTTTTAGCATCTAGTACTTACCTTGTATTGACACTTATAATATTTTATTATAATTGCTTTTTACTACTTATTTCCCAATCAAGAAAGTAAACTCTGTGATGACTGAGACTATTCTGCTCTCTGATACATCTGCAGATAGGATTGCGAATGTACTAGATGTTCAATAAATATCCACTAAATATTAATTTAATATTTGGATATCTGAGCACTTTGGAATGAGAATAAATGTAATTTAAGAACATTTACTCATAATTAAGTTCTTAATACAATTTTAATTAGGATGAATGGGTTATTTTATTTACTAAAGTACATTTTATATAGAAATATATTCAATAACACTTTGAGAGTAATGAGCTAAAATGAATGATGTCAGGACAGACATGGAAAGTCAGAGTCTGCTAGACTTCTGATCTCTCTTCCTTGCCTGAGTCTTATTGTGCATTCCACACGTACAGAGCTCTTGCCTGAGTCCCACAGTCTGATTTCTTGAGGCCTCCTCCATGAAAGTTATGAGGAGTTGGTAAGCATAGGGTCATAAGCCCATCAGTGGGTCTGACTCTTCATTCAGAGTCAAACCTCTCTCAGACACTTGTCTTAGGAAATAGTACTCAGCCACAGCGATAATCAATTATGAAGTATGTTCCTGGTGATTACTGGTAATAAAGTACCAATGCCTATTAATTTTTTTAAATTAGAACAGATTCAATGTCATCTCTATAATAGCATCATTATTACCATTTTCCATTTTGTATGTTTTCTTGAGAGAGAAAGAAACGATTCAATCTATGACAGAGCCGACAATGACAATGGCATGTGTACCTGATAAATTATCTGGGTATCTGGTTTTAAAAATGGAAATGAGTAAATAAGTTCACCTTAATACAGAAAATATGGGGTCACCAGGTATGAATTAGACAAAAGCAAAATTTAACACTTCCTTTCTAGATGGGGAAAACAGGAGACTTACTAACCTAAGGGAATGTCTCAGGGCTGAGCAAGGCAGGGTGGTACAGCTAGAGGAAAGTGATGAAATCACCCTTTCAGAAAGCATGTGTGTCACAAGTAGCTGTATTTAACTCCTCCAGTTAGGGAGAAGCAGCATTTCCACCAGCGGGTTTGAGCAGATGTAAGTTCTAGGTGAATTTCTGTTACCTGCAAGGAGGGATGTGAATGCTCTCTTCATGGAGCTAAACTGGGTACAGTCATGGATTTCTTACAAGAGAATTCAGGGGCTTGACTGCCCATGCATCAGTAACATACAAGTCTTTTTAAATTGTATTAGCTAAAACTAATCACATTATTATGTTTCAAACATAACATTTAGTCCTACATTCAACTTGTACCTAAAAAAGTATGTTGCAGCAGCCAGCTTTTAATTTCAGGCTTCCAGGCTTTAATTAATTTAGAGGGCATTTACATCCAAAGAAAGAAAGTCTCATCACAAAGTGGAATTTGCACAGAGTGAAACCCTAGAACCGAAAAAGCAACTATCCCAGGGGTCCCTACCAACACAGCATGTGTGTCTCCAAAAGAAAAAAACCAAAGTATACAACCCTCTTTTTGGCTACCTCAATCAGCAACTGCATAAAAGCCCCACATTTGACCTTAACCTATCCTACCAGGCATCCTTCTAGTTGTGTACTTGGAGATATCTGGAAGATGGTTAGAGACATCTGGTGATGTTCTAGAATTCAAAAGTGTGTGGAATGATGACTCCTCTAGAGATCTGATATAGAAAATTCTCAATAGTTTTGCATACTTCACGTTAATACAGCCAGGTCCTGCAGACCCAAACATAGACAGGTACTTTTTCTTAATTGTGTTATTTTTCTCTTTGGTTTATTTGCTGTGTCCGTTATTGTTCTTGTTGCTCTCCTTTGTTTCGTTCACTTGAAAAGTCAGTGCTTTGTAAAGGTATGTTAATGAGTTATGAGGGCCGGGCATGCTGGCTCACTCCTGTAATCCCGGCATTTTGGGAGGCCGAGGCAGGCAGAACACCTGAGGTCAGGAGTTCAAGACTAGCCTGACCAACATGGAGAAACCCTGTATCTACCAAAAATACAAAATTAGATGGGCATTGTGGCGCATGCCTATAATCCCAGCTACTTGGGAGGCTGAGGCAGGAGAATCACTTAAACCCAGGAGGTGGAGGTTGTGATGAGCCAAGATCGTGCCATTACACTCCAGCCTAGGCAACAAGAGCGAAACTCCATCTCAAAAAAAAGAGTTATGTGCACTTGAAGGAAAATTTCAGAGGACATGGTGTAACGTCTGAAAGAGCTACAAGCCCTACTTGTTTCTGAAGATTTAAACATTCTCAGACTTGCTCTGAATGAAGAATCTCTAGTCCACATAGACATGGATCAGCTGCCTTTCATCTTCCTACGTCTCCTTCTCAAATTATGTGTGAAACTATAACATTGTAGACTGGATACTCCCCAGTGAATCCTAAGTTGTCCTAAAGATCATTTTCTACCACCCTGAAGGTTTAACTACAACTGCATTTAATTGGCATTGGTGGGCAATTCATCGGAGGCATTGCAATGTGACTTCAGGAAATGTCTGCCTACCATAGTGCTGGCAGGCTTATTTCTCTAAAACCTCAGATCCCTTGTTGAAAAGTTTTGTGCTGCAATGTTGATGATATGTCCAGTTCAATCAATCAATCAGCAAATATTTATGTTAAATGCCTGTTCTATCACTGCTGCTACATGACCTTCCCCCTCCATTGGCCAATGTGCTCCTGTGAATAGTGTTCAGGCAAAGGCCAAGATCATTCTTGTCTGACCCCAGTGGTTGCATGCTGTTGCTTCTAGTCCTTCCTAAGTGGAAAAAACAATGAATTTACCAAGAAGTAGTTATTGAGCACCTACTATGTGCCTACAATTTTAATGCAGTTATGTTTCTTCCAGTCTGGTGAAACTCTCAAACACCAGGATGCCTCCCTCCCTCTCCCCTTCCTTTGTCCTTTCATTAACAGTTTATAATATTAATAACTAACATTTGCATAGAATTGTGTAATTAATAAAATATTTTTATTCTTTTTTTTTTTTTATATGGAGTCTTGTTCTGTCACCCAGGCTGGAGTGCAGTGGCATGATCTTGGCTCACTGCAACCTCCACCTCCCAGGTTCAAGCGATTCTTCTGCCTCAGGCCCCCAAGTAGCTGGGACTACAGGTGTGCACCACCACACCCAGGTAATTTTTGTATTTTTTTTAGTAGAGACGGAGTTTCACCATGTTGGCCAGGCTGGTCTCCAACTCCTGACCTCGTGATCCACCCACCTCGGCCTCCCAAAGTGCTGGGATTACAGGCATGAGCCACCGCGCCTGGCCAAGTATTTTTATTCTTAATCCTACACACAATACTGAGAGGGGGATGTTTCTCATCTTTCATAGCTGAAGAACCAGGAGATTGAGATTTGTCCAAAGACACGGCCAGTAAAGAGAAACTTTCCGCAGCACCACATTGCTCTCTATATAAATAAAGCACTGCAATAAATGCTTGGGTTTGGGAATAGAAGTGATAATGAGATGAGTAAAATAGATTTTGACCTCAAAGAATTTTTTTTTTTTTTGAGATGGAGTTTTGCTCTTGTTGTCCAAGCTGGAGTGCAATGGCGCGATCTCGGCTCACTGCAACCTCTGCCTCCCAAGTTCAAGCAATTCTCCTGCCTCAGCCTCCCAAGTAGCTGGGATTACAGGCACGTGCCACCATGCCCAGCTAATTTTTTGTACTTTTAGTATACACAGGGTTTCACCACCATGTTAGCCATGCTCGTCTCCAACTCCTGACCTCAGGTGACCCTCCTGCCTCGGCCTCCCAAAGTGCTGGGATTACAGACGTGAGCTACCGTGTCTGGCCTTCCTCAAAAATTTAATATCAGAGGTAATACAATGCTTTTGTCCATTCTAAGACAGAACTAAGTGGCTGGTGCATTTCAGAATCCCTCCCTCATATCCACTGAGTGATGACCTGAGTCTTTGGAATCTTCATAGTTGCCCTGACCTCTGAGGAGTTATCCTGGCACAACTCTATCTTGGGCCTGATCAAAGCTACCTTTCTAAAAGCCACTGCTTTTTGAAAGCTGTTTGTAGAGCTGTATCTAAATATGATGTCCGTCTTCTCATCTCCTAGGCTCTCCAGTGCATTCCAGCATGGCTGTTGGCTTTGTCTTTTCACTCAAACAACTTTCGTTAAGGTCATGATTGACCTCAATGTTGATAAAGTGAATTTTTTTTTTTTTTTTTATCTCAAGAGGCAGAAGAGCATAGTGGTAAACAAAACATGGAACTCTGAAGTCAAATTGCCTTGGTTTGAAACATAACTCCTCTATTTACTAGTTGTGTAATCTCAAGAAAAACACTTCACCTTTCTGTACTTCACTTTCTTCATGCATAGAATGGGGATAATAATAATACTACATCATAGTATCAGTGGGAGGATTCAATGAGTTAATATATGCAAAGCCCTGAGAAAATGACTGAAACATTAAATGCTATAGATAGTAGATGTTATTTATTATTGCCTAAACTGCTTGCATGTTAATAATTTTTTTCTTCTTTGATCCCAGTCTTCCACTGATTTCTAGGATAACTGGCTAGCCATATGCAGAAGATTGAAACAGGACCCCTTCTTTTCACCATAAACAAAAATCAACTCAAGATGGATTAAAGACTTAAATGTTAGGCTCCAAACTATAAAAATCCTAGAAGAAAACCTAGGAAGTACCATTCTGGACATAGGCCTTGGAAGAGATTTCATGATAAAGTCACCAAAAGCAATTGCAACAAAAACAAAAATTGACAAATAGGACCAAACTAATCTAAAGATCTTCTGCACTGTAAAAAAAATAAAAATAAAAATAAAATAAATCAACAGAATAAACAGACAACGTACAAAATGAGAGAAAATATTTTCAAACTATCCTACAAAGGTGTAATATCCAGAATCTATAAGAAACTTAAATTAATGAGCAAAAAATGAACAACTTTAATAAAAAGTGGGCAAAAGGACATGAACAGTCACTTCTAAAAAGAAGACATACACGTGGACAATAGGCATATGAAAAAATGCTCATCATCACAAATCATCAGAGAAATGCAAATCAAAACCACAATGAGATACTACCTCATACTAGTCAGAATAGCTATTATTAAAAGTCAAAAAATAACAGATACTGGTGAGGTTGTAGAGAAAAGAGAACACTTATACACTGCTGATGGGAATGTAAACTAGTTCAACCACTGTGAAGCAATTTGGAGATTTCTCAAAGAGCTTAAAACAGAACTACAATTCAACCCAACAATCCCATCCCTGGGTATATGCCCAAAAGAATATAAATCATTCTGCCATAAAGACACATGCACACATATGTTCATTGAAGCACTATTTACAATAGCAAAGACATAGAATCAACCTAAATGCCCATCAACAATGGACTAGATAAAATGTGGTACATAGGCTGGGCGTGGTGGCTCCTGCCTGTAATCTCAGCACTTTGGGAGGCCGAGGTGGGCGGATCACGAGGTCAGGAGATCGAGACCATCCTGGCCAACACAGTGAAACCCCGTCTTTACTAAAAATACAAAAAAATTAGCCGGGCGTGGTGGCAGGCGCCTATAGTCCCAGCTACTCGGGAGGCTGAGGCAGGAGAATGGCGTGAACCCAGGAGGCGGAGCTTGCAGTGAGCCGAGATCACGCCACTGCACTCCAGCCTGTGCAACAGAGTGACACTCTGTCTCAAAAAAAAAAAAAAAAAAAAGAAAGAAAAGAAAAGAAAAGAAAAGAAAATGTGGTACATTTGCACAATGGAATACTACACAGCCGTAAAAAAGAATGAGATCATGTCCTTTGCAGCAACATGGATGCAGCTAGAGGCCATTATCCTAAGCAAATTAACACAGGAATAGAAAACTAATCATCACATGTTCTCACTTATAAGTGGGATCTAAGCATCGAGTACATATGGACACAAAGAAGGAAACAATAGACACCGGGGCCTACTTGAGAGTGGAGGGTGGGAGGAGGAAAAGGATCAAAAAATTGCCTATCAGGTACTATACTTATTACCTGGTGGGCAAAATAATCTCTATACCAAACCCCCACGACACACAGTTTACCCGTATTACAAACCTGCACATGTACCCCCTTTATCCAAAAAGTTGTAAATAAAAAAAAAGAAGACCAAATTTGCTCAAATATTTTTCTATGACAGAATCTTCCTCTGAATTCTTGATTGACATATCAAAGTGCCTTCTTCTTGGCATCTCCACTTGACTGTCTCATATACAACTTAAACTCACCCTTTCTCCCTAAACTGGTTACCTCTGGTATTCCTCTATTAGTACATATAACCAGCATTCAATGTGTTATGAAGCTATAAATCCAGGAATTATCTCCACTACTTCTGTCGCACTGACCCTTAATATCCAATCCATCACTGAGTCCTGAAGTTTAGAATTTCCATATCCTTTTATTCACATATTCCTCATCCCAGTCAATGCTACCATTATCTTTCACTTGGACTACTGCAATACCTTTCAAAGGGCTCTCTTCTCATCACTCTGACTCCTGTCTATCTGCTTCCCATATATCAATCAGAATAATCTTTACAAACAGGAGAGCCTATCATCACTTACTTAGAGCATTTTGATAACTTTCTTATACTAGTATAATAAAGACAAACTAACTGCTTGAGCTCACAAAACATACATATATCAACTTTAAATCATCCCACATTTCCTCTTGCTTTCTTACTGCAGAGTCATTGACCATAGCTTCCTTTTACTAAAAATTTCTTGCTCCCTCTCAGTGCAAGGCCTTTGCATATGTTCATCCTTCTCCTCTTTCCCTCCTCTTTGCCTCATTAGTTTCTACTTCTTTTGACATCCTAGCTGTATCATCACAGCCTCAGGAAGGCCTCCTCTGATTTTCCTCACTCAATATCCTTTTTCATAGCACTTTTCCTTGTTGTAGTTTCACATTCCTTCATGTCCTTTTTTGATTCTGTCTGTCTCATACCACAGACTACAAATTCTATGAGACTATGTCTCTGGGGGAAGTTGATTATTATAGTATAACAGGACCTGGCATATAAATGCTGCTCCAGTACACATTATTTGAAGGAACTTAATCTTGGACCCTTTGAGTTCAGTTCTATATCACAATGCCCAACATGGACCTCATCTTACAGGAGGGATGACTATACAAATACACATATGCTAATTATGGCAGGGTAGATATAATACTAACTGTGCTTAAAAGCTGCTATTTTTTAATACCTGTAGTCACAGGAATTGTGGTCAAATGAATTAGAGATGTTAGAGAACAACACAGTTTGCATGACTGATACTCAGGACTGGAAGAATAAAGCATTTAATTCATTTTGTCTTCTTAACATTGCTAAGACTGCAATTCCAGGGTCCTCTCTACTTACAGGCAGTATTACATGACCAAACTGCAATAGAATAAATTTTTAGCTATATCTTATTTGTACTCTTATGTATAGCCATTATTTGAATTATTTTCTTCCCCAAAAAGAGGCTGTTTTAAGTTATGATGACTAAACTTAGACCCTACTGATTTTCTTTTTTTTTTTTTTTTTTTTTTTTTTTGAGATGGAGTCTCGCTCTGTTGCTCAGGTTGGAGTGCAGTGGCAAGATCTCGGCTCAATGCAGCCTCCACCTCCCAGGTTCCAGCAATTCTCCCACCTCAGCCTCCTGGGTAGTTGGGATGACAGGCATGAGCCACCACGCCCAGCTAATTGTTGTATTTTTAGTAGAGACGGGGTTTCACCATGTTGGCTAGGCTGGTCTCAAACTCCTGACCTCAGGTGATCCACCCGCCTTGGCCTTCCACAGTACTAGGATTACAGGCATGAGCCACTGCGCCCTGCACCTACTGATATTCTTAAAACCACAGTAAGGGAACCAGCTGGGAATTGCATTATTTTACCTTCAGAATGGCCAGAAATATTTCAAACTTCAGCCTCTTGATGATTTCATAGATGAATAACAATGTGGTTGGTTTTACTAAAAAACAAGAAGCTTACAGGCCTTTCTTATTCTGCAACCCTGTCCCAGTGTTTAATAATAAAATTAATTGTTTTATGGCCTTAATGTTCAAATGTCAAAGACTGTAAATTTGCTGCACGAACAAAATTGAATGACCCTGCTTGGAAAATTTGTTTCTATTAATATTATAGGATCTGTTTAAAAAAAAAAAAAAAAGCATCTGGACAGTTCATTTGAATGGCCACAAGAGAGCAGTAAGAAATTAAAGCTTAGGAAGATGACTCATAGTCACACTTACGTGTGGACTTTTTGCTATTAGGAAGAAATGAATAAAAAACCTACTTATATTTGTTCTTAAACTTGGCAATACAGTTTAGAACCTTTTTTAAAGCAATTTAAGAAGGACAATATAGATAGCATCAGTAGATTAACTGAAAAGAACCCTGAATTAGAGCTTTTAGGAACCTCACGTTCATGCGTGAAAATGGAAAACAATAGTCACCCTGGGCAAAGGGACATCTTGAGAGGTCATCCAACACATCCCTGTGGATTATGCAAGCCAAAAGGTATGTGTCCCACTTATTAAGTCCCACAGAGATTCCAGCGTCTGTTTCTAAAGTATGGCCAATATTTTACAATGTTAACTATAGGACTTTTTTAAAAATGTCAAATTCTATCTTTTTATGTTGTAATTCAGCTACTATTTTAAGTAGTATGTAGGGATACCCTGAATCTTTTTTAAAAGTTCATACCTATTTCTTTATATGCCCCTGCCCTTTTCTGCTCATACAAACTTGGCCATTTTTTACTTGGAATCTTGGATATCATGAATTTTAAAAATGAATTTTAAAGTCATGAATTTGCAAAATGAATGGCAATAGCCTTAATATGTGAAGTACTATGAGGAGTCAGTCTGAAAAAAAGATGAACAAAGAGTAGAAAAGTAGGCAAAGGCTATGAACAGGCAATTCACAAGATTAGAATTTTATACTCAACATACATATAAAAATTGTTTATGTGAATTTTTAACATTTTTAACCTAATAATTTCCCTGCTAAGAATTTGTCCTGTGGTAACAATCAGAATAATAAGAGTATAGATTTTAAAGTAAAAATAATTGGCAAAGTAAAAACTTAAATTATGTCAAAGAAGAAGAATTTGTTAAATTAATTAAAGTATAGTCATACAAATGGGGTATTAGGAAAGCCATTACAATACTATAAGTATATATTTATTGACATTGAAAGCCATGGAACATTTTAACTTTCAATAAAGTTGAAAACATTATATATAGTATGATTCCACTTAGGAAAAAATTGCGAATGACTGCATAGAAAAATATTTGGATGATATACGCCAAAACAGCAATTATGTCTGGGTAATCATCTTATGGAGGACTTTCTTTTTGTTCTTTTTTAGAACTTCTTGTAGATTCTGAATTTTTCTTATTGTTTGTTTGTTTGCTTTGGTTTATTTTAACAATTAACATGTGTTACTTTTTAAATTAGTAAAATCACAAAAAGCTACTTCTATGTTAGAAGAAGAAAATCCTCAGATAATCTTAAGAGTTAGTTTGGTGAATTTGTGAGGTGTTTAAAATTTAATCCTTATGTAGTGAGTTGCAATGAAAACATGGCTTAATAAAATATAATTTATGACATCTACATTTTCATAATAATATGAAAGAAAAATATATAACAAGCTACCAGGGTATATTGAGATTTTGTCTACATGCAGCTAATATAACCAGGATATTTTTAAATCAACTGAAATGGATTTCATAATTTATAATGTAAACAGCTTTTATTTTTAGGAAAAAATAAAAGTCCCCCTCACCCCTTTTACCCATGAACAGGCCAGTGACCTGACCTTCAACCTATTTCACTTTTTCTAAATGTTCTAAATGGCCATATTCTTACACAGGCCCGTATTTAATCTTTAATTAATATGAATATTTCAGAACAGCCTTTACTTAATATGCGTTCTGTATAGCTGAGGATATAATAATAAAATTAATTACAGAAGAAAGTTCCAGTTACTACAGATTTGGAAAAGAATACTATGTTTCTTAGTATAAACTACTAGCAAGTATTTATTTTTAACCATGTTTAAATTACTTCTATAATTTCTAAAATTATCAACTACTAAATATTTTTTACAAACCTAGTAATAGATTAGATCTCAAAATAAAAGCACAAGATAAACAGATGTCATCTCCATCTTAAGATGTCAAACTGAGGCTCTGTACTTTGCCCACAAATGATGTAGCTGGAACTGGGAAGGTATTCCATGCACCAATACATAGAACCCCCACAGCTTTTCATTAAAAAAAAAAAGAAGCTCTTTCCCTAATTATTCATACTTGTCTCTATATAGCATTTTCTCAAACATTTGAGGCCCATTTTCCTCCTATCACTTAACCCTTCCATATGGGGAAAAACAAAATGTCTACAAGATATCTCTGGGGAACCACATTTCAGTGTTTTGTAATTTTATCCTTGCTTCTACTTGTGGGAATTAAGAGTTAGGCTTTGGCAGTGGGTGCAGGCAACACAGTCCAGTGAGCCAACTCAGAGCCCTTCCCACCACCAATGGCCTGAATCTCCTTAGGTGTTTGCCCATGCCTTGTACTTAATGCTTCTTCATTTGTGGAATCAGGACAGGCATCCTTGCTACTCTTATTAGTTGGCCACAACCCTATCACCCTTAAGAGTGTGTTTTATCCTTCACAGAAAAATAAAAAATGATGTCATGGAGACATGAGAGCACAAAAGGAAGTAAATGACTATGTTTTATCCATCACATCTGAAAATACAGTCTTTAGCAGCCCATGAAATTGTACTTGATAGCTAAAGCATTTAAATGACCTCAACTGTGTGTTTCACAGGATGGCTTAGAAATAGGACATGGAGGTTCTGGTTATACAATAGAGGGAGCACTGCCATAATGATGAGTAAATGTACTAGTCATTCACAATCTTCCTTCTGGCTAACATTGAAAAGGAGTTATTCATCTAGCACTGGCCTTTGCCCTCTTTGGTAAAAAGGCTCCTTGAATTTCTGAGGATCTCCTGATTTTTACCACAATCTCTCCCTATTCCCTTTCTTTTCTATTCCCCAAACATCACCCTCTTTTCACTCCTGTGTCTTTTGTTTGTCTGTGCTTTTAAACAACATGTTGAAAAACAAGACCATCAATTCCATTTTAAGAAAATCTAAAGGGAACCAAAAAGAGCAAAGACATTCAAACAGTAAATAGACAGGAAGGTAAAGATGCAGGAGATGAGGAGGGAAGGGTTGCGAGTGAGGCGGGGGACAAGAAACACAGGGTGCTTCCTTTACTTTGGATGAGTCACCTGACACTGATTCTGTCTGGGAAAGGGAATGTAAGAACACTTCCTTAAATTCTATGTGAACAGATACAGTGCAGTGGTATGTAAAAACTCTTTGAAATATGTTCCTTTAAAAACTCCAAGTATTATTTTTAACTTTCAGCTGGCTTAGCCTTCATATTTCAGCAATTATAGAAAAGTGTCTTGCTGACATAAAAATTGGGGGGAGTGTTATCACTATATTTTCTTTTTATGTTTACAAGCTTGGCTTTTTTAGTAGAGTTAATAAAGTATATGGCAAGTCTGAGGTTGCTCAACTTGCTGAAAATAAAATATTAAGATTCCAATTCTATTAACATTGACCAAGCATCTAGAATGTGTTCGGTTCTCTTTCTAGGTACTAATAGAAACTAAATGAATGTAAGGCTCTCATAAGAATCAAAGCAACTGTGGCAGCAAGTGAAGGAAAATTCATGGACCCTGAGTTGGTTGTAGTAGACGGAGACTCTGGAACCCTTCCTGAGCTTCATTCTGACTAGAGAGTTTAGATAAATTCAATGATTTGCTCTTTGCTTCACCCATTGGGTAACTATGCCAGGCCAGGCAATGGCCCACGATGAATAAGATATTTTCCTCAGGGAGCACACATTCTTGTACAGAAAGACAAAAAATGTACACGTGAGACAATAAAGCAACTAGATAATATTAGAGACTAATAAGTGCCCTAAAGGAAATAAAATAAGGTAGGATGATAGATAATCCCTCAGAGGTTTCTTTAGATTAGGTGACCAGGAAGAGTTCACTGAGGAGGTGACATGATGGACCAGCTGGAACTCCAAGGATGAATGAGAAGTTAGTAGTGTAATGAGGCAGGAAAAAAGTCTTTCAGGAAGAGGGAATGACCAGCCTGAGGGTTTCAAGACAGGACCAGGCCATTGTGCATGGAACATAGTGTGAAAGAGGAAGAGTGGTAAGAATTGAGGTCAGGGAAATGATACAGCCCAGCTCACGTTAAGCTTTTGATGTCACAGAAAGGAGTTTGGATGCTGATTAGAGTATAATGAGAGGTCACTGGCGGATTCCAGCAGCAAACAGAAGCTAACTCATTTACATTAATTTTGAAAGAAAATTCAGGTTTCTATGTAAGGAATGAACTATAGGAGAGGAAGACTTGAAGAAGAAAGAGGAATTAGAAAGTTACCATATAAGTCAGGTGAACAAAGATGGTGCCACAAACCAGAATTGTCACACAATACCGGGTAGAATTAGGGCTTTTCGTGGTATATCTAGAAATCTTTGGTGGTCTTCCTCTGAAATATAATTATATTGTCTAACACACTGAACTTGCTGGTGACAGTCACAATTAAAGTACAAAACAGATGAGCCATAGCTCTACACTACAAGAACATTTTTACTTTTAGTAATATTCATTATTATTTTCTTCTTCTAACTTTAGAGCATCGTACCATAACTTGAAATGTGCATAATATTTACTCTGTCTTCACTCTCCTCACCACAAGCCCCAGGTTTCTCAATCTTCTCATCCATTGAAGGCAAAGAAGTGGGAGAGAGGGTCAATATATTGCTTATGTTAACAAAGAAAGCAAGAAGTAGAACTGCTAGCAGAACACAGGTACTATGTCTGGATTTCAATAATGCTATAATCAGAACCACATTGCTTTATAACGGGAAATCTGGGCTCCTAAGAACTGTGAAGTGGAGATTTACCAACTGACCTAATCATTCAAAGAAAATGTCAAACTACAATAATAGATTTCTGTATTCCTGTCTGCCTGAAGAGCAGAGTTGGGGCCCCTGCTGGGCATAGATCACGAAGCACACAATTATCCAGGCTCCATGTTGCAGTAAAGAGTTTTGCTTAAATGTGCCAGATATTGTTAAAAACACAAAGAACCCTGTTCATAAACACCAGGCTTTATGCTGATCCAAAAGCCCGTGTTTATTTGTGTGGTCAATAGACTGCATATTTTAAGAATCATGTAAATAATAAAGTCAAACTACTTTATTTGGTATGAGTGAAATTGATGGGCTCAATAATGAGACACATTTGTGGACTGCTGTATCTGTACATATGCTACTGATGAGAAATAGTGACTGTATACATGTGAGAGAATTTATGGAAGCATATTTCAAAATTTACATATTCCATTCTGGAAAAAAAAAGTTCTCTTCTTTGCTTTGTGAATACAATTAGAAAAAAGAAATATTTTTTTAAATGACTGCAATGACTATTCCTTAGCTATTTTTCCAAGTAAAAAGCAACACAGCAGTCAAGACCAATCAGACCTGGAGTGGAAAATGTTTCTAACCATTAAATATAATCAAAATACTTGGATAATGTCTTAACGTCTTACATTGGGTGGGGGTGGGGGATGTAGGTAAACCTTTACTTCTGAAATGAAGACAATAGTGTTTCTCCCTACCAGAAAGAAATCTAAGCTTGAAAAAATCTTCAATCTCACTGAATAAAGAGTTCAATCATAACTAGTTTTCAGAATATGTACATGTTTTCTTGAAATGCTCCCAAATTTCTTTTTGATCAATAAATGGTTCTTTTGACTGAATAAACTTGGTTTTTCTCATTTTTGTTTTTGGGAGTATTTGTTTGTTTGTTTTTGGTATGCCCCTACTCTTCTGTCTATAGTACCTGCAACCCAAATCCAAAATAATGTTCACTACAGATAGCTGAGCCCAAGCCCAAGTAACCACCAATTGTCAACTAATTTTTTTAATGTGCTGAAACATGATTAAATGATTTTTTTTTCTGTTTAGCTTTAGGCAAAAGTAAGTTAACTCCTGTCCAAGTGAGGACTTATTCCATCATTGATTTCTGACTTTAAAAGCTATTGACGCTTATTTTTATAGGCTATATTTATTTTCCTCAGATAGAGCCAGAGATCAGTTGAAATAGACATATAAATAACTCAAAATTATTTTCTGATTTTCAGTAAAGCATAGCTGGTCATTTGCAGAACTATGCCCCTCTATCTAGAATGGAAACTTTTCACTTCTGCACTCAGAGGTAGGCATCTTCCCTTGATCACAGCACACTTTCTCTCAGAGCCCGGATGAGACCTCACAACAAAACTCACAAGTAGCTGTTACAGAGATGAAAGCTGGTAAAGGAGATGAAACCTCCTTGCTGACCTATGTGCAAATGGAAGTGAGCTTTTTTCACATGATAGGAAACATACAAAGTACCTTCTCCTTCATGTCACATTCTTTCAATAAACTGAAGAGAATGCTGTGAGGGGAACTTCAGGATTGAGAAATAGACCCTCCCCCCGACAAAAAAAAGATAAAAAGACCAAAAGAAAAAGAAGAAAAGATTGCACATTTGCACCCTGTGCATATTATCTGTATTGGCAAATCAATGCAGAATAGCAAGATGGTCAAAACAGAAGTTCTAAGTGCTCAGTGAAATCAGGATTGAATCCATATCCTCACAACTCACCAAGTTTCTACTGCTAAGTCATGTGGTGTATATATTGTGACTCTTGTCCTTGAACTACAATTCACAGGGGAGATTGTAGCATTGCTTTAAGTTGTAATTTTATGGAAGAGCTGATTAATGGAGGTCACAGACCAGATGAAATACTTAGCTTTGATTTGAGTCAACTTCACAGAGGATATTTTAAAGTATCAGACCAATACTAAATAAAAGCAGAAAACAGTACCTTGGATAATTGAAAGAAAAAAAATAAAAGAAAAAAATGGCAATTTCGGGTATATATTTTAAAAGTTAGTTCTAACTTGAATTTTGCTTATTTGCAGTCTTATGACTATACATAGATCTGTGTTAAAACAAGGCCAATATTTTAGAGTAACCTAGCAATGTGCATTAAGAAATCTATCTAAATCCTGATTAGCAATAACTGCTGCTTAAAATACTAGAATCCATTTTAGCATTCAACAATATAAATTATTTTAGTATTCTCAATATCTTTTTTAAAAAACCTCATAATATACTTTTTATAACCTCTTGTTTTAAATAGGATCAAATACATACTATGGTAGAAACAGAGATTCCAAATTATAAATTTGGTAATTTATACTAAGTTTTAAGAGATAAGAAGCTAGTTCTTTCCCAAATTTTAAAGACGGATAATTTGTTTTTTGTTACAGGGTCAACATTACCATCATTCAAGAAAAATATTTAATATAAATGAATGTAAAATATTAATATAAAATATTAATATAAAAGTTACTTTCAAGAATGTATTATTTAATCTATGATATTACTAAGTTATTTTCATAAAGCATTTTGTTCACTGTGATTCATTATTTTATTTGAAAAGTTAGGGTAATTTAGATTCTTCTAATATCTAAGTCCAGTGGCAAATATATTTATAAGTATTATCTTCACGTCAGTCCACGGAGCTAGAACAACAGTTCTGCCATGAAATGGGAGCCTGGAGTAAAAGGAATTTAAGTAAATTGAAGATGAATGGTTCCACTCATACAGTGATCAGTTATCTCCTTTCCAAATGAAATCTTAAATAATATTCTGTTTTACTTCAGTATTTATCCTCATACAGTTTTGATTACTTTCCTTTTTCCATTACTGCATTCACGCTTCTAACCTGGGGATTATTAATAATAAATAATTTGCTTCTATATCATTGTTCAGTTTTAGAATTGTGAATGGCTTACCTGGATAATGACTAGTTTTGTATTTGTTGCCAACCATCTGCAATGACCCTTATCCTAATCCTACATCAGAATAGGGGGGTTTGTGAAATAAAGGAGGAAGATGAAAAGTAATAACTTGTCTTATTTTTGTACTTACTTTGTGAATAGGGACTGTCTGGCCTAAGATCCAAGGTTTAGATGAACTTTGAAACATACAGAATTACATTTTAGAGTAGATTCTGCCAGCGCAACAGTGTTTCTTCCTATTGAGATGTACAGACTGTCTATAAGAAGTGGAGAGATTCTTTATATTTGCAGTGTTTGTGTGTTTTAAATCTCCTAAATTTTCTTTCCCAAACAAATGGAAACATACAGACGTTGCATTGTAAATGTGCACAATGGTGTGAGCTAACCTGAAATAATATGATCGTTGTCTGTGACTCTTTTTAAAAAACCTTCCCGTAGCAGCTGCTTCTGACTTCAGTTTTAAAACATTATTTCCATGCACATCCATGAATTATTTAGAATTCCTTAGTTTATGACACTCCTCTGCTCCTGCTGGTTACAAGATTGGTTTTGAATCATTGTCCTTAGAAAGATAAAGCACATACAAAATTGAATTTCATATGCACCACCCATGCAGGTTGAGCTCTCTAGAATGCTTTTACTTTCCAGATTGACCGAGTTGTTCAGCAAAGTGAGTACATAGTTCATTAGAATTTTAATGTAAAACCTTGTAAAATGAAAGTTTGGATAAATACAGTACCTATAAATAAAATGGAAAAGAATAAAGAATAGTTTCACATTATAAACATTATATTTGGAAACAGGAAAGTCCTCAGTTTTTATTTAATTAAAAGTCATCAAGGATGATCCAGCTCTCCAAAAAGTTTCCCACTTGTATTTTCAAGTTAACTAAAGTTTTATTCTAGTATCTTTTTTAAATATTCAAATCTGTTTTAGAAAATTTTTCTTTATTAATATGCAATAATCTCAATTTCTTCAGCAAAGAAAATGGTGTTAAAATGTCACTAGCTATCCAAAGGAAAAATAAAAATTTAAATCAATTATCGAAATATTTCCAACCAACATGATCACACACAGTCTACATTGTAGACAAGATATCTCAGTATTTGAGGTGAAGGCAACATTATTTGAGTGAAAAAGCACCAAGAAGCATGTGATGCAATCTGTCTTTCCAAACCAAACCTAGCTTTCTTTTCCATCTCTTTTTGCTATTGCCTTTTCCTCTTTTCTTGATCTTTTCTCCCCATAACTTCCTTCATGTCTCATTGAAGTTTTGATCTTCTCACTGCTAAACTCAAATAGGGCCTCTATGACCAAGCAGGTTTTTCTATTTTACTTGAATTTTCATCCAGATGATTTGCATCCTAGAGACACAACCCCATTTTTCAAAATAAGATCTGGCAACACTCAGCTGTGGGGTTCAATTGCAGATGCCAAAAATGCAAGGTGCTATGATGGAGTTTTATAGTGTCTAGTGGAAAAACTCGTAAGTGAAATTCTTTCTCCATCAACCTTCTTACATTAAAAGGGTCAATTTTTAAAAATAAACTCAGCTTTATGGAAGAATCATCAAACACAAAGGCATGGTTCCTTAGGGCAATGTGTCTCAGTTAAGACACATTTTTACAATTTGTTTCTATTCCAAACGTTTGATCATTTTATTATGTTTGAGGGAGTTAAAACTTTCTCTTCTGATGATTCTTGCATTCTCCAATAAATGTTGTTTATAAAAACTGTAAACAAATCTGACTGAATACATAAAATTAACATCTAAGAATATAGCCTAAAATAATCATTTCCAAAAGAATTTAAACAAAATGAAAGCAGATAGTTTTTTGGATTTATAGTAGAAAACAGGTCTTAGAGAATTTTCCTGTTAATACAGCTATGAAAAAGATACTCTGGGTATATTTTAAGAATGACACATCAGCTTCATCAATATTAGAATATAACAATATATAATATACAACTCTTTAGGACATTAGTAAATAATTAAATAAAACATAAAGGCTTTATTTTTAAATTTTTGCTCTTCATATTTTAATTTGCATAAACATTTTTAAGTCTTAATAAATTTCAAAGAATTCCATATGACACTCTAAAAATGGGTTTTAATATAAATATGAAGTTTTTAAAAGTACATGGATTTTCCTAATAGTTTTGAAAATCTTTTTAAGGATGTTCTTACTTTTATGGTTCACTGTTGTCAAAAACATTCAAATAATTTAAAATTTAGAACTACCAACTAGAAGATTAATAGGCTAGATATTTTAGTATTGATATTAAGTCAAAAATTACTTATTTGTTCTTTCAATTGCAGAATACAATACTATAATATTCTTAGGGAAATAATATTGGCAGTTTTTCTTGGTAGTGTAGACTGTTATGTTCCATGACAAGAGTACAAACAGGAAGCACAAAATATATTTTTCTAAACTAGCTTGTAATTCTTTTTCAAGAGCTAAGGCATACTTTGCATGTATAGTTCTCAGCTGTTTATTTGTTTGTTTTTTGGACAGGATATAGCAGTAACTTCCTACAATTTTAACTCATTTAAAAAATATGTTATTCCAAAAATCTTAATGGATAAAGATAAAACTAAGACTCATAGACACAAATAGCAGGAAATTTGAACACTATATATTTTTTTGCAAGGAAATTCTGCTTATTTTTTCCAAATGCCTTTGCAAACAAGACAAATCTCATGATAAACAAAATATATCTAAAAATAAATATCACACATTAAATAAGTAGTAGTTAATCCAAGATGCAATATTCTTCACCTTTTCTAAATTATTTGGAAACACTTTCTAATGTCAAGGAATAGCTCATTTATTTATACTTAGATTTAGATTTAGATAATGTTTTAAAAATGATAATGAACTTTTAGCCAAGAAATTGCTTAAGTAAAATTATATGACTTGTGACTAACACTGTGCTTTTGTTTTTAAAGGAAAAAAATACAGTTACGTTCATTGTTAGGATGTATTTATAGAGCATTTTTATTGTTAAGTTATGCTTTTAGAGCTTTAGGAACATTTGAGAACAATAATCAGTAGTGTGTAATGGTATTGTTAGTGGAGTCCTTTCTATTGAATTTTCAAGATGTTGTAAAATGAGATTATGTGAGTAGCACCTCTGGACACTTTTTCCCATCATTGTGTTGGTATCAATCGCTGACTTCCACCATTTCTCCGGGTATTAAATAGAAACACTGGTTCCCACTGCCTTGATTGGAGGGTTTATAATACCTGACAGAACTGATAACCCTACTGAGATTAAGCATTGTGATCTTATGAAAGCTAAATGAAATCTACAGCTCCAGAATGTGTCTCTAAGACAGACCTGAGAAGATGTGAGAAAATATCTTATTTTCATTCTTTCTTTATTCTGACAAAGCACTTCTTTCCCCAGGCAAATCTGGCTAAGAGAGACAGTGAGAAAACTCTGTGTCATAAGCTTCAGCCACAGTAGGGCCGCCATTCTACTGGCAGAGGTAACATCTGACACATGCCAAAGCTAATGCCTCATGCAGAAGGTGTGTTGCATGATCACTGTGTGTGGACAGATTGCCAACACATAGGATCAGTTTGAAATTGGCAGGGTTCAGCATGACTGGAAATTGAACTATGTTTGAAGAAGAGGTGTCTATGCTTGGCTCTGCTCCTGGAGTCATCTGTAACTATGGAAAAAGCCTTCTCACATTTACTTCTCAATTTCCCACACATTAAAAACATGAAATTTAACAATTATTGACTCTCCTCTATAAGGCCTTTCCAGGATCAGATATTAAAGTATCACATTATCTAATATATTTAGAATGGTGTCCCAGTTCGTGGGGCCTGGCTGCAGAGACCAATAAATCTGCAGCTAACCACGGACGTTTTAAAGATTTTTGCTGCATTCTTCCTATCCTTATCCTCCTTGGTCATGAGTGGTCACCATGACCAGAAGAACAGAAATTATATGCCCTCTGCTTTCCACTCCTGGATTAATCTTAAGAAAGGATCTATCTCTTAGTAGCCCTGAAAAATGCGTTGTCAGCAGAGAACCGCTACCTCTAACTGATGTTTTTCAAATACCTTTTCAGCTCTCATTGACTGTCCTTCCTTATATTGATCCCTCTTCCAAACCTACTCAATCCACCAGTATTCTCATTTATATAGAAGTTCAGCTGCTACCCCAGTTCCATGCATTACTGGGTGTGGTCTGGCTCAGGAAATCTTGTTCTCTTAAAACGTATAATATTTTACATTTCATTTTGATAGGGAGATATCATCTTCTAGCTGGCTCCTTGGAAGGCCAGAAGCTAAGGCATAAGGACCTGGTAATAACAATGTCATTACATGTCTTACAAGAAAATTTTTATTTTACCAAGTGATAGTGTCTTAAATCAAAGAATTTATTTTAAGGGCATTTTTTCTAGAAGCATATTTATGCTTTAAAAAAGCACAAATACAAGAATTTTCTGAAAAGAGATTTAGTTGCTGCAAAATTACAACGGATGGTGACAGTCTTATGCAACTCTGAGCTTGAAGTGTTGCATTTAATTCTCAGTCCCTTATTTTAAAAGCATTTACAAATCATAAGATATTCAGATGAATGTGACAGAATTGGGGAGAGGTCTGAAAATCAAACCATATTAGGAAGATTTAAAGTAACTATGGATGTTTTGTGTGGAGAATGAAAGACTTGAAGAGGAGATGCCCTATGATTTTTAATGGAGAGTCATATAGTAAAGGAATTTAAATTATTCAGTGTGGTTCCTAAGGACCATTGCATGTAAGTTGTGTAAAGAAAGATGCAGCTTTATATAGAGAAGAAAAATATATCAACTGGTATGTTAAATAGGAATCTTCTTCCTTATGAGAATATCTGGGACAGACATCAAATGGTTGCAATGAGCAAAACCTCATTCTAGCATAGCTTATTTTAAAAAGTGGATTATTGAAAAATAAAGGAGACATTTGCAGAACTCAACAGTGCAGTCAGGCTTCATGAAAAACAAAATAGTGTCAGTCATCTCCTCCCCCTTCCTCTTTCTCTCAGAAACCTCATGGTCTCTTCTCTCCCTTGCTCTCTTTAAGTCTGCTGCATTTATCTCTACAGAACGGATTAGCCTGTAAGAGCACTGGTTTCCCTGCCTCCTCCTAATTTTAACTTGCATGTGGCTCTGGTTTGCCAGAGCAGCAACAATATATCATCTTTATATTCCCACAGCATTTCAGTATCCAACAGCATCTCTCTGTCATTTCTGGGTCTTTGTAGTTCAAGTTCTCCCAACAAAATTTCATCAATTCCTTTTGAGTCCATTTACCCATACTTGCTCTAATTTGCTGTGCCAAGCAGGTTGGATGTACCAGTGACAAAATGGTCAAGACTGTCAGCCAAGTGCTGGGAAAGGGGGCACTACCATTTAACCAGCCAAGTATTTCCCGTTTTAGTATATGTACCCACCATTTAGCCCATTGCCCTAGCCAAAAATCTGAAAGTTATTATTGACTCTGCCCTTTCCTTCAATTGCCAAATCCCACCCTTCATAAGTCCTGACAATTCTATCCCCTAAATAGTCCATTGTTTCCCTAGACTTTTCATCTCTACTGATGCCATCCTACTCCAAGTCACCATTGTTTCTCAGACAAGATATTTTAAAGGACGTCTAAGTTGTGTTCCCAAGGTCATTCTAACACCATTCTCCACACTAAAGCTAGAGTTATTTTTTCAACCAATTCTGATCATGTTGTCCACTGTTTAAAACAAGGCTTGTCAGATCTCAGTTTAAAAACAAATATTGTTCAAGAACCCTGTTTTGTTCAAGACCAGGAGTTTGGGTCTTGCCATACTCTCCGGGCTCATCATGTACCACTTCATTTCTTGCTCTCAGAGCTCTAGGCCATAAAATTTACTTTCAAAAATAGAAATATACCAAAATTTCTATCCCCTCAAGACCTTTTACCTTGCTACTTCCTCTATCAGAAACACTTTGTTCTGCCACCCTTGGATTAGATAACTTCAACTCAGCCTTTGGATTTCAAATTAAGTATATTTATTCAGGGAGGTCACCTCTTTGAATGTTTTCTCCCACAGCAACATTCATCTTAGTTGAATTCGCTAGTTCAATGTCTAGCTTTTTCACCAGAGTATAAGATCAATGAAAGCAACTGCTACTGCCTTCTAGGCAACGGTAGTGTTTGACATAAAATATAACTCAATAAATATTTGTAGAATAAATGAATTAATGGTAAGCCTAGATCTAATACCAGGCATTCCAAAGATGTGAAATCCTAATTTTTTTAGATTTTTGGAGATGACGAAAAGCTCACACTTCTTGAAATCTCAAACCTTGATTAGGGAAGGCAAGACACTCTGTGACAACTTCTAAAATCAAGAATACATTTCTAAAAGGGTTAGATTATTTCTGCACAAAAAATAAAGGTAATAAAATTTTTATTTATGTTTTGTATAACTAAACATGGATATAAAGAGATATCAAATTCATGCAAGCAGAAAAAATAGCCAGTCTTAATTCTTTCAATAAATTTATGTATCATGGCCGGTCATGGTGGCTCATGCCTGTAATCCCGGCACTTTGGGAGGATGAAGCAGGTGGATCACGTGAGGTCAGGAGTTCAAGACTAGCCTGGCCAACATGGTAAAACCCTGTCTGTAGTAAAAATGCAAAAATTAGCTGGGCCAGGTGGTACACACCTGTAATCCCAGCTACTTGGGAGGCTGAGGCATGAGAATCGCTTGAATCCAGGAAGCGGAGGTTGAAGTGAGCCGAGATCGTGCCACTGCACTCCAGCCTGAGTGACAGAGTGAGACACTGTCTCAAAAAAAAAAAAAAGAAAAAAGAAAGAAAGAAAGAAAGAAAGAAAGAAAGAAAGGAAAGGAAAGGAAAGGAAAGGAAAGGAAAGGAAAGGAAAGGAAAGGAAAGGAAAAGAAAGACAGGTAGATTTATGTATCGAGTGCCTGTATAAGCTGGGAACTGTTCTAAATATTTTAGATATAGAGTGAAAAAAATAGAAATGAATCCCTGCCCTCATGGAGTTTACATTTTACTACATTCTAGTAATATAACATGGTTAATCAAATACACAAAAATGAAAAAAAATGAAAAAATTGAAGTATTCACCACACCTGGCTAAATTTTGTAAAACTCTTAAATATTTGTGAACTTGACTTACAAAGTGCTAGTGTTTTCTCTCCTATCTATGACTCTCCTAGGGAATCTCCTAGGTGTTTCAGAGAGACACAAGGATGTGGCTTTGGATAAATACTAGAGCAGAGGTGCATATAACCTCTGCAGATTTGCTGCTTATGGAGGTGTATGTCTAAAAGGTAAACATTGTTTGAATTTGGATAAACATTTCAAAATAATAACAGAAAGACTTAGATCCTCATAAATCACACACCAGATAGGAATAAATAAATTTTAGTGACCTTGCTCCTCTTCATTTCCCCTAACACCCAGCATTTACACTAAGGAGCAATGACAAAGCTGTGTAGCAGAGAGACTATGGAGAGAGCAGGGTCCCTGACAGTCCCCAGATCAGATTGGTCTTGGGAATACCTGAGATTTTAGATGCCAAGAGTTGAAATTAAGCCATGGAAAATGGGGTGATACGCTATCCTTTTAAATCTCTTTTGTTTTAATTCCAAGAGATTCTATGCTGGTGCAAAGCCAAACAATAGATTCCAGAAGAGCAAAGTTCACAGTACAATAGGTGTTCCAAAATGGATGTCAATGCAAAAGGAAATAGGGCCACTTAGAAAACAGAATGTTGCCTTTTGTCTTAAAAATTAAAGCCAAATTTAACTCAGAGAAGACAATTCTGAACATAAAAAGAGACCTGTGGCTTCATCAGTTTAATCATAACCCACAAATATTTCTAACAAAGGTCATCGATGCAATCTCTTATAACACCAAGAAGTTATTAATGAATTTATGCATTCATTTGACAAATATTTATCAGGTCCAGACTGTACATCAGGCACAGTTCTGGGTAATGAGGATAAATGGTGAATTTTTTTTTAAACCATGACCTTCCATAGAGCACAATCTAGTGAGAAAGATAAACATATAGCAAATAAATAAATATATGTCTAATATAATACTGGATGATAACATGCTATGAAAGAAAATATAGTAGTGTAAGAAGATAGAGTGTCTAGAGGTGGTATTTAAGATGAGGTGTGCAGATGTGGCCTGTCTGTTAAAGTGGCATTTGTGCTAGAGGGGAGTGAGCTACAGGGAGCGTGGTCAGAGAGGAGTCTGGAGAGGTAGCTAGGGTTCAGATCATAAGGGTACTGTGGGCCATGATAAGGTACTGTGGTGCATTGGACAAGAGTAATAGGAAATGGTGAAAGTAGTAAAATTCTGGTGGATAGATAGAGAGATAATGGAAGATAGATAGATCACTGATGGATAGGATATTATTTATAATATTATATTATATTTTATATCATTTATAATATCCTATCTATCTAATCACTGGTTGATGGGGTGTTATAAAGGTTCATCTCCTTGTCTTAATTCAGGACAACTCTAAAGAATTACAGAATTACAGTTACAGAATTCCTCTTATATCAGTTGAGGTCTTTAATATAACTGCATAAAAATTCAATTCTCCCTCTGTTCAATCTTGCTTCCAATGCCCCTCCTCCACACAAATGTTAAATTTGACAGCACCTTCTATAAACTTCTTACATGTAAAGCTCTTCATCAGAGTCTGTTTTCCAGGAAATCTGTCACTTGGTGCCAAGATTCGTCCAAGGAAGCACGCTCAAAAATGAAATTTTGGCAGTAGATTACTGCTGGCCGACTGGCAACGAGGACCCCATCAAAGGTATATAAGGAGAACGCCAATGATCACTGGTTTGCAGTAGTGGTATGAATGTTAAAATTTTCATGAGTTGTAAACTTGGATGGGATGCTGTGATAGGCAGTCTCTAAAACAGTCCCCAGTGATCCTTGCCTCCTGGTTTTCATGCCCTTATGTAGTTCTCTCCTGCACTAAACCAGCATGTTCCATATGCCTAATGGAATACTGCCAAAATAATGGTATGTGTATCAGTGCATTGAAGCTTCTGTATTGGCATCTTAGATCACTTTCTCTGGGGAGGAAGCCCCTTGCCATATCATAAGAACACTCAAACAGCTCTATAGAGAGACCTTGAGGCTTAGCTAAACAGCTAGAATATTTTGCCAGGTATGTAGTAGTGAATATTTATTTCACTTGAGTCAAACCTTTTAACAAGTACAGGCATGAATGACATGGAATGGAACCTCATGGCCAGCCCTGAGCTACAGACTGCCCAGCAAAACCATTCCTGAATCCCTGACCCAAAGAAACTATGGGAAATAGTAAATGTTTATTGCTATTTCAAGGCACTGATTTTGGGGGTGGGAGGGTTATTTGTTATGCAGTAATAGATAAATAATTGCATATATTGGTAGAAGAGAATATACTTTAAAAAGTGCAATATATCATAGGTTTGAGAAATATTGGTTATAAGGACTATCAAATTATATGTCTATGGATGTGGGCAATGGATATATTGGGGGAAGGGAAAGTTTTAAGTTATTCACCACTTAAAGAGTAAGTGTGAAAGTGAGCCTCCTTTGAAACTTAAAAAAAGATTCTTAGCTCCTGCTGCCAGAGGGCAGAGAAAGCTGAGGACTGGGCTTATAAGAGTAACAAAGCTCCAAAAGAGATCATTTCTGGAAGGCTAATGTAGGGACCCTACGTGTGAAGCCGTGGGATGATGGACTTGAAGTGGGGATATTGTGTTGATGCATGAAAACCTCTTGAATCTCCAGATTCTCCAGAGCTTTTTAGACCTGAAAAAGTGGCCCACCTTCCCTGTTCAAGGACAGTACTCTTCCCTTGTCTGAAAATTATGCATAGGTGTGTTTGCAGCACAATCCATCTGCCTCTCAGGATCTACCTCCCATTATGTCTTTTCAGGTAATACAGTAGGCCCCTCTTATCCATGGGGTATATGTTCCAACATCCTCAGTGGATCCCTGAAACCACAGATAGTACCAAACCTCATATATGCTAAGTTTTTTCCTAAACATATACCTATGATAACGTTTAATTTATAAATTAGGCACAGTGAGAGATTAAAAACAATAATTAATAATAAAATAGAACAATTATAATAATATACTAGCATCACTACTCCACTATTCTTTGGGGCCATTATTAAGTAAAATAATGGTTATTTGAACACAAGCACCAGGATACTACCACAGTTGATCTTGTAACCAAGAAGGCTACTAAGTGACCACCAGGAGGGCAGCATATGAAGTGGGACTATGCCAGACAAATGAATCATTCCAGTCCTGAATGGAACAGAAAGAAATAAAGTAAGATTTCATTACGCTACTCAGAATGGTGTGCAACTTAGTTAAAACTTGTAAATTATTTATTTTTGGATTTTTCTATTTAATATTTTGGGACTTCAGGTATCTGAAACCTTAGAAAGTGAAACCACGGGATAAGGGAAACTACTATAACTGGAATTGAGCCTCAACATAACCCAGTCAGGGAAGGGCTGCAGTCTGCTAAAGGAGGAAAGAGTCTGGGTTTCAAAGGCATGACAGGACCTAACCAACATATACCAACAGATGGCAGAGAAGTATGTACAAAATTGGGTTCTGAGGATGCTGGATTAAGGAGGGTAGAATATAAAATTGGATTAGGAAGAGTTGATTAACATGGAAACACTCAACTACCACATAGGACTTAAAGCCCTGGAAAATGACCTTGGGAGATGAAGCTAATACGTTGCTAAGATAGCTCTTGGAAGTTTGCTGAAAGTTATGGCCCATGCTAAGTGAAGTATATTTACCAGGGTATTCTGGCAGATGAGGAAGAATAAATAAAGAAAAGTTGAGAGTAATGGTCATGTGCAGTGCATACATTTCATGAAGGTAGATGATAAAGAAGTGCAGGTGAGAGGAGAACCACTACAACTGAGAAGTTCAGTAATAGCTGTCCTCTATAGGCCAGGGCCAATGATAGGAGATGTGTCCATAGAACTGTCCTTCCTGATAATAGTGGGGATGATACGAGCTGGAATAATAACAGAAGCAGCATGGTGGGAACAATTATTGCATTGAGGACTAAGGTTGAGGTGGAAGCTGACAGGACATATAATAGTTATTTAAATGTTTGCTTTTTTTTTTTAACCTTTTTTAAGTGAATAAAGTAAGCACAGATATGGAAACTGGGCAAGGGATGAACCATGGAGGATGACAATGGACCATTAAAAATTCAACCAGTCCTAATTGTGGCTGCTATACAAGATATGGTGTATTTGCTAGGGAAGATTAATAAAGCCTCAGATACATTCTATTATATATGACCACTAATCTGGTGAATGCAATTTTTTTCTAATCCTATTAGAAAGATCAGGAACAGTTCATATTCATTTGACACACACAACATCATTTACATATATTCTTTTCCTTGGGGCTATGTTAAATCTCCCATTTCCTGTCCCAAGGACTTGGACCATATGGATACTCTGAAGAAAATGACATTGATCTACTATATCAATGATATCATGTTAGTTAAACTGAATACATTGGAGACCAAGCTACAGATTCCTTCAGAGTCTATAGTAAACAATCCAATCAGTTATGAGGTTAGTATACATTCTAACCTGGACTAATGAACAGCATGATGGCTCTTGTTAATAATACTGTATTGTTTACTTGAAATGTCTTAAGAGAGATCTTAGCATCTCACCAAAATAAAATTTCAAAAGTAACTATGTGAGATGCTGGATGTGTTAATTAACTTGATTGTGGTAATCATTTCATAATATACACACATATCAAATCATCACATTGTGTACTTCACATATATACAATTTTACTTGTTAGTTGTACCTTGATAAAGCTGGAAGAGTAGAAGAAGAAAAAGAATGAAAGACCTAGTCAGCTGATGTTAGCCAGACTGCTCATCAGCAGCCCCAGTACTTGCACAATAGATGCATGAATGGTGTAGCCTGATGAAGGAATGGACAATCTGCATGGGACCAAAAGCCTGAGCTCTCCCTCACTGAAGCTTATCTAGCTATTTCCACTGTCAAATGTCCAGCTTGTGAGGAATAGAGTCCAACTTGTGTGCTCTTTATAGTATTGTATCTCAAGGACATCCATTTTAGTGGCAAGTTGACAATATTGGACCCCTTCTTCCTCGAAAGGGGCAGCAACTCCTCTTATACATGCATTCTAAGTATGGACTTGCATTTCTTGCTTGCAGGACCTCACCCACCATCCATTAGCTGAGAGTGCATAGAGTTTGATTACCAACACAGGATCCCACATAACATCACATTGGACCAAGGAACACTCTAGACTAAAGAAAGTGTGGTAGTGGACACATGGCCATGGGAGCCATTGGTTATATCACATACTGCTCCACCAAGCTGGCCTGATAGAATAATGGAATAGTGCAATTACAGCCAGCTTGGAGATGATAGACCGTGAAGATAAGACCCTATCCTTCATAAAGTAGGATACTTCATGCTGCAGTTATATAACCTAAACCAATGACCATTATATGGTTCTCTGTCTTTAATATTTAGAATACCTGGGTCCAAGACCCAAGGAAAGAAAACAGGAGTGGTCTTACTGCCATTACTTTTATTGACTTGGGGAATTTGTGCTTCCCATACCTGCAAGTGTAGGGACTGTAATACCTAAAGGGAAGTGCTTTCAGAAGAAGACATTATACTAAGCCTTGAGCTGCAGTTGCTGCCTGATCGCTTTGGTCTCTACATGTCAGGACACCAAGAGCAAAGAAAGAAATTACTATGCTAGCAGGGATAATTAACCTTAATCATCACGAGTAGAGAGAGTTGCTGTCATACACTGGGGTCAGGAAGGAATATGTTCAGTACTCATGTGATCCACCTGGGTGTCTCTTGATACTCCCTTGCCAATTTTGATGGTAAATGAAGAAATGAAGTAACCACAGACTGACAAAGGTATGGTGACAATGAGATCAGACCTCTTGGCAATGAGATTCTGGATCATCGCCATAAGATAAGTCATCTAAACCTTCATGTGCTAACCAAGGGAATTTAAAATGACAGAGATGGGAGAGAATGAGTATCAGTTGCAGACTCAAGACCAACTACAGTAGCAGTGTCTGATGTTCATGCCACTAACACTCTTCTTTTAAGTTTCCTCAGCAAAAGACATCCAACAGAACTGTGAAGGAGTTGCTCCTAGGAAGTGGATCCAAGAAATGCCAAGAATGGTCTCTTCTTTTTTTCTTTTTTCTTTTTTTTTTTGAGACTGGGTCTCACTTTGTCACCAGGCTGGAGTGCAGTAGCCTGATCTTAGCTCACTGAAGCCTCGACCTCCTGGGCTCAAGCAATCCTCCCACGTTAGCCCCCAAGTAACTGGGACTACAGACACACACCACCACTCCTGGCTAATTTTTTTTTTTTTTTTAAAGACAAGGTTCTGCCATGTTGCCCAGGCTGGTTTCGAACTCCTGAGCTCAAGCAATCAGCCCACCTTGGCCTCCCAGTGTGTTAGGATTACAGGCATGAGCCACCACTCCCAGCAAGAATAGTCTCTGTTGAATACCGTAGTGTGCTATCCATATGTCTCTACTTCAGTACTCGTCAGTCCTTCAAAGACATCCAAGACCATGCTTCCTCTGCAGCACCACTCCTTATCCAATGACCAGTAGATGCTGGAATTAAAGAACCAGACCCCTCGCCATGATTTGCGACAACTCTAAAGGCCTTCCCAGCTCCCGAGCTCTCCAGAAGACAGGCTGAGGTTTTTATTGTGACTGCATCATAGTTCAATTTCCTTCACTTCCACAGGTGTTAATTCCAAAAACAATCCCCAATAAACTTCCTGCATATAAGTCTCCATTTCTAAGTCTCTTTTTCGGGAATACCTGCCTACACCACAAAATTAGTTATGATGATGATGATTATTATTTTTATTAGGCACTTAGCATATTAATTTAATTCTACTTCCCCCAAACAAAACCGTAAGGTTACTATTAAAGTAAACCCATTACAGCCAAGGAAATTGAGACTTAGAAACATTAAATACCTTACCTATTGTCACACAGGCTATAACTGGTGGAGACAGGATTTGAGCGAGGTCAGCCAATTTCTCAAGCCTGTGAGGTTTTATGAGTGATCAAGTATCGCTGTCAGAAGCAATAGCATGAACAAAGATATGTATCTTTGAGCTTGGGGGAATGAGAAAAGTTAGGGAGAGATAAGTCTTAGAAAGACAGAAGAGTTCAAATTGGAATAAACCATGAATGCCACAGTCAATATGGATTTACCCAAAAATTGAACCAGTTCTGTAGAATTCTCCATTATTCTCATCCTGAAGAAGGAAAAACAGTATGGCTTATTGACAAGGATAAAGCTAATAGAAAAGTTACACTTGCACCCTTAATTCTGTTATATCCTTACCAGGTATGAGAAATGGCATGGGTAGAAGGAGAAGTGGATGGCAATAGCACAGAAAGAAATCCAAAACCCTCTCCTCAGGGATTATGGGGTGAAGGTGCCAGTCGTGGAATGCTGCACTCTTATTCTCCTGTGTTTATTCAGCCCTGGGGCTGAGGTTTGCCTTGGAGTTGTAACCTTTATAAGGGGTTTGCTTAATGACAGAATTATTCAACTGCATACCTCACCCCAATTAGAAAAAGGCTGTTTGGATTCTAATTGACCTTGACACAAGTCTGCTTAAAGAGATTCCCCAAGAATTATAGAGCTACTTTCAGAGTTTGACTTGGCCAGGAATATGAAATGTAACACGGTTTTTTGAATTTTCTGCAGTTACTATGAAACGACCAAGCCACAGTTATCAAACATGCTTTGTTTTTGTGTTATAATCACATTACAAATTGAACATTTCCACATGTGCAAGTTGGCAAATCTGAAATGAATGATTATGAAGATTATAATTACATATATCAGGTATATATGGCCAACATATTTTCACTCACACAAAAGCGTATTTTCCCTACTCCCTAGACATCCATGTATAGTGTGTTTATAGGATGTAAAACCATCATCCTATATATAAACCAAAAATGTATTTTTAAACAGTTATTGCCAGGTCAGGTGATAAGTTGACATAATATTTGGAAGGTGTAAATACCAGGAAGGGATAGAGATTCCTAAGCTAACCATGAGGAAATGACTAACAATAATAGGTTGAAATCAAGAAGAACATAATTTGGACTGAATATCAGGAGGAGAGAAAATAAGCTTCCTGGCTACAATAACTGTTAGGCTCTGAAATAATTCTTAAGGGAAGTAGAGCTCTCTTCCTTACCCAGGACTTTGGAAATGAGGCATGCATTCTTGGAGTCCCTTCTAACAAGCAGTTTTGCTTGGGGAGAGGAAGGAGATCTTTCCCATTTCTGTTTTCAGAGACTTGATATTAAGAAAAAAAATCTCAGAAATCTTTATGTAATTTCCCTTTAAATGTTCACCAAACCACCTTTGAGCATGATCCTGCATTTACCTTGTAGTGAACATTATGTCTCCTGTTCCTTCACAGCCAAGAAAAATCCATCCCATGGTCACACAGTTTGCAGCAACCAGGAATTATTTTCAGCTTAATCCTGAAAACCACTTGGTGGTCTTTCACTCGTCTGAGTACCTCTCCCAAGCACTGCAATAAGGAGTTCTCTAAGAATTGCAGCTAACTGCCTTAGTCAGGCGTACTCTCCTCATTTGTCTCAATCCTGCTTTTCCCTAGTTCACAGAGAAAGTGAAAGCCTAGAGTATGAACAACTATTAAGCTCCCTCTCCACCTAAAAATTGATCTGCATTCATAGTTTCCCTCCCTCCCTCCTTGCAAAGGCCAAGGCCCTCTTCACAGATCTCTGCACTAGATCTTAACCCCTCTTACCTCCTGCAGGGACTTGCTCTGTGAGCCACTCCACTCTTTTCACGCTCTCAAATACTCTATTTCCCCATCTCTTACTCTCTCAAGCATGTGTTTTACCTCCAAGTATGTAAATATGCTTTTTCCATCTTTTTTCTGGGTGGGGATGCTTCTCCAGTCAGTTCTCTAGAAGGTAGAGCACACTGCTAGTGGGCATACCTCAAGCCAAGGAGTGGCCATAGGTTGGGTGTTAGCAGGGAAAGAGGTGTGGACAGAGTTTGGGTTTGTAGCTGCAGTGGTCACACACACAGGTGTGTATACAGAGTTCCTCACAATATAAGGTTTACTGGGATGGGAAGAAAAAGGAGGATCTTCTGTTGGAGGTGCAGGGTATTCAGATTGACCTCTCCAAGCAATCATATTCTAGAGCAGAACTCTGGAATGCAAGAGTTTGAAATTCAAGCCTTCCAGGTGATTACAAGGTATATTTATTAAGTTGGGAGTATAGAACACATTTAACGGTTCATTCTACTGGTTCCTAGCTTTGAGATGGGGTAAGTTTGCCTCCATTCATACTTTTGCCTTGGGCCCTGGAAATACAACAGGTGGGCTTTCTAAAGCTACCATAATCTGGCTTATTTACCTCTATCTTGCAACCCCTATTGTTAAAGTTATCGATAATGTTTTTCTGCTTTTGTCCATTTGACACTTGACCAATCCCTCCTCAAAACTCTCCTCTCTCAGTGTCACATGACCGTCCCAGTTTTCTCCCTTTTTCTCTGCCCTTTCTTATTTGTCTTTCTTGGGTGCTTAGTGTGTCATCAGTCATTGAAATAGTAGAATTTCCCAGAATTTCTGTTTTTGGGCGTGATCACCACAGACCTCTCTCCTAGTGGGAGCTTTCTAGATTCTTAATCTGATCATATTCTGGTACTGTGAAACTCTACAGTGGCTCCTCATGATGGCCTGCAGTATAAATCCACACTCTTCTCATCAATTGAGGGATTTATGATCATCTGACTTCTCCAGCCTTATCTGCTACTCCCTCCCCATATGCATCCAACTCCATCCAAACTGCAGCTTCCTGAGGCCAGCATTTTCTTTCATGCTCTGGGCTGTTACCCAGGGGTTTCTTTTTCCTAGAATATGCTTCCCTCCATTGTCTGTCTGGTTAAACTATACACCATCCTTTGGGGATCGTCTTATCCATGTCTGCGAAGCATCTGGAGACTTACTTGGGTAGAATTTTGTGTGTATGTTCACAGACAGTTTCATAAAGGCTTCACACTTTCTCCTTTGTTAGGGGAAATAAAAAATCCATAAACTCCTCCTCTCCCACCCTCACAATGAACAGTGAGATATATTTCCTTCTAATGTATATGCTAACTTTTACAAGATTTTAATTTGCAGCTTATAAACAATTCTGTTTTCAGCACTTTACCATGATATCATAAGAATTTTTCTATGTTATCTTACGGTAGCATAGCATTATAATTGTCTTTAAAATACATTGCTAAAATGTTTTTGCCAGCAACATAATATGATCAGACCTGTGATTTGAAAAATAAATCTGTTAATGATGTAAAGGGCTGATGTGTGAATAGACTGGAACCAGGAAACCAGACAGAAGTCTATTTGATCTGCCACGCTAGAGCCAGGGAGGAAAAGGAAGAAAAGGAAGACACTGGAACAGATACAAGAGAACTTTGTGAGGAGGAACTGGCAGACCTCAATGAAAGATTCCATGCGGCAGAAAAGGTGGAGACAGGTATCTCTATTAGATGATGCTGTGAACCAAACTGCAGAGGAAACATTAAGGAAGGTAGTTTTCTAGAGAACAATGAATTGAGTTTCTGCATTAATATAACCATTTGGGGAGTCTTCATGAAGACAATAGTTGTATGATTGATATTTTAATAACTATGAAAAACAAGTTAGAGGAAATGTATCAAATATATACATTTATGTCAATGGTAAGGACTGTCAGGTAGATTGGAAAAGATTAAGATATTCTTAGGTTAAGTATTAACTCCGGGAAAACAAGAGTTAATAAAAAATAAAATGTAATGCATTAGTGATTTGTGAATAATATTTATATAATCATATGCAAAATATATTTATTGTCATAATTTTTAAACACTTAATTATGAGTTATTCAGTAATTGTTATGTAACTGTATTGGGAAGACGGGAGGAAAGAGTGTGGAGGGATTGCATAGGACAACTAAATTTTTATTTTCCATAACAGGAATCTGAAGAGAGTATCTAAAGATGAAACCAATGAATAAATAGCAATATAAGAACATTATTTATAAATGACTAAATACCTAAAAGGCCTGAAACTGAATGCACATTGAAGTAGGAAAAAGGAATAAGACAAGAAACTAATGGATTTTAAAAATATTTATTATAAAATATGTAAAATAAGTTGACTTTTAAAACTTGTTAGTAATGAAATAGCAAGCAGATTAAAGGTAAAATGCTATATTTACTTGTATGCATACATATACGTTAACGTGTTTTAAAGCACAGTTAGGAACATAAATCATAAGTGCCAGCTCAATCAATTATCATAAAATAAACACACCCATGTAACCATCACCTAAATTAAATGGAACATAATTAGCACCCAGAAATTCCATCTTAAGCTCTCTGTATCATTGGTCCTTCCCTCCTATGCAAAAGTAACCACTATTCTCACTACTGTTATCATAGATTAGTATTGCCTTTTTAAAACTCAATTCAAGTTGAATAACACAGTATGTATTCCCTGCATCTAAATTCTTTCACTTAAAATTGTGTTTGGAAAATTCATCCATGCTGTTGCATGTAGCTGCAGTCATTAATTTTTAATGCTATACAGTATTTTCCTATATACAAATACCATAATCATTGGTTTACTCATCTATTCTACTGTTGATGTATACTTAGTGCTTACAGTTTAGAGCTATTAAGGTTGCTGTGAATACCTTTGTATATGAATTATGGTGCATATATGTACACATTTCGGTTGAGTAGCTAGATCATATGGGATAATATATTTTCAATTTTAATAGATAACATTTAAACCATTTTCTAAAGGGATTATACCAATTTATATGCCCACCAGAAATGCGGGAGGGTTACCATTCCTCCACATCTTACCAACACTTGATATTGTCAGTCTTAATCTTGTAAGTCTGGTATGTGTGAAGCAGTAACTCACTGAGGCTTTTTAATTGGTATTCCTTGATTTCTGATGAAGTTGAATATTCAGATATCCTCTTGTGTGAAATGTCCGTTTATGTATTTTGCCTATTTTTCTATTGAGGTTCTCTATCTTTTTCTATTGAGGTTTTCTGTCTTTTTCTTATATACCTTCTCTATTAAAGTCAAAGATATTTTGACTATATGTTATCTTAAATTTTTGTCTTTTACTTTTACATATAAAATTAACCTGGAATTGATTTTATTTTTTGGTATGGGATGAGGTAGGTATCAATGCTACCTAAATTAATTTGTAAAATTAATGAATCCCAGTTAAAAAAACACAAGTCAATAAGACTTTGTGAAACTATATAAGCTGATTTAAAAATACATTTTAAATGAACAAGTGATAATACCCAAGAAATTCTGAAATTTTAAAATAATTGTAGGTTGGCTCATTAGTTGTGCAGAATGTTCACTGGACAGTTTTGGAGGGTGAAGGAAAGGGAGGTGTCATTAAACATATAATAAAATGGTCCTGAGAATGAGCTATGTACAACATACATAATTGCACAGAAAAGCTCGAAAACCTATAAAACCTATTATAAGGCTATATTGATTAAAACTGTGTTACTGGTTTATCAGTAGGTTGATTGGGTAATGAAAAGAGTGAAGGTCACCAAAATAAACCAAAATTTATATAAAAATCTAATATAAGGGGGACATTTCAAATCAGTGGTAAAAAGACCAATTATTATTAAATAATGTTTAGGAAACTTAACAGAATCTCTGCCTTGTAATTGTACCTTACAACAAAACAAACTTTAGATGGAACAAAATAGAAATTTAAAATAATCAGTGTGGATCATTGGTCTGTACATGAGTAAACCTCAAAAGGGAAAAGACCGATTAATACAACTACAAAAATACACAATCTTCACAAAGTGAAAACTAAAAAAAAAAAAACCAAAATAAAAACAAAAGCTAACACAGTTATAATTACTATAACAATTAAAGGCTATTTCCTTAAGTAAAGACCTCCTTGGAAAACAAAACCACCCAATAGAAAAGCAGGCAAAACGTAGAAAGAGGTAACTAAGCAGACATCTTATAAATATTTTTTTAAACCCTGATGGTCTTAAAATATATGAAAAGATTCACACAACCTTACTCATAATAAAAAAAATGCATCATATTTTATCATCTTGGATTTCCAAAGATGCAAAAAAAGAGAAGCTGGATTATTTGGTGTGGGGAAACAAGCACCCTCACATACCAATGGTGGGAATGTAAACCAGTGACAAATCTTTAGAGGTGCATTTATTGCCATAATCCTTGACCTTGCAATTCTATGACTCTTTACCAAGATATTAACTAAACTACTGTTCCCTATAGCAAAATATTAGAATCACCCCAAACGTCCAGTGGTAGGAGACTAGCCAATCAAATTATGATACAATGGAATATTATGTACTTGAAAAAAGAGAAGTGGAGAAGGAGAACAAGAAGAAGAGAGTTTTATTTGAATTTATATGCAGTGATCTCAAGTAAATTAAATAAAAAATTAAAAATATATAGTATGCTGCCACTTGTGAGAGAAATAAAAGGAGTAATACACATATCTTCTAGAAAAATATTGAAGAATCTTATAACAGGATTTGCATATTTGAAGGGGAACCAAGTTGCCAAGTGAGAAAAGGAAGCTCATTTTTTTACTATACTCTTTTAGAACTTTTGAATTTTTACCAGGAGCAGATACTACCTATTAAAAAGATGAATGAAATACTTAATAAAAATTAAAAAGATCGGGAGGCTGAGGCAAGAGAATCACTTGAATCTGGCAGGCAGAGGTTACACTGAGCCGAGATCATGCCACTGCACTTCAGCCTGGGGTACAGAGCAAGACTGCTTCAAAAAAATTTAAAAAGAAAAATATAATGAGGGATGACAGTGAAACTCAACTGATTATGGCTACTATTTATTGAACATGAATTCACACTAAATTCTTCATGTGCAACCGATGTTTGCATTTTTCCCCAAAACTATTTGGTAGTTATTGCTATCCCCATTTCACAGTTGAAGAAACTGAGGATCAAAGAGAAAGTAACTTACTATGGTCATGTATTAGTTAATAACAGAAGCATATTTCTTACCTGGGTGTGTCTGTTTCAAACCATGTGCATTTTGTACTGTGCTTCCTCTTGCTATGACAAGTTTATCTCACATAAATGGAGATTCTCTTTAAAGCTAACTTGTTAATACCACATCCCACTGGCCAACTGCTAATCCATCTGTCATTTCACTTGCCCTCTGCATTCCCTCTCCATCCTTTCATACTCACACAAACTTGTGTACATACAAAAATGACTGTTTGGAAAGCAACCACCTACCGTGAAGTGACCCAGAACTTTGCACCATTCCATGGATAATTGTAGGAAACCAACAAATAGTTTTCTTGTTCAAGACATATGTAAGTAATTGGTCAAAGTTAAGTGGCATCCATCCTATTCTGCATAGCTGGACTGTTCTTGCAACCCTCAACCCTTGCATTCCTCTGCAAAGTGTTTTGTTTATACAGGCAAAATTCTAAGCACATGGATATATCCTAGGCTGTCTTCATGATCAGAATCCAAATGTTCAAAAGACAAGCAGCAGGACACAGTTAATAGAGAAAAATGGAATTGCTGGTTAATCAGTGGAAAAGTAAAATAGCATTCCTTGTCATCAGGATGGAAGAGTGATTGAGTGCACAGCCTTTGGAGTCAAATATACCTGGGTGGATTCCCAGCTCTTTAATGGACCTGCTGTGTAGTCTTGGGTAAGTTTCCTAACCTCTTTTGCTTCCATTTTCTAGATGAGAAAATGGGAATGATAATACTGCCTATCTCACAGGCAGGATTGTTGTGAAGGTTAAAAAACAAAGAAGTGGAAGAAAAGCATTATCCTCAGTGCTGGGTGCATGGTAAGAATTCAGTGAATGATAACTATTGTTTTAGGTAATATTAGGCTATGTTGCAGGCCAAACCCTCAATTAGTTCTACAGTTCATATTTCAAATGAGACACTTTTTTGTGTTTTCTACAACTTGTTCCCTGGGTATCTGGTCTCCTTGACTCTACTCCCTCACCACATCTATCAGGGTGTCTGCAGATCTTTACATACTGTTCCCTTTACCTGCTACACTTTCACCCAGATCGTTCATGGAGGACTTCTTTCCAACAATGAGGTCTCTACATGAATGTCGTCTGCTCAGAGAAGCTTGCCGCAACCAAAATTTCATCCTTTCTTCTATCTCCAGAGCCTAAAATGGTGCTAAAGAAATATTTGCCCTTTAAAATACTGTGCTACACTGCAAAATGTCATGAAACATTAAAATATAGCCTGCCAAACAATTTTATTGTATGCTAAGTGACTGCCATCTTCAGATATTTTTCTCTCATCATCATAAAGCCAGTGGTTTCCTATCATTTTCTTGATAATGAAATTTAAAGCAAAGAGTTGACTGATTTTTCCTATTATATTTTAAGGAATGGGGATACATTTGAAGTACGTGAAAGAAAATTGTTCTCATTTTAATTTTTCTTAAGTTTTTCATCACACACAAGGAAGAAAGTCTCAAATTAGAGCTAATATTTCTTTAACCTCTCTCTAACACTTCATAATATCCCCTTTTAAAATAAAGAACAAGTAGACAAAAAGCCCACAGTCAGGCAGGAAACAGTGTGTATTAATCAGGATAGATTAGGTTTTTCTGTGGGCAAAAGACACATCCAATGTCTCAGAGCCTAAACTGAACAAAAACACATTTCTTATTTACAGTACATGCCCTATATGGGTTTGTATTCAGGATGAAAGCAGGTATGCACCACAGTCACTTAGAGACCAAGGCTGAGGCTCCACCATCTTAGAACTGTGTCATCTGAAACCTGAAGCTTTTTTCTTTTTCACATTTCACATTCTTTTTCACATTCCTCATAGGAAGAGGGTAGAGAGAATTGTGCAATGCAATTAAATTATTTGGACCAGTAGGCCGGGTGCAGTGGTTCATGCCTGTAATCCCAGCACTTTGAGAGGCTGAGGCGGGCGGATCACCTGAGACCCGGAGTTCAGGACCAGCCTGACCAACATGGAGAAACCCCATCTCTACTAAAAATACAAAATTAGCTGGGCATGGTGGTGCATGCCTGTAATCCCAGCTACTCGGGAGGCTGAGGCAGAAGAATCTCTTGAACCTGGGAGGCAGAGGTTGCGGTGAGCTGAGATCGCACCATTGCACTCCAGCCTGGGCAACAAGAGCAAAACTCTGTCTCCAAAAAAAAAAAAAAAAAAAAAAATTACTTGGACCAGTAGTGTGAAATGTCATTTCACCTAATGACAGAACATTAGACAGAACTAGTTAGTTACATGCATCTCCCTAACAAGAATGTGTACTTTTCAATATGTAGTAACATCGACCACAAGTACAGATGGTCCCCAACCTATGATGATTCGATGTCGCTGTGGTGCAAAAGCAATATGCACTGAGTAGAAACCGTACTTCCAATTTTGAATTTTGATCTTTTCTCAGTCTAGGTCACAACCACAAGTGTAAAGAACCTATATGCTATACAGCGTACTGTGTTGCCAGATGAGTTTGCCCAGTTGTAGGATAATGTAAATGTCCCGAGTATGTTTAAGGGAGGCTACACTAAGCTATGGCGTTTGGTAAGTTAGGTGGATTAAATGCATTCTCTATTTATGACATTTTCTATTTACTATGGGTTGATCAGGATGTAGCCCCATCATAAGTTAAAGAGCAACTGTATCTCACTAAAATCTAATAATATTGTAGTTTTTCATTGTGCATATTTCTATTATTAAGTTATATTTATAGCAAGTAGTTTTCTATTTACATGTTCTTTTCAAATAAAATTATCAAGCTGTAAAAAATGAATCAAGACAAAGAAATGTTAAATAAATAATGATACAAGTGGCTTAGAGATAAGGCAAAAGTTGTGTTGCTATCTAAATCATTAAAATGTGGGGCTCACTGTTCTTAGGTGAGATCACACAACTAGTTTGTGGCAAAAAGGATAAGACTGCAGATCTCTTTGACTCTACATCTGTGCCTTTCCAACATTGCTGTTGCCTTTCTAAGAACTGTGGTACCCAGTAAAGCCTATGCGATAGTCCTAAAGTGCTTCTGAATGCTAACATGAATGAGAGCAATTCCACTTTCTCTAATTATTCTTTTTTCTTTTCTTTTCTTTTCTTTTTTCTTTTTTCTTTTCTTTTTTTTTTTTTTTGAGATGGAGTTTCTCGTTGCCCGGGCTGGAATGCAGTGGCCCAATCACAGCTCACCACAACCTCCGCCTCCCAGATTCAAGCGATTGTCCTACCTTAGCCTCCTGAGTAACTGGGATTACAGTGATGCGCCACCATGCCTGGCTAATTTTGTATTTTGTATTTATTTTATTTTATTTTATTTTAGTAGAGACGGGGTTTCTCCATGTTGGTCAGGCTGGTCTCGAACTCCTGACCTCAGGTGATCCGCCCACCTCAGCCTTCCGAAGTGCTGGGATTACAGGCACGAGCCATCTCTAATTATCTTTAACATTTTGTACCTTTGGATGGTGTTTTAGGAAAAAATGAAATGACCCAGCAACTACTTTTTAGTTAGTTATACACAAAAATTATTGGACTTAGAAGAATATGAACAGAAAATTTTTAATTTTAAATATATGCAAGAACAGTAAAAAAAATGCCACCAATTTACCCATTTAAATAACAGTTGACACTAAATTAGTGATACTAATGGGGAGATGCTTTTTCATAAAGACTATTTTTCTCTGTAAAGACATTTGGAAGTAAACAATCTAAATCTTTAGGTTTTAGTCAGTGTGTTTTGCTCTGAAGAGGTTTACAAAGCCATGGGTCCAATTGAATCTTCCTACTCCTACTATCCTAATATATTCACTTATTGAAAATTGTCCATTGAGATTTCCCACTTATCCTTCTGTTACTGCCTTTTTATTCTGTCAAATTGAAGACCTTAGTCCTTAATTTCATCTTTAGAAAGTGAATGTTGATGAAAGAACTGGTCCTTGATAAAAACAAAGCAAAGCAGAACAAAACAAAAATGAAAGCTGTATTCTTCTCTCTCCACCTATGGCACCTTCTCCCAGCCCATGAAGACAGATTGTTCAGATAGCTGCCACCATCCTCAGCTTCTTACAGCCCAGTCTTACCCGCTCAGGGAGGGCCTCAAATCTGTCCCCTTACATCCATTTTCATCCTCTTTTGGCCTCTTAAAAATACGTTTCCTCCCATAACTATCACGGAGAAAAGGATCAGATTCACTACTGCTGATTGAAATCACTTAATATGTCATCCGTCATAAAATAATATATTATTGTTTTAAAGGAAGCGCATATGATTATCACAGACCAGGATGACTTCAACGGTGGAGGTAAGGACATATTTTCTGACAAGGTCACGACACTAGCTGGCCTCCTGCTAGACTCGTAAATGTTGCTTCTTTGGGAGATCTCTGATTCTTTTTTTCTCCTGATTTCTTTAACCTGATTTAAAGATACTGCTTCCTACAAGAAATGCTTGGAAGGAGCTAAAACTTTTTATCCTGCAGGGAAATAATGGAGAGAAAGTATTGAAAGTGAGCTTTGCCTTCTGAGATGTCAAAATAGGGCAGAATTTTTACATAAGATGCTTTTAACACTTCTTTCTTGCTTACAGGAGCTCAGTACTATTTAGTTGGTTATTTCTGTTCATCACTATTAGTTCATCACCATTTCTGATAAGTAGTTAGAGCTCCAAACAGGAACGAAATTGCTATGAATCAACATGTGGGAAATGGATAATACACTCTACTTTTATAATATGGACAATACGTTTGTTGCCATTAAGACATATTTTCTTTCATTTGTGACACATGAAAACAAGCTGAAGTTGAGTTTGGCTTTTGTGGCATAGAGCCAATCTGAGCACATTTGGAGGTAATCTAACCCCTGAACTTATCACAGAAGTCTTTGACCCGACCTCCTTTGTTGGATACCAGGATTTTACCCCACTCTGCTCATAACCCACTCCTCACTGTAGTGGCCTAGAAAGAAGAAACTTGGGTTTGGACTCCAAATCAGCTATGTGATCTTGCACCTTAGACAAAACCACCATCCCTCTTTTGAGATCTCACTGTGTTACCTGCATAATGAGCAGGTTGGGCTCAGCCCTCCCTCACAGTGCATGATTAGAAGGCTCCTGTCACTCTCACACACAAGATTTCTTTTTGTTCTCTTTACGTAATTTACTCTTTGCTTAACTAATTTAAAAGAATTTGTTTGTTTTTGTAAAGTTTGTCTTATTAAAAAGCCACACATTCTTTTAGATAATGTAAAAATGCAGACAAACAACAAGAATAAAGCAAATGAAATTCACGCATAATCTTGCCAACCAGTAAAATGTTACACGATATAGCTTCCAGATATTTGTAACTTGCTTCTTCAGTTAATAACATATCGAGATTATCTGCTCATGTACTTAAACAGGCAGACAGCATAGTTTACTTTGCTGAGTCTCTTTCACTGACTACTTTGTAGATAATAATTATTTTATTATTATCAATGTTTTAATCAACATCCATGTTCGCAAATCTTAGTATGTAATGCTAACAAATTTTTAGGATAAATTCCTAAACTGAGAATCTCTTTTTCATGGGTTATGCTCATAAAAAGAAGTATGTTTTTAATAAAACAAGAGTAATTCATTCTTATTGAAAATATCAAATAGTCAAAAATGTATAATATAAAAAATTACCCACTGCGCTCCCTAGAGGTAACCCTGAATACTAGTTTGGTATATGTCCTTTTAGATAATTTATCTATTTATTCATTATTTAATAAAATGTATAGAATAGACACAATGTGCCATAGTAGTCACTGGAGAAACAGCATTGATCAAAGTAGATACAGTTAGTTCATTCATGGAGCCTAAGACATTAGCAATAGAGTTCTTAAATAATACACTAATATCTATGTATACAATTACAGATTGCAATAGGTGCATTGAATGTGTGGCAAATTGTTTGATGAGAGACACAACAGGACTAGTTAATTTACACTAATAGGTGAGAGAAAGTGAGAAGATATCAAGGAATGTTTCACTGAAAGACTAACATGTACATTAAAATCTGAAGAATAAACTAAATTAGCCAAGTGAGAATATAGGGGATGACTGGAGGAGTGGGATTCTGGATTGGAGGAAGATAGGAGTGCTCCAAGTTCACACATATACTGTGCACAGTCCTTGGAAGTGAAATTGAATTTGGTGACTGAAAGTAATCCGGTAAATCTGAGAAAGGCAGGTAGGGAAAGACTAAACAGGTAGGCAAGAACTAGGTCATGGGGTGCCCTGGAGGCCATGTCGACCTGATGATATTCATTTGAAGAACAATAGGGAGCTATTGGAGGCTTTCTCCATTAACTAGGTATGTATGTCCAGTTTAGGCAGTTCTATGCCAGATATAGTCTGTTGGTAACCAGCACCATTTCCCTATTCCACTGTATCTTAGGGGCCCTGATGAGCCAAATCTTCACCCCCGACACTCTCTTGCTACCTGGTTTCCAGTGAGGTACCATGGAAAGCAGTTGAGGGAGGTAAGAAGGCAGGAGGAGGGGTGACTTTATCAGTAATAGTGACAGGTAAGTGAAGGCAATCAGTGGTTCCAGCAACTGCAATAAGGGCAACATCCAGGCAGCAGCAACAGCAGCCACACTCCTGTAACTCCGTGGGGAGTGGGGCCCTTAGTTATTTCCTGGTCTCTCCTTTACATCTTTTTCTTCCTTTTGTTCTCCTAGCCCTTCCAATGCCCTTGAATGCAACCCTCTGCATTAAATCCTTCTTCTCTGCTTAAAATATTTAGAGTGGTTTCTGTTCTCCTTTCTAGATATTGATTTATTGAATGCTTTTGATTTAGACAAAAGCTTTAGTTTCTTCCTGACCATGTTTTTTGCATACACCCCCAAAGAAGTTTTTGATTTAGACAAAAGCTTTAGTTTCTTCCTGACCATGTTTTTTGCATACACCCCCAAAATGTCTTTATGAATCAGTGTGCTTTAATTCTCAGTAACACTTGGCTACTTGGCTACAGTTTCATTGTGAGTCTTGCAGAGTCATCAGTAAAATTAATAACTGAAGCATTTAAAGCAAAATAATTCTTCAAGAATTCTCTAAGACAATTAAAGAACTGTAATGTTTTAGGATTACAGGTCCTTCTGGAGCAGTTCTAATTTTGTATGTGCTATCTATGTTATCCTTCTACCCCTGACATTAACAAATTATGTGCCTGGCCCTGAAATTATTGGCCCTTATATATGTTAGTTTTCCAGTGATACAGGTGGTATGGATATTTGCTGTTTTTGATGTCCATAACTTATTCCCACTTATTTGTGAGGAGCCTCTCTATATGACTGTATAGGAACTAGTCTTTCCTGCCCCACACCTTCAGGTGGGATTAATGGTGCTCTTGATGGTGCTGGGATCTCAAGCAGGGCTAATTTCTTACTCTATTTCTAAAATTTAAATCTGGACACAGAGGGACCAAAAAAAAAAAAAAGACTGAAAATGATGACAATTGATGCATCTTGATGATAGCAGCCCAAGGCTACCTATTGGTTCTTGCTCTTGCCTATCCACTGGTTCTGGGTTGTGTATGAGGCCTGGTTTTCCAGATTTCCCTTTGATTGTGTAAGCTGTTCCACATCCACCTGATAATTTGCTTCTCTCCTTGAGCTGAATAGAATTAAATTCTTTCTGTCAAAAGAACCATACAAACAGAGTGGGATTGTATTATTTTTTCTTTGTCATTCGTGGTAAAATATACATAACAAAGATTTTTATCATCTTAAAATTTTAAATGCACAGTTCAATAGTAGTAAGTACATTCACACTGTTGTGTAGCCAATCTCCAGAACTCTTTTCATCTTGCAAAATTGAAATTCTATACTCATTTACAACTTCCCATTCCCCACCTCCCCAAGCCCCTGGCAACCACCATTCTACTTTCCTATGAATTGACTGCTCTAGGTGCCTCATAAGTGCAATCACACGTTATTTGTTGTCTTGTTTTGTCTTGTTTCTTGAGACAAAGTCTCGCTCTGTCACCTAGGCTGGAGTGCAGTGGCACAATCTCGGATCACTGCAACCTCTGCCTCTTGTGTTCATGTGATTCTCTTGCCTCAGCCTTCTGAGGAGCTGGGATTACAGGTGTGTGCCACCACGCCTGGCTAATTTTTGTATTTTTAGTAGAGACAGAGTTTCGCCATGTTGACCATGCTGGTCTTGAACTCCTGACCTCAAGTGATCCACCTGCCTCGGCCTCTCAAAGTGCTGGGATTACAGACGTGAGCCACCACGCCCAGTGGCATTATTTGTTTTTTTGTGACTGGCTTACTTCACTTAGCATGATGTTCTCAAGGTTTATCCATGTTACCTCATGTGTCTGAATTTCCCTTATTTTTGAAGCTGAATAACATCCCATTGCATGTATATACCACATTTTGTTTATCCATTTATCCGTTGATGCACACTTGGGTTGCTTCCACCTCTTCACTACTGTGAATAATGCTGCTATGAACATGAGTGTACAAATATCTCTTAGAGACCCTGCTAATTCTTTTGAGAGTATACCCATAAGTGAAATCACGACTTTTTGAAAAACCACTATACTATTCCCTATAGTGGCTGCACAATTTTATATTCCCATCAACAATCCAAAGGGTTCCAATTTTTCCACACTCTCACCAGTGATTTTTAAAAAATATTAGCCTATATTCTAATGGATGTGAAGTAGTTCTCTTCTTTTTTGAAATACATGTTGCACCAAGGACAGCCTCTTGTATCGACAAATGGTTATGTGGAATATAAGGAACAATTCAATACTAACCCAGTTCTCTTGTGGAATAGCTGTCCAGTTCACTAAAGTCTCTTCAGGGCTCCTGGACCCAATTTGTTTGGTAAGTTTCTTCCGTTCTTCCCACTTCTCTCTGTATTCCTTCCATTCATTAAGTTTCTTTAAGCCTGGAGAGAATGAAATGAGAATACTTCTTAGCTGCATTTGCTTTCTCTTATGATGAGTCTGCTAATCATTTCAGAAAGGGCTTAAGTCTTTCCGTGTTAATACATTCAAAATGTAGGTTTTGGATAATTTTTTTTTTTTTTTTTTTACAAAAAGAATAACTAAAGAGGAAACTTAAGCCACCTGCTAGGAATTTGCAAACAAGGTAACTAAGGCTCTTATTAAGGAAACATTTAGAATCTTTCAAAAGCACTAGTATTGTTGGTTCTGACTTGAGATAACCTGAATTTAAAAAGCCTGGCAACCAGTCCTTAGCGCTCACCTTTCAAAACCTTCACAGCCAAGAGTCAGACGCCTAAATGTCTCCTCGGCATATTTGCATCCTGACAGCCTCACTGTGGGGGTTAGAGGGGTGCATATTTCCTCAGTTTTGGAATATTCCATTTTGGCTTTTGTGTGTGTGTGTGTGTGTGACAGAGTCTCACTCTGTCGCCCAGGCTGGAGTGCAGTGGCGCCATCTTGGCTCACTGCAAGCTCCGCCTCCTGGGTTCACGCCATTCTCCTGCCTCAGCCTCCCGAGTAGCTGGGACTACAGGTGCCCGCCACCACGCCCGGCTAATTTTTTTGCATTTTTAGTAGAGACAGGGTTTCACCGTGTTAGCCAGGATGGTCGATCTCCTGACCTCGTGATCTGCCCACCTCGGCCTCCCAAAGTGCTGGGATTACACCGCGCCCGGCCCCATTTTGGCTTTTCTTCAGCTGTGCCTGAACCAGGAGGTCTGAGACTCTCAGCTAAGTGTGGGCTAAGGAGTCAGCCCTCCTGGATTCCCAGGCAGTCAGCTGGGCTCCTCTGAGTAAGGTTCTTAAATTTTCTGAGCTCCAGTTTTCCTTATCCATAAAACAGGAATAAGACTGCCGGCTTGTAGGCCTATTGTGAAGGTTAGTTACAGTAATGAATATACACATTTCCAGCGTGCTATCAACATAACAGGCAGTTTAAAAATGAATAAATAATTTTCTTTATTCTTTATGGAAATTAATATTGGTAGATGGTCATTATCTAAAAGTAAAATTATGAATGTGCCTACTCTTTGAATGTGTTTTCTTACCTTTTCTTGAATTTTTTTGAGAGTCCTCAAAAATTATACTGAAAAAAAAAGTTCAACAGATCTATTATACATCATGGTGACTATAATTAATAACAATATATTGATTACTTGAAAATTGTTAAGAGGATAGATTATATGTGCTCTCCTCACACACACACACAAAGTAAGGTAATGTATATGTTAATTAGCTTGTTTAGCCATTCCATAATGCATACATATATCAAAATATCCTGTTATATACCACAAATATGTGCAATTTTTATTTGTCAATTCAAAAAACAGGGCCGGGAGCGGTGGCTCATGCCTGTAATCCCAGCACTTTGGGAGGCCAAGGCGGGTGGATCACTGGAGGCCAGGAGTTAGAGACCAGCCTGGACAACATAGTGAAAAACCATCTCTACTAAAAATACAAAAAAAAATTAGCCGGCCATGATGGCGCGTGCCTGTAATCCCAGCTACTCTGGAGGCTGAGGTGAGAGAATCCCTTATACCTGAGAGGCAGAGGTTGCAGTGAGCTGAGATTGCACCACTGCAATCCAGCCTGGGGGACAGAGGGGAGATACTGTCTCAAAAAAAAAAAAGAAAGAAAAATAAAAAAATAAATAAATAAATAAACAATAATTCTGGGCATCTTATGTTTTAAAGAAGTTTGGCTTGTGTTATTTTTTTAAACCTACATATTTTTTCAAGAAATACCTAACTTTTCCCTAAACTTCCATATCCAGTCTTTTTTTAAGTTTAGATTTCTGTTGTATTATAAATTTTTCCTCATAACTCTGTATACACACACACATTTTCTATTCCTTTGACTGTTACCACAAAAATTATAAAATGTTTTGTATTTATAGAAGTTTTACCAAATATTTTCAAAAAGTTATTTTGATTGTTGACATTCGCAGAAACCCAATGAATTAGTAGGTGCAGCAGTTATTATTACTGTTGTTTCACAGATGGAATGGGAGATATATGACTTTCCCAAGACCTTGAAGCCAGTAAAGTGGTGGAGCCAGAACTCAGACCCTGGCCTTCAGTTTCCAAGTCCAAGATTGTCTCCACCATATCTCACTGTCCCTCTCCAGGGCCATGTAGTGAAGGGCTACTGGCTAAATAAATGGAGGAAACAAGCAGAAATGTAAGGTTGAATGCCTGTTTGGAATTCGGAGGAACCAAGTATTAGCAAACAACTGAAAAGTTATGCTCAAAGCCTAACAAGAAGCCAGTTGCATTGGGAATACTTGAACTGCTTCAGAATTTGTATATATATTTAAGACAAGGTCTCGCCCTGTCACCCAGGCTGAAGTGCAGTGGTACATTCCTGTAGCTTCCATCTCCCAGCCTCAAGTGATCCTCCCACCTTTCAGCCTCTCTCAAGTAGCAGGGACTACAGGCCTGCACCACCACTCCTGGCTAATTTTTGTATTTTTTGTAGAGATAGGGCTTGGCCATGTTGCCCAGGCTAGTCTGGAACTTCTGGGCTCAAGTGATCCTCCTGGCTCAGCTCCCCACAGTGCTGGGATTACAGGCATGAGCCACCACACCCAGCCTGGTACATTCTTTAAAACAATGAAAAATGCCCTGCATATTCCAGATTTCTCTTTTCTCAAATATGCCATTCTTATGTCGTAAATACTAAATTCTTATTTGCCTTAGTTAATGGATTTATAGCTTAAATATATTTTCTGAATATTTCCTGTGCGTACTTTCTGTAAAAGAAATTAATAAACATACCCTATATTTTTAATTCTTATTCTACCCACATTTAGAAAGGATGCAGGGAGATTCTCTATGTATCTGATATTGTGGCTAAGAATGAATAAACGAATGAAAAAATCGGTCTGAATCTATTTCTACATGTCATACTAATTTATTCAGGCCTTGTTAAATCTCTACGATCAGCCAAAATTAGAATAAGTCTACTCTAAAACAACTTGGCATTATGCTTAAAGAGCAAAAAAAATAAATAACTGCTCCCCCAGCAGAAAATTTATCTTATGGAAGTACTACTACTCACATTCCAACTCTGTATATACATATATGAACACACAGAAACAATTATATGCTTGAAAATTAAAATATAATTGCTGACTAGCAAATAGCAGAAAAATCTTCAACAAAATTAAAGTGGTGGAGGAAATTATAGTAGATCAAATGATGGAATATTGGGAAACTGCTACATTATTATTTTGAAGAATTTGTAGCACTATGCAGTGTAATTTTTTTTTTCTTTTGACACAAGCAAAGAAAGAAAAAACAAATCTTGTTTACACGCAGTTATAACAATGAAAAAAGGATATTTTGCATGTGGACAAAAAATTAAAAGGAGCATAGAAAAGTCAAAGGTTTCCCCCCTTTGTGAATCAGTTAACAGTACTCGTATAATGAAAAACAAAAATAAGAAACTGAGTTCCTTTTGGCATACAATCCGTAGAAAACCTGTAAGTCGCTCTTTGTCCTAATTTAAGTGGATGCTGTGAACGTGAAGTGATACCAGGACTGGGTTGTGGTGCACTTGAGCCCTGACTGTACCACATGGGGAAAGTTCAGAACAATAAGTGAGACTCATTGTTGCCCAAGAACTATCACTTATGCTATCTCAAAACAAAACAAACATACTCTACATTCCACATATCTGTAGGGCATCAAGATCTCAGCCATCATATCTTTAAATCATTGGATCCCAAAGGGAAAGTAAAATTGCATGAAGGAAAAATACCACACAGTGGGGAAAAATACTCCTTTTTGTAAGTCTTTATTTTTTAGTTGCTCCTCCCATAGTAATGCACTGAAAGGCATAACAGTTTATATTGTACAAAGCATTTGAAGAAAGTACCTCAACTTGCCGATTATTTCAAAATGAGATTACAAACAAAAAGAAAACAAATCTGGTTCCTCAATAAAGGGCAAAATAACTGAATACAGTCTGTTATTTACTTCTCTCTTTTAACATAAGGTTGGGAACACTTCATTTTACAAATAGGATTAACATGAACATAACATCGCACAAGCTTGCAGACAACCAGCATAAAATATGGAGTACAGTTTTTAATCAGAAGAATCATGCTTCCATGAAAGAAATTATAATCGTTTATACAATTGAATCGATTTCAGTATTACAAAAACTAAGTTGCATCTATTCGTATTTAGTTCATTAAGAAGGAAAACAAAACAAACAAACAAAAAGGAATGTTAAGAAAAGCCAAACACCATTTGGCACTCTCATACACAGGTCGGGTCACCTTGGTCCTTGAAATTCGGAAAGGGGTGTGCCTCAGACGTCATAAAGTAGTGGCTGACTGGAACAGTGCTATTTTAATCAACAAACAATAGTTTGCCAACAAATAAATACATGATACACGCAACACACACACAAAAATAAACATTAAAAACAGTGACATGATTGTCTAAAATTAAGATGTTATCACAAGGATTTGGCAAACAATTTATTAGTGGTACAGCGGTACTGGTGATGAATAGGTTACTTCACTGACTTAACCTCTTTGAGTGTGAACATCCATAGTTTACAATATACACATACCCTTTTTCCCTAGTTTTAAACAATGTACTTAAGAAGGCAAAAGGGGGAACAAGTACTCCCTGTTATCAGTTTCTATAATAATTGACTGTGCATTTCATCCAACTACTTCTGTCTTCAAAGGGTTAAATTACATAAAACTTTAACGAAGAAAAAAATTAAATCTGTAATTAAAAGCAACTGTTCCCAATCATGTCAGGTGATCTTGTACAAAAGAGAATTCAGTTTCTATGGAGTGTTCATTCATATCAATGCTGCCATCTCAACTGCCCTTCTCACCCACCCATACCCTAAGGTGGGGTAAACTGGAAGATGCCTTCAGCCCACCAAGTTTTTTGTTTTCACTGAATCACTTTAAGTCGCATTGATTGATCTTCCAGAAGTCAGCAGCTGCCTTTGCTGTGCAAAACAAAATATCGAGAATAAATAGTTTCTTTTTTCTTTCTTTTCTTTTTTAAATCATTCAGTTTAAGGTCACTAGACTTTAGATGAGTGACCCTGCAGGTTTATAAGGCATTCTGCTCAGCAGTCTTGTAAATAGTCCTATATGAAAGAGCCATGCTACTGTTGGACTTGGTCCCACTCTGGTCAACCTTGATAACGTCATACGTGGCTTATGGACTGGATAGCACTGGATTCCGCCGCAGCCCTGGCCATACTGTGCCACACGTTGGAAGAACTGTGGGATGTAGAATGGAGGGACTCCTTGTCAGACAGTGACAGCATCATAGCATATGCCTGGGGTAAAAAGGAGAGAGACTCAGTAAATGGCATTTGAAAAACATCACTTTTAGTTCAAAGAATATTGTTGGTAAATGGAAAGGGATGGGACCCTGAGTAGGGGCATCCTTCATGGGTGTGTTTGGCAAAGAAGGCGTATTTTTTGTAGAAACCACATGGGATTACTGCTGGCCTTTAGTGCCTAGGGGCCCCAAAAGTGACACACGCTACAGAACCAAAAAGAACTATCCTACCTAAAATGCAAATAGTGCTTCCATTGAGAAAAATGAGTCAGTCTCCTGTTCAACTATAAATACAGTCATCCATCCACTACATATGTTCAATTCACCAAAAATATTATTGTGTGCTTATGACTGAAACCTCAAATATTAATAAGATATAGACCTACCTTGACAGAGCTGTGGCCTAGTAGAGGATACAGCCTGACTCCTACACTTTATAACCGAAAGCACTGAAGGTGCTTGAGTGACTTGCCCAAAGTCACTCAATTAGATAGATAGTGGGAGAAGCATAACTAAAATGTATTTCTGCCCAACTTTTAACCCATTGTCTTTTCTCCAATTTCCCTCCATGCTTGACATACTCAGTCCTGGCACCCATAAGTTGAGGTGGATCAAATCAGCTCTACCAAAAAAATAAAACCAAACACAAGACCCAACAGTGTTCTAATCAACTTGTTTTCCAGTGTCTGCTGAGCAGAAGGTGCATGGAGGTGCTCTGTGAGGAAGTACTCTTTCTTCCCTATTATCATGTCAAATTTTAAATAACTGTTCAGAGAATCCCCTATTTACTGCCAAGCAAAATATTCAAATGAAATGTTTGGTCTTGACTTGTAAGTGAACTTTTCACTGTTGATTTGCTATTGTTGGTCTCATCCATTGCTAAACTTGCTTGTCAAAATGCTGCTGAAGTGGAATCATTAAAGTCCTGCCAAAGACATTCCACTGTCTGTAAACAAAGACAAAATGCCTCTGTTGTTAGGCAGAATTTCATCTCTGGGAGTCATGCTGAGACATGTGGCCAGTCTGTGGTTTCTTCCATAATCATTGCATTCAGTTAGAAAATCTACCCTTGTAGGCTGATTTTTGATTTGCTGGGTCATCGCTCTAAATGTACACATTTGACTTTTATGTATGCAATTTGTCTTTTGGACCTCTACAATATCTCATGATCCATTTAACAAATATTTCTTAAGCATCTACTCTATGCCAGGCTCTGTGATAGATCCTAAGAAATTAAGAATAAATAATATAGAGTACTTATCTTTGGCAGAGTTTAAAGTATGGGTTAAGTGAGCATTCAACCTAAATTATCTATTCTGATTATGTACCTACTTTTAGAGAACAAGATAAAGAGTATTCTGAAAGAGTTAAAACAAATTCTGATATTTGGGAAGATAAAAAGGAGTACAAAGAAAATTTTGGAATTTTAAGTTTTAATCCTGCCTTTAAACCTGCCTCTACTCACCTAGCTGTGTGACCTTGAGCAAGTTGCTTAACCTTTTAAGCTTTACTTTCCTCCTATAAAACAGATGATAGTAATAACAGTACTGGCCTCCAAGAGTTGTGGAGGAATCACATGCACTAACTTACATAAAGTGTTTAGCTCAGTGTGCCTGACTGAGGTAATACATAAATAGTACCTATTACCATGAAATTAATTTTTACAGGATAGAGTTTCTTGAGGAAGAGCACATGCAAAATGCAGCTACTATTGTACTGGTCAACTATTTTCAATTCAATCACTATAAAAATTACAGACTATAAAAATTACAGAATAAATATATGAATGCTTTGACTAAAGCATCTGAGCCTTTAGATTCTAGAAAATGGCAAAACAGCATATCTGCCTTTTTGGTAATCAAAGGAAATAAACATTTTCATATATAAGGATCAGTGCCCAGCATATAGCTGGTAGTTAATAAATGAACGAATGAATGATATTATGAAATAAAGTGAATTTGCAAAAGGGCCTGACCATTTTCAAACTAATCTATATAACATGATCAAGTAACAAGAAAAATATGACTTAGGATTGCAAAATGCTAGTGTTTCTTATAACAGTAACAGTCTAGCTGGGTTGGGACTTTATGTCAAAATGCTGGTACTAAAATGTATTATAATTATATCCCTTATCTGTAGGTTTTCAGGCCCTTTTGCTTTCTATCACTTTTGGCAGTTTCTGGAGTGTTTAGGTATTATATCTTACAATAAATAAGAAGCATTTTTGGTGGACTAATTAAAAGAAATTTAAAAAGAAAAAACCATGGCCAGGTGCAATGGGTCACACCTACACAAATCCCAGTAATTTGGGAGGCTGAGGTGGGAGGATTGCTTGAGCTCAGGAATTTGAGACAAGCCTGGGCAACATAGTGAAACCCCATCTCTACACAAAATTGAAAAATTAGCCTGGCATAGTGGTGAGTGTCAATAGTCCCGGTTATCCAGATGCCTGAGGTGGGAGGATCACTTGAGCCCAGCAAGTCGAGGCTATAGTGAGCCGTGATTGCACCACTGCACTCCAGTCTTAGCAGCTGAGTGAGACCCTGTCTCAAAAACAAAGAAACAAGTAACAAAAAACCAAAAACCTTGATACTCAAGTTATCTCTAATCAACAAGGATGGAAGAATGGGAAATCAAGGGTTAAAAAAAATACTAGCCACCCCTTATGGATGTCTCTAAGTAAAAATGAAATGTCTACTCTAGCTAGTTTACCTTTAATGTTAAAAACTGGAAACTTCATTTTTATCCCCATTGAATAAAAATCCACTTACCCCTTTTACAATGAAGAAATGGTACCTATAGTCTTTAAGTGATGTTCTTAAGTTCATGGAGGTAGGCTCTAGGAGCCTCTGTAGATGCTGGCTGCTTTAACTTCAGTTGAGAAAGAACATTTATTTTGCCTATTACCATACATAATATCTCAGAACTTTTTACTAAATTGAATATTATTTAATGATTTGTATTATCCCATTGACACAATGTTTTTCCCACCTTCTTTGGGATATTATTACATTTGCTGTTAAGACAAACCCAGACATCTTACCCAAATAGAAAATCATTTCCAAATGTACAAACTAATACGGTCACATTGCAGGTCAGGCCACCTACAAAATGAACTAATGGATCAGGCAATTAGACCACAGTGCCCAATAAATATGATAATAGGAAGTTTCTTTATTTTTAATTGACCTGAATGAACAATCCGGTTGAGTGTGGACGTCAAACAAAAAAGTACCGACTTCCTTTATTTTGTAACAAAAACACTGAGGCTCTTTTAATTGCTATTTATGGACCCTTAAATAGATTTATTTTTAGTTACCATAGTGCTGATACAATGTTGTAGAGCCTAATAAATTTGAGTACCATTCATTCACTCATTCATTTGTTGAATTTAAATTGACAGGTTTTATTTCCAAATCTGCCAATAAGTTGGTGTAGACCTTTGGCAACTCACTTCCTTTCTGATCCTCATTTTACTATTAAATTACAACATGAGATGACTTGCTAATTAACTACACCTAACAATTTACTAGACATAGAAGGGGACAAAAAATAGAATTCACTTTTCAGAAAAATCTTAAAATATAATTACATTGACAAAAGTATAGACACGGAAAATGACTCTGAGGTAATACATAAATATTTGTAAACAAACATGATGAACTAACTGTACAAAAGTAAGAGAATTGCAAAGTCAAGGAAAGATGAGTGTAGGATGGGGCTTGTCATAAAATTTCTATACAGAATGCAGCTAAATTAATTGCTTTCTTGCTTAACTATTTTGGATTTGGTCATAAACACAGTAAAGATATGAACATTTTTAGAAAGGCATCTGACCCCATTTGGATTCTAAAATATTTCAAAGATAGAATATTTGCTTTTTGGTAATCAAAGGAAATGTACGTTTCATGCATAATGTAACCATGATGCTGTACTATGGGAAAATCTGTACCTGCGATTTGGACTTTCTGTGTAACGGCTGCTTAAGTTCCTCTGGCACATGGGAAGTACTAAAAGAAGACAGCTCAGCTTCAGAATACTGATTATCTTCCATTTTCCTCATTTTGAGGCTATCTGTGAAGTGCCTTATATGATCTAGAGCAGAAAGTCCACTTTTATATTCTTCCTCTTTATACCTAAAATGAACCAACGAAAAACACAGAAATTTTCTTTTCATTTGTTATCTAATCAAATCACTTTCATTTGAATCTATCTATACAACTGACAAACTTCATATTGTATCTGCAAGGTAAAGTAGCATGCATCAATTATTGGGTTTTTATAAATACTTACAAACATCATGTCTTAAAAATATATTTCTGTTAAGATTTTTAGTAACTAAAGCCAAGCATATATTTGAGATAAAGAGTTAAAGTCAGTGACACATTAGTCAGTAATAGGCAGAGACAGAATTCATATATTCATTATTTCCATTTAAAGTAAAGCTAATTATGACAATATTTAGTCAACATCCATCATGAAAATATAATAGTCCCATCAATTTAACTGTTTGGTTATTTCTTTTCATTTAAAAAGTTATCATCTATATAGATCACATATATATCTACTGAAGTGAAATTTATCTCAATTATACTTAACTGATGACCATGCCAGATTATTGTATAATTAGATAACGTCAAAATCTCTATTTTTCTTTGAGTTTTATAGATAGAGTCTAACAATAAATGATTGTGTACTTATGTAATTTTCATTTTATCTTTCCCACCTCAGGTTAATCAGAGTTGCACCAAACCTGATGTATTTATATGCTTGTGGATTATGTTGATGGCCACCTTATTTTCATCTATTTAAATCTGATCCATCATGTATCCCTTACTAATTCAAGTTTAATTTTTGTGATTTATAACTCACAAATTGCTTATCACAGGAGGAATTGCAACCGTACATGGATCTACTCTAGCTTAGTTTCTAAAGTCACCCAAGGTACTCACCTCACTGGGGATGTCTTGCAACTCATCTCCAGGGCACTGGTTTCTTCATAGTCATCCTCAGGGTTTCCTTCATGTAAATTACTTGTCACTGGTTCCTTTCCTGTTTTTCCAGTAATATCATTGTCTTCATCCTCCTCATCTAACAACACCTCATCTTCAACTTCTTCATCATCCAGCAAGTCTGAATTTTGACTGGTCACCAAAGCCTTTTCATCTTTAAAATGACTGCCATTCATTCTTTCAAAAGCATTAAAAAAAAAGTCCAATTGTTGGTTTCATTTTTAAAATTGTAATTTGTTCCTTTATTATGTCTTCCCAACAACAGTTTAGATTTTCAACACTTAACATCGGAAATGTTTTATTGTTTATGCTCTACGTCAACCATGAAAAAATAATGTGACTTCACAAATAGGAAGATAAAGAAAAAAATAATGTATGATTGTTCAGATTATAAATGAAGCCTCTGGCAGAACCCGAAAAACAATCTCGGTCTCCTATTTCTTATCAGACTTTGCTTGATAATTGATATTGCTATATATATCATATAAAAAGGCACATAAGTATGTTCTCAGCACAATTTACCTAATTACCATGTAAGTACCCACCATTTAAAATAATAGATTCCTGGAAAATTCATATCACTCATGGGCCATAGCTACAATACACATGCCTAAAGTGAATCTAAAAGTCCAAAGACAATGTTAAAGTAGTTGCCAAGAAACAACTGGTATTTACTGATACTAGATGACATTTGTGGTATATTCCACCTAACCACTCTACCCATATTTGGAAGTAATTGAGAGCTCACTTATTTGTACTATTTTCAAATTATTTTTTACAGTCTGAATGTGAAATAGTTCCTTGTTTCTCAGGAAAACACCAGGGTGGAAAAAGCTCAGGTATTACAATGTACCCCCATCACTTTTCCACATAACAAAAATGAGTATAATTTAATATTCAGATTTCCCAGGATTAAAAAATAAATAAAACAATCTTGGATGTGACAAACACACATAGTAAAAATCCATTTGACCAGAAAAAGTCATATCATTATTAAGCTTTTAATAAAAACAATCGCTTAACCTCTTTTATCAAAGAATGGTGAAAACATCTTTTGCACAGACATAAATTAGTTTCCAAATACACTGCCAACTTGCTTGCATGAGTGGATTAAAATTTTTATTTTAAAAAAATGAAAGAAAAAGTAAAAGAACAAAAAGAGTGCATGGATGAAAATCAAAAGTAACAAAAGTCAACATAATTAAGAAAATCTATTTGTTAATTAAGTTTTCAAATGTGGCAATTTACAGAGAATAAATTATTCATCAAAAGTAGCCTGGTAGGAGTTCAGGGGAAAAACTTAGATGACTCAACCTTCTTATTTCTGTGCTGTTTAGACATGTTGAAGCCAGATGTTGCAACTACACAGGCTCACAAATTGCCAATTAAAGGCTAGAAAATTTGAATAGGCATCTCAGAACCCAAATGGTGTGTTTTGTTCAACAGTTCTTATTTGCATCAAGTAAATATCATTATCAAAGTATAAGATTGTCACTGCTTCTTGCTTGTTCTTGCTACTTTGTCCTTCTGATCATCTGCTTCCTCTCTCCCTTTCACAGACAGACACACACACACACACAAATGGGCAAGTAAAGGGAAAGATACATCCAACTGCACACTGGTGTAGTTATCAGACTTCTCAGAGACGGGAAGGGACTTTTTTCTTGTTTTTCTTAGATACACTTTTATACAAGTTGAATAACAGAAGTGGTCTTTTTTTGTTATTTTAGTAAAAAATGTTTATTTGATGTTTGCCTTGAAGAAATTACATAAAATAATTAATTTTGACTTTTAATAACATCAAAAACAGAGGACACTAATCCAATAATACTTGTATGATGAAAAATAATGGAACTTTTAACTAATTTCATGTTATTTTGAAATTTACAATGTAGCATCTGAATTTAATAGGTCACTATATAGTTGTGTTCAGAAAAGTCTACTTCTCAACAATAGATATTTAATTATAGCTTACAGATAAGAAAAATTAAATCCAGTAGTTTTGGTGAAATAGTGTTTCATTAACTTCATATGCAATGTGAAGTGCTGGGTAACTGTTAAGTATTATCATTAACAGCATTAAAAGCTTTTTTAAATGAATTAAGCTATTCATGCTTAATGTTGGTGATGATAAAAGGGAGACAGTGCATCAGGGCAGTAAAAACAAGGATGGTCATACCCACTGAAACAAACAGACCAGAATTAAATGAGTAGTCACTTAAGAGGACATAAAGTAGCAATAGAATCTTAAGAAGACTATAAAAGCTTCTATGTAAAATATATTTGGGGGAAACTCCATGGGTATTTCATATATAAATGCATACATACATATGTACTATAATATGTATATTACATATATACAGAATATACATATATGTATTTATGTATAATACAGGTATATAGAATCATATATTACCTGTAATATATATAATTGACGATGTATAATAGTAACTACTATTGATCAGTGATTCAACTGAATCCCTGTGATGGCTTTCTCTTCTACTTCTGAAATTTTGATAACAGATTCTATTCAGCTATCAGATAGCTAAATCCTGGTAAAACTATGGGCTCTGGAACCAGAGAGCTCAGGTTGAATCCCATTGATTACTTATGTGACCTCTGACACAATGGTTTAAGCTTCAATGTCTCCGTTCCTTCACTGCTAAAATTATAGTGGCTATCTCATAGGGTTATGATGAAATTAAATTAATTAACACATGTAAAATGCTTGGAAGCACATGTGGTATTTAATATGTACTAAATATATACCAGTCTTTGGTGACTGAAGTAATAGTAGTGCCACAAAAGTGAGCATAGCAAGTATATTTTAAAACATGTTCATTTCAGTCGTCACAGAGTTTAAAAAGTAAAGACAGCTTTACCTCTCCTCCACATTCCTGGGAGATTGGCTGCCATGATTGCTGTTCCCAATGAAATTTCGAATTTCTGTGAAGTAAGCATCTTCTTTGTCATCCAGAATCGCACCTGTACTTTCCAGTTCAGAATGAGGCGATGATGTTGCTGTACCTGTGTGGAGCAGAAAGCCTTTTATGACAAAGATTGTTGTTTATCTAGCAACTTATTTGGAAACTCATTCCTTATGAATTTGATCAGTGTTGTTTCTTAAAACATGCCCTATGAATATTAATAATAATAACTTTAGAAAGTCAAAGTCTCCCCAATTTACCATAATACACATGCCCATGACGGTCCTTTGGGAATATATTGAACCATTGAAATCATGAAGTACAGTCTCGCAAAGAAGTTGCTTCTCTCACTAGCTTTTCCTTACCTCTATTGTGACATGAGAATATTTGTATTCACATAATGAGAATTTAGAGTGAGACAAATTATGAACAAGTCTTAAATAGATTCTGCCAAGAGACACTCTATATGAAGTCCTGGTTGCAGTCAACATGCCTTTTTATTTATTTATTTATTTTTTGGCTGCTATGCTAAAGCATATAACAAAATACAGTTTAAAGGCACACTGAAAATTCTGCATCCTGGTTTGCTGGGCGAAGCTGTGAGTTGACCCAGAACACTCCAGTCCAGGGATTGGTGCAGTATTAAAAGGACAATATTAGATATGCTGATTACAGGATGATCTTCCCCTTCCTTGCCCATGCACTGCAAGACTCACAATACCTGTATCACTGGATTGGTGTAAGGCTTACATAAACTTAAACAACTTTTAAACTTTAGCACTTTATATGTGGTTGAGCTTTACACCAACATTAGCTTCCTGTTGTTTATCTTGCCTACAAAGTATCTGTAATATAATAGTTCATCACAATAGTCTATATGACAAAAACAAGAGGTTAGAACATCCCCTCACCTAAAAGAGGTTATAATCTTGGTCAAAAAGTATTAACTTTGACATGTTACATGTTTAACCTTTTTTCCTAAAATAACTTTGATAAGAAAATTATAGTTGTATGCTATAAGGGTACACACAGTTAGTATGGCCAGTTTTGCACATTGGATTATACTTCTCTACCTAAAATCTAATATTTTAAAACTATGATCATTAAATTGCTGACTTTGAGGGAGACGAACAGTATATACTTTTAAGTACTAATCAGACAAGATCATAGACAATGTGCCTTTATAGTGGAAGAAAGATTAATAATTTAAAAATTCCATAAATAAAGATTGCTAGTCTGTATGAATCCAAATTCTTTCTGTTCTTAAATCTCTTTGCCTGAACTCTGTATCTCTCCTCCCCTACCCCCAAAGCATAACCTTTATTCTCTGGAGACAAATTGTGACTGCACAGGTTGGCTCTGCACACATATGCCAGCTGGCAAATGTTACTTAATGACTTATTATCTAACTATTAGAAGCCAAAGACTAGAAAACCTACAATCCCTTCTGCTAAATATGTGCTGGCAAGGTCCCAGTTAAGAAAAGTCTAGTTTTATGCCAGTTACTTTTATCTTAATTTCATATAAGAATTTGTGACAAAAACAAAGCACCACTATCATTTGCTATGGGTTGCTCTGATCATGTCAATAGTCTCATATTCCCAGTCTTAACAAAAATTACCAAGAGTGGTTCTCTGAGCTGCAGGCCTTTTACAAAAGCAGCTATGCTTTCTAGATTAATATTCAGAGGGTGACATTCTGGGGCTGCTACTCTAGAAACTCTGCCATGCCTAGAGGCCACATTCTGTGCCAACAGGTGAAAAGACGGTCCCCTGTATTTTAGGAAATCTTGTTTCATAAGTCTCCAGCGAGTTTAGGTCATTGTCCTCTTTGCTTAAAATTACCCATTAGGAAGATAAAAACATAATCCAAATAAGGCCACTGAATTATAAATTAATGATCACATTGCTCACATTATTCTAAAATCTCAACAGAAACTTGCTGGGAATTTTTACAATAAGACCTGATTTTGGCATCAAAATGGAATAAAAGAAGAAAGGTAACATTATCTTATTATCTTTTAAAACACGAAAAAGAAGTCATCTTTGACTTATAACACGATTTATTACGTACCGGACATGTTCCCATTCTCATGTTTCTTTAGGTGTCTGTCTAAATTGGTTTGTTGACCAAAACACCTATCACATAAGTGACACTTAAATGGCTTCTCTTTATTGTGGATGTTGCGAACATGCCTTTGCAAGTTAGAAGATATGCTAAATGATCTGTCACAGTATTTGCATCTGAAAAATAAACAAAAAGAAAATATTTGCAAGCACATTAAAAGGTATTTCTCAAGACTAGCTAGCCAGCTATCAAAAATCATCTCCACTCATAAAACGACATTTTAAAGAAAAGGCACAGGGAGAATACTATTCACACAATTAAGATTTCAATTCCAATATACTCTGATTGCTTTAAAGACTTTCATGACTTTATCAAAAACCATAATAAAATATTAGTGATTTGATTGCTCCCAAATTCATTAATCAGTACCAATATTTTAAGTAAACCTCATAAAATAAAGCACATTGAGGAACAGTAGCATTGTTTTATCTTCTGCTTAGGACAATACAACTAATTTTTTTGTAAACAAACATAAAACATTCATATAGTTTTCAAATACAATAAAATATCACTTTTTAATTCAAAATTTCAGTCTGATTAATTTCTCAGGAAATTTACTTTCTCAGTTGCTAATCCTAAAGAAAATTCCATTATCAGTTTCAAAATAGCAATCAACATTTTAGACTTTTAAAACTAAAACAATGTAAATAACTTAGTCTGATACCCAAGAATCAGCTACCACAAAGCCTTTTCTCTGTTAATCTTTAAACTGTTATAAAAAAAATAATAATGCCACTAAGTTCTCTTTTTGGAGTAAAAGCAAAGGGCTTCCATTTATCTCCCTTCCTATTACCCCCTATTTTTCATTTCTCTTTTTCTGAACGAGTCTCTAGCAGTCTGAATCAGGTCAGTTTTTCATGAAAGCACTTATTATTGGTTGGTTAGTTGTTTCTGTCTTCCATGTGATAAAAATATCATAAATTATTTTTAAAGTTTTCCTTTAGTCATAAAATGAAAATACAAAAATGCAAGGCCTCCTTCCCCTAGCTCTCATTAATGAAGAAGAAAAGGGTTTTTACTAATTGAGAAGGTATTGTCCTCTGTCATTTTAAGGTAAAGATTCCATTATTTGCCATCATTTGTTTATATGATTTTGGGGGACATGTTACTTGAAAAAAAAAGTTAACTTTCTCCAAATGACCTTTTTTTTTTTTGTTTTTTAGATGGAGTCTTACTCTGTCACCCAGGCTGGAGTGCAGTGGCACAATCTCGGCTCGCTGCAACCTCTGCCTCCTGGGTTCAAGCGATTCTCCTGCCTCAGCCTCCCGAGTAGCTGGGGTTACAGGCACGTGTCACCATGCTCGGCTAATTTTTGTATTTTTGTAGAGACAGAGTTTCACCATGTTGGCCAGGCTGGTCTCGAACTCCTGACCTCAAGTGATCCACACACCTCAGCCTCCCAAAGTGCCAGGATTACAGTTGTGAGCCACCGCGTCCAGCCTCCAAATGACTTTTAAATGAAAACTTCAATCTTACAGGACAGAAAATTCTTAACTCATCCTTCCATGTGTGAAGGGCCCTTCTCCTCCCACTTCTGAATGTAGAGTCAGTGGTTCAAGTGCTCTAAAGCAGAAGTCACCCCATTCCACTAGAGTTCTTGGGCTTCTGTGGCTGTCCTTATGTGATGCCAGAAGTCTAGTCAGTTCAGTAGGAAAAATAATCTGTTGAACTAGTTACTTTGGCATAGTATCAATAAACCAACACAAGTACTGATTTGATTTTTCCCCCTTAAAAAACTGTTCTGGCATCATAAGCTTCTTCAACTTTCCTCACTTACAATATTAATAAAAATTGTGTGAAACCCCACATTATGGTAGTTGTAATATTTTAGCTCCGGTTTTTTTTTTTTAAAAAATGCGTATAAAGTTATGAGCTTCTCTGCAATAACTCTGTTTACCTCCAAGGCCCACTGCAATGAGAACCATGCTATATTTAGCACAATTTATTCTGTGCTTAGCAGAATAACCTAGAAAACACTGTTATAGTAAACGTACTCCCACAAAACACTTTAGAAAAAAATTTTCACCCAAAACACTTTCTACACAAATCATGAGGAAGAGAGATTATGTTTCTGCCATGCTTCTAACTTTCTGCTTGCACGCAAAGGGTCTTTTCCAAATCTAGTAAGCATCATCTTCTCAAATCTAAATAAGCATGTTCTAACCAATGATCAGTTGTTACTTTCTATCTCCCCTCTGCTAAAGTCTTGGCCAGAAGAAGAATGCTCTAAATAAAAAATCATTTCCTTCTGCACAGCTCCAATAAGAGCCTAAGTTTTAGAAATTCTTAAAATGAACACATAACACAGTCATGGGCAGTATACTATTAAACCTTCCTAGTTATTGGATGTAGACATGGAGGTCAGACGAGCCTTTGAGATCATGATGTAAAATAAAAACGCTGAAGTGAGAGCACTGGACCTGGGTTTTAATCCTGACTCTATTAGTAGCAGACTTTGCAGAAGGCAATTAGCATATGTAAATCTGAATTTTTTCATTTGTGAAACAGAGGGGCTGATGCATCAAGGACACAGAGATGAATAAGATATGGATTCTCCGGGACATGGTGGCACCTGCCTATAATCCCTTCTCCTGCTAAGAATCAGGAGGCTGACGTGGGAGAACTGCTTGAAGCCAGGAGTTCAAAACCAGCCTGAGCAACAGAGTGAGACCTACTGTCTATAAAAAAAAAAAAAAAAAAAAAAAAAAACGGTGGATTCCACTGTCAAGGAGCTTGTGGTCTACTGGTATTTATCTTTCTGAAGAGATAATTTTCTACATAGGGACCATGTTTAACTTTTACTACATAAAGTATTAAAACCTAATAGAACTTTCCAGAAGGCACAGGTCAGCCACAGGAAGCAGATAATTCATGTATCATTTACATACCATTTTAATTTTTTAAAATTTTTCTTTTTGAAATAATTTTAGACTTACAGAAGAGTTGCAAAGATAGCACAAAGGGTTCCTATATACCCTTCACCTCAGTTCCTCCAATGTTAACATCTTACCTAACATTCATTAAAACTAGGAAATTAACATTGATGCAATACTATTAACTAAAATACAGACTTTATTTTAATATCACCAATTTTCTCCAGTGCTCTTTTTCTGTTCCAGGATCTGATCTAGGATCCCACATTGCATTTAGCTGTCACGTCTCCTTAGTTTTCTACAGGCTCTAACAGTTCCTCAGTCTTTCCTTGCCTTTAATTACCCTGACGCTTCTGAATAATACCAATTGGGAATTTGGTAGAATTTTCCTTAATTTGGGTTGGTCTGATATTTTCTCATTATTAGAATGAGGTTATAAATTTTGGGGGAAAATAGCACAGAGGCAAGATGCCCTCTCAGTGCATCCTATCAAGGGTACATGATGCTGACATGTCTAACTTCTGGCATTGTTAACCCTGATCATTTGGATAAGGTAGTATCTGTCAGGTTTCTCCATTATAAGGTTATTACTTTTTCTCTTTCTAATTAACAAATATTTTGCAGAAGATATTTTGGGGCTGTGCAAATATCCTGTTTCTCTTTAAACTTTCACTCACTAATTTTTTATTTTTTAAATAAACTTTTCTTTTTTTGAAGATGGGGTCTCGCTGTGTTGCCCAGGCTGGTCTTCAACTCCTAGGTTTGGGTGGTCCTCCTGCCCCAGCCTGTCTGAGTGCTGGGATTGTAGGCATGAGCCACCACACTCGGCCTAAATAAACTTTTCATTTTAGAAGAGTTCTAGATTTATTAAAAGGTTGCAAAGATAGTACATAGTACCCATTTTCCCCTATTGTTAATATGTTTCAGGTATGTTTGTCACAACTATTAAAGCAACATTGATACATTAACTAAACTATAAAATCTATCTAGTTCACTATATCCACTCATTTTAACATTCAATTGATCTTCCCTGTAGCAGTTATTATTGTGGTGTCCTACTTGTGATTTTGTTTTCCTCATTTTTTCTACACTGTTCATTGGAATTCTTCTGCAAGGAAAAAAAAAAAAACAAAAACCAGAGGGGCTGGACAAATAATTGTGTAAGCTCTCCAGCTATACCAAAATGCTGGTTTGTGGTTTAAAAAAATATATATGCACAATAATAGAGCCATTATTGGGTGGAATAAAACCATTGAAATTTTTGTACAAAGAAAGAGTAAAATGAACGTGATAACATAGTTTCCAGTACTCTTGCCATAACAAAACATGAGTGTGGAAACCTTTCCTTCCACTTAAGCAGAATTTCTGGTAATAGAATTTTCTCAAAAGGGGAAATCATCTAAAACTTCCCAGTATTACATCTCTCTGAGACCTGTTATATCAAGTGCATTCTATCATGTATAAATTGGAAATATATCACTTATAATTAGTGATTTATAAAACAGGTAGGAAAGCAAGGAATTTGAGAAAACTGATGTTTTAAGTTTAGCTCCCTCTAGCTTTCTTTTTTTTTTTTTCCGAATTTATGTTTTCTTTATTTTCCTCTGTTTTTATTTTTAATGGAAGTACAATTTATATAAAGTAAAATGCACAGGTGAGTTTTAACAGATGCCAGGTAGCCCACGGTTCTATAAACATTTCCATCACTCTAGAAAATTCCCTCATGCCCCTTGCCAGCCAATCCTCTCTTCTCCCCAAGGTAATCACTATTTTGATTCTTTTTTTTTTTTATTTATTTATTTATTTTTTTATTTTTTATTTTTTATTTTTTATTATACTTTAAGTTTTAGGGTACATGTGCACATTGTGCAGGTTAGTTACATATGTATACATGTGCCATGCTGGTGCGCTGCACCCACTAACTCGTCATCTAGCATTAGGTATATCTCCCAATGCTATCCCTCCCCCCTCCCCCCTCCCCACCACAGTCCCCAGAGTATGATATTCCCCTTCCTGTGTCCATGTGATCTCATTGTTCAATTCCCACCTATGAGTGAGAATATGCGGTGTTTGGTTTTTTGTTCTTGCGATAGTTTACTGAGAATGATGGTTTCCAATTTCATCCATGTCCCTACAAAGGATATGAACTCATCATTTTTTATGGCTGCATAGTACTCCATGGTGTATATGTGCCACATTTTCTTAATCCAGTCTATCATTGTTGGACATTTGGGTTGGTTCCAAGTCTTTGCTATTGTGAATAATGCCGCAATAAACATACGTGTGCATGTGTCTTTATAGCAGCATGATTTATAGTCATTTGGGTATATACCCAGTAATGGGATGGCTGGGTCAAATGGTATTTCTAGTTCTAGATCCCTGAGGAATCGCCACACTGACTTCCACAATGGTTGAACTAGTTTACAGTCCCACCAACAGTGTAAAAGTGTTCCTATTTCTCCACATCCTCTCCAGCACCTGTTGTTTCCTGACTTTTTAATGATCGCCATTCTAACTGGTGTGAGATGATATCTCATAGTGGTTTTGATTTGCATTTCTCTGATGGCCAGTGATGATGAGCATTTTTTCATGTGTTTTTTGGCTGCATAAATGTCTTCTTTTGAGAAGTGCCTGTTCATGTCCTTCGCCCACTTTTTGATGGGGTTGTTTGTTTTTTTCTTGTAAATTTGTTTGAGTTCACTGTAGATTCTGGATATTAGCCCTTTGTCAGATGAGTAGGTTGCGAAAATTTTCTCCCATGTTGTAGGTTGCCTATTCGCTCTGATGGTAGTTTCTTTTGCTGTGCAGAAGCTCTTTAGTTTAATTAGATCCCATTTGTCAATTTTGTCTTTTGTTGCCATTGCTTTTGGTGTTTTGGACATGAAGTCCTTGCCCACGCCTATGTCCTGAATGGTAATGCCTAGGTTTTCTTCTAGGGTTTTTATGGTTTCTTCTAAGATTTCAATTATCCTCAAATGACCCATTTTCTTATTTTACCATTAAAAAAATATTTGAAATCTGATAAATAACTTACTTTTTGTTTTAATAGAAAAACTTAGCACTCAGGAAAAAATAATTTTGCATACATGCAATGTATAAGAATTTCAAAGGAGAATGACATTATGATATTACTTAAGTTGTATCATATTCATTCTTTGAAGAAATATTTACGAGTACCTAATACTGTGTGCAAGGCATTGAACATTAAATAATGTAGTTTATATTTTAAAATTGGAAAGAGTAATGTTGTCTATTTTCAATCTTTCTAAACAATATTAAAATTAGATGTGTCCAATGTGTCATATGACTAATTTTGGCATGTAATAAACTAAGAGGTAATTTAGGAAATTATTGATAAAATTGCCCGTTTTTCTATAATATACTCTGTTTTATCTGTCCTACCTCTAGTTTCATATTTTCTTCTCCCCCGACTTCCCAGGTTTAAGATCTATTCTTTTTTTCTTTCTTTCTTTCTTTCTTTTTTTTTTTTTTTTTTTTTGACAGAGTCTCACTCTGTCACCCAGGCTGGAGTGCAGTGGTGCAATCTTGGCTCACTGCAACCTCCACCTCCCAGATGCAGTGGATTCTCCTGCCTCAGTCTCACAAGTAGCTGGGACTACAGGTGTGAGCCACCACACCTGGCTAATTTTTGTATTTTTGGTAGACACAGGGTTTCACCATGTTGGCCAGGCTGATCTCAAACTCCTGACCTCAAGGGATCCACCTGCCTCTGCCTCCCAAAGTGTTGGGATGACAAGCGTGAGCCACCATGCCCAGCCTAAAATCTATTCTTTAAACCTCCTATTGGAATCCATGGAAAATGACTTGGCTGTGCTGGGGGAAAGAAGTACATATGGGTTATTAACTCCTAGCAGAGATTTGAGGCTTGGAAAAGGAAGGCTGCAAAGTTATGATTTTTGTCAATTAAGATCATCCTAATTATTGAGAAAAGAGAGCAAATGATAATAAAAAATAATATTTAAAATGGCTAGCATTTCTTAAGTACTTATTCTATCCTAGACAGTGTGCTAGAACTTTTAAACTGAGGTAGGAAGCCTTGATTAAAGAAACTGGAACTCTTCTAATTTTGATCCTAGCCATTAGCCAATTCTTTCTTGACTCAAAATTGAATAGACATATATTCAGACATGCATAAAATTTAAACTTTAATTATTATAAACTTTAATTATTATTTTATTATTAAAATAAACTTTAATTATTACAATATTTATCAAGATATTTAGCAAATATCATTGTCAGACCTGTAAGGCTGCTCTCCTGTGTGGGTTCTCAAGTGCCGTGTTAGGTTTGCAGACCTTGGAAAAATCTTGCCACAGTATCTGTTATGAAAAGATGTTTATAAGAGAAAGTCAGCACAGTTGACTATATTTCATTCATGCCACACAGCAGCCAGATGCTTATTCCTGATTCAATTAATCTTGCATGGAACTCACATTTCTTTGGTATTTAAAATTTACAACAAAGCCATTTCACAGATATTAATATAAATAACTCTACAAATAAAGACTGCATTCTAAGATCTGGTTGAATTTGTTCACGTATAAGCAAGCAATTTATGAAAATAGACTTTAGTTTTGATTACTCCTATACATCTCTCTTATTAACTTGATATTTTTACATTCACAAAATTGAACCAGATAAGGGGATAAGAGTATGATAAGAGTTTCTGATTCTGGGTTGATGTAAACAGATTTCAAATGTTTCAACTCATTTTACATGTCAGCCACAGTGATAACTCCCTATGCATAGAGTGGTATCAGATCAGACAAAATCCTGAGATTTCATCCATCAAGGTATGTACCCATAAAAGCTTTATTTCTGGAAAGAAAGTGACATATTTTTCAAAGAGCAGATAAAGTGATATGCCTGAGTCAAATACCCACGCATTTCTAAAGATGATTCAGAAATTATAAGCACAATTTATTTAGCAAAAAAAAAAAATCACACACAAAACCAGAAACATAAAATAAGCTTTACTACTGATGAATAACAAAAAATTTACTACCTAGTTTTATTCACTTATGGACCTTACTTCTCTTTAATTAATGGCCTTATTCTTTAATGCCATGACAATTAACAAATATATGCTTGAGGACAGTAGTAGTATACCTTTAGATGAAAATAATTAATTGTGAAAGAAAATTCATAAATATCAAAGTGAGACAAGTAGATAGTATCTGGATTGTTTCCAACCTCATTTATCACAACCAAATGGCCTGTGTTAAAATTCACATTTAATAGTTTTTTAAAAACACTATTTTTATATTTCGCTAAATGAAGAACACTTTGAAGTGCTGGAGATCTATTATGGTGGCTATTAATCATCTAATCAGGAATAATTTCCAAAACAAACAGCAAGGCCTTTTGAAATCAGAGGGGAGATTTCTGGAAAGTCAGCCATAATTAACTGTGCAGTTACCTGCAGGTATAGCGCTCCTTTCCCTTCCGCAGAAGGTTCTCTGGCAGGGCATTGGGAGGCGCCCTGAAGTTGAACATAGAGGGCACTGACTGTAAGAGCTCACTGGCCTCAGGTTTCAGGGCACTGAAGCTCTCTAGCTTTTCTGCCATGTTTTCAATAGCTGACATCTGAAAGGTAAAAGCACAAGACCATGAAGCGTTTGGCATCTTGTCTTCTATAATAATCTCTGGCAAACCAAGGACATCATTAAAAGGGAAGCATGAAATCTGCGACGGGTTGTAGAAAGAGACTGTATATCCCAATATTAAATAAACAACAACAGAATTGATATATCTGGGAAATACCATAAGTAGAACCAAGCTTATAAAATGCTGAGTGAACTTTTTCCATAAGACCTTGGTTAGGCCATTTTATCATAATCTGATATATAATTGAACATTGAAATACATAAGAGAGCTAATAAAGCCAAGTTAACTTTTTATTTGATTAAATGACAGCATTAGTATCATGGTATGGATATTAACATAATGGAAATTATAGGAAAAGTTGCTATATGCCTTACCTAGGCAATGAAAACCATAAGAACCATGCAGTCCCAAGAAAAGAACTGAAAGCATGGGAGAACATGAAGTATTACAGAATTACAGCTTAAGCCAAATATGTGTAACTCAGGAAGAAAAAACTGAATGTATAGGAGGGTATTGCCTAAGACTACATTAAATTAACATCTGGATATGCCATATTTTTTAGTGGGATCATATACAAAGAATTTTGATTAAATATTAATTTTATCAAAGACAAAGTTGAAATGACAGTTCATCATATGTTAATATAATTTCATATAACATAACTTGGCATGTGCCTTGTAAGACAGGGGGAGCAGTTTATGTAACCACACTTTTAGAGAAACATTCTTGAAAGAAAACTATCCCTGCCTAATTCTTCCCCTCTAGTAATCTAATTTTTGTTGTTTATAATCTTCAAGTTTTTGTACACCTGCACACTTATTTGAGAGTCACAAGCAGAAGATGGCATTTACTTTTAAAGTTGGCTTGATCCCTGTTTTTTAAAAACTTTTTGTAGAGATGGAGTCTCACTATGTTGCTCAGGCTGGTCTTGAACTCCTGGTCTCAAGCAATCCTTCCACCTGCTTCGGTCTCCCAAAGTGCTGGGATTATAGGCATAAGCTACTGTGCCCAGTCTTAGCTTGATTCTTAAGCTCCACAGCCAGAGGGACTCTCCCCTTTCCTTTGACCCTCTCAACATGTTGTGTTTCCTCAGGGCTCACATTTTATTTGGAAGCTGCTTATTACTGAATTTTTAAGTAGAAAAACAAACTTTCAGGCCATCCTGTTAAATCAACTCACCCATTATTTATTTGATTCTCAGGGCAGTGTGCCATTAGAAAGCTCAAGAAGCTATTTTAAAAGGTGTTTGCATTCTATATGCATTACATAAAATTCTCAAAGAGCTGTGATGCTAGACCAGAAGACACATAAGAACCGAGATGATCACTGCAAATTCAAACAACTGGTCAACCCAAGAAACTATCCTTTTGCTAATGAGACAGCAGGACAGAGATGGAGGCCTAATTTATGAGCTCAAGTTAAAAATAAAAGGCAACATTTCCTACTCAGAAGGAAAAATTAACAAGACATATATTCTGTGGACACACAGCTGGACAGAATACCATCAGCTTCTTAAAGCAGAGCAAAGTCTTAACAGCATGGCCTGAACATGATCTCTTCTCACAAAAGGAATATTGTGTGTTTGATTCTTCAAGTGACTATTCATGTTCTGGTTAGTTCTCTTTTTTTCCCCCTTTATCCTGGAGCCTGCCCTCTCATTTCATGCCCGGACTCCTAATGTTAGCTACAAATTGCAACGTACAGGGTACTACTGCCAATTTGCCAAATGTCTTTCATCAAACACGGTACAAAAAAATCTCAGAGGAAAGTCAAGATACATTTACTTGTCAGACGACAAATGTGAACGCATCGGGAGGCAGTAAGGGCTATAAGCTCAGGGGTTTGATTCATAATCACTCAGCTGCTAAAACATTCTCCACAGATGCAAGTGGACAGCACATTTGTCACTATGAAGGATTTTGACACATACTGATCACAGGGCAGAGATATGGAATGATGCTGCTGCTCACAGAGGTTGGAGGAAATTCTGTCTCTGCAGAATATGGTCATTATTCCCTTCTAGACAGAGCATTAGCATGTCCATGTTACTTTGGATTTATTTGTTAAAAAATCAATCCAGAAATATTTTATGATACTCTTGTATTTGCATTTATTCCTTCTAATTGTTCCTTGCAGAAAATCATTTTGATATTCCACCCAGCAAGAAATAAGTTTTCTGAGTGAAAAATGAACTCTGGCCTTTAAACTGATTAGTACTACTAACAAGCATGGGTAAGGGTCATGATCACACACATTTATTGGGAAGAACAGTTAATGCATGGGTAATGATTATAAATGTTTTATTTATGTACATTTAATATTTAAGTAAAATTTCATTATCTAGTGGTTTTAAATCATTTGAGTGTCCATCTTGCTGACATACTCAGACTCCTGCAACAAAACATCTCATAGAAACACGTTTCCTTTTATATGGAAAATAGCTTACTCATGACTATTATTCTCGGCTTTCATCTTCAGCACACATAAACCACAAGTCCTTCAAGTTATTTGAGAGCAATTGGCTGTTGAGAAATGTGTCTTGCTTTAGTAGCTGCTAATAGCTAGCTCCTTTTGAAGAAAGATCACTGTGATTACTTTACCTCAAACTGTTTCGATTTGGGAAAACCATCAAGAAACAAGAAAATATATTATGGGCTTGATGGCTAAATAATGACATTCTTAAAGGTAATAGGAAAAAGAATAAGGGTTATGCAAGTGTCTTACAAGCCTCCCCCACCTTTGGCTTCTGGTGTCAAATGAAAAGAGGATTAAATTGGAGTGGGGAAAGGGAGGGAAAGAAGATGGGAAGCGAGCTGAGGGTAACTATTAACACACATACACACGTACACAAAACATTTTCTGCCCAGCCAGCAACCACTGAAGCAACATAAAAGCCTTCGTTGAATCCTTTTCATCTTCCTAATGTGTGCTCTTACAGCAGTTGACCTCAGTTGAAAAGAATAAGTTTCCACATTAAGATAAACAGAAGTGACTCAGACATCTGCTAGTTGGGGTAACTTGGCAGTTCTGTGACCAACATCAGCCCTAGTCAACACCTTAGATTAAGATATTGGATTAACACGAACTCTATTGAGTGTACAGATCAAAACCCTAACTCTCTCTTGCTATCTGGTCTGAGTCACGTGATGTTCCTCCAAAAGTAACACTTTTTTGCAGGAGAAATAGTAAGTTTTGACTTTCATTTTAAATTTTAAAAATCAAGATAAATTGGAATAAATGGAACAGAATCTAGCTATATGTTTTTAAATTATGAAAAAATCAAATGAAAAGAGCAATATGTACTACTAGGAATAAGAAATTTGCTGAGAATGGGGAAATCAAAGGGGTAAAAGTTAGATCATATATTTTAAAAATATATTACCCTGTGATCCATTAATGTCATAGGCTAATCTAAGATCAGTAAATGACAGTTTTTTCCTATGGAACAATAATTTTTATTTACATATATAATAGTTGATGTTATCTGCAGCCAGATGTCTGGAAGAGGAAGTCATTTCACCCTGTTCCAGTCCCCAAGAGGCTATTAACTTTATACTGACGCAAACTAATATTTAGACACAATTCCCTAGCTCCTACCAAAAAATGTAGCTATCTCTCTAGTCAAATAAAGTTAGTATTTTTAAAAACATTTCAGCAGGCAAGATATTATCAACTGGGTCCTAAGCACTTAACATTTATTATCTGGCAGCCAATAATTGATGACATAAAAAGGTTTCTCATTAAAACTATTAAAGTGACAACCTGATTATATGAAATGATATGTCCAACAACACCATGAATTATGTGACCTAATGTTTTACAAATTAGATTACACATGACTTTATCATAAAATAACTAACTTTTCATAAATAACTTATGATGGGAAAGTTTGTAGATTTGGTGGTTTTCTATATTTATTCACTTGATAATCTTGAGAAATCTCAAAATCATGGTCATATGGGGGAGAAGTAAATATTCCTATTTTATGGTTATCCCACTCCATGTATCACATTCAGCAGTCATGATTATGAAATTGCTTAGTTTTTTCTTTATTTTTGTGAGTACATTGTAGGTGTATATATCTGTGGGATACATGAGATGTTTTCATACAGGCATACAACGTGAAATAATCATATCATGGAGAATGGAATATTCATCCCCTTAAGCATGTATCCTTTGTGTTACAAACAATCCACATAGAGGTTTTTTTTACCACGAAAAATTATAAACATATATCTTTAATATTTCCTACTAATATCTGTTTTATAATACAAATGTAAATCACATCTCTGAAAAACCTGTGACTCAATGGAATGGGAACGTTTCAAAGCATTGCAACGGCAATCACTATGCTGTTGTATTATAAGAAAAGGTAGTTTAACTTAAAATCTATATTGCCTTGGTAAGTTGGTACAATCATTGGCCATGTATGTAAGGGGTCAACACCTTAAGCTTCAACCACCTAACAAGAGAGCTATTGTCAAAGTCATACTGTACCTTAGAAAAGATGAGGACCGTGAGGCACAATATTTAAGACAGATCTCTACCAGGAAAGGCAAAGGAAGAATACTGGAAATGTAGGCCAGGATAATCAGAAAACAACCCCATCTATTGCACAACTTTGCCTAAGTTAGTGGGTTGATCTCTCTTCCTCTCTCTCCATAAATATTTGTGTACATTTGAAATAAACTTAAACCTTAAAAGTCTATCAGAATGAGAAAAATCACAATTTTACATATTCCACAAAAGAGATAAAATTAAGGAATTTCTCGTAAAGAAAAATTAACATCAAATAGAGGAAATAGGTTAGTGCTAAAATGCTTCAATTAAGTTTATAGATAATGATTCAGTGACTTTAAAAGGACAGCTAAACTATATCCCAAGATTTTGCTCATTCTTCAGAAATCAGCATAATTTTCAGTGAAAAAGAGAAACAAAAACACATATACTTAGAGAATATTTTTAACTATATGTTATTTCCACTGACCAGGTTTTATTTGGGGGTAAAAACTAAATAAGCAGTATTCTTTGTATCCTGAATATCTTCCACAATAAAAATAAAGCTATCCCCTAATATTATTAATTGAAACTGACTGTATCTGGAAATAGTAACTGAAAGTCAAGGAAGTGAAACTAGATGCTAAAAGATCCATTCACTAGTTACACATGAATTTGTAAACATTTAGTTTTATATCTTCAAATAGCCAGAACCAATTTCTGCCCTAGGATATATAGATGTGAATTCCCATGTCAGCCTGTATCTACACACGAGTTCAGGTTTTATCCTTTAGAAGGCTTTATCAAAAGCATCTTTACATGCTGATACAGGCTCCACCAAATAATGGTTGTTTTCACTTAGTGACCCATTTCGAAGCCTCGTTTAACAGCGTGTTCCCAGGTGTCCAGAAAGAGCTCCGTATCAAGGTATAATTATGTGGAATGGATCAGATTTATCGAATAAAATCATTCTGTAAACAATTTCTATCTCACTAAATGCCCAATTATAACTGAAAGAATGCAGCTTGAGAAAGCAGGGAAACTATCTGCTGGAACCATATCACGTAATGGAAAGGGGTTCAGAATTATTTATGTCTGTACAGCAATTTAGAATGTAAGCTGTTTTCTTTTTAATGCTACATCACTTTAGTCAAAAATATAAGTAGGAAACTTACCCAAGTTCTCTGATCAGGCAGTTGGAACTGGGAGCAAAATTGAAACAAAAACAAAAAATTACTTCTGTGTTGGTATCTTTATTGCAATCTATCCTTTGAGAAATTAACATTTGTACTAACTTAGTAATTTTTGCTTATCATGTAACTGTACCTTGAGTAAAAGCTTTGGAAATAAAAATTAAATATTGTTATAACTCTGTTGAATTTCCTCTGTTTACCTAAATGGAATGTTTGAATCAAGGTTAATTTTCACAAGAAAGCTAAATGCTACCTACTAGCAAATCTTACAGCAAAGCAGATGCTTCCTTTTTATTAATTACTACTTGCTATAAAACAATATCCTTAAATTTAGTTTAATTACTAAAAATTAGGCCATTTCCTGTAAAAATCTAATCTCTTGCATTTGTATAATGTTAATAACAAAGAAAAGATATTTACTTAAATATGAATCACTAAATAACAAAAGGATAATGAAAGGATAATGTACTTGGAAATTCACTACTTGATTTTTATTAGCATAGGACTCAGACCATCAGTAGTCAGAACAGTTAAGAACGTTAATGGAAAACTAAAAAGATCTAGCTATTAATGACAAATTCTGACAAGATTCACTGGGAAAACCTTCAGTGGGTTAGAAGCTCTTCCAGGAGACACAAAAGTTACATACGCTTAAAAATATCATTTTGCTTGGTTAAAGGAGATATATATTTCGCTTATACATGTTTTGGTATATTTAATAAGGAATATATGCAGTTTTTAAAGGATGAAAACTTGATTGCAGAAGAAATCTAACCATATGAAACACTTGTTGAAAGCAAAATAGAAGATGAAGAACAGAAGATTTAAGTGATTTTTCACATCAATGTGTAAATTATAACTTAGGAAAAGACTGTCTCCTCAGTTCCTTGGAATGTAGTAGCAGGATAATCAGCCAATTTAAAAGAAAGAAAATATAAAAGAATGAAGAAAGGATAGAAATGTAAGTAAAAGAGAGTCTGTTGCAGATGTACTCAAAGCCAAACATTTGGAAATAAAATGTGCAAATAACCAAAAATAATATTAAAAGTATAGTAAAATCAAACCAAGGAATAATAGCCACTTTTACAATAGTGTAATTGCAAAATGACTTCCATGGATGTTCAAATGGGCTATCAGTGTGAATGCAAAGGATCCAAAATAGGAACAAACGAAATGGACATTCAGAGGTCACACAGTAATAACATTCCCTGCATCTTACCTATTTGTGGCCATTCAACTCCTTTTCAAAATTATAGTGACCATAAATAATTTTCAATCACATATGCAGGGAAAGCCTCTACAACGCTTATTTCTCCCTTAGAGTAAACTAACTTATTTGTAAAAGAAAACTAGAAGACTAAATAGTTCTCACCTGGCCTGATAGAGCAAACATGCTTCTTCAAGAATTGAACTAAGAGAAGACTTTAGACCCTCAGCATTCATCTTTTAATTTTGATGTATGCATTCATGTATCTTTTTTTTTTTTTTTTTTTGAGTTGGACTTTCGCTCTTGTTGCCCAGGCTAGAGTGCAATGGCACAATCTCAGCTCACTGCAACCTCCACCTCCTGGGTTCAAGTGATTCTCCTGCCTCAGCCTCCCAAGTAGCTGGGATTACAGGTATGTGCTACCACGCCCGGCTAAATTTTTTTGTATTTAGTAGAGAAGGGGTTTCACTCTGTTGGTCAGGCTGCTGTTGAACTCCTGACCTTAGGTGATCCGCCCGCCTCGGCCTCCCAAAGTGCTGGGATTACAGGCATGAGTCACCGCACCCGGCCTCTTCTAAGTATTTTTGACAGAATTTTTAAAATACGTATTATTCCAAAACGCAATAATATAGCCTAATAATCTTTCAATAAAATTCAATATATTTTTATTTACTGAGGTGTTCACTTATCACTGACTAGGAATTATGGAATGGGAAGGAATATGCTGGGAACAATATAAAGATATTCAAAAATTGTAAAACCAGACTTGCCCAGAGAATACCACTATGAAGCATCCTTCTTTCTTTTCCCTAAAACATTGAGAATTTGATCCTCCCTTTATTATTATGATAACCCAAGAAATAGGGCAGATATTATTCCCATTTTGAAATGAAGATCCAGAAGCTGAGAGGGTCCATGTGATTTACTCCAATATACTTAAATGGAAAATGAAGCAATGAACAGTTTTATGCAAGCACATTAGCTATGAAATCATAACAAGCACTAAGAACAGAGGCAAGTCATTCTGTTTTGGCTCCTTGATCTGTGCCCCCCTTACTTCTGCAGTGAGGTCATGCCAAGAATACAATAAGCATCTTTTCAAGCACTCCTAGATACATGGCATGGCCCTGGCAAAGAAATTGGGCATAAATATTTATATTTATAATAAAATGCTTTTGCACCCACTAATAAGAGCTCTTCCTCATTTAGGTCCTTCCACATGCCAAGCACAATGCTAAATATGGTGCGTACATAAATGCCAGCTCTTCCAGCTACCCTGGGAAGGGTAAGACTTGATGAAAGAGGAAGAGGGCTCACCTGTATCCCAGCTTGTATCCCAGCTATATATAGCATGACACAAGAAAACAGCCATGATATTTATAAAAACAATGAAATATTTCTGTAATAGTCGGTAAATAGCCTTTGCCCTAAGCACCCTGAGTGTTCCCCTGCTTCCTTGGCCTCTTCCCCAAACACCCCTCAGATAGTCCCACTATCCAGCAAATAAAACATTGGCAGTTGATGCAGCAAAAGCCTCCAGTATCCTGCTCCAGAATGGCAGAAATCCATTCACATGCGGTATTCATGACGCATCAGGTTCTAAGTATTTTGATCACCACTCTTGGGTCCTGTTCTAATAGCAACATGCAGCAATAGGGAATCCCTTACACCAAGACGTGACATTCTGGTGTAGGAGGGAATCACTGCCACTGTGCTCCCACAGGCGTGTTTGTGAAGATCTGAGGAATGACTGCTATGCTCGAAGCACTGGACACATGCCTCATCTTTTGTGATCCTTAATTAACTTTGGGAATGTTAAAATATAACATATTTGCTCTCTTATGATTTTATTTTAAAATATATACCTACTACATTGCTAACAGCTGCGAATTCATACAGAATTAATGGTTGACAAAACTGCCCATCTTATGAACTGGTAAATTTACCTTGGTTAGCAAAACATCTTTGAATTTCAAAGTGGATAGAAACCTTACACCCGATTCTCTCATTTTTCAAACAGGAAAACTAAGAGCCAGGTAGACTAAGATGTTCAAAGACACTGAATCCCTTTTTGGTTTTTCTCCATTCTACCGTGAACCCATAGCACTCAATTTTGAAATGGTTAATTACTAAATTGTAAAGATTATCAGAACATGAAAATCACTTGACTACTGTAATTAATATTACTGTAATTAATTTTTGTAACATTAATGTATACATGAATATTATATGTTCATAAGTATTTATTTATAATTATAAAGGAAGTATCAAGAGAGATGTACTTTGTGTACAATATCTGACACAAAATGTGTGCTACATTCCAGTTTATTAGCCTATGAAACTTTACAAGTACTATTTAGATCAGTCTAAATATAAAATATAGTCCCGATAAACATTAACTGTTTTGTAACTTACTTCTTTTCCATAAAGTAATTATGTGAATAACATTCTTTAATCTTCCTATATAAAATTAATACTAACTGGAATGTTTCTGAAACTTTTACTGCTAAACCATATATTATCTCATTTTGAAAGGGAGTGAGAGTTCTTTAGTAATAGTGGATTTATCCAACTAACCCAGAAGATTGTGTTACAACTCTCATACTCTTTATTCAGGACTCTAGAAAGATACTTGAAAAAATACAAAAGAGGTAACAGAAAGGAAAAGGAAAAAAGAACCATATCCCATGATCTTTATTTAATTAATTTAATTACCTCATAGCTTTCCATAAGACAGCTTGCATAAACTTCCCCTGATTTTATTAGAGAACCATCATTTTTTGTTTGAACATATTGCAACAGAACAAATTAGTTTATTCTGTTTTTAAGAATTTTTATTAAAATGTTGCTATCTATAAAGACCAGAGCTTGCATCCTTTAAACAAAAGTAAAATAAATTTTAAATTAAGAAACCACATTCAAGATGTTTATATACCGTATTTGTTCTTTCAATACGATTTTCCAGATGGTGATTGATATGTAAACCTGTTTTTTAAAATTACTAAATGTATAAGGACTTTAGGATGAACCAATTAGAGATAGTGCTGCTTTGCATTTTCCTTGCAATGATAAACTGTATATATTTTGATAAATGAACACAATTCTATTCTGCAAATAGCACTGTGCATTGTGGTGAATTCTTGTGCAATTACAGAGCTTTGCTGGAATGCTCAGTGGTCTCTAGATAAATTCCTTCACCCTCTATGGTAACAACTTGTCAGGTAGACTCATTTCCTGTTTTTATCTAAGCCCTAAAAGAACAAGAATGACCTTCATGAGTATGGGACGAGTCACAGTATGATCTATTTCTTAGTATCAGCAACCACCACACACAAAACACAACTTGGATATTTATTTTCTTAACTGAATCCTGCTCACTCCAAAATGCACTTTAACTCAATAAAGAGTTAATAGCAGACAATCATTTAACACTGAAATCATGTTATTTTTACACATATATTAACTAATTTTTCTTTAAAGAGTTTGGGTTTTAATTCTGCTAGAATTTCCTGTGTTCTTCCACACCAGCGTCATAGGAAATCCTAATGTTCTCAAGATGTCTTTCATTTCATTGCACCTGCTTTTCAGGATCAACAAGTTAGTTTACAAGCTGGAAATCTCAAATCCAAAATACTTACTTGTGGGTGAAACAAGAATCCTGGAGAAGGCCTCAAGTATTTCTCTTTTAAAGCTTCAAGTGGGTCAGTTAGTTTTCTTTTCTCTACTCTGAAAGGTTAAAATTAGATTTTGGAGATGAAGCAGTCTCACATATCAATCACTACATAATCACTGACATTTAAAGGAACTAACAATAAAGTCAATGGTAGGTTTCTGGGAAGCGCACTCATAAAAATATAGAGACATCTGTCCAGTTCTTGGAGATTCCTCATGACACTTCTAGGTGCTTAAGGAGAAAAGATCCTATTTATAATGGAAAAACCCTACTGAATGACTAGGAATAGGAATAATGAGAAAACATGAAAAATAAGGAGTCACTAAATTAGAGGCATTTGTCATGAATTCAGTACCTTTCCATTCCAAATGTAGACAAGAATGCTTAATGATTTTGAAATCATGAGGTCAAGGCTGATTTTGAATATTAGAGCAATTTTCTACCAAGAAGGTGTTCTCCCAAATATGCACTTTATTCCTTCCATATTTGTCAATAATAGTAAGGGCATTTCCAAGCATATACACTGCTAGCCACTCTTTGAGGTTCTCTCTCTCTCAATATATATTTATATTTAAACATATAGCATAATATATTGATATATAAATATTTTATGTAAATTATATTTAATATATATTCAGAGAGAGAGAGAGAATATATGCTCTTTGGATGCCACTGCTGATAAAGAAGGCAGGCAGATAGAATGGGTGTGGTGAGAAGAGAATGGGGAGCTTTCTGAAGATAGAGAGAGACACATAAAACTTACCTATACATCCCTTCTGCTTTAGAAATGTTTGCCATTCTATTTTGTATTAAGCACATAGGGAAATAATATCCCTATGTTGAATTAATTCATTGAATTAATTTCTTTTACCAACTTGGTAATTAAAAAAACTTTCAGATATGTGCACTCTTAAAGCAGAATAAAATACCTACCACTTATTGATATTATATATGTGATATATGTGTGTTGCATATACTATTTCACTTTTTGAAGTAAGTGATGTTATATCCATTTTATGCTTTTTTTTTTTTTAAGTCTCAGACATGAGAAGGCTGAGATTGCGACCCAAGTCTGACACTAAAACTGGATTCTAGGTCTTTCATGAGTTTGGCAAAATGACAGGCCTAGGTCTTAATTGAGACAAGCACCAGAGAGATGTTGGAGATCACAGTGAGTAAGAGGAATGCTAGTAGGTGATGAGGATGAGTGCAAGAGATATGTGGAAGAATCAGAAGCCAGTTGCTACTGAGAGGGTACAAAAAGGAAAGTCTGAAAAATTATCTTAACAAAGGACTGAGACACATCATTGAGTTGGAAATACGACTTTACCAGAAATGTGTGACATACAATCTACACACAAAATATGGAAGACATGTTTTTCTTTTTTTTCTTCTCTAGTAACAGGACTGCCAAACTAATTAAGATATAATAATTTTAAAAAGCAGCCAAACTTGGTACTGACAGCACTGAGTTATTTTGTATTGTCCTTTGATACTACTTTATCATATTCAAACGAGGGTAGTCCTTTCCATACTGACAGTGTTTCCTTGTTAACGCATTATAGATAATATACATAGAAGAAGAGTTGTAAGTGAGAAGAACTTGCAGCTCTAGTACCTATTAAGTAATATGAACTTGATAAATATTGTTCAATTAAATAATAGCACATTTTCTCTTCACAAAAGAGAATTAGGCAAAATATGAAAATACTCCGATGTTAAATAAGTTCAATAAAAATATCCAGATGTTCCATGAACTCTTGACAATGTTCAAGATTAGAATGAGAAAGTAAATGTGAAAATGTTTGTAATATTCAAAATATGTAACAAACATATTGTTATTCATACCCATTTAAAGAAAACTAGTATTTTAAAACTAAATCACTTTGGTCAGGTGAATATTACTGAATATTGCCAAAAAGGCCTTTTATTAAACTTGTATGTTTCACCCCAAGATTTTTTTGCTACATCAAAGGAAACCGGATAATGAAGCTATTAAACAGAGACATTTTTTAAGCCAACTACTCATATTATATACAAAACATATTCTGTGATTAATATTTCATTTACTTGGGGGCTCCTGAGAGATTTATTTGGAAACAATATGACCAGCCCTTATTAAGGATGTGTTGGTAGGTTAAAAAAGAGTGGACTCTTGCTGTTGTATATCCCCCCCATTCCAAAGAACCTGACCCATTTTAGTACCCACGCATATTTGCATTAATCCTTCAGGATCCTCATTCTTCCGCCACTTGACAATTTACTTTAAATATGACTTTCCCATATTTTCCACTCCAAAAAAAAGTGTTTAAAAATAAATTTATTGTCAAGGGAAAAAAATTCTGTAGGCCTATTCCAAACCCCCAACTTCAGAAACATCCAAAAATAAGTTCAAACAGAATGATCCAACTTTCAGAATAAAAAATGAGTTCACTAGATCAAACAACTTCACTCTGTTTTATAATAATAGTAAAAATGATGTGGTAAAAAGCCATCACTTTACAGTGGAAATACCACCTTTCATACATCTGCTCGTATTTTGTCATCTTCCATACACGCTTACCTGTAAATAGGGTCCATAAAGAAAGGAGTGGGTCTTGCATGCTGCAAGGAACCATCTGAAGCAGGTCTTGATTCGACGTTGCTTCCTTTTTTTCCCCCAAACACGTGGTTTTTTCGAGGCTCAGTCAGCTTTGTCCCACTGGCTCTACTCCTACTGCCCATACTTAGATCCAGGGGCTGGTCTTGGCTTGTGGCAGGTGTCACTGGAGGCTTGGAGGGGACTGGAGTCAAGGGCTTCTCGTCCTTTCGCTTAGTGGTGAGATCAAAGGGGGACTCAGAGCTGCCCTTCTGCAGTTTCTTTACTTCACCTGGTGATTGGGGTTCCATTTTCAAAGGTAACGATCTCAAGTCTCTATCAGGAAATGGGTACATTGATTGAGAGAATGCTGGAAAAAATGGGAGGGGAAACATGGAAGGGTAAGGTAAAGCTCCAACTTTTTTGTCTTGCAGCCCCACCAGTCCTGTTGAACCAAAGTATTTTTCAGCAATAGAAGCAATAGCCTTTATAGAATCATTCACAGCTCCTGACACCGCAGTCTGCTCCTCTAAAGATGGTGAGAAAATGGAATGATTGCTGTATTCTTTCTTATTATTTATTGAAGCCAGATTCTGAAGAGGGCTTACTTTGTCTTTGAACATTTTACCATTTTCTTTAAATTTCTCTTTATCACTTTCAATGTCACTTTCCAGATCAGAGCCCGAGGTTGTTTCCAGGTCACTGCCACTTGGTGTACTGACATCATCAAGGTCACTACTCTCTGACTGGTCACTGATTTTCTCAAGGGGCCTCTCTTCAGAGGACCTCTCGGGCTGGAGCTCCACTGGCTTATTGTCCCCTACAGATGGGTGTTTAGATAGTGCCTTCAAAATATCCTGTGTAGCTGGCAGTATCTGAGGATGTGTCATGAGGGGACTTTGACTTTTGTTTGTCTGTTCAGTACTTGATAGTCCTTTAACAGGAGAACTAGCAGGTATCAAAGGAGGCCTGTGGTACAAGCCGGAAGGAAACAGACCAGGGAAGCTAAAAGAAAATCCAGGAGCTGTTGGAAAGGTAAGACCAGCAGGATGCCTATTGGCGCCAAAATAGTCAGCAAGGCCCGGGTTGGCATGACTCATATTAACCATGGACGTTTTATCCATAGCTGGGGTTCCAGGAAGTGAAATGCCTTGGCCAAAAAATCCACCTGCCGCAAAATGGTTCTTGCCCTCACAAAACCTCCTGTGTTTATTTAAGGAAGACGTAGTGCTGAACATTTGTCCACAGTCTTTGCACTTGATTTGGGTTCTGCAATCAGCATGCATGCGCTTATGACGGCAAAGGTTTGAAAACTGAGTATAGGATTTATGGCAGACCTCACCTGTGTGCAAACAACAAAAAAGAATCTCAGGCTTTATGTCAATTGCTTCTGAATTTAGCAAATATCACAATTGGTTTACTCAAAATTTCAATTAGGAAGCCAGTAAAAGACATTGGAGGCACCAATCTGGGTGCTCCAAACACAGAAAACCCCATTTCACTAGATTCCAAAGCAAGGCAACCAACCTGACAAATGTCTTGAGGCAGCACAAATATTTCATATATATAGATATATATATCTTGTCACCCCCTTGTGCAATATTTTGCATAATATTTGTGTATTTAAATATTTATGAAAAGTTAAATTCCATCATGCATTGATTCTCCACACAATTACTATACTAATATAATGTTGAAAATTAGTCTTAAAATGCATTACGTACAAAACACAACAAGAACCCCTTTCAAATTTTAGAGTACTTAAAAATTCTATTTTGTAGGCACCAAAACAAAATAAAATATCCTCAACCAGAAACTTCACCTTTATTGCCTCTCCCCTTGGGGAAAAAGCCTGTGACTGCCCTGCTATTATTTAATTGGTATTATATCATATGCTCTCATCATTCACACATCAAAGCCACACAACAATGCACATTGTGTATTCTGAGACTTTTTTTAACAATCATTTTCATGATTTGAGAAAGACTGACATAATTTACAATGGCTCTATTTTAAGCCTGCAAAGGAAACTAAATTGAATGTAGCCCATCCTGCATTGCTGGTTCCCATGAACTATGATCACGTCCTCTGACTTCCCCTCACACCAGTGGTTGTGCTAACCTTCCTGCATTTATGAAACCCCCGTCCTTGGGAAACATGTCCACTTGTTGTCATATCTACACTGGTTATCTCAGGCTTGACTTCTGTGTGTTATAGCCAACTATGGTCAGTAGGGGAGAGCACTGTGAAAGCTCTAATCCAGAAAGAAGGGCACAGCATTGGATGCAGCTGTGAAATATGCCTCTTTGCTAAGAATTTGTCAATAAAGTAGAATCTTCCTCCTCACACATGTGCCACTATAGCCAAGTATATTTTAAGACCAAACTTTGTAGCCCTTAATAACTCCTTTACCAGGTAAGAATCACTCACTTCACTGTCCAGCAGGATTACAGTATCAGTACCCTGAGCATCACATTTTTTATTTTACTTTACAGGATTGAGCCACGTTATGTGTGAGCTTATTTTAACACTTCTGTGCATGTTCAATACATGCAGAAACAAGATGTACCTTGTTGGTAATTGTTGAAGCAAATTTATTTTAAGAAATTAAATTGAAGACAAAATGCAACAGTTATTGCTTTCATATGATGGCTGCCTTTAAGTGCAGAATGACTGTGCTTCTAAGTCAAAGCAATAATAATTAAAAAAAAACAACTCATGTCAAGGAGATTTTCTAGACTTTCAGTCAAGCAAAACTCACCCAGAACTTGGATTATCCCACATACATCCAAACAGGAAGTACCAAGTAAGGGTATATCTCTTTCTTTTACTACTAAAGGTTAAAGTGTATTGTTGCATATATCAAAGTGTTTGGTAATATTAAAGGTGCCTTCAATTGTGGGATGAATCACAACATTACAGAGGCTGTAACATGCATTTTAATGGGAATAGAAGATGTGGGTGATATCTTTTCAAATTATTTTACCAGAATATATCGACCAGAGTCAGCTTTAAAAGTATATACAATTTAACCATACACCATAAATATACATCTAATTTAAACTGTTTGATACACTAATTAAAATCAAATAATGGAGAAGGTAGAAACATCAGACGTTTACTAGATATATTAGAATAATTTATAGCTACAAGCAATAACAATATTTTATTATTGGAATTATAAAAAGTAAGAAAGCAACACCTCTTAAAAGGCATTGAAAAAATGTCTTGATGAGTATTCAACCAAGACATAAGTTTTTCAAAGGCTTGTCATTTTTTGGCAAGGAAATGTTGCTGTCCACACTTCTTTCTTACAATCAGATGGCTTTAAAAAAAAAATCAAGAGCTTCTCTCTATTGGAGTAACAGAAGTTCAGCTGACTTTTCTGGTGGCACCCGTTGTTACATGGCTGAGTGCTGTCTGTGTCTGGGCTCAAGAACATCGAATCTGGGATGTTTTCTTAGGCAGAGGCTTTGTTTTCGGCACTTGAAGGCCTGGCCTGGCATACCACAAACTACCAGGCCTCCAGGTAAACTGGTTCAATTGATGTTGAAGTTTATACTCTACTGTAATTTTCTCAGTAATAAGGAATTAGCCAGCAGTTAACATTGCATTTTTCTACTTATTAAACAAATTAAGAGGCATTTTGAATATATTCAGCCTATTAGAGCATGTGGTTTCTATTTGGGAAAGCTGTAGGTTTCTGTAAAGGCAGTGAGTAATTACCTTAGCACTGGTGACTTTGGGCTCAAGCGTGGCAGCACACTGTAATAAGAGACAGTTGCCATAAACACACCAGTGGGGGTAAATCGTGGTGTGTGGCCTTCTGGTGAGAAACAGATATCAGCCCTAGGTGAACCTCCTCCACTCAAGTCTCCACACCATTTCCTGATCTTTAATCTCTTTTGTTCTGAAATTACATGGCTATTACTCATAATTACTCCATGGTTCTCTGGCAGATTTTAAATTTGAAGAATGCCATCTGCTATTTAAATTTACCAATAATTACTGAAAATACATTCAAGGGAAATACTTTATGCAATCTGATTGGAAAGGGACACCCTATGGCACTTTAAAGTGAAACACTTGTCTTCAACACAATTAAAATTCCAGATCCCAGAATCTTCGATAGCAGAAGTCTATATTTTCTGACTTTTATTTTAAATAATAGAGAAAGCATTAAATGAGTGATCAGAATTCCTTGTGGTTTATTCTAGTTTTTTCTCACATCAAAACATAATAAAACTTACCAAAATTTATTTCTGAGGAATCAGAAATAAATGAACTATTTAATATCATATGCCTGTAGTACTTCCAAGTACATTTTCAGGGCATTAAGACTTAAGAGTCAGGAATGCCTTTTTGAGACAAGAAGTCTAAAATTTCTATTGAATGCTTTATTTCCCGTGACCTTCAATAGAGCTTCCCCAAGGGAGACGAGAGCACCCTTTTTTAATCTGCTAGTCCTCTTCACCCGGGGAACAGAAGAACATATGAGCAAAACAGGACTCTAGTGTAAGCTGGAAAAGGAAAGAAAAGCTATTTTGGTGCTTGGACACACAAAAGAAAGCTGTGTCGAGGCAAAGGAGAGTTAGTCTCTGGCATCTCCATGTTGGCACTGAAAAATAGTTTTTTCCATCAGGTCCTGTAGTAGTGTCTCATATACCTACTACAAACCAAAGTCAGAGGTCTTGCCAAGTGCTGAGTATGCTTCAACCAATTCTATGTGTATCTGGGTCCAAAATCAGTCTTGAAGTTTGTAGCACAACTAAATAAGTCATTGTATTTATATGCCCCGCCAAGCAATGGATTAAAAGAAGCCCAGATTTTTTGCCCAGGTAGACTAAGAACAACTGATTTTACTTATAAAATGTTTGAGCACAATACAGAGAATACGAGTGGGCGGAGAGAAGAAAAAGCAAATGAGAGCTGAGTTTTATTGTATTTGAAGGATGTTACTACAGTGCTCTGTACAGGGATGTTCTAAGTAGGTGGTCAGATCAGATGTCCCCTAAAAGCACACTGCCTATAAATTTGCTTTGGTGCAGTGGGTAAGAGAAAAAGCATGTCCAGCATCTAAGTGAAAATGTTCTGCTTTTCTTCAAGTAACAGAGAACTACAGATCCGACAGCCTGTGATCGGCAACAATGGGTAGATTAAAAAGCATTTCATCCCCCTTGCTCTCTCCACACACATATACTCACATACATGCACACAGAGCCGTAAGCCTACTTCCCAGGTGGGCTTCTTCCAGCTCTTTCTGATCCAGAACAGGTTTTTAATCACTTCATCTTGTTTAGTGATGGCTGCTATTTGCTGTTTACAAAGCCATGAACATTTACAATATGAGACAAATCTGATTGTCCTGATTAAATCCTACAACCTGGGGAGGTTTCCCTTTGATTATCTAATGACTTTTCTTTTCTCTACCTGTTATTGATTTCTTCTGAAAGAAAACACCCCAGGAATCAAGGACAAAATACCATGGATCTGATTATAAAAGATTTACTTGTAATCATAAATAGCCCTACTGGATTGGACCATAAATAGCTAACACGGTGACCCTCTAAAGGCCATGTGCAGACACTCTCCTGGTCACAGTGCCTTTTGGGGAAGAGACAGATGTGGGAAGGAGGGCGGGAGTGTTGAAAACTTACAGATAAAGGGCTTCACACTGCTGTGGATGTGCTTGTGTTGTTTGAGGCCCGACGAAGTGGCAAACGTTTTGCCACACTCCGGGCATGCATGGGCCCGGGCACCGACATGCTGAGAGCGAATGTGCCGCTGAAGGTTGCTAGGGTCCGTGAAAACCTGCTAGGAAATGAGTACTGATTAATCAAGAAACTTAACTCAAGGGCACAATAAAGAAGACCCGGGATGACTCAAGAAGAAATTTTTCTTATTTGTTTTGTTTTTCTTTTCCCCAAAGACCAAAAGTGTACTCTCCTCTAATTTCCAAAATGTACTCTCCTCTAGGGTAGGAACTGTAAATTATTCTGCTCTATATCCTTAGCATGGTGTATCCACTGGTATCAGTTGAACCAAATAATGAATGGCACTATTAGGCCATATTCAAGGCCTTTTTGATACCATTTAGAGTGACTTGAGTTGAATAATAAAATGCTGGTTAAGCCATTATTAAAACTGGTGTGCTATTTTCACCCTTTAAATAAAGACACATTGTGTACAAAAATTTGGAGGATTTTGACTAACTACCTTAAATCTATTTAAAGAGTTTCCCTAGGGTGTAAAATTCTAACACTCTTTCAGTGAGTTACTAGCAAGCTAAAACCATTCCTTTAGACATTGTACTAAAAACAAAAATAAAAAAGCCACCCAACACATCTGAGAGCAAAACATCCCTAAAGAAATTTCAAATGTATTTTTTAATTTTTATGAGAAAAAAACATACAAAATTTTAATGTGCATAGAACAAGGTAATCACAGGAGAATGACTACCCAGTAACCTGGTGGGGTACAGAAATTTCCATTGGCATGAAAAAAAAAAAGCTATTAAAATGCTAGGAAATGTGTTTTGGAAATAGAAAGCAACTTTAATGACACCAGGACATCTTTGAGTTAATCAAGAAACATGAAATTAAAAGAAGTGAATTACTTTTACCATAGTTCACAGTTATGGTCTAAGTTGAGCACTTCCATATCATCCCTATGTTGTTCAGCACTGACAGAGGCTCTATACATTTTAATTAGAACCAAGTCATAATTTATGGTGAGCCCTTGGTTGGAAAAATCTGCAAATATAAGAGTCACCCATTCTTTCTGAATAGGCATTCAGAAATTTTATGTGACTTCCTCACAAATTGCTATTAAAAGAAATCAGTAACATGAATTGGATAAAATTTTCATTCTCCGCAAGGCCATAAAACAACTCCACACTGGCAAATCAGTAGCGGAACCAGGAATTTACCAAGGATGTCTGACACCTAGTTCTGGAACTCACCATTAAGCCTCACTTCCTCCCTTACAAAAATAAAAGGATACCCACTAAGTGTTTTTATACACTCTACTAATGCCTTGTAGCATACAACACTCAGTGTACTTTTCTCAAGATATTTATAGTTTCCCCTCTGAAGGCTTGTTTTTATATATCGTAGCAAGTGATGGATTAAGAGAGAGCAGGATGACATAGAGAGGCCAAGTAGCCTACAAATTCACTGTACCTTGGCACAGTTTTCACATTCATAGTGCTTTCCACTGTCATGTGACATCTGGTGGCGAATTAAATTGGACTTCCAGTTAAATGCCTTGGGACACTGATCACACTTGTATTCCCTCTCTTCAGTATGTGACAGCATGTGTTTCTCCAGGCTGTTAAGAGAACAATAGATTTTAAAAGACAAAGGATGCATTCATAAACAGAACATCATTTTATTGCTAATCCAACTGGTAATTAAAGAAATAAGAAGGAAAAGGAGTTGAACTGAGAAGGAGGAAAGAGCAGAAACAGGCTTGTGACAGACAAAAGTGCATTTTATATTTCCTGGACTGTGTCTCCTGGACTGTGTCACCAATATGAAGATGTGTTCTTGTTGTTAGAAAATAAATCTGATACAGCTGGCAGGGATTATCTGCCAATTTAAAAGCATGATAAACAACAAGCTATTTGTCCAGTTTTGGATTCACTACACAATTCTAACAGCAACACGTATTGCTAATACTCACTTAATTGAAACACAATTAAGTGAGTATTAAGCTCACAATTAAGTGAGTAGTCAATTAAGCTCACAAGTGAGCTTAATACTCACTTAACTGAAACACAAACACTCAAACAGAAAATGCTTAAAAGTATTCTGTCTAATGTATATAATCTCTAGTGAATCTAGGATGGACAGATGGATGGATGGATGGACTGATGCATGGATATATGCATGGATATGTGTGTGTGTGTGTGTGTATCATATATATATATTACATAATATATAAAACCTAAGAATTGGGGAGCAAAAAAGTGTGTAATATTTTAAGTGGATGCAACATTTAAGTCCCCTAAAAGAAAAACCTGATTAGAAGTTTCTCACAAGCATAGTTTATCTGTTTTAAAGTTTAAATTGTTTTATCTTCTCAAATGTTTGCCCCCATTTTCTAAAATTTGTATATGAAATCTGCATGAATATAATGAAAAGCAAATATTATAGATAATGGATTATGTGATAGAAGATGTCTGCAACACCTTTATTGATTAAATACATAACACACTGGGATACTACCCCCAAATAAAGTAACCAGAGCTCCGTGGTAAAATAGCCTATTTCAAATCTGAACTATGAAATTCACAAGATGGCCCTTGAACATCTTGTTATGACAAAAGGCAAGAAATTTATAGATAATATCCAAAAAATTAGGGTTCCAACTTGAAGAGATGCCCACTGACCAAAGGTGGGGCAAGTGAAGCATCAATAAGAACAGCAACTCTTTTATCAATAAAGATATTCAAAACACAAACAGAACCTCAATGGTCTCCCAAGGAAGATGCAGGAAAGCCAAATCATTATTCCTAAAACTGGTAAATAAAGGGAAAATATTTGTGCACATATCTGCTTTTCCTATGTAAACTGCACTTTGGGGTAAACAAATAGGCTATGAAGGGAAGGTTCTCTACGCGAAATTAATCCAGATAATAAATGATGAAACAATGATAGAGTTAGAGTACATTCGTTTTGAAGCTCCTAAAGAATTAATGAATCTAGGCAATCCATTATGTGACTTCAGGTAGAAATAAATGGCACCATCAATGAAATCTTCTTGGTGAAACACTGAGCGTAAATCCCAGCGAAGGCTTGGGATGTAACTACAAGTCTACAGGAAATTAGAGGGGATAGAGAAAGATGTTAACACCACAATGATATAAACAGCAGAATCCAACTCAGTTTCTTCTATAATTTTCTATAAATAAATTGTAATAAGAGAAAGAAGGTGGTGGAGAGAGAGACAGACAGAGACAGAAAGAGACAGAGAGAGACACAGAGAGAAAGAGACTGCCCTCTGGGGGAGCCTTTAGATTCAAATAGTCATAACAGACTTGTCGATCAATTGCTATATGTGGACTTTATTTTGATCTTTATTCAAACAAAACAGTAAACTTTATGAGATAACTGAGGAAATTTGTGCTCTTACTGAATATTTGATAATATTAAGAAATTATTTTTAATGTGGTATTGAACTTATGTTTTTAAGGAGTCCTTACTTTCTATAGACACATTCTGAACTATTTTTGAATAAGATGATATACTGTCCAGGATTTGTTTCAAATAATTCAAAGCAGGTATAATGACAAGATTGGCTTCATGTGATAATTATTAAAGCTGAACATATGGGATTTTAAAAATCCTATCCCCTCTCTAGTTTTGTGTATATTTGAAGCGCTCCACAATAAAAAAGTTATTTAGAAAAGAAAAAGTACCAACCATGAAAGCATTCTTTTATTTTCTTTTATTTCTTTGTGTGATGAATACTATAAATATCAGTACCAATTAAGACCTTTGTGCACCTAGAATAAATTATCCAGTGGTCATACAGACTGTGTGACTGGGAGTATATGTAAGAAAATGAAGTGCCCATTCTCATATCTTGATAAATTAGAAATGCATTTCCTAATTTTCTCTTTCTCAGCTTCCTCCCCACGACTCTATTCGTACTGGCACAAGAACTCATTTTTCCTGCCCCATGAATCAATTGAGTTGGAAATGCTATTCTGAGCACAGGTGGTGATATCTCTGTGAACAAAAGGTACTAGGAGAGTACAGGTGTGTGGAGTCATAAGAAAGGCCCTAACTTTATCTACGATATGTAATCCTCTGTTTGTTACAGAGTGGAATGTTAATAAAAGAGTTAAGACAGAGATACCAACAACTGTCGTTAACATTGAAATGAGTCAGGGACATCCTCCAAAATCACTGTACAGATTGCAATTCTCACTGTCCGTCCCTAGCAACCCATACAGGCAAGCCATTTTATGATATATATTCTACTATGCTATATATCACATCATAAACCCTGAAATCTAGTGGCAAAAGCTTGGCCTATATGTTGAGTTTTATTCCTCCCCCTAATTCCAAGGATATGGTTTAATTTTAAGAGTATATTATGAACATGTAGGGGTAAAAAGATAACAAAGCAAAAGGAATTTTCCCTTCTTTGCTTCTAATCGGGCAGAAACTCCATATTGTTCCATAGCATTATTAGCTTCCAGCTAATCAGTAATAAAAAGCACAAAAAAGCAAGTCATTTTCACAAAAGTAAATGTGCATTGCTTTCATAAACATAGAAGCAATGCAGTCAGTCAGTGAGACTTCTCTGCTTTTCATGGAATTTTATCTCAATCTATAGAGCCTTGATCAGACTTTTGAGTTATTTTCAGTTCTTTTCACCTTTTGCACATCGACCTTTGTTTCTTTCTTGCTCCTATTTTTTTGTTTGCATTCTTTTCTCAAGATTTTACATAAAGGATAGACAGCAGAAGAACAGATCAAATCCAGAAAGTAATTTTTGTCATTTAAAGCATAAAGTGACAACATAGCATTCAATAAAGGAAAAAATATTCAGAAAATAAAGGTTCTGAATGTGGCTAGATCATATAATTTATAACCAAAAATACCAGTTGTAGGATTAGCATTCAATTGCATAGTGACATGCTTTATCCATATGGCTGGACTACCAAAATATAAATGTTGAGAATTCATGCAATGACAGATAATTAGATTTCCTTATTGTTTTCTACTAAATGTTTGACTGAATCAACTAAACTAACAGTTGGTTTCAGCATTAGATAGAGTTGACTCAGGCTTAATCTTACAGCTAGGCAGATTAAGAGGCTTTCTCCACCCAAGAAGTATTGCTGTACACTCTTAGTAGAAAGTAAGAATTACATTTTAGTGTTTAGTTTGTCAATTTTTGCTTTATAATGCCGTTCATTATTTTTTATAACACAACTGAAGGAAATGGACTTTATTTCTGACACCAGAGATATTACTTTACAGTTTAAATATTTTTTCCTACTCATTTGTATTTGTTAGCTTCATTTTTTTTAAATTTGGGCACAATTATATTAAAGGGACATGCTGTGACTTTTTTATTACAAATCCACACTTTACTAAACATACATAATTGATTTATTCTCTATGAAGATTTATATGAAGTGGCAGAGGTGAGTTTAAAAGGTTCTGGGAAAGCCCTCTTGTTCCGTAAAATGTTTACTCTCTAATAGCTAAATTAGTCCTAAATTTTCAAAGCTAGATACTTATCCTTTCTATTCAGTCTTCTCAACAGAAAGGATTATGCTCAATGCCTTTTAGTCATTTATGCCTTAAAATGAACTACTAGATGAAATCCTTTCCTAAAAGAGGCGTAACCAAGAGAAGAGGATGTAGGGCTATACATGAGGTGAAAATGAGAGGAAGAAAAGGATCCAGGAAAGAAGGAAAGGAAACAAAAGGGTAAACTGAAGTTGGACTGTCAAAGACAAAATCTGAGTAATTCCCATTCTTGAGTAAGGCCATTTGATATACTACCATTCCCATTTAAATATAATGTGATGTTCATTTAAAATTCTGATTACAAGTTTCAAGGATAATTTCCAGATTTAAAAGCAAAATAGTGAATACAATTATTAAAATTATTTGTGGACCAAGGCAAAAATCATTAGGTAGAAACAAACAAAAAAACCCATTAACTGTTCTAAACTGTTCTAATCTTAAAGACCATTCTGTAGTACAATTAGTATATACTTTTCAAAAAGTAGGTTCTAGTGTTGTTATCAGCAATTTTAAAAAGTTATAGAATAAAATTCAAAAGGCTATAAAAAGTTAATATGTCACTGAAATATAATTTTCATTGTGTTAAAAATAAGTGTTAAAGAATTACTTCATTTACGTTATTGTGTTTCTCTTTTTCCTTTTAGGAAATTCAACACTTTGGGAAATCAAACGTGCTTCTCTTATTCTTTTATATATATGTAATTTAGATCAATTGTTGAAATTAAATCCATGAATTACTGCTCTATCAAAAGATCATTTACCTGTCATTAAGTGAATACCAGATCTAGTCCTTTAAAAAATCATCTGAATGTTCCTAGGGGTAGCTTTATTGTTTCTTGACATATGATTACTTTAATTTGTTCCAGCACTCTTTATATTTTCTCTAAATCACAATTTACTATAAAGTTAAGCCTTCAGTTTTTAATAATACTACTTAATAATAATATAACATTATTTTTCATCTGACATCAAAATAACTAATTCCAATTTCACTGTAAATGTTTTACAGATGAGAATATCCAGGCAAATATGATTTCTGAACATATCGCGAGTGCATTTGTCCAGCTCACTGGAGTTCCAAATTTTCCATCTGCACAAAGCCTCAAAATTCAGCATAACATTGCAGAAAAAATACACAAGTTGTATGGTACAACATGCCATTTCTAACCTTTGCAAATCAGGAAAAACTTGGTCACATTCCTTACACTCCTGGATCGTGTGTATCTCTTGGAGATCATTCTCGCTTTCGAGTTTTTGCTGAAAGTCCTCTTCAACCATTGAAAATGCTGAGTGAGGAGTACTGCATGGAAACTTTTGGTGATCTGCTAGTTCAGCCTTAGATTCAAAGAGCTGGTCACAGTCTTCACAGCGATATTGCCGTTCTTCTGTGAAAACAATTCAGGTGTTAGGATTGGGTGGTCAGGAATTGCCATCACAAACCAGCCAATCTTAATAAATTTTACAAGACATAATAGGTATTATTTGATTGTCATTTCTATCTTGTCAATTTTAATGTGGATTAGAAATATCATATGTAAAGAACCCAGGACAGAGACTGGAACAATAACATAAGCAATGGCTGTGACTAGAGTATATTCCTCCTGATCAGTAAAACTTTTTGACTAAACCTTTTCAGGTCCAGAGAATACTAAAAATAATAAATACGACTTACTGAGCATCATATATTTTCTCAATCCTGTACGTGGATTACTGACATTCCTTAAAACCTGATTATGAGGAATTGTAAGTCAGATTTTTATCCTGGTTTTCAGATGAGAATTTCAGGTTCACAGAAGTCAAATGTAAACAGTCAGGGAGTATAGAGCTATGTGGCTGTATAAGGTTTTGAAACCATTTCTATTCCATACACTTCTTATTATGCCAGTGCCATATTATCTGGAAAGAACATGGGACACAGAGTCCCTATCTGAGCCATGTTTAAGCCTGGTTAATGTCAGCAAACTTGGAAATAGTTTAACATTCATCATCACTAATAATGGGACACAGGATGTTTTTAGTACCCTTCTAGGCTAATTTATGTTACCCCAGGGTCAGTGCTAATTGTCATAGCTTTGTTAAATAGAAAACATATCATTAATTTGCACTTTAAATCAATAAGATAAATAAATGGTAGTAGTGGGGTATAGAGATAACAAGGTTATAAAATGTCAGGTAGTGATGGCATTGTTTCTATTTTTGTCTTTTGAATAGCTTTCAGCCCACTCATAAAGCCACACTCCGCACAGATCACACAGATACAATCACAGAAGTCTTGAAAACAGCTCACACTGCTAAAAAATACCCACGGCAAACAATATGACACATAATCCCTCTTTTATAGACCTATGGCCAAGGAAGATGTTACTCTTCAATTGTTCATTGACTGAATGTTTTGGGGGGAATACTTTAGTCCAAGAATTCTTTTAGTCAAGTATTCTTTTTCTGAAAAGAGGTTCAGAAAAGGCTCTGTAATGAGTAAGAATCAGCCAGGTGAAGTGGAAGGAGGGGGCACATTTCGGGAAATGGGAAGAGACGGAGGCAAAAAAGAACATGGCACATCCACAGAAAGGTAGAGCTGTAGTAAAGTATGGTAGGTTCACAGAGCACATGTAAGGGAGGAGTGGAAAATGAAGCTGGAGGGGGTGCAGCTCACCAGGGGCTTTATAAGTCTATGCTAAGAAGGAAAACAGCCATTGAAAGTGGGAAAGCAGGGATATATTCAGACTTGGTTTTTAGAAGAATTTTCCCCAGTTTCAGTATGAGAAGTCAAGCAGAGAGACCAAGTGAGACACTGCTGCAGAAATCCACATAAGATGCTGGTTTAGTTTAAACTAAACCAGTAACAGTGGTAACAGAAATCTTCGGATTTAGAGGGTCGAGAGAGGGAAGTGTTCTAAAAAAATCAACTTGGCTCTAAAGACAGGATTCTCAATGACATTAGCTGGTTAGGAGAAACATTTCCTATAGTCTGTAATATTATTCATATGTTTAAGATCTATATTTAGGACCTCAGCCAGGAGTCCGAACACAAACAGAATCTCTAGGCCACATCATGCATGGAAAAAGCCTATGTATCAGAGACAGCAAAGATTTTGGGTTGAATGCTGACCCCACCACTTACTAGCCATGCATTCTTGGACAATTTACTTAGCCTTAATTAGGTTCAGTTTCCCTATATGTAAAATGGATATAATTTCTTTCCCACAGGTTCTATGCATAAAAGAGTAAATGAGACAATATAGAGAGAGTATATAATATCTATCATATAGTAGGTGTGCAATACATGTGTTTCATTTTCTTTCCTAGGAAGAGTTGAATCCTAGAAGTATAAAATACAAATCATCATTTAAATATTATAAGAATTATATGTAACATATGTAGTGTATGTATGGATGTAAACATGATATGTTGAAAACAAGAAGAAACTGATGGGTTCAAGAGTGTTGTAAAGGAAAGTAATTTATGAATGGCAGCCCTAAAAGAACAGTCACTTCTATTTAGAACTTTTGGAGTATTAACCTAATCATTAATATTAAATAAAAATAATTGTTTGAAAACCTTTTTAGGTCTAACATTTACAGATGAAATATTCATTGCACCAGAGAAAGCCCAGATTGCAGTTCTTCATCATCTAAGAACTCCTTGCTGCCGAAGAGCCCTTTCCCATTGGGCCAGACACCCTCTTCAGGCTCAAACTCTACCAGGCTAATTGGGAACTCTAGGTTTCTAAAGCTATTTGCATGTCAGAGTTGCTAAGAGGAAAATGAGTACCAAAAGCGCCCCCAGCCCCCGCCGCCAGCCCTCCCCCTCCCCCTGCAAATACAACTACTCTTGTATAACCTACAAAGAGGCAGAATGCAGTCCAAAGGAAAAATTGTTCAAGTAAAGAGAACCCGCCAAGAGTGGCAGCTTCCTGGAGATATAAAAGCAAAAGCTGAGATTTTCCCATCTGGGATGCTAAAGAGATGAAGGGTGGTGATCCCTGACTCTGTGATGGGTTGGAATGGGTAATCCTTCCCAATAGACCTTCCAACTACAAAATATTCTAAAGATGCCATTAGATTATGTTGAACCAAATCACAGTATACTTGGACACAGAAAGAGGAAGAAGAAAAATATATATTAAATTTCCATCTCAATGACACAAATCAATATAAGCAAAATTTTCTCTTTATCTGACCTAAACATGTATCACTACTGATTATCATTATTTTTTATTATCTTTTGATTTAGAATAGGCCTCTGGCAAATAAAAAGTCCTCTGCCTCTATAATTTCTTCATCTATACATTTTTCCCAAGGCCCCTTCAATGACACCCCTCCCATATGGTCATATTGGCTAAGATTTTCCTGCAGTAGAAACACTTTTCCCAGTAATAGAACATTAGATGACAGAAACATCCCCTTGATTTAGGAAAGCTCAAAATCAAGCTCCCTGAAAGACACGTTACACAGTGAAAGGATTCTCACCATAAACTAATGCATTGACAAAAGGTTTAACTAGGTGAGATTCTGCGCAAATACTCAAAATTCCTTTGACCTCCACTTTAAGGAAGACCTCTGCTTACTTCAGCTTCACTGTAATAGTGGCCAGATGTCAAACCAAGAAAATAGCTGCTTCAAGAGAAGGAACTTGTTGAAACTGACATTGAAAAGCCAGGGAAACTAACAAACACCAGGAACAATGGATGCTTTCGATGCTACTTTATAGTCGCAATGATAAGGTGATAAGGAGGGTGGCGTGAGTGGTACTAACCGTGGATATCCGGCGCCATAGTTTCATGGGGATAGTCTTCGCTCTTCATGAACAGCAGAAGCTCCTCTCCCGGCGCAATGTCTGCAACTACTCTATAGAATATCTTTAAAGACAAAATAAAGGTGGATGGAATCAGGAAAGAGAGAGATGTATATATATATTAACAAAGGGCAAGATATACACTAAGATACCTGTACAAACACCTTAACAAACATCTTTTTCTTTTTATTTGTTATCAAAAGAAGTGTGATTTCCTGTTTTATATATTGAAAACCAGCCCTCTGGTGACAAATGGAAAGCTGTGACTCTCAAGCCAGTTCACAAATCTTTTCCAAATCCTACTTCACAAATCAAATTTTCTTAATGCAAGGCTAGCTGCGTCACATATATCCTGTGTAATGTTTAACGAAGAACTTTCCCTTCTCTGAATCCTCAAAGCACCCTAGCAAACCACACGTACTCACAGAGTTGAATCCTGCCTGGAATTCTCCAGCAGTAGCCTAGCTTACCTTGCACCTTCCCCACTTAAGCAAGTTTGCAAAAGTAGCGCCTTCTCAACAACGTGTTTGGAAGGTAATAGGTTGAAAGGACATGACATAAAGGATCATGACAACAAAGGAGAGTATTTTGTTTTTCAAAACTTAACCCCTCTCTCACCAATCAGAAGGGTGCTCCCATACCAGGGTCCTGCCCTCAGGCCCAGCTCCTGATTCTCTCTCTTTGAAAGTAGGCATTATGCATTTTATTGATTCATTTATTGGGGTGGTGGGGGTGGTGCTTATTCCCCTTGCTTTCTAGCAAAGTGCTGAGGAGAGGAAGCATTTAATAAATCTGTTAATGACTGACTGAAAAGCAGTGGAGCAAGTGTGGAAAGAACCCTGACTTGAAATTTCCAAGAGCCACTGCCTTTCTCCTGAGCAGCTTGGTGACTTAGGCAAGTCATTGTCCAACTTACCTGTCCAGGGACCAGGTTTTTTGTTTTTTGTTCATTTAAAAAAGCTTTTAAGCATGAAAATCTTTAGATGTTTATTCATTCTACCATAAAAATGTCATTAGTTTTTTATTTCATTCTAAGGTTGTTTATTAAACAATCCCATAATCAGATAGAGGTTTTAGAAGAAAGAATGAAGTTCTACGATTAACTGGTGAAAATGAGACCAATTATATTATACCGCAGTATCTTTTCAAAACCCTAGAGTACTCTGAGAAGGAAATTATTCCTTTGCCTCATATATTCTTCTCTCTCTTTAACAGTGCCAATGAGTCTTTTCTCCCAATCTTCCTAAGAATGTCCACAAACAGAATCAATCTCTTTTTTCTTTTCTTTTCTTTTTTTTTTTTTTTTTGAGACAGGGTCTCATTCTGTTGCCCAGGCTGGGGTACAGTGGCATGATCACAGCTCACAGCAGCCTCAACCTCCCTGGGCTCTGGTGATCCTACTACCTCAGCTGCCTGAGTAGCTGGGACTACAGCATGCAACACCACACCCAGCTAATTTTTGTATTTTTTGGTAGAGATGGGATTTCACTGTGTTACCCTGGCTGGTCTCAAACTCCTGGGCTCAAGCAATCTGCCCATCTAGGCCTCTCAACGTCCTAGGATTACAAGTAAGCCACTGCGCCCAGCCCAGAATCAATCTTATTAAGCCAAAAAAGTCCAGATTCTAAATATCTGAGCAAAACACATACACACACACACACACACACACATACACTACCAAAACAATAACACAACAACCACCATCATATTCTAAGAATATTACAGTTAACTATGGTTTTTTGCAAAATCACGTGATATTTCAAACTAAGAAAAGCTGCATAAGTTGATGTCTTATAAGATCAGCAGAAATGCTCATACTTTAATTTTATTTATCTATTTATATTTTGGAAAGATGAGAACTTTGTACGTGCCTCTTTATTCCAGTAGGTGGCTCTAAAGTCCAATTGTTTATTTTTCTATAACAAGACCAGAGCACAAAATTGTGCTAAATTTGAAAAATAACTTAATGAGGAGTATTTTCTGCTTAGCTTCTTTCCTGTCAAAATAAAATAATTTTTTTTTCATTCAATAGTAGTTGAACCACCTGAAGCTGGTTTATAGAAAACAATGCTAAACATAAAATGTTGCTATAATATGTTATAATATAACCTAAGATTCTTTGTATTTGTCCACAGATAGAATCCAGACTAACTTGGCAAAATTACTCCTCATTATGTGCTGTTTCTATTAAAAAAAATAGTTTATTTGCACTTTGTATCCTATTAACCCTAGCTGTTCACATTTTCTTTTCCTTGGAAGTACACTGAGAACAGTTCTTTTTAAAGATTACCAGATTTAAAATAATAATAAAATAATGTGTGAGTTTGCTTTTTTCCCCTAAACTTTCCAGTTAAATACTTATAAGTACACTGTTTCATTCTGGAGTTCTATTTCCCCTTAGAAAACAATGGACTTCTCTCAACAGTTTGAATCACCTCTTTTTTTGGCATCTCTCAAAGGTTTAACTTATTAGCTTCCTTTCCAACAACATGTTGACATTTGAATTGTGACATATTAGAACTTTTCGGTGGCTTCTCGGAAATAGTGAGGTTAAAGAGACAATACCCTACAAGACAGTAAAACAGTGCAATTGTCTCTATTGGGGAATACTACTTAGACACACATGTCAGGTCATTTTAAGAGAGTATTATGATATCATTATTTCTTTGTAGTCCACTATTAATCATGTCTCTTTTAATTCCATTTTAGATTTACTCAATCCAATGTGAACAGTCTAAGAAACAAAAGAAATTGATGGATACACTGTAACTATATATTATAAAGACAATTCTCTTTGCCAAGACATAGATCACTACTGTAATTTCCTTTTAAGAGTCCAGATTGTCATGTGAAGAATATTGAGTGCATACAAAATAAAAGACACGGAAGAGTGTTGATGTTGGCTTTATTTACTGGAGGTAAAAGGTGACATTCCAAGCCATGAAAGGCAAAGAAAAGCAAAGTGGATTTTAACTTCAGGGTGTTCTTTTCAATTTTAAGTGAGTTTTTATGGTGCTCATGAAACTGAGGTTTGAAAAGAACTGGCAAGCGCCAGATATAATGAGGGCAGATTCTGGGCATGCTTCCCCATATAGCAATAAGAATGTCCCTCGAAGTTCCATTTGCCACACCCTTACCAAGCTAGTCCTTTTCTCAAGGTGTTTCTACTACCTGATCTTCATTACCTCTCATCCCTTAGGGTTTTAGAGACACTTAAGCAACATTGTTTTCCTCTTCTAATTACAATGGCCCAAAAGTATAATTTGAATCCTTGAATCTAGGGATGTCTACATATAAATTTAATTTACTTTCTAATAACATTAATGGTATGCCAGCAGGCATTTGAGAAGTGACAGGAGTAATTTAAACCAAAACAAAATGAAAATTTGTAGCCCTGAAACAATATAGTGGGGAAATGATGGGATGTCATCTTAGAGGAATCAGGCCTTTCAGAAAATATACTTTTATGTTATAAAATAGATCTTTCAGCAAATAAAAATGCAACAAAGGAGTGATTTATATAGATTTTCTCACATATTTGTATATAATAAGTATGTTTGACCATGCTTATAAAATAGAGTTATAATGTCTTTAAAATCTGCATTCTCAAAATCTCGAGTATATTGCAGTCCAGTGAATTACATACCATCTGTGTTATGTGCCATAAGCAGAGACACTACTAATATAACTCTCTCATTTTTGTGTTGGAGAAAAATGGAAGGGAGTCAATTAATCTGTTAAGTTCCATAAAACAGTTAATAATGGGTCTCTTCTCCTATCAGGGTTTTATGTAAAAAGTTCTCTGGATTCAAAATAAAAATATCCTGGATCTGAAATTTTGTAATGAATATACCCCCAATAAATAAAGAGAGGTTCAAAAATATTCAACACTTAGAAAATTTTGAGTTAATATGAAAAGGTTGTTCATTTGTTATTTTTGTTCTCTCTCTCAGAATGTTCTATGAGAAGGAAAAACTCAATTCTTCCCAATATAAGGTGAAAGACAAGAAGAATGGGGCCTTATAGTTTAAGAAAATAGATTATATGGAAATTCCATTTTTTTAAAAAGTCATAATAAATATTTTAAAACCGTGTTAACTCCTCCAAAACTTTCTATTTGGTAGCTAATACCAAAATCCAGAAGCACAACATGTTATGAACTAACCTAACTCCCATACATCTGAAACTTTTGCCAGTTGAGATGGTTTTTTCATTTTATCACATAAAAAATTAAATTTTCCCAGTATCTTGCTAGACTCTTTTTATTTTTCTATAAGGCAATATTTATACCTTTGAAAGTATGAGTATTATATTTGGATCTCTGGATACCTCAATTTATAAGGATAAGTTTTTATAGTAAATGTTTTAGTAACAGATTTCTTCATGTTCTTTTATTTTTAAAATTTGTTCAAATAGCACACTAGTGAAATTTCTAAATGTTTATTTAAAATTCTAAATGATTCAAGTAGTTGAAAAGTAAAACTAGAAATCCAAAATTGTTCAGTTTCACGACTGGTAAAACCCACAGCTTAAGGCATAATTATAATATTATACATGTATATAGAAATGAAATGCCCTAAACAGAATTATTATAATTAATTTATTTTAATCAAACCCTGAAAGCAATTCCAAATGCAAAGAGAATATCCATTCAGCTAATACTCACAAGGCTAAGTTAAGTATAAAAGACAGTGGTGATATGAAATTGATTGAGCAAATTTAGACTTCCAAACTGTGCATTTTCATGTGGTGTTATTTATAAATATAAATGTGCTTAGATATATTACATATTTTATAATTTGACATAAACTTGGCAAAGTATATGTTTTGGAGAAATTCTTAAATTTGCATATTAGCAATCTCATGTATCTAATTCTATATAATAAGAATGAATGCTTCATGGCACATGATTAATTCTTATTATATATCATACAAGTTATATGTAATTATATATTATGTTTTATAAAATTTATATTATATATACTTGGAATTAGATTTAATCATATATCATTATTCATTTTATTTGGTTAAGTCCAAGATGACAGCAGTAAAGCAGGCATAGACACTCATAAGCACTTTGATAAGAAAGTTAATATGCCATAAAAGACTTTCAGTCTAACTCTGTTTTATACTTTGAAGGACTGCGTTCAACCAAATCCTCTATCATTAGTTTTTTCAAATGGTAATCAGGTGGGTCTTGTTTATTATACTAGAGAACAAAAATCTGGAATCTGTCAGATTCTTTATCTGTGGATTGATTTGAAGTATTATGTTTGTATTGTTGAGACAGAAAAGTTCTGCACACAAGGGGGAAAATAAGAAAGAAAGAAAACACATTTACTTTTAAAAAGATGAACAAGGCTTTATTGTTATGAATCCCCGTTTATTTTTCCTGATCAAACACTGGAAGTTTTATTTATGCTTAATAGACTGCATTTGGCATGTCTAAAAATGACAGAAGTGTGAATTATGAATGACCTTCAACCTATGCAGGAAGTTGTAATAATTGAAATAATAGAGAAATATACTCCCAGCAAAATCTGTACTGAGAGAAAACCTTTTCTGGCTATTGGTGTCTTTTCACTTTGAAGTTAACAGTTGATTTCTTCCTCTTCCAGCTCCCAACATTTGGCCTAAATGCTTTATTTTCTATACCTTCATTCAATGTACTTTCTGAAGACAAGGAAAAGCTGAATGGAACTTCAGCAATTGGAGGGTGGGTAGGAGAGGAGGTAGGTAGCCGTTTGCATGTTTGAACAAAGTCAGCATTTCATATGGACATATCTGTCAGTCTTGGTACTGCAGAGAGGTGGCATCAAGTCTACAGATGCAATATATGCATTAGGAAACATAGTCTGGACCCTGATCTATCCATAGTAATGTGGGAAACTCCAATTCAGGAATGATGTAAATTTTAATAGGAGTATCTGCAGGAAGGATCCTATTATACATTCTGAGCCTAATTAATAAGAGGTAAAGAGAAGTGTCTTCAGCAGAGATTGATGACTGAACATAAATTTGTTCAACACTATGGAAGCTTTATCATGGCTAAGCATTGCCAAAGCAAATCACCCTTAGTTTCTCCAAAGAAAAAGTATCCCATATTTGTCTTCAGGGTCACAGTCTAAAGACAAGAAAATATTAATTGAAAAAGATCAAGTACTGCCTTGCTATATCCACTTCCTAAATGAAAAATATGACTCCATGAGACCAAGATTATCTTTGGTGTGGAAATTTTTTCTTCTCCACATCTTTATCTCTTTGTCAGTAACATGAAGAGAAAACCAAGTATAACTTATTGAATGAAACAAAACAGAGAGAGAATTGTTAGTTCTAGTTTGCATAAATAGGGCAATTGATAAAGATGCACATTATTATACACGAAGCTTACAGTGTACCCAGCCTGAAAGCCTTGCAAGATGTCTCCTTAAATAACCTCTGAGGGTCTATCTACAGACCCCCCCAAAATATCCATTAGCCACCTGTCTTTAATGTGGTCATTTCATCTGACTGTATAAAAACTGATGTTCATTTTGAATGGTTTCCAAACCTTTGGGAAGAGTTCCATCATTACATTACAAAGAAGTTAAAAAGATCATCTTTGGTGTTTTACTTGGCTGGAGGCTTCTTTTGTGTCCTTGACCAAAACATTATCCTCCTTCATGGCTTGTAAAGCATTCTTATGACTTTTATATGCCCTCCCAGAAATAGTTACAGTCTATTGTGTATGTGATGCTTTGTGATCTTCCTGAATGAAAGGCGATATATACATGCAAACACTAACTATTTAAAATGTACACTTAATACTTCAGGTCACCCTCTCTTTCAACTTATGCAGTTTGTGAATCTTAACAAAAATCCTAGTGTTATGTCAGTGTTGCATCCTAGGTATTGTTACATGAAGGAAACTTCATTGGGGCAGGGGATGAGGTGATGTTTGTTTTATGATGTAAAAATCAAATGGCAAACTATGTTTGAAAGAGTTTCATCTTCAGGTGAAGGAAGTAACTTGTCAGCCAGACAACATCCCCCCAAAGTCAGCTTAGGCACTGTTCACAAAGCCAGTCTCTGGGTATTGCCAGCTGGCATTCATCTTAAAACAGCAGAGCATAACTTTGGTATAAAAGTGGAACTTGACTTAAAAGCAAAGCAAAGAAAATGCCCAAAGCCAATAATAACTTTAACATCAAAAGAAGTGGTACAAAATGTGGACAGATACCCTTGTAAAGGAAGAGCAAATTAACAAATTACCTGACAGTAGACACAAACATTTTAAAAAAGTGTAAAGAGGGTAACAAATTACATTTTTGCAGTATATATAGCTAATCTACCTTGCTGTTTTGCACAAATTGTACTAATCGAAAGATGCAGGAAAGTGGATTTTTTTCATAGGAAAATCCAAAGAAAATAATAATTGAGCCCATAATAAGCTCACAATAAAATGCTGTTCTAGTGTCACAGCAGTCTGATATAATCATTCACGTGGACCTAAGGAGAGCGAACGCGGGGTGCCACATCAGCTAGGATCGTCCTGGAAGCAGTTAAAACTTTATAAGGTAAAGCACAAACGAGAACAATGCCTGTTCCAACTGAAAACACTGTAGAGTCTTGTTGCCGTTCATTAACCACAAGGGAGCTGGCAGAATCCTTAAGTGAATTCTGACTTTGTATTCTCTGAGGGGCACTCATTCTTCTGTAACTCATTTCTTCAAAATATACATCAGGCATTAGATAATCTCTTATCGACACATTTCTTTTTATTTAGAGTGAACAGCAGACTTCTCTTATTCTACTTAGTAAATACCAGCTGTCAAGGGCCTACTTAAAAATGAAAGGACTTATCACCTTGTGTAAATGACAAGATTAATAATGTCTTGGGTTTCTGAGAACTTTATTCTACTCATAGACCATGTTAGGGCAGGCCAGGAGTTTGAATAAAATTGTGTTCCTTCTTATGGTACAGAATACACACACACTTACATATACAAAACATTATCCCAAAGTACTCGCCCAGATCATTCTAACTATCAGTGGAAAGGCAGATTTCATTTAAGTCTAAAAAGTCAACTTACATAAATTGTATTAATTGTAAGTGGAAAGGCAGGTCTCATTTAAATCTAAAAAGCCAACTTAGCTAAATTGTGTCTTAGTGACTCTCTGATTATTACCAATATGTTTTCACTATGAAGATGTATTAGAGTAAAGCTGTTGTGTCCGGAGAACTATTCCATAAGTACCCAAACTTTGTGAATCTATTCAAACATGAGAACTGGCCTTGTCTGAGGTGGATGGGGGTCTATGGGTAGGTAGCCCTGGTTCTGATCCAGGCGAAGGGTATATGTGGGGTCAAAAGGAGACTTATCAAAGGATGGAGAGAGAGGTGAGAACAGGGTGAGACCGACCAAAGCTAAAGCAATGAGTTATGTCCACCAATCAAAATGGTTTGTAAAAGTAAGACAGCTACAAGACTTTAAAGGAAAGAATATCTAAATAACTAGTTTTCCTTAAAAAAAAAAAAACAGTATATCATGTAGATGTTTGGTTTACTTCACATTAAACACATAGGTGCTTCTGTATGTAAATGAAACCTCTGAATAATGAAAAAAAACATTTTTATGCTTCCTCTCTATATTGGTCCTCTTGAGGACCTAGTCTGGAAAGAGATTTCCTTAACCAACTCTCTGCTTTTGCTCCTACCCTGCTCTGCCTTTCAGGGCCAGTTCTTGCTCCTGAAAGCAACCAAGGATAATTTCAGGTTGTTAGAATGTAAATATTTAAGCATTGTCTGTCTCAGTAAAAATTTCCAGCTAAACACCGTGCCACAGCCATAGACCTATGTAGCATTGTAGAGAAACTTTAAGGGAAAAATAATTAGAATATTAAGGATAAAGAGACTTGGGTATCTTTAATGGATCTATTATTTTATGACTTGAGTGTGACTGTGACTCAATTGACTAGTGTCTTTGGTATAGCTTCTTTCATAGAGATAAATTACTGTAGTTAATACATTTTTTCAGGGGTGAATAAAGATATCAGTCAGAAGCCACAGCTACTTAGAAAGTATGGTTTAGCAGTGATGTCAATGTTTTCAGAATGTGTATCTCCAAAAACATCACTGCAATAATTTTGGAAGCATGAAATGAAAGAGACGTCTAAAATCACAAAACTTGAGTCTTTCTAGGCAGCACTGACAAGAAAAAAAGCTGCCACAAAGCTCATTCTGTCTGAAAAAAAAAATCTGAAATGAAATAACTCACAGAAATCTACTGGAAAATTTAAACTCAGGAAAATTTCCTTAAATAAAATGCTGGTAGAAAGGCATGGGGAAAGTGGTAACTGGGTGGCTTTCATTTTTATTTTTTTCTGATACAAAATAGATTACATCTTTTATCAACTTTACTTAAAAACCAAAATCCATGCTGTTTCTAGAACTTCTTCACCCACAAAGAAATCAAATACAGGTTATCCAGCATACAACATTTTGACTGTCCTTCTACTATCAAACTGTATTATAATCTTAGCAAGCACATTTATTTTCTTTAATATGGCTCCTCCATATCATTAAAAACTGATCTGAATTGATTAAACTTGATCTTTTAACATTAGAATTTTAAAAAATATGTATCTTTGAAAAAGTAAAGTACAATTTATACACTCTTGTTTTGTCCTGGGTAATCTTTTTATTTCTTTGTTAGATGACCTAATTATTACCATGACTAACTTGTTTGTAATTGAAAGCTTCATCTCAAATTCCGTTTTTTTTAGAGTCCAGGATTTATACCTGTCTTGCTCTAAAATTCACTTGATAAACTTTATCCGTATCTAAAAATCAGAGCAAAGAGAAACACTTTTTATAATTTCTTGTAGAGCGTTCCATTTGCTTTTGTGTTAGACAGGTGAGTTGATGTCATTAATGCTTAATAATTACTCCTATACCAGGGTCTCTCTCTATAGCTAAATATTAAATAATACCTCCCACAATGGGAGTGTTCATTATGTGATGAGTTGTGCTTATTCACCATTTGGCAGCTCCTATTCCTCATGGAAAAGAGAGCAAAAAACAGACCTAGAGAATCTCTTTAGTCAGCTCTTTTATCATTGTACCTAGTCCAACATTCACATTTCAAAGCTGTCTAGAATTGCTAGTTTTAATTGGATTTTAGAATATTCATATGTGCTTATAGGTGAATATGCTTATAATATATGCATATACTATTTGGGTGTCTCTTCCCTTTTGTCTTGTCAATTGGGCTAAGAGTGATTGTATACATCTACACGTATCATACAAATCTGACTTTTACCTCTGACTTTCCTCCCTTGTTGTTTATGGATGAATTTACTTGAATTTCACAATTATATTATTTGATATGCATTCTGTTAGCATCTTAGATTTCTGTCAGCATAAGAGTTAAAAATTACCACTTAAGAAAAATGTGTGTCTAATATTGTCCTTGTCTGTTTTCCCAGATTAAGTATTTTCTCTGATTCTTTAGTCAAAATAAGTAAACACGCTATTCATTAAGTGATAAAACTGGCATATTTTCTTTTGAAAACAATGGATTTTACAATGTATATTTCAAAAGTAACTATGGTAAAATTATAAATGCCTACTCTAATGAGTAGCCTAATTCATAGTGAGAAACAGGAAAACAGTTTCCCTTTGCAATCAAGATTCCCAATACGAGTACATTTATTATAAAACACTACACACATAAATATTAAATGAAAAAAATGGCTGCAAATAGACTTAGATTGGCTACAAGTCCCGTTCTTAAATCATCTTTTCACGGATTCTACAACAGTTTTATCTGTCTAAGGAAATAGCTTCCATTGTCAATAAATATGAACAGCAAACAATTATTATGATATGATTATATTATTTCATCTTAAAGCTATCATTTGAGGTCCTCCAGTTCCTTTTGTAAGGAGTATAACATTAATTCACTCACAATACCTATGTATTTCCCACATCTACAGATAGTAGGTACTCAAAAAATATCTGTTGTTGATGGTGACAGTAACTCATATGATAGACGGAATATTTTCTGTTCACAATCAATAGCTAATTTAATAATGTTTTCCCTTGTCAATAATTCCTCTTGTTTTCTTATAGCAAGGAGAAAAAACAATTGATTGGTTTATTATTTTTGATATATGTTGAAGATTTTTAAATGATTTCCATTTAAACCTAATTTTACAATTTACTACCTCTTACACCATTTAGTCAGTAAAAATTATCCGGTAGCTGGTAAGATGCCAAAGAATAATCTCATAATAAGGAATGAAATAGAGTCTTAGACCAATTGACAGTAGCTTTATTTAAGTTTTCAATTGGAAACATTTAATTTAAACTATTCTTCTTCTTGATGGTGATTTCATAGTAGATTTGCCAAGCAACCACTTCAATATGGTCTTTGAAACATATTTGATTTAGGAAACCATTGGGTTAAGAGAAATAAATGATTATAACATAATTAAATTCTAACTCAACAATGTTTATAAAACAAAAATGGGCTGAATTTCTTGTTATTTTAGGTATTGTCATATTATATTATAAGATTCATAACCTAATTTTATTAAGTGTAAAATATGTTTCACGATATTTTCATGATCTTTATTTCACAGTTATTGTTATTAAAGTCAACCTCACTGCATGGTCCTCCATAATGTCACAAAGCAGTTTCCAGCAGGGTTATTTTTAAACTTTTTAACATATACCAAAAAAAGTATTTTAATTAATCTAAAAGTAAGTGTTCTCATTTATAATTAGGCAAATCAATATAAAATGCATAATTAGATAAGACCACACTGATACTATGCATATACATTTCAAATAAAACCTATATAACATTTCAAGTATATCACTTCCAATTTCTGCATAAATTCACAAGATGTTCTTGATTAGCTCAATACCTTTTATGAATGTACCTACTATGATAGCAAAGAAAAACTGAACGGTAGGCAGTAATAATACTCAGTTTTTAAATCAGTCACACCAAGAAAACTGGTGCATTTATGAAGGATACTAGTATAAAGTGAATAGACTACCCAAAGAATGTAAAGAAAGTAGTACTAAATATGAATTTGTTCTGCATTTTACTTATATTTGTGCATTATCTTTCACAATATCAACAAACAGGCCACAAGGGTCTACTGCAGCTCACTGTTATTTTTATTCTTCAGGCTCCAATGATACTTTTGTGCTCTCAAGGAAAGACAAGAAAATCTTTACAACATACCTGATCATTTATCTGGCATGCAACGAGGTTGTGCTGATCATAACAGCCAGCGAATCTAATGTACTTGAGCCAGCTTCCAACATCTGGTTGACTGGCATCTATGCAGAACTTCACATTGTAAAATTCATCTAAGATCTGGAGGGAAGAAGATGAGAACAATCAATTGCCATATTGGCCCACTCATTAAAATAATCAGTTGTTTGAAAATATTTCATTGAAATGTATATTCCTTCTTTGGATCTTTAAAAAAAGTCAGATCACAAGCACATTAATAGAGGGGAAATGAGAAGTTACCTTGACAATGACAACATACTGCTTTTTTAAAAAGGAATAAAGCACTTGCAATTTGTTACAAAAACTGATTAATTGGTTTCAAAAATGCTTATTTTCATATGCATAAATTAGTGCTAATTTTATCCAATGTGATTTTTGCAAAAAATAATATTGAACAGCATATATTAACATAATATTTCGAAACATTACAGTCAATATTTCATATTCGTATAGTCTCATGTAAGCATATATTTTCACATTTTTGCACTTTAATTTAAAAACTTCCATCTAAATTTTTTTTTCATGGTTAGCATCTCATTACCATGAAACAATTAAATCACACTCTTAATTGAAGGAGATAATAAGATTTGTCTTATAGGTGCTTCCAAACCAACTAAAGAAAAACAAATTAAAATAATGAATTCGGAAACACTCGTGCAAAGTATGGCAAACTCAGGTTTTAGTTAACACATGTCAATGCATGTTTCAATATTTTGTCTAGTAAGCAAAATAAAGCTGGCTCCTTGTGAACAAATAAAAAATATATTAAAATACTGTAATGAACTGCCATCATTAGGTATACTTGTATCTTGTTATTTTTCATGAAATTTTACATTTGGCCCATCTAAATGTTAATCATTAGTTAGGACACACTAAACAAAAATTGAAGAGGGAAACTTCCATTTTTAAGATCATGTGTACTTAAACCAAGCTATTCTGATTCACTAACAGCAATAATGTCTTAAACATCAATATTAAAAGCTGTAGAGTTGTTGACCTGATGGAATAACTACAAAGGATGGTAATGTTATGTCAATCAGTTAATACAAACGAGGAAGTTTCCTATCAAAGACTAAGCAATATACCTAGAACAAAAATTATTGAATTAAATAACTTCTACAGATCTCTGCTGTATGCATAACCACATAAAAGTTAAAATTAAACTCTTGAGTACTGAGACCAAAAGCAATTTTGCATAGAATTCAGGCAATCACCCAATTGCAGATTCAAGTCATTAACTCACCATATACTTCAAGAAAAACCCAGTGCTCCAAGGGCTTTAGTCAAGAAGCCCTATGAATAAGCCTTTGGCCATGAGGAAATTGAAGGGCAATAAGTCGTCCCAAAATTTAAAAAAGAAAAATCGAACATAAGATAGGGATATTATTAAACACACACACACACACACACACACACAGAAATCAAACTCTTCTTTTTCAAGGATGCCTCTTCACACTAACAACGACAGAAGTGTACACTTAAATATCCTTTCTATTAAAAGGACAAATTCTAAAAATTTGTTATCAATAAAATTACAAACTTTGAGATGCTTCTTCAACTCTCAGTGCTGAGTAACTCAAATGGCAACTTGAGATTTCCCCCCATCCCAGATGTTGAAAAGGTACATAAATAATAGCAATGCACATTTTTAAATAGTAAAAAGTTGGAGTTTGTTGCTGGGTTTTGTTGGTTTGTTCAGTCTGTTTGGTTTCTGGTTGATCTTTTGCTGTTTGTTTCCTTGACTGGCAAAAAAAAGAAAAAAAAGAAAAAAAGAAAAAGAAAAGGCAGTTCTCCTGACACACCAAAGAAATATTTAATAAAGGACATAGAATAAAGCCAGTGAAATGCAACACTAATTCCATTTCATATTTGCAGAGAGATGTGGAAAACTTGTTAATTTCAAAGTCAAGAAGCATCCATCCCCTTAGCTTTCAAGCATACCCTTTCACAGGGGCAGGGAGTTAAGTATTACATACACTGCACATAAAAATTGTAGGTGTAATTTTATTCCGTGTTAACATTATTAGCATTGCCACTGTCAACAGCAAAATTAATTTTTAAAAAGGTTCATTTCCAAAGAATGTCTTTTTACATAATCTGTTATACGATTATTCAAAGATTTCACCATCATATTAACATTCTTCCTCTCAATATTCTTGCCCCAAGACAAAAGCTTAGCTTTCTCCAGAAATGTTTGCCCCCTGGGTGAATTATTCACTTTTGATTTGCTAGCAGAACTGCATTTGTCTCCCAAATGTCTTAATCGTGTCGGAAATCTCGAATAAAATAAAGTAACGACACATCTTCAGTCATTTCATATAACACACTCCTGTGTTTTTAAAAAGCTGTCAACCTCCAAAGATAGCTTAAAAAAAAAAAAAACCCTTTAGGTAGACTTTAGAGAAAGGCCCTTTCAAAAAACCAACAGCAAAAGGAAAAAAAAAAAAATCCCCACAATCTAGCCAAAGGGTCCGAATGTGACTTTCTCGCGAAGAAGCACACGATGTTGGACAGCAAAGCTGTTACTTGGCAAGGTGGAACTGGGCCGAGAGCGGCTCCAAAGTCGCGTGGCCAGTGCCAGGAATTCAGATTTTGGCAACCGCACCTTGTGCGTCCCCGAAACCGACGGACAGAGACACACGGAGGGAGGGGAAGGAGGAGAAGAGCGCAAGGAAAAGAGGCCGACAAGCCGGCAGAGAAACCCACCGAAGGCCGGACGACCCACCCCGGAGACGTGTCCAGACCGCACCGTTTCGCAGGAGGAACAAGGAAATCGCCCGGCTTAGCAACGTAGATAAGCAGCAGGGCTCCGCGAGACTGCGGGCGAGGAGGAAAGAAGGCTGGGGGCGGGGGGCGCCCGTAGAAACGGTGCCCCGGCAGGAAACTGTCCGAAGTGACAAACTTTCACATCGCCCAGACTTTTTTTCCTTTTAAAGTGAGGAGTTCTCTTACCTTTAGATTTCTATGGCCTCAACTCAGCAATAATAGGCAATCACAGAAGAATCAAAATAAACAAAATAAAATAATCAGCAGCCCCCAGCGCTCCTGCACGAAAATCCTTTCAAACGATCCCGAGCAACATTTCGAGATGTTTAAAAATAATAATAATAATGTTTTAAAAGCCTCGCGTCTCGATTTCCAAATGGGTCTCTGACAACTTTGTCCGTCTCTAGGATCTGCTCTCCAGGACCACGCGTTTCGGATTTATTGTCCGCCAACAGTGTATTTTTAATACAAGAAATGAAGTCTTCTTTCGTCTGGGTGACCCGGGTTTGGTGTGTTTTGGCTTTTTCCCCCTTCCTAAATGAGCTCGGAGCTATTCCTTCTGGTTCACATCACCTCCCTCTTTTCTCACTTTCTCTTGCTCTTATCAGCCCGATGTGTAATGAAAGTTATCTGAAACCCACTAAAACTTCTACTTCTCCTTCCCAGTTCCAATGGGGGAAAACAAGCAGGAGGAGGAGAGTTTGAAAAGGTGGGGGGCCTGGGGAGGCGAGGGGAGCTCTATCCCCCTTTCAGATCCTCCGCAGCGCCTTCGCGGGTCCTGGACCCTCACGGGATCGTCCCCTTTCGCAACTCCAAGCTCAGCCGCCGGGTTTCTATTTCATGAACTGTCTCTTTAAAGAGGATCTGCTCGGCCATCCAGAAAGAACCCGGGGCGAGGGAGAAAGGGAGCTATCTCCCGCCGCCCAGAGTGATCTGATCGGAAGCCAGACGGGCTCCTCTTTTAAATTTTTAAAGTGACAGCAGCCTCCTCTGGCGGGAGAGGTCACAAAAAGGTCGCCAAGACCCAAGTCCTATAGGGACAGACTGATTATGGATGCACCATCCCCCTTAAACATGTAGATTTCTCCGGGTAAACAACCAATGGGGAGATCTCGCCAGGCAGGATTTCTTTCCCCAGGGAAATAGCCTCTGTTTCGATGTCTTGAAAGCACAAGTGTGGTGTGTGTGTGTGTGTGCGCGCGCGAGTGTGTGTGTGCATGTGTGTGTGTGAGAGAGAGAGAGATGGGGGATGGGAGGGATGGGGAAGGGTAGAGAAGTGCTTTCAGGGGTGTGAGGGTGTGTGCACCGAGGCAGGAGGGGGCGGGGGTAGGGGGGAGAGGTAGTGCTGGAGTGGGGAGGATAAAGCTTAGGGTATAGGGACGCTAGTTCAGACTAAATATAAATAGTTTAGAAATTCTCAGAAAACAGCAACCTCAAGAGTGAAAAGTTGACATGTACATTTCCAGTTTTCTGCTAAGCATTAAAAAAATTTTTTTTAATTGAAACTCATACTCTAATTTATTCCCTTCATTCTTGTAGCTAGGTCAGAGGAAGGGCGTGCAAAATTTTCAAACCATATTTTTCTTTAAAGATATTTTAAAATCTGAAAAATTATTGGCATATAACCCGCCCAAACAGCGTATTATGGGTTTAGAGAGATTGATGACTATCTGGTGAGTCTTTGCCATTTTATTTGATACATTAATTAAAACACCTTGAACGCCAAAACGTGCAATAAGCAATTTGACAACTCAGATTATTTTTGAACGTTTAACATCATAAATGCTGCTTTTAGTAATCCGTACTATCCTATGTTTAATAACTTTCTAATATACCTTGGGTACATTTAAACCAACACATTGTAGAAAAGACATTGGAAGAAAGAATACAGGGGATACATAGCAAAATAAAAGGGTCTACAGATTTATTCATGGCCAACTTTGTAAGATTTAGTAAATCCCACTGGCTAAATGGAAGTAAACGCGTTTTTATCACAAAACTCCATTCATAAAAACAAATGGACAAAATCCAACTCCCCAGCTCAACAATGGAAAGTTAAGCAAAGTAAGCGAGTCTAGGGACACTTGCGGGGGAGAGGTGGGGCAAGAGGGGCTGGAAAGTGTGCTGACGGTTAAACTTTAGCTGCAAACGGGATAACACAAGTGCCACCCACTTTTTGTTTTCTCCAAGTGTAAATAAACGTGTAAATCCAGTAGAACTATATTTTCCCAAAATATTGATTTAAAAACAAAAATAGTAGCAAAAGGGAGGGATTGGGGGAGAGAAAATGACAAGAGGTGGTGACTAATTTGTTTCGGTGGCCTGTTATCTGTGACATTGAACTGTTATTTCAGATAATGGCCATTGTTTGAGAGAAAATCGCACAGCAGTGGTAGGTAGGACAGGAAAAATCCTTTGTAAATAACCTAAAACCCGGTCAGATATTCCCATAGAGTTGGGCGCTTGAGAACCTTTAAGAGCTCCTGGTTCGTGGCCATTGATTTCCTGCCCTCCCTCAACTTGCCCATTGTCGGAGCTTTCTTTTTTCTTTTTTTTTTTTTTTAATTTAGCCATAAATTGGACCGGCTCGAGCTATGAGCTCTTCTATTTTCTTCCTGTCAGGATGAGGGATTTGTTTTATGATGCATTGTGTATTAAATACAAGTAATCTGGGGAACCGATTGCTTCAGACAGTGCGGCCTGATCAGGGGGTCTGGGAGCTCAGCGCCCCAACCCCTGCCCCAACCCTGCGGCCCCCACCTCCTTGCCCTTTACAAAACTGCTTTCAAAACGAGGAAACGTCGGTAGGCAAACAAAAGGTCGTGTGGAATCATTGGCAGGTCCTGGCTAAATTAGGATTTCATGGAAAGGGCCTCCGAGTTTTTTCCCCTATATTGGCTTCGGGTGGGGGGAGGCGGAGCGACTTTCAAGGTCTGGATACTTGCAGGTACGGCAGGACGCCGGTAGATGGCATTGCGCTCCGAAATAAAGCGCAGCGCCGGCGGCTCCAGCCACCCAGGTGAACCCGCCTCTGCCCGCCAGGCGCCGGCAACACAGCTCTGCCTTCCGCCTCGCCCCGCCGTTCCGCGTCCTCCCGAGCTACGAGAGGAAGGCACACTGCAGTCCAGGCATGTAGACATCAGCCTGAGAGAAGGCTATTCCTACGTCTGAGCTTCTCTTCCCCAAATATAACCAAGAGTGAACGCTTACCCTCCGAGACCTTGGAAGATGTACCTAGAAGAATGGAGAATTCATTGCATCATCATTATTATTATATTAATATCATCATTATCGTCATCATCAGTCTTGTTCTCCACTGAATAAATTGTGAAAAAGACTAAAGGAAATCATCAGAAGGACCTGGGCAAAGGAAGCTAACAAAACACTAAATCTTAATGTCTCTCTCTTTCTCTCTCTCTCTCTCTGTGTGTGTGTGTGTGTGTGTGTGTGTGTGTGTGTGTGTGTCTGTCTGTCTGTCTGTCTGTCTCTCCCCTCTCCCCCACCCCATCCCACTCCCTTTCTCCTTTGGGTATATAACAATAACTTCATGTAAAGGCAGAGTCATCTCACTTTTTCTTCACACAACTTAAAGTTTAAAGATAGGGTTCTGAAATCCCACAGTAGTTAGACTGGCCTTGTTTCTCATGAAAGGGCCTTCTTGCTATTTAAATAAGAATTATTTAGAAGACCTGATCCATCTTCCCCAATAAGTGAATGAAACAGGAAAGAAGGTTAGAGGAAAAGGTTTTTGCAACGGGCTTGCTTCTTCCCCTGTTAGCTTGCTTTCCATCAGAAGGTTTCTAAAACAATAAATAAATACAAGGAGCCAAATACCATCACCAATTCCCTTTATTCCTTGGGATTTCTGGTGAAATCTGTTTACAGTAGTTCCCAGTTACAAATTAATCTGCAAAAGCCGCTGTCTGCTCAGCAGTAATCAGTAACATGCGTGTTCTGCAGTGTTTAGCACTGCCCTTGAAATGGGCTATTAAAAATAATGGTTTTACTATAATCTCAAACCAGCTTTAATTTGCAAACATGTATCAGGACAGATGATCTAAATATTAAGGGGATGGAGTAGGAGAACAAACTAAAACAAATGTATAGCTTCGGGGAAAGAAGAAAATGGAATGATTCATCAGTGATGTTTAAAAAGAGAACCAGATTTTAAAAACATTTTTCCAGAAGGAATGATTATTTTTTCTTTCTTGATCTGTTAATTGTTGTTTACCAGGAAAAGGGCATTGGAAAAATATGAGGGTTGAGTGTGAGCTGATAGATTTTCTAGGAGTTGTAAAGATCCCCCTTTGGCTGATGGCAGGGCTGGGGTGGGAGAGGTTAATGTGTTTTCTTCCTGGTTTGAAAAGGGCATAAACCCTCCTCAGGCCCCTTCCTTCCTTCCCCAGCTGTGTGGATTGCAGAATCTTTAAAAAGCCCAAAGATTTCCAATAAGGCCACTGGCTCTGCCTTCATTGTGTAACTGTTTATTTAAAATAAGTCAATATATTAGTTAAAGCAGTAAGAAGTTAGTGCTCCAGTATTCAAGTGATTCCCACAAGACTGTAAACTGATGCCTCTTTTAAGCCTTAAACTTCATGGTCGTCCCAGAAGTAAAAGTTCTGCTAATGGAGACCCTATGGGCATGGTACATTCCAGCACATCATTAAAGGAAAGAAAAGCAGTCCAGCCAAAGCCAGATGAAATGACTGCACTGTCCACTTTTAATAGGCTTCCTGTGGACAAACAGCACTGTAACACTCTGCAGAGGACAATATTTAAAAACAAGACAACTTGCTGGCAGTTTTCAATACCGTAAAGTTAATAAAGTATGTTCCCATTCACCCTGACATTATGTTTTTAGTTTATAGAGGAAGGCACTTTATAACCTCAGTCTAAATTCCCTTAATTCTGCAGCTTTGGGTTTCTTGAGGTGGCTAAATATACACTAAACTCCAAGCCTAACATCTTTGTTTTAACTCTATTTTTTTGTAGCTTTTCAAGAACGTACATGTGCATTTTTACATTTCTCAAGTGGAGTTTTATTCATGGAGATTCTGTTAAATCCTGTTTCATACAGTTCATGTCAAGAAGCATGAAAGAATCTGAGAAATTGACATTTAGCTGAACAATAAGTGCCTGCTAATTAAATTAGCTTCGTGTATAGATATTGATGTGTGTTTAAAAAGAAAATCAATGCTTCCTTTTCCATGTCAGAATAGGATTTTGTAAAATCTTACCTAACCTAACTGACACAAAGATAAGAAATAATGTAAGTATGTCTTTTAGGACTCAAGAGACTTCCCACTGATTCATATATAAATATTTCTCCCAATTTGTCTTTCTCCTACTCCTCTAAATTCTCTACCACCCACAATTTCTTTTCCCAAATCTTTTTATTTAATAGAGTAAACTTTGTAATGAAGCATGACCTTTAGGCAAGATAAACTAGATCAGAAAGCCATGAAATCTAAGGTGATATTCTGTTTAATTTTAATAATTTCTATTTTTTAATTTAATAAGTATTTTGCAAGCTTGGTTCTCTAAGCATGAATGTGAATTCTGTGATGCTTTGATCAGACAGATCCAGTGAAACAGTCCAGCACAATACAAATTTACCAACAAAAATGCTGTGACTGTCCGTAGCCCCACACACATATCACAACTGCACTGAAGAGAGATTACTTGGTGGACTCTGCCTTTTTTTATTTTTTTTTAATTATTATTATTTTTTATCTATTGGGGTGTGCTGTTAGAAAAGAGGAAATTAAAGATAAAAAAATTTAAATAAAAAATTTCCCTTGGTCTGGAAATGGGCCCGACTGAAAGCATGTTAATCTCCACCTCAGTAATTTGGTTCTCCAGGAGAAGACAGAAGCCCTGCTGCTGTGCCCTGCACTTCATAAATCACATCTTTATGTGGACAAGGTCAGGGCACCTAACAGCTCAGACATGGGCCTTTGCAGTGGCTCGAGGATTCAGGCATGTTTACTCTCCTATTCGGCTCTCCGAGGAGTAGTCCAGCACGCTTCTAATTACTTTTGATTATTTTCATTTGCTGGGGTCAGTCTGGCTTGCCAGGACTGCTGGAGGGTTGATTTCCTACAAATCTTGATGTCTTTGTAGGACGGCACTGTGTGCGTTCAGAATTAGCACCCCGTTATTGTCCCTACAGCATGGGATCCTTCATAAATAGACATGGTGATAACAAAAGTTTCCCCAGTGAACCATTACCTACTTCCTTTCTTATTAATTAACTATACAAGCATAATCACCTAGCTGATCTTTCTCCAAAATGCCAAAGATTTTAACAGTTTAATATTTTATAGTATATTTGGCCAGAATGAGAGCAGATTTCTTTTTTGCTTCTATTTTAAAATATATTTAGTAACAACTAGCAGCTCTTTGGAAACTAAGATGAAGTACTTTGCTGAAACAACCGCTCTGGTGAATAAATTATTATACTCAAAGTTTTATTTTTTAAACTCCAGTTAAGGTTGCCATATTTAAAATATTTTTTGCTGGACTATTTTGATGTGTTTCAGTCCTAAGCTATGATGCTGCGTGGTTAATGCACAGCAACAAATTTATACCAAGTTTAAATGAAAATATTATGATAAAATAAAAATGTTAATAAAATACTGTAAAACTTTGGTAGCAAAATAGAGACAATAGAGAAATATTTCCCAAAAGTAGGGATGTTTAACTCTTTGATGTGTATTTATTACAAGATATATTCAAGAAATAAATGATGAAAAATAAATACAAAAACTGAGACATTCACAAAAAATGCATAACATATCAATCTGGTTGTTCAGACAACTGGTATTTTTATATCACTAGGAAAAATTTACTATTATCTTTTTATTTTATAAAAGATAACTTTGCTTACAATTATCATTAGTCTCAAAAGGTGAAATCCCTCATTCTTTTTAACTTCGGACTAAATTAGTGAGGTAGTAAGTGCTTTTGGAAAAAACCTCAACTCTATAAGGAATTCATTTTTCATTATTTTATTAATTTTAATTAATTCAATCTTTCAATATAGTATTTAGCACATTATGCAATAACTCCAGGGTCAGATTCTTCCCTCGAGCTTTAGATACACCATCTAAGAGTGCTTTTAGACTCATAATCTTGTGGGGAAAGTTTGTTGGAAGCTTGATTTTCCTCCTCTCTCCACGCCTAGCTGTGTACCTTTGGGTAAGTCACTTAACCTTTGAGTTGGTTTCCATGACAGTTTCATAATATCAGACTATTACGAGTGTTGGGAAAATAAATTGGGTAACGTGAGTGTGAACTGTCCTGAGTTCATGGGAACAGGTCAAAATACTATAAGTTTCACAGTATTTGTGTTTGTGTAATGGGTTACAGTAAACTTACATACATGCACAATGAGGAAGATAGTCTGGCCTATACTTTGGGGAACAGCAAAGTGTAAGTATTTTTGTATCCTCTTTCTTCCATTCCAGTGTCAGTTGCCCTAATCCTTACCCTGACCTTGGAAGGGAAGAATTTTAAGAAAAATGTTTTTTTTCTCTCAAGCTGTGCTACCCATGAAGATGTCCATCTCTGTCTGGCTTGCAGCTGAGTTTGTTCTGTTCTACCCACTGTGTTCTCTGCCAATCAGTAAGAGAGAGTATTCTGTAGCAAAGGTGGAATACCATTGAGTTCCAGAGCCCTAAAAACGAGGGTAGGAACACACACACACATCTTGGACTAGTTTTAGGTCAATATTTGTTACCAAGGCCAGGAAATTTATTCTCTACAATGTCTCCTGGTAGACAGACTTTAAGTACCAAGAGGGCAGGAATTGGGTCTATCTTTTTTGCCCCTGTTGCCCAGAGTCTACCATAATGCATGACATCAAGTATTTAGTAGATGTTTGTTGAAAAAAAATGGATCAGGTCCTTCCTTGACTTCCATTCTCACCTAGTTTGAATGCCTAATTTGGATGCCTGTTACCTCTAGTCTGAATTATTGCAATGATCTCCTGCCAGATCCTCTGACCACCATTCACTCTCCCACCAGTTTAAAGTCCTTGATGTTAATCCTCCCAACCATCTGCTGTTACTTATTCCCTTGCTCACAGTTTTTCAGTGAGTTCCGATTGCCTAACAATTCAGTATAAATTCATTCCATTTTTTTTGAGAATTCAATGAGGCAATGTAGGTAAATCACTTAGAATCATGAAGAGGATATAGGATATAGTCAATAGAAAATAGCTATTATTATTGGTATTGCTATTATAATTTTAATTGCTATCATTATTATTGCTCAGCCTATAATTTATTTTGCCTTGGTTATCATAGATAAAATCTTATCTATACTTCTAAACCAACCATTTTTTATGCCTGCTGATTTTTACCACCCAGGCTTGATCTTTCCATCCTTCAACCCAAATTATCTGTGCTTCTCTCCTGGTTTATAGCCAGTTCTTCCTTACTTACAGGTGTGTCTTTAATGCTCTTGTCCTCCTAAGGACCATTGTAAGATTTTTAAGGACGGAATCAAGTTTTGTTCCTACTGATATCTTCAATAGCAGCTTTCCATCATAAACTAAACTGTCTTTGAGACTTTTTGTAAGAATAAATTAATTATGGCTAAATGTATGGGGAATTACTTTATTTACATCCAAGCAAAGTTGGTTATTTAACACTATTCCTCCTTAGGAATCAGTTGATGCAGTGATGATTCTTTTTCAGGGATTTAGAAAGGAATTCCTACCACTGCTGCCTCTCCAGATAGCACAATATTGCCATACTTGCCTTACCCCATGTTTCCATTTCTTCACCATCTCTCTCCTTTCTCTGGGCACAAATCCTGGACAGTATCTTGGACTCCTCTCCTTCCCTTGTCCCCAATAAATAGTCATTGGTTCAGTTGGTCTGTTAAACTGTTTCTACAGGGTGCTCATTTTCCCACTGGCACTGGTCTAGTGAAGGCTATTGCCCTTTTAGGCCTGAGTTTTTGTGGCATTTTTACACCAAACATTAGTCTTCCTAAAATAACAAAGTTATAACAATGCTTCGCTTTACCTAAAAACAAAAGGTAAAGAGCAAAAAACAGAAGAAAAACCGCACTAACAAAAACTCCAATGGATCCCAATTTGCTAGAAAATAAAGCCCCAATCCAAAATGCAATCTCCTCTTTTACAATTTGATATCAAATTTATCTTCTTTCTAGGCCCATTTCCTGCTTGTTTCCTCTACACAAATCTTTAGCACTGGTTAACAACTGGAAATATGAATAGAAGCTCTTGGCCCTTCAACTGTGCTGAGGTAGGTCCTTCACTTCTCTTACCTCTGATACTGACAGCATTCAGGAGATGAAACAATAGATCAAGTAGGCAAAGTGATAGTTCCATTCATCAAGCTCCTGCAAAGCCTTCCAGGCCCTCTTTCTTGAAATTTTTACAGTATGTAATATTAAAAGCATTCACTAATTAGTCATTATTCTTAAAATCGTTTGGGATATTTCTGTGATCAGCCAATCTACCTGTATACTGTTTGATGGCAGGAAACATCCTTCACACCAGCATTTTCTAATTGGTTATTAGAAAAGTTATTATCAGATATTCCCTGGAAATTGGTTCTGAGGTCAACTCAGAGAGCTAACTTCACCCAATGGATAAAGATAGCTCCCTCTTGGAGCTTCACAATGAGCACCAATGTGCTAAATACACTTAAGTCTAAAACTCTAAAAGTCTAGGAAGTCCTTTAGTAAAGAGACCTATTTGGCTTATTCGACCAGGCATCATCATAGGTAATTAAACTTATGTGAAAGCCTCTCTCCTCTTCCACTGGAACACCTAAGGAAAACAATTTTGTAAATAAAGTTTTATATTACTTTGTTTCAGAAAAGCATAAATATTCCCCATACATATATTTTTCTATCAACTGACTGTTCTCAACTCTTGATAAAAAAAGTCCCCACAAAACAGTCATAAATAAATAAAGACAAAATGAAGCTTCCACATTTTATTCAAATTGAAAGCATTTGGAAAGTCTATAAAGCTCACAAAGAAAGTAGGTTATCCGTAAACTCTAGCCAATCGATCCTTTGCCTGTAAACTATTACAATTGTATTTGAGTACACGGCCTGAGAACCTTCCAAAGGAATATATACAATCTCATTTCAAGATCAACCCACTTCTTCCTATCCTCCTCCATTAAAAGTCCTTCCAAAGCAGAGATTTTTACCATGGGCATATTCACATGCAATGTTTTATATTATTTAGACTTTTCTTAATAAGATTTGGCATTATCTAGATATGCATTTCCCTAGGAGAAAGAAAAGCAGCAGTGCAATCTCCATCTAAGGATGCCTGAATTAAACCTTTAAGAATTCACCTTTTTTCCAGTTTTTGATATTAGATTCATGTGTTATGCCTGCCCATGACTGTCTAACCACTAAACTAACTGGACATTAAATCAGATGGCATACAAAATTACAGGAATTTGATCTTTAGATAAACCACAAACCTTGATGAACTAATGTTGTTCCAGATGAATTAACTCATCCTGAGAAACAGAACATTTCATAGGAGCGACCACACAGTCTTCTCTGCAAAGAACATTAATGGCTGTGATTAATTTGTGTTCTATTGAACGTGCTTGCTTCTATTGAAAGTACACCTAAAAAGGTGTATACTAAAGGAAGGAAGAAGGCTTAGTCAGGCAATTCTGGCCTCAGAATAATTGCCCCACTCCAAATCTCTGATGGTGGATGCTGCATATTACTTATACTTGGTTATGATGTCTGTTACAGCGTTAAGAAACAATGAATGTGTTAAGTCATTATCAATGATTTCATGAAACATTTATCCTTTCTCTATGTTGGAAATCCTAAAATTTCATTTCACTATTTCAATGACTGTAGCCAAACACTTAAAAAATAAAGTAACAACACTACAGAGCCAGAAAAGTATGTTTAGTTTATAATCCATTTAGTGAGTGTCACATCTTATGATACATATCAAACGGTAAAATGTCAAAATATTCCAATAGCAATTAAAGTACCAATACAATCTCTATATCATTGTGAAAATATGGACATTGATTTCAACTGTAGCTTTGAAAATATCTTTCTGTAAATGTTGTTGAGTAAATTCTTCAACTTCAAATAAAATCTTAATATAGCCTGTCTATAGACTCCAGAATTAAGTACTGGTCAACTTCCAAGAAGCAGATTCTCAAAGGTATTTGTGTTTTCTATGTAGTTCTTGGCTGGAAAACAAATCCAAATTTGCTAACACAGTGCCCTACAACTAGAAGGGGGGATGCCAGAAGGGACATGAATGGAAATACTTAAAGAGGAAAGAAAAATATGCACCCTGATTCACACATAATTTCTCTCCACATATAATCTGGACTGCCAATTTATAAATAAACCATAGAGCTGGATCATGATGTGGAGAACATTGAAATGATGAGCCTAGGAAGGTGATTGAAATGACTACAGGTTTAACATTTTAAACTCATACTTTTGTCTAATATTACATTGTGCCTTATACAATTTTATATTCCTCCACCCCACATCCATTCTACAAGAGCTGGAGAGGTTCAAAATTTCTCAAAAAAAGTGTTGATTAATTAAATTTACATGATTCACTGTTTTAGCTACGTAACTTTTAAAAAATGTGGTGGTGGTTATCGTCCCTGGAGAAATTACCATAAAACTGTTTATCATTGTCCGTATATAATCTCCTTGTTAATCAGTGTTGGAAGATTTCAAGAAGGTCATTATAAAAGTCTTCATAAAATATATTTTGCTGAATTTTAATCTTGGAAAACACAGTGAAGTCACAACATATACACGTTCAAGACTTACAACTATTACAAACAGAGGGAAACGGAAGGCAGGGAGTATGGATGAGAGAGAAAGAGGGAGGGAGAATGAATGAGCCTTTACCCAGGAAAGAGCATGAGACGGAAACACGAATCATCTGTTTCCTCAAAAGGAATCAGTGTTCAAATGCCTTTTGTACTATGAGTATCGTGTTCCATCAAGTGTGACTCTCGGGTTTAAAGATGTGTATTTTTCACACCATGCATCCTCTGAATGCAAATATACCACTTCCTCTGGTGCTCGGCCGAAGCCACGGTGATCCATTCCAACACTGGATGGTTCAAGAGCTGAGCAGAGGAAAAATTTGATTATACTTGATTTTCAATTACCTGCTCACTGTAGAACCTAAGGTCTCAGTAAGATATAAATTCACTGAATTTGGTTTCATTTATGAAAACTATTCCATTGCAATGACAAGATAAGTAATTGAGACAGTGTGTTTTTATGCGTATTGGGGTGCAGACCAGCACTTCTCTATTCTCGCCCCTAAAATTTTTTGTGTGTGGTCCAGGTGATAACCGAGGTTCATGGCTCTCATAACTCAACTCTCGAATCACCCGTACCTAGGAAGAAGTGCCAGTCATCTATTTTCACAAACTTCCTGTCTCCCATGGCCTTTCACAGGGAAGGTGATGGGCTGAACATGGTAAACTGCCATAATGAGGTAGGAAGTTTTCTTCCTAGGGCCCAGTAAACTACAAGCTTCCTCTCAGCAAAAAGGAAAACACTTGGCCTCATGAGCAATCAGTTTCATCCACAGTTTCCTGCTAGACCATAGCCTTCTGATGTTACACCCTTGAGGGAGTCTGCTTCTAGTTATGTAATAGTGAGAAAGTTGCTTCAACTTCTTCAGCCTCTCTTTTAGTATCTCTAAAATTGCGGGCCAGGCATGCTCATGCCTGTAATCATTCGAGGTCTCTGGGACGCCAAGGTGGGCAGATCACGAGGTCAGGAGTTTGAGACCAGCCTGGCCAACATAGTGAAACCCTGTCTCTACTAAAAATACAAAAAATTAGCTGGGCATGGTGGTGGGCACCTGTAATCCCAGCTGCTTGGGAGGCTGAGGCAGGAGAATTGCTTGAACCCGGGAGGCAGAAGTTGCGGCGAGCCAAGATCACGCCACTGCATCCAGCCCGGGCAACAGTGCGAGATTCTGTCTCAAAAAAATAAATAAATAAAATTGCAATAATGGGACTTCTAAGAAGTTATTAGGGTTAAACAATTGAGGTGAAGTATATAAAGCACTTAGTGTAATATCTGGTAAATAGAGACTCATAAAGAAGTACAGTACTTGGAGAGATAGCATAAATCCAAATAAAAATTTTAAAAAAGAAGTTTAGGATAGTGACTAACAACACAGAATCTGCAGTGGGGCAGCCTGGATTCAAATCACAGCTTCGCTATGTGCTTGGGGTGTGACATATGTAAAGTTACTTATCAGCTTGGTTTCCTTCTTTGTAAAATGAGTATAATGATAAAAAGTATCTCATAGGGCTATTGAGAGGATGAAATGAGGTAATCCATGCACAGCACTTAACTTAGTGTCTAGCACATACTAAGCACCTAATAAGCATGAGCTATTTTTAAATGGAGTTCTAACTCAATAAAATCGTTGGTACTTCCTATGCAAATGCCCTCTGTGGTTTTTTTTGTTGGTGGTGGATTTTTATATAGCCATCTTTATATCAAAAGAGAAACAAATATTTTGTCCCTTTAATTTATTTTCTGGTCACTCAGGCAGCAATTTGCTTCTGAGAAACAGAGATGGAAACATATAGAGCCAGAGAAGAATAACCAAAATAAGTGATAGGAATACAAATTCATAATGGTGTCTAAACACTAAGCCAGGAATCGCAATCCGAATGGGGAAAAATATTTTCTGAGAAAGGATTTTTTTGGAGACAGATAAAAAAAATGAAGAAAAATAAGAATCTTCAAAATTACGCTAGAAATGATATGTGTTTTTTAAAATAAACCTTGAACAGAAATTATGTTTGAACTACATTTTCCTCAATATTTGAAGTAAGCTAAATGAATAAGATCTAGTACTTGATAGCACAACAGGGTGACTACAGGGTGTACCTTTTAGTTATTTTTAAATGTACAATAATATATTGTATAATAATATATTAGTTATTTTAAATATATATTATATATTTAACAATAATATATTAGTTATTTTAAAATGTACAATATATATTGTACAATATATTATTGTACAATATATATTGTACATTTTAAAATAACTAAAATAATATATTGTACATTTTGAAATAACTAAAAGAGTATAACTGAGTTGTTTGTAAAACAAAGAAAGGCTGAATGCTTGAAGTTATTGATACCCTCATTTAACCTGATGATATTATTATGCATTGTATGCCTGGATCAAAATATCTCATGTACCCCATAAATACATACACCTGCTATGTACCCACAAAAATTAAAAATTAAAAATGTTTTAAAAATATACATTTCTTCAGAATGTGGTAAAAAGAAGACGAAAGATTCACAGAAAAGGAAGGACAATATACAGGATAAAACATTAGTGTGAATCCAGAGGACCTCAGTAGACGCTGTTCAATTTTGGGTGCAAAAATTGGTTCTGCTGGCTGGGAGTTTATGTTGCAATAGCAGGACAATGAGTTCAACACGTAAACCAACTTAGTTCAATTTGCTCCACAAGTATTTATGAGGAATCTTCTATATCCTGGCACATCATTTGACATTTAGTGTACATTGATGATTAAGTCATGGTCACCACCTTTAAGGAGCTTTAAAATCCAATGAAAAAAATCTATTGGGTTGGCCATTGGTTACATACCACACCCTATAGTTAGTCATAAGGGAACTGAACCATGCATGGATCCTGGGGAATCATTGCCACTACTGGGAAGACCAACCCTAATATAAGTGCTGGCAATGGCAGCTGAGCCTCAGCATCCTTATATACAGCAAGAGAGGCACAGTCTTATTTTTGCATTCTTACCTTGACACTGCCATCAAAAGGGGTCTGACCTGGATATTTACAAATTCCCTGAGCCAACAGTTCAGAATTTAGAGGATATGGACAGACCTAAAAGAAGACAAAAGACTTTTTTTTTCCTGATTAAAAAAAATACTGGTCACAGATTAAAGACAAACCATTCACTCATTTATCCTCTCCATGTTCCAGGTACCACGTTGATGGTAAAGAGAGAAGATAAATATACTGAATACCCATCTGTGATGGTTTTAAAATATATTAAGAAATTTTAAATTTTCTCTCCCCTTCTTCAAAAAGTGGTCTAATTCTCCTCATGTTGAATATAAACTGAGCTTAGTAACACACTTCTGATAAACAGAATGAGGAGAAAGGGATGCTATGTGAGTTTTGAAATTTGGTTATAAAAAAGAAGAGTCTCTCTCTCTCTCTCTCCCTGTCATTCATGTTCTGTGGATATGATGCAGCCTGTAGAAAGGCCTATGTGGGGAACAATTAGGATGTGCCAGCTACGTGAAAGAGTGGCCTTGGAAAACAAATTATCCAGCCTCAGTCCCATTTTTAGGTGACTGAAGCTGCCATTTTTCCTGTGACCTGATGAGACCCTGGACCACAACTGCCCAGCTAGCTGAGCCACCCCTGAATTCCTAAACCATAGAAACTGAGAACACTAAATGTTTACTGTTGTTTTCAACCATTAAGTTTTGGGATAATTTGTGGGGCAGCAATAGATACCAAGCACACCAGCCACAGCTCTTTGGTGGATACGGAGAATTCAGTTGCCTGATGTCCTCAGACCATCAGAGAATAGCTTTGGGATATTTCCCTGGCCCCACAGCACTCTCTCTGATTCCTTGGCTTTTGACTCACAGGTTGAAAATTACCAAACCAAACATGCTGCAGGATAAGGTTTAGAAGGCAGAGGAAACAAAAAATTAATATTAAACCATTGTCCCTGCTGTTAAGTCCCATGCAATCTATTTAGAGAGACAAGACTAAGCTACTTGAAAGAACGGCAAATAGTACAAGACTGTACGTCATTAAGTACTAAATTATGTCATTCAAATGTTAAGTGCTGCAGAGATTCAAACAGAAGGGAGATGGATAAAGGATGGCATGGTAGGGGAAGCTTCATGAAAGAGGTGAGACCTGCTGTCATTCAAAAGATAGGCAAAAGTGGAAAATAATATTACTGGGAGCTTAGGCGAAACATATTTTCAACATTCATTTAACTGCTTTGCAAAAAACCCAGCATACTATTGTTCATTAGGTGTGTAAAATCATCCTCACGTAATCATCCTCACATATTTTAAAAATATAGATTGTAGTAGGTTAGGTATGTTTATCTTCATGTGTGTGTTCCAAACAGATAGATTAATTTTCCAATGGATTCCAATATACCAGACAGTTTCATACTCAGTGCTGGGTGAATCTGTCAGAATAAATTAAAGGAAAATTTAGAAATAATTCTTCTGGTAAAATATGAAAGCAGTAAGAGTAATTCTTTTTTTAATCTAATAATTACTAACACACTAAAGGTTCATATCCAGGCATAACGTTTTGTAGGCAAACTAGAAATATTTTATTTCAGATAATGGGTCTTCCTATTTTGTTTAACAACCAAGGACTTTATATCTACATTATATTCAACTCATTTGCAATAATGATGATAATAATAATCATAATAATAAAAAGCACAAAACACTTTTAAATCATAAGCATAATGCCTAAATATATACTATTCAGTGCAGTTTTCTGTGCTGTAGTTACTTAAAAATAGGCCCCTGGATTTAACTTCTTTGTAAGTAATTTGGCTAAGATTGGATAGGTAGGCAAAAGATATCCATTCATTTTTTTTCTTTTAAAGCAAGTGTACTTAAATATTTTATTTCTAACATTAGTCAGTCGTGTTAATTTCACTCATGTACTCCTTCTTTCAGAAACAAATCAGACATAATCCTTGCCAAATTCTCATCTTTGAAAACTCCACTGGCAACAATGTGGCAAGTGTATTGGGGTAGGGGCAGGGCAAGTGGATCCTGGGTGACCAATTAGCAAGTCATTGAAGTAATAGAAGTAATAGACACTGGCAAGATGATAAAAAATAGTAATTATAATACAATCTTTATTAAGTGCCTATTCTATGTAGAAAGCTTAGTATACATCATTTCATGTAACAACTCATTGACTATAAGGTGATTATTATCCTTGTTTTACAGATGACAAAACTGAACTCAATAAGATTGAGTAAAGAAGTAGCCCAAAGTCACCCAACTGGTAGGTATTAAAAATGGGATTCAAACCCTGATCAATCTGCCTGTATATTCTGCCATGTTCTTTTCCAAGGCTACATTATTTCAGACATAATGACCTGAAAGACTGGTCTGTTAAGATGCCAAAGATACTATGTCCTTGGTAATTGGGAGTTGGCATTTAGGGTCACTCCGAGCCAACCACTGACTGACAGGGACTCTTAGGATCCCTAATCTCAGTTTAGTAATAAACATTAGATTAATAAAAGAAACACCACTGGGGGTATTTTCAAGACCAAAATATACTCTGAGGACATCAGGGAATCTATGCTGTGTACTAGTAATTAAACGGAGGCCAGCGAAGCAACATGATTTTGCCAAGGCTCAATCTTAATCAAAGTAAGAACAAATTTGAACCAATGTTTGGTTTGTGGCATCATGCTATTTTTTCAATTAGCTTCTCATTGATTAAATATATTTAAATTATAGTTGATATGGTTTGGCTCTGTGTCCCCTCCTAAATCTCATCTTGTAGTTCTCATAATTCTCACATGTTGTGGGAGGGACCCAGTGGGAGATGATTGAATTATGAGGGTGGGTCTGTCCTGCACCATCCTCATGACAGTGAATGAGTTTCACGAGATCTGATAGTTTTTAAAACAGGAGTTTCCCTGCACAAGCTCTCTCTCTGCCTGCTGCCATCCACATAAGATGTGACTTGCTCCTCCTTGCCTTCCACCCTGTTGTGAGGCCTCCCTAGCTATGTGGAACGGTATGTCTAATAAACCTCTTTCTTTTGTAAATTGCCCAGTCTTGGGTATATCTTTATCAGCGGCATGAAAACCGACTAATATAACAGTCTTTTAGGAAAAGATACATGCAAAAAGGAATTCAGTACTTAATACAGGGAGAGAGGCACTTCTTGGAAGTAAAATTTTGATCTACTAAGGTTCTCAAAAGTGACCCTACAAAAAAATCATCTATCCTCATCTTACATTTTTCACTTAGATTTCCCTAAAAACACAAAGGTAAAAATAAAAGAAGGCAAAATAACTTTTTTTGTCCCCAGCTATGAAACTATGTCATAAAATGTATGCTAATAAAAACAATTATATTTGATTTTAACATTATGTCATTAAACCATAATTATGTCTCATAGCTCAGGGAAGGTCATTTGGGGTTGTTAGTGGTGGTTTCCTCCTAAATCTAGCATATCTGTCCTTGCTATTTGTTTCCTTATCTGATTATTTACACTATTTTAAACTTCCTTGTACTTTTATCATCAAAAAGCACTTGTGGTCTGCATCCTGGGTGGATGACACTGACCTCATGTCATATTCCTTGTCTGAGCTACATTCCTAGTAAAGTTCCCTGACAAAAGTTTTGTCTACATAGTAGTCAACATAGGTTTTCACAGGAAATACATTGGTTTATGAAAGTGAGTCTTAAGGTGGGAATTGGTTCCTCTGTTTCAGTACATCTTTTGAAAATGCTTAGTGAAAGTTCTTAAATATTTTGGTGAAGACATATATAGATACATGTCATCGGAAAGATCTAAGATTTCACCTCTTAAAACTATTAATAGAAGTAAACTGTTTACTGCACCATTTGACAAACATTTCCAAACCGTAACTAAGCTTAAGTTGAGCATTCATGCTAGTGAAAATTAACACGAAAATGCACTAAGAAAATGAAGTTGTAAAATTGATTGATTTCAGTGACAAAAGGAGATGCAATATAACCAAACGTTGCAATTGTACCGGATGGTCAAGCCATCTATAGCATACCAGAAGTGTGTAATTAGTCTATGTTTTTCATCACTAGGAAAAAAGTATGTGGTTTTAGAGATCATGTTTAAAGCACCTACAGAACCCAACATTGTCATGCTAAATACAAGAGATCTAAAGATCTGCTGTTACACATCTATTACATTTAGTGAGCTGTCCCCCTGGCTTTTTTGAAGTGCTGTATACACGATCTTGCAAGGCAAAACACTTTATGTACCATACGAAATTTGAGGCATAATGTTAAATGTTCACAAGATAAGCTAACAAAACTGTATGCTAGTGACTTTTTTATTTCCTTGTTTTATGTCCTTTAAGTACTTTAAGGAAAGATAAACAAGAAGGTAGAGGAATAAAATGTGGCTCTTCCTTCTACATTTTTCACTCTCTTTCCTAAATTAAATTATAACTGCTGATTTGCACCCAAGGAAAGAATCATGTTAAAATATGCTGGGTTATTTTTTTAAAAAATGTTTAGATAGCAGCTTTCAAAACATAGCTAAGTAAAATGTGTTTTGAGATGGAAAACATTTGGTCTTTTTTTCAGCTTTCAACAGCTTAAGTGAAGGGATTTTTAATGTTCCCAAACAGCTGGGTCATACTATGTCTATCATGAATTCCACTCTTCACTGAAGGATCCCATCTCCCTAACTGCAGGGAGAAATTCTCTTTTTAATTCCTGTTCTTTCACTTGTTCATCTTAATAGCTTCCCATTAGTATCACAGGTTCTTCATAGGTAACGATTGCAGCAGTGGTTGCTGACAGAATTTATTCTTGAATGAAACATAAAACTTTTCTTCAAAAAAATGCCAATGGCTTTCTATTTATTGTGTGGTGGCTGTAGAAAACAACAGGTTAATGTACACTGGAACAATAATAATAACAGCATGGTAGGGAAGCGGGGAGTGCGTTGCTTATTTTCAGGACTCTAGCCTTCTCAAAGGTGCTAATTACTGAGCATTCCAGGGCACATTATCTGAATTGTCTAAATTTTTATCACTCTTTTAACATCACTCCAAACAAATGCACAAGAGTTTTTCAAAACAAATTAATATTTTAAAATTATTTTCAAATCCTTCCCAGGTAAAAATGTGCATGATAATACATCTATGTACTTATTTATGTGACTATAAGCAAGGTAATGAAGAGGGAGTGAATAGCAATCATGCAATATGTCAAGTCAATGTAAAACCAAAAATAATCCATGTAAAAACAGAGACAGAATATTGTTATTTGCTGCAAATGTACAGAGTTAAATTGCATCTTACATTTAACAACAGGTTTACTGTTTTATATCCAAAAGAGTAAACTAAGAGTTCAAACATTTGCATGCACTAAATATGCAAACTACAAAAATAAACTGTGTTCATAAGTGTACATAATTATGTAAACTGCTTGGCAAAAAAATAGCAAAAATGTTATTGTCTATTTTTATAATTATTGATTGATTGAGACAGGATTGGGATTACAGCCGTAAGCCACTGCACTTGGCCCTTTTTTTATTACGTTTCTTCAAATTAAACTACTTGGTTCTTTATAAATTATGGTATTATGTTATCTTCATTTGGCTGAGAGAGATGAGTTTAAAGAATTGTAGCTGTGAGATCAGTAAATTTGCCAGAGACAGGCTGGAGTCCAGTGGTACGATCATGGCATACTGATGCCTTAACTTTCCAGGCTCAAGCAATCCTCTCACCTCAGCCTCTCAAGTAGCCGAAACCACAGGTGCATGTTACCGTGTCTGGCTAATTTTTTAAAAAAATTTTGTAGAGACGGGGTCTCACCATGTTGCCTAGGTTGTTATTTATTGTTTGTTTCATAGTGGCTTTCACTTTTTTCTGCATCTATTTGTTTCTCATTTAGAAGTTCCATTAGATGGAAATTCCCAGCTGCATATTCACCCCCTGTGCCTTCTCCTCCTCACATAACTCCTCCAGTTGGACTGCAAGCCATTGGGCTTTCCAGCCTTTTCTATGTGGTCAGCCATTGCTATGGGCTAAGGATGGGCAGGGAGTGGAGGAATAGAGCATTACTCCAAGATGTGTGTGATTGGTCAAGGAACTCAAGGTCCCGCATGGTGGAAGAAAAGACGCCATGGTATTTATTATCTACCATGCGGTTCTACACAATAAACAACTCCCAATATGTAGATGATTCAGATGATTAACAGTAGTTTAAATTACTTTTGCAAATCCTCTATAATTGCTTTTCACCATAACCACTATCTTCTAACTCCTCCTCCATAAAAAGTCAATGTCTTCTTGGATAATTGAAAGTATACTTTACAGATATGTGATCTATACTTCTATGAATAGACATGTAACCCTAATATAGAAAAATTGATTGTGTATGTTTGACATATGCACATACACAGACACACACACACACACAAACACACACACACAGCTTCAAAATTGCTTTTAATAAAACATACTAGAATCTACACAAATCTACATCTATACTCTGAATGACTTTAAAGTACTTGTCCTTTCGGGTTGCCTATTTCAATTAACAGTGTTAGTATCCACCCAGTGACTGACTCTGATTCCGTAAAAGAATATATCTTTCAAACATTCTTCTACATCCATGAGCAATGAGAGGGAATAGCAGCTTGTCACATGTAAACATGGTCTGGGTTTAAAAAGACGTGAAAACAATTGCAATTCTATTGTTAAAAAATTTGATCATTTTTTAGAAGAAATTTTAAAACTAGTTTTAGACTTTTCATAATCAGTTTTATTTAGAAATGCTTTAGATTGTGGAGATAATGCCAATAGTTTTTTACCTTACAGTATAATCTGTTTTTTGTTGTGTTTTTTGTTTGTTTATTTGTTTTTAGAGACAGGGTCTCGCTTAGTTGCTCAGGCTGGACTCAAGTGATCCCCTTGCTTCAGTCTCCCAAAGTTCTGGGATTACAGGCATGAGTCACCACACTTGGCCTGCTTTTTTTTTTTTTTTTTTTTGGTTCCATTTCTTCAAATTAAACTACTTGGTTCTTTATTAAATTATGGTATTATGTTATCTTCATTTGGCTGAGAGAGATAAGTTTAAAGAATTGTAGCTTTGAAATCAATAAATTTTGCCAGTTTTTACATTAAAATCCTGTTAGGTCAGATTTGTTAATATCAATTGCATAATGATTAGTTATGGGCAAATCAAAAAGTTATAAATTCACTTCTTATACAGAATTAAAAGTTCTATATGACTCTACATGTAATGTTTTTTTAAAAAAGAAAAACTGTCTTGGAGAGATCATGTTCACTTTGTTAGATTCTTGGTCCTTGAACCTTATAGTCAGAGGGGGCTATAAATAAATAGTATGTTAGTTTTCATCGAGGGAACTCTTCTGGTTGGAACCAGACAATTGGCAAATCTCAAAAAAAAGTTGGAATACTAGGGGAAAAATGCAAATTTGTATACAAAAGTACATTATTTACCATAAAGAAAAACTCAAAGAAAATAAAATCAAAACATTTATAATTTAGAATAAGTTATTATAGATAAAATTATCTATAAAATTATGATAGAGAAAATTTAGATAAAAATAGAATAGATTGTTATAGATATCTTCATATAATATTATAGATAAAATTTAGACATTATTAATAGAAAAATATGCAGGCAAAAATAAAATTATATTTGCTCAGGTTTTGGTTTCCACTTTTTAAAAAGTTATAGGTAATGTTTCCTCTTCATCTAGCACTAGTTCACTCCATAAACACATACTAAATTAAATTTAACAGTGTGCATTACCTGAGGAAAATGGCTTTCAAAAAGAATTTGTTTTCTACGTTATCATTTAGTGTAGGGAAAATAATTACACATGATTTTTAGCAGAAACACAATACTTAATATCATATTCTGGGTCACAGGTCAAACCTTTCCCTGGGTCAGTAATATTAAGTAGAAGAAAAGACTTGAAACTATGATAAGAAAATCAGTCTTCGCAGTTATCAAAATAAGTTAAATTAACCTCATTACTTCAAACTGAAATAATCAATATGATATGACAATTATTTATAAATGTAAATGATGGTGATTTTACTTTCAAACATGTTCTGCTATGTTCTTTGCAGACATTCCAGAATCCAGGTGGCATACTTTCTCTCATATTACTAAATGTTTGCTCCGATCTCAGGAGTGTTAATACAAATAAAAATATTGACATTTTTTCTCACTTATTCAGTACCCACGGAAAAGAAACCTAAGTGTCATCCAAAACTCAGTACCTCTTGTACTTAAAAAAAACCTTCAGAATATAATTCCAAAACGTGAAATAATGTGCACCAGATAGTGAGAGCAAGAAGTAACCTTTAGTTTCCCTGAACTACTTCAACTTCCTGGTTAACCATCTTATCAGAAGTTTATCTTAATAAACAGAGAGGGTCAGCAAGATACTCTGTTCTATTCAATTCTATATGAGAGCAGTTCTACAGTTCTACTTTTTTTTTTTTTTCCCATGGGAAAGAAGCAAATACCAGCCAGCCAAAATACAAAGGCCTAGATGATATCTTACTACTGGCCTAATTAAGTAATATTTTAGGAAAATTATATTTAGCCATTTATGTAGTTCATACTGGAAATGAAATCCCCAGACTATCACAAAAGCTATTTCATATACATGCCTACAAACTCTCTTTTGATCAAACCACTCTATTTTTACCTCTGTGGATTTAGATGTTTATTTTAATCATTAAAACTGTCTGTTCTAAATCAGACCTTAAAAGTCAAAGCTAGTCCAGGCGTGGTGGCTCACACCTGTAATCCCAGCACTTTGGGAGGCCAAGGCGGGCGGATCACAAGGTCAAGAGATCGAGACCATCCTGGCCAACATGGTGAAACCCCATCTCTACTAAAAATACAAATATTAGCTGGGTGTGGTGGCGCATGCCTGTAGTCTCAGCTACTCGGGAGGCTGAGGCAGGAGAATCCCTTGAACCCGGGAGGCGGAGGTTGCAGTGAGCCAAGATCACACCACTGCACTCCAGCCCAGCGACAGAGGAAGACTCTGTCAAAAAAAAAAAAAAAAAAATCAAAGCTAAGCGTCTGCATTCTCTCAGAAGCAACCCTCCAATTACATTGTTTCCCGATGTACTTAATTGCAGCAAGTCAGATGAAGTCACAGCTCAAATGTATATACACTTTCGTGGATGCTGAATATGTGTACTTGGCCAATTTTTTTTTCCATTCAACACAAAGTGGCTAAAACTATGGTTTTTTTCTCTAGTCTACATTATGAGCCAGTTTCTCTAATTCTGGGCAACATTCCACAAAGCTTCACAGGGAATCCCCACAGTAATTTACATAGGATTGGGAGAACTAGGTGTTCCCTCAAATAAAAATAGCAGCTGGGGAGCTTTTCCCCTTGACACTGTTGAACTCAACAGCTGAAAAGGAATTCTATTAACCCATTTAAAAGTGAACTTACTGATGGTTTTTGAGGCTCTACCCATAATGTCCTTTTTCACACCATAGACAATTTGATTCTCAATTTTGAATTCTAAATTCTAAATCCACTGGGCAGTGTTTCATTTATACATTACAGAACAGTCTTCCATATACATATGATAAAACCCCAAAATGGATATTCTGCTTTCAATGTTGTTAAATTAATAGGAAGATTTCAAAGGTACTCCTGGAATTTCTTTTTTATGTCACTGTATGCTTATAAATTATTAGCATTATTTTAAGAATATTTCTCTTCTGTAAGTATACACATGCATAATTTAATGTTATACATACTAATTTTCTATCAGAAAATACCTTTTTTGGCAAAGAAACAATAATGAAGATTTAGAAGAAAAATATGTTGTAAGATGCTATTGTCCTTTTCTATTAGTTAGGAACATTTACTGAATATATGAGAATGAATTGAATTGCTTTGGTTCTCATGAATAAACCTATTAATAAGAACCAGTAACTCAACGTAGGCTGCCAGATTTTCATCCACTCTGGACTCTCTATTAACCTTTATTCTTGTTAAAGACAGGACCCTTGGCGTTATGTCTCTCTTCATGTCTTATCCAGTGATTTGTACATAGTAGGTATCCAATACATATTTGAGAAAATAAGTTAGAAATATTGTTTTATGACAGAGTTATAAAGTTCTTTAACATTTATACCATAGCTATTGTAATCCTTTAAAAGGAGTAGTAAAAAATGATCTTAAAATGGTATTTAGAAATTTATCCAAAAAAATGAAAATAATTATAAATGAAATAAATAATTATTGGAATAAATCATTTGATAATCATTTGTCAAGCACTTATTTTATATTACTTCCAAAGGAAGGCAATGATGAAAATATATAATAACAAGGATAAGAAGCTATTCCTCAACTATTGTAAAATGGGAAAGACCACAAAGAGAAACAGGAAAACTGGCCTAGAAGAGCAAACTATTAAAATATAGATGAAGGGGTAGGGCAGGGGAAAACTTTTGGCCTTAGTTTTCTCAAGGGAAGACAGAGAACTGACTCTAACAAAATAGAAAGCTCCCAAGAGAGGAAACATAAATAATAAAGGAATGCCAGGTCATTCCAGAATGAGCAATAGGAAATTAAACCAACATTCAATGGGTTCTATCCAAAGTAGGCCATAAGACAGAGAAACTCGTGTGAAATCTGTATGAAACAGGCAATACTGATGAAGAAAGAACTGAGGAATAAAAAAGAATAGAAATTCTCCCTTTGTTCTGGATACTATAAATTTTTACTAAGAGTGATATATGAAAAAATACCAAAAAAAAAATCTTCCCATGATTCGATCTGAAAGAAAAATGTAATTCATGTGTAAGAACTGGATGGTAGATATTTGTATCAAGTAATATAATCATGCTATCTCCAATAAACATGGATTTAACTTTTTCTTGTTTTTTTTTTTACAGTTTATTATTTATTTTATTCAGGATATTATCTCCCAATGTTATACAAAATACTGACAAATGTCAATGTCTTTTCTTACTTTCCACTGTATCACAGGTTTTCACTTCATTTACTTCCGCAGGTACCCTTGTATATGTGTGTGTGTGTGTGTGTATATATACATATATAAAATTAAAGGCCTATCCATATAAAAATTATCCCCCAATAAACTTAATCTCAGAAGAAACAAATCACAGCTGTAATTTTACCCATACATATGAAAAATGGAACACAAGAGATTAGATAAAATAGTAATTGATATTTTGACTATTGCAACTTTATGAAACTGAAGATTTTGAATGATAATGACTAAGAGGAAAGAATAAACCTGAGGAATGGATGTGAAGATTTTGTGTCCTTAGGCTAAAGGACAATTAGTCATGTTTGGATTTCTAACATGGTATCATGAACCCTCAGTGGGTCAGGGGGCTAAGGACATAATACTGTGCTGTGCAAGCTCTACAGCTAACCAGCAGCAAGCCCTGACAAGTTGCTTGGCTTCAATGTGCATCAGCTTCTACAATTGAAAAAAGGAGAAAAATAAGGTCTCAATGCTTGTCTTATTGGATTCACGTGAAAATCAAATGACACTGGAAATGAGGACACTTTATAAACCCTACATACTATATAACTACCAGTTAAAGGATTGTTATTATAATTATTATATTTACACAAAATGTGATTTTTCCATAGTTTAAGAAAAGGACGTATTATTTTCATTTTGGCCCCATTCATGTAATACCTATTTCTATCACCAATAAATGCAATAAAAAATGAGCTTAAGAACAAATATAAAATATTTATGAAAATTACAGCATTTGATACTAACAACCACTTCCTCCTTCTTGAAATGATCTCCTTGTTTGGCATTTATGACCCACCCTCTCCTGGTTCATTTTCTACTTCTCTGGATTATTTTTCAGGATGCTCTCCTGGGATCATTTTCTCTGCTAGCTGAGGAAATGCTGAATTTCCTCCAAGATTTTATCCTCAGCCTATTCTCCCTTTAACATGCCCACTAGGCTCTCTTCCAACAACTCTCAAAGCTTTAATCCTCCCTCTCTCCCCAATGCTGGTAATTCCCTGACAATACTTCTAACCACAAGCTCACCTCTGAACTCCAAACTGGTTTATCCTGTTGTCCCAGAGGCATCTTAAATTCAGTCTGGCAACTCTGAAAACATTTTGTGTTCACTCTCGTTCTCTGGCTTGTACTATCTTAGTCTCTATGACTCTCTCAGATCCCAAATCCAGCCAATCCTCAAGCTTTGTCAATTGCATTTCCAAAATATTTCTCGTATCAAATGCTTCTCACTATTGCTTGTCTTCTCCCATTTTATAGCCCCAACTCCTTTCATCCAGACTTGCTCAGGTGCGATCCATTCTGCCAAATATAGCCAGAGTACTTTATCTTGTGTAAAAATCAAATCACGTTAATTCCCTGCTTAAAGTCCTTGAATGACTATCTGTATGTGACTACCTACACTGACGGGCTGAAGGCCAAGGAACTTCACAGGACATTTAAGGCACTCCATGTAGCCTCAACCACCATGTCACATTCATGCTCTGTTACTTTCTATGTAATACTTTGGACTTTATAAGTACTAATGGGATTGTAAGTCCTCATATTCACCTGAATATTTACCTGAACCAAAGTTTTAGCTTATGAGCCTTTGCTTTGGCAAATGTCTCTTTGCCCAGCATATCCTGTCTACCCTTGACTTGCCAGGCTAACTCATGCTTATCATTTTAAAGATTTCATCTCCAGAAATGATGGCAAATTTTCAAACTCCTAGTGATGGGCATTTTGCTATGCTTCCACAGTTTCACAATTGGAAGTCTATGTATTATTTTTAAATGTATCTATTCATGTATACACATTTTGCCAGTAAACTCTATTATTTCCAAGACCAGAAAAAAATGTCTTAGGGACCTTTGTCTCTGGCTTATATTAGATAATTAAAGTGGAACTAAATTTTGAACAAATTGGCAATGATCCTACCACCAAGCACTTCCTTCTGGCACTGATACATTACTAGTGTAATGGACAAGAATGAATGCATGACATCAAAACTACAGAGGTTTCCTTTCTAATTACTCTGGACTACAAGGACAGGTAGAAAAATTATAATTGCAAAGAATGTGATGCAAGAAAAATCTTGAGTAAAAACCTCTTTATAAAAAGAAAAATCTAGACTCAAGTTTATGCCCAAACATCAGTTATATCAAAATACTTCAATATTGACAATTGTTTAAAGACATATTTTATCCATATCAGGTTAATGCAGGGATTTTATTGCTAAATCATGATTTCTTGCACACTCTAAGATATTGGATCGGAAATTCTGAAAAATAGCATCCACCTGAAAGTATGTTAGGAGAAAGCAACTTGTCAGCATAAGACGAGGTCATTTCTTTCTTCTCTTCTGAACCTGACACACAGCATTTTAAAATTAAACAGAAGAATATTCTGCTTCCTAGGGATTTATGCCACCATCTACCACATTACTCAGATGACCACTGCTACTCATTACATAAGAGATCAAGCACAACTTTATTCATGAAAAGCAGACATGAAGACAACTTCTTAAAACTCAGGCTTTTAAAATCATATTCTGTCTCATCTGGTACCTATTGATTGCCTTTTGTGTCAATCTGGGTGGGTATTTACCCATCTTGTATAGAGAATAGATACTAGAGTCTGAAATTGGACAGAACTGTGCTCCAATCCCACCTCTGTTGCTTTCTGTTTCTAGCTCTACAATTTTCAAAAGTTACCTAACTCACAAGTCTTTTTCCTCATATATAACATGAGAATAACAAAAGCCCACACTATAACATACCAGGCATGTTTTCATGGCTTTGCATCTATTATCACATTTAAGTCACTCAATAGTCTTAAGAAATAAATACTACAAGTTGAGCATTCCTAATCCAAAAATATAAAGTCTGAAATGCTCCAAAATATGACATTTTTGAGTGCCTATATGACACCACAGATTGTCCTTATATAGGTGGCTAAAACAGTGATACCTTTGCTTTCTGACAACTCAATGCATGCAAACTTTGTTTCATGCACAAAATTACTAAAAATATTCTATAAAATTACCTTCAGGTTATGTGCATAAGGTATATATAAAACAAATAAATTTTGTGTTTGGATTTGGGTCCCATCCCCAAGATATCTCATTATGTATATACAAATATTCCAAAACCCAAAAGAATCTGAAACACTCTGGTCCAGAGCATTTTGGATAATGGACACTCAACCTGTATTATTTCCCATTTACAACTGAAGAAACGGAAAGGTCCCAGCAGCAGAATCTGATTTAAGTGGACCATTTCTAGAGTTCTGTGCTCTTGTGCTATGTTCTCCAGACCCGTCGCACAATGTTTGTATAAAGACTAAATACTTTAATAGGAGTAAAACATTTAAGATGGGTAGGTACTCAATAATAATTCCCTCTATGCTTTTCAGATGTATTCTTCTCTTCCTTCTATGGCAGACTCTCATGCAAACATCTCGACATGGCTTTAAACCACAGGAGCTAAATATCACTAAGTGAGGGAAGATGACCAATAAAACTCAAGAAGAACCTAGAAGTCACAGAGTCAAGTGAGGCTTTTATAAATTCTTCAGGTCTAGTTTCTGCTAATATGGTTCGCTTTATTTCTTTACAAGAATGTCCAGTCTTTTGGCTTCCCTGGGCCACACTGGAAGAAGAATTATCTTGGGCCACATATAAAATACACTAACACTAACGATAGATGATGAGAAAAAAAAAAAAAAACCACACACACACCAAAAAAAAAAACCCTCATATATTTTAAGAAAGTTTGCTAATTTCTGTTGGTCCTCATTTAAAGCCATCTTGGACTGCATGTGGCCCATGGGCCACAGGTTGGACAAGCTAGCTTTAGCATATATCAAGAGGATCCTACACAGGGGAAGGATCAGGGAAGTCTCCCTCAGGAAAGGATGTTTAATATGCAACATGAAATATAAGAATGAGGTAGGCATTGACAAAAACAAGCAATGAGGAAAGGATCTCCTATTCAATAAATGGTGCTGGGAAAACTGGCTAGCCATATGAAGAAAACTGAAACTGGACTCCTTCCTTACACCTTATAAAAAATTAACTCAAGATAGATTAGAGACTTAAATGTAAGACCCAAAACCATAAAAACCCTAGAAGAAAACCTAGGCAATACCATTCAGGACACAGTCATGGGCAAAGACTTCATGATGAAAACACCAAAAGTAATTTCGAAAAAAACCAAAAGTGACAAATGAGATCTAATTAAACTAAAGAGCTTCTGCAGAGCAAAAGAAACTATCATCAGAGTGAACAGGCAACCTACAGAATGGTGGAAAATTTTTGCAATCCACCCATCTAACAAAGGTCTAATATCCAGAATTTACAAGGAACTTAGACAAACTTACAAGAAAAAAACAAACAACCCCATTAAAAAGTGGGCAAAGAATATGAACAGGCAACTCAAAATAAGACATTTATGTGGCCAACAAACATATGAAAAAAAGCTCAACATCACTGATCATTAGAGAAATGCAAATCAAAATCATAATGAGATACCATCTCATGCCAGTCAGAATGGCGATTATTTAAAAGTCAAGAAACAATAGATGCTGGTGAGGCTGTGGAGAAATAGAAATGCTTTTACACTGTTGGTGGAAATGTAAGTAAGTTTAACCAGTCTGGAAGACAGTATGGCAATTCCTCAAGGATCTAGAACCAGAAATATCATTTGACCCAGCAATTCCATTACTGGGTATATACCCAAAGGAATATAAATCATTCTACTATAAAGACACATGCACACGTATATTTATTGCAGCACTATTTACAATAGCAAAGTCAGGAATCAACCCAAATGCCCATCAATGATAGACTGGATAAAGAAAATGTGGTACATATACACCATGGAATACTATGCAGCCTTAAAAAGAAATGAGATCATGTCCTTTGCAGGGACATGGATGAAGCTGGAAACCATCATTCTCAGCAAACTAACACACAGGAACAGAAAATGAAACACCACATGTTCTCACTCATAAGTGGGAGTTGAACGACGAGAATACCTGGACACAGGGAGGGGAACAACGCATACCAGGGCCTGTTTGGGGGTGGAGGGCGAGGGGAAGGAACTTAGAGGACAGGTCAATAGGTGCAGCAAACCATCATGGCACACATATACCTATGTAACAAACCTGCATTTTCTGCATATGTATCCGAGAACTTAAAGTAAAATTAAAAAATAATAAAAATTATAACAATAAAAAGAATGAGGACCAGGCGTGGTTGCTTGTAATCCCAGCACTTTGGGAAGCCAAGGCGGGCAGATCACCTGAGGTCAGGAGTTCCAGACCAGCCTGGACAACCTGGTGAAATACTGTCTCTACTAAAAATACAAAAAAATAGCTGGGCATGTTGGCATGAGCCTGTAATCCCAGCTACTTGGGGAGCTGAGGCAGGAGAATCGCTTGAACCCGGGAGGCAGAGGTTGCAGTGAGATGAGATCCCAGCCACTGCACTCCAGCCTGGGCGACAAGAGCTAGACTCGGTCTCAAAAAAAAAAAGGAAAAAAAAAAACAAAAAAGAAAAAAAGAATGTGGTAGATATACGCAAGATAAAAAGAAGAAAGAACAGGTTTTGTAACTGTTGGTCCCATTTCTGCCTTCCTGAGTAGTTAATAAACTTCAGGAGGCTACAGACCACGTCTATTTTATTCTCCTACATAGCCTTTAGCAATCAGCATAGTGCCTGACACAGTCAGCATTCAATAAATATTGAAAGAAGGAAGGAATACATGTATATATGAAACGTGTGAAAGCCTGCAAGCAAGTTTAAGGAACTGAGAGAAATTCAGGAACTGAGCGAAGAATGTACAAAGATGGCAGAAGAATTTGCAGGAGCCAGATGATGGAGGGCCGCATGAGTGATTATACGAATTTTGAGCTTTATCATGAACACAGTGGGAAACCCCTGGAGGGTTTTGACAGAGGAGAGATATAATCAGATTACTTGTGAAATTAGTGATGTGCCTTATCTCCCAAATAGAGCAGAGTCAAGGAATCATCATCAAGAAGGACATTAGTTTCTCAGAGTCCATCCTACCATGTTCCAGTGGTTTCTGCAGGTGTAACCTAGAAGCTTGAAGCTTGGGGAGGACAGTGTATTGCCAGCTAAGAAGAGAAGTTTCTGGCCATCTATTTAGTGCAATCAGGTCATGTTTGCCAGCTTCAAGATAATGTTCACCAGCCCCACATAATCTTGAAAGCAATAGTGCCCCCATGATAGGTTCTGCCATGTTTGATTTTTCAAAATTAATTTTTAAAATATAAATTATTCAGTTCTTTTCCTCTGTATTACTTAATTTCTAGGTTGTGATAAATCCTAGGATATGTTATGCTAGATATCCAACATCCAATGTTTTATTGTTTTTCTCATAACTCTAAAGACTACAAACCTTCTTGAAAACAATTATATAACTGTCTCTTTTGTGAGGTGGCTAATCTTTAGTAACACTGAACACTTTTGGCTGTACGAAGTTTTCACAGAACATTCAGATTAAGCACTATTAATCATGAAATTACAGTTTGTTAAGCATAATGAAAAGTTCAATTTTTAATATACTATGCCCACAATATTTATTTAACAGAGTAATAAAACATAAATGCTTTCTAAAAACTAGGGAAAACAAAAGGGTGGTTAAAAATCCCTTTGACATTCACTTGAAAGGCAAAAAAATTATTTTTTCAGAAATATTCACTCTTTACAAAGTATCTAAGGCTACTCATGTGCTTTCTTTTCTCTCTATATAGCTATGTGTCACCCATGCCTCTCTTTGTAATTTATGTTTAAACAAATTTTAAAGACCACAAGTAGGCCTTTGCTCTATGAAATAAGCCATGAGATATTAATGCAAAAGCTATTGTGCTGAGAGCTAAGAAACCCTACACTTCCACTCTCAATGCTAGTGTGTTAAAAGAGATTTTAGTAATGGCAAAGCCAGTCAACAGGGAATAATTAAACTCAAGTTGTCTAAGATTTGCTGTGATGTGTGGAATGATAGTTTCCAACCCAGCTGCTGCGGAATGTTTGCCTAAGAAGAAAGAGTGCAGTTGACTAGGGGCTACAGTTCAGATGAAATGCAATGAAAAAGCTCGTTGACCTCTAAAACAATAGGTGGGGCCTACTCGAATAATAAAATCAACACAAAGTCAACAATTAAACAAGAATGTAACAATAGGGCCATCTCAATATCATGCCACTAAAAGTTTTTAAAAGGACAGAATTACTCCACAGTAAACTGACAAATATCTACACTTGGCACCTCTTACAAGCTAATAAAGATGTAGACTGGCAACTGTGATAAACAAAGCCCTTCATGAATACCTTGCTTCTTTTTTCCTCAAAAAGTTTTTCAAATTCAGCTCATTAAAAGGACATATTATATTTCCTTCAGTCCAGCAGCTGGTCTCTCTTTTTAAGCTGTCAACTAAGCAGTCATAAGCTCACATTGATAGTATGTTATCTGCTGAGTCCCCTCCCCCAGGACTCCCCATCAGTCCTAGACCTGTAGCTCAGCATAAACCAAGCAGCGTGACTTGTTCTCTATTAAAATGACTCATTGGTAATATAGTCAACCTTAATCTACAATGCAGATGAAGAAAAAAGACAATTTTGAGCCAATTTGTTGATTTACTTTCGGAATTCCTTTTTAATTTTACTAGTTTTTCCGTTGTCTGGCATTTACAATATAGTCACAAACTAAAAAGGCAATTATTTTCCTCTCTTTCCTATCTATAATACCTTAAAGTTCAGGCCCAATATTATTTCCATTTAGAAAATTATTTGTATAGCTATTTGTAAGGTCTTTATAAGCTAAGGCTTGCCAAGGTAGTTCACATTTTTGATTTATCGTGGCTAGACTTGGTTGGCACTAAATGAAAAGGTTTTACCATCTAATTTTAATGTCAATATTAATATATGTATAGACACACACAAATACACTTATACATACACACTATGTGTAGTATACAAGTCCCTTTAGCCATGTGTGTATGTTTTGATGCGCAAGGTACTTACATAATGACTGGCCAATAAATATCTCAAAGATTGATTTGTAATATACCTGATAAGAAATGATTTCCTACTACTTATCATGTGTCCTGTTAACATGGCCCTTTCCTTGATCACCTCCTCATACATTTCAAACTTTAAATAGAGTTTGTTTTTTTTTTTTTTTTTTTTTTTTTTTTGAGACGGAGTCTCGCTGTGTCGCCCAGGCTGGACTGCAGTGGCGCGATCTCGGCTCACTGCAAGCTCCGCCTCCCGGGTTCACACCATTCTCCTGCCTCAGCCTCCCGAGTAGCTGGGACTACAGGCGCCCGCTACCACGCCCGGCTAATTTTTTGTATTTTTAGTAGAGACGGGGTTTCACCGTGTTAGCCAGGATGGTCTCGATCTCCTGACCTCGTGATCCGCCCGCCTCGGCCTCCCAAAGTGCTGGGATTACAGGCGTGAGCCACCGCGCCCGGCCTTAAATAGAGTTTTTAAAGATCCTGGGTATTTGAGTTGCATGAGACAAAAGATGATAGGATTTCATGTTTTGTCTTTGTAAGTATTGGAGCTTCTTCACCTTCTTTCCTTCTGATTCATTTTGACCACAGACTTGTACTTTCTTATTGTATATCTCAAAAAGGGAAGGCATTTTCTGAGATCCTTTCCAGTATTCTCTTTATGTATGTGTGTGTGTGTGGAGATATATATATATATATCAGGCTGTGTGTATCAAAAGTTCCAAATCGGAGAGATGTCAAAAATTTAATTCAATAAATATATATTTAGCAGCTACCATGTTATCAACACTTCTAAGGAGATTTCCAGTCTTAAAAAAAGGCAAGCAACCTTAAATTATGTAGGAAGTGGAACTAATAAGAGTTATAATAACTGCTGTAACTTTGCTGAGCTCTTACTATGTGTGAAGTATTATACAAAGTATTTTCCTATAAAATTGCTCATGTAATCCTCATAACTAACCTGTGAGGTACATACTATTATTAATCACACTTTATATTCAAGGGAATGAAAAACAGAGATGCCCAGTAATTTACTCAAAGTCACACAGGCTAGTGAGCCAGTCAGTTTGGCTCCAGATTTGAATCCTTAACTACTTGATTTAACTGTCTTTCTGTAGATCTATCCAGACCTATGCTGCCTAATACGGCAGCTACTAGCCACATGTGGTTATTTAAATTTAAACAGAAATTAATTAAAATCAAAATTAATAGTTTGGCTATTTAGTGCCATTAACCATATAGGTCAGTAACCACATGTGACCAATGCCAGCTGTACTGGACAGTGCAGATATAGAACATTTTCATCTTTCTAGAAAGTCCTATTTCTCAGCACTGACTAAAAAATCAGCAATGGTTCCAGAGGAACAGGACATCCCTTGATTCCACACACCAACTCTTAACTAGGTTAGTGAGATTTGTTTTTTAAAAACCTGCTACTAAAAATAATTCCAGACTTCAATTATGCCTCAAACTTTAAATGATACCATTTACCTGCTTTTCCCAAGGGTGTAACTTTGTGAGTAAAGTGAGGATTCCAAAAGTACCAGAGATGTGTCATAGAAATAGGGTTAGTGACAGTGTGACCCAGAGGTCCTGGATAGGAAACTTAAACTGTAGTTATACCTGCATCTATCATGTAAGGAGACACATGAGAAGAAACAACTGTATATTGAGGAAAAGCAGGATTATGGAGTCAGGTGAACTTGGATTCAAACCAACTCCCTGCTTCTGTGACCCTGGAACATTAATTAAGCTATTTAAGCCTCAGCTTTCTCATCTGTGCAATGGGGCTAATAATATCTTTTTTGCAGGTTATTATGAGAATTAAATGATAAAACACATATAGAATTCTTGCTTAGAAGAGGACCTTAGAAAACTATTTTTCTATATCTGGAGATGAAAAATACAAATCAAAGCTAAATAACAAGATGAAGAAGGATAGGAAGAGGAATTATCTTGCTAGGTGCTACAGCTACTTGAACTGAGTCTAAATATTCACAGAGCTGAGATGTTTACGATTAATTACCTCTGAAAGTAACTAGTTGAAAGGCGTTTGGCAGGGTGTAATATAAAATAGAGCTGCCAAGGCTAACAGCTATTATTAAATGTCTGCATATTTTAACAACTGTGCTTGGCACTTTTATTCTCACTTTATTCAAAAGACAATCAGCATACTCTTCTTTGTGGTGTTCGTTATTTCATACAAACAAGCAGACTCTCAGGTTTTACCCCCAAAGGTTCTAAATTATAAATCTGGGATTAAGTCCAGCAATCTGCATTTTAAAACAGTATCACAGCTTTTGATGCACGAGTTCCGCTGACCACACTTTGAAAAAACAGCAGAGATCCAACTTATTTAAAGCAGCAAAGCAAGTTGTGAGTCTACGTTTACAGGGATGCTATCTAACAACTTCAATTACATTCAGCCAAGAACTCACAAGTGTAGAGAAATTCCCTTTAATTTTGGTGGCACAGAGATTAAGCCCATGTGCCAAAGCTTATATACTTTTCTTAAAAGAAAGTCATTCGGTGTCAATTTGCTTTGATTTAGGACATGAATCAAACAAGGCCCAGTTGGCTATCTGGCCTTCTGAACTAATGATTTTAGAAAAGTTTTCATCCTTAATGGCAACATTACGGAAGCTACAGGGCTCAAACAGGTGATCTTCAGATATATTGAGAATTCACTTCTCTGGAACTCTAACTTTCCTGATTTGCATTAATAAATGAGATGCTACTTGAACACCTATCAGTATTCAGATATTAGATACAAAAAAAATACTTGGCTAAACAGAGCTTGTTGAGATTTAGCAGAAAGTGGAGTCAAGGTCTGGCTCAGGACTAAGACATACATGAATTTCTGCCCTAGGTCCACAACTTCTTAGGTACGAGGCTTTGTGCGAGTTAATTAACCTTGCTGAACCTCATGATTCTCATCTATAAAGTGAAGATTATACTATAGTACTTATAATACTAATCTCATTATCTCTCATGAGGTAATGCAAGTCAAGCATATAGCACATTGTTTGGCACATAGTAACAAAGGCAAGTTGTTGCTGTTGCTACTGTTACCCTAGCTATGTGATGGGGATAGAGAGGGCTAGTGAGCTTATCTGGATTAATCTGGACTCCATGGAATGAAGAAATGCACTCATTGCCATAGGGTAGGATTTCTGAAGACAATGAACACATTTCAACCTTCCACCTTTCTCCTGTGAGACATAGTCTCTCATCCCATTAATTCAGCAATGAATCTGTAGTAGATTTTAATCTAATGCACACTTTACTATTGTAAGAATCTCCTTCAGATCCTTATCTCTTTGACTTTAGATTTCCCCCTTCTTACCCAACCTGCACTTGACTTTTAAGATCAACCATCCTAAATACCTAAAATGCCACTATTGATATTTCACCCTTTTGCTGAAAAATGTTCTTTGGCTTCACCATTGTAGCAGCAACAGCAGGAGGAGGAGGAGCCAGAGGTCATATGAACTGAGCAGCTCCTCCTGCCTCACAGGCACTAAGCTATAAGCTGGGGTAGAAATATAAGAGCCACTCCTCACTTCCTGCCTTCCAAGAAGGCAGGGAGAAAGCAATCTGGAGGTAGAAGCAACTGATACGTTAAGGACTGTAGAAGATACATATATATATATATATATATATATATATATATATATATATACACACACACATTTTTTTTTCTTTTTTCTTTTTCTTTTTTTTTTAATGAGATGGAGTCTCCCTCTGTTGCCCAGGCTGGAGTGCAGTGGTGCGATCTCGGCTCACTGCAAGCTCCACCTCCCGGGTTCACGCCATTCTCCTGCCTCAGCCTCCCGAATAGCTGGGACTACAGGCACCTGCCACCACACCCGGCTAATTTTTTGTATTTTTAGTAGAGACGCGATTTCACCACGTTAGCCAGGATGGTCTCGATCTCCTGATCTCGTGAACCACCTGCCTCGGCCTCCCAAAGTGCTGGGATTACAGGCTTGAGCCACCACGCCTGGCCAGGACTGTAGAAGATATTTATGATGAATGTCTTTCTGCAGGGTACTTTCTTAGGGACAGCTACAAGAGTAAGATTTGTGTTGAATGACCAGGAATCTGCCTGGTAGAGAAGGTAGGGAAAAAGAAGAATAAACGTGACCATGGACTTCAAAGGGAGAAAATGAACATAAACAAAGACACACAGTGGTGAAGGAGTACAATGCTTTCAGGAGAATTCTGAATGATGACTAGGGTGAGGGGCAGAGAAAGGGGAGAAATGAAGCTAAAGACGTTTGGAATTAAATCACTGAGGGCCATGTATATCAGTCTAACAAGGCTGGCTTTCTAATTTTCAAAATGTTTTAGTGCAGAATACATTTTTTTTCCTCAAGCAAAATCTTAAGCAAACCCAGAAATATTGAACAAGTAAAAAGTGATGGTGTATTTCCTGAGGAAGAGGTAGGAGCTAGGAGGTCAATCCACCTGGCTTTCCCTTCCCCAGTGCTACTCTTTAAGGCATCCCATGGGGTCTTGGGACTGAGCAGAACACACTGAGAAACTACTGCTATGGACAACAGGGAGTCAGAGTAATGCCTTAAGTAAATAAAAGTTTAACTCAGGTTTGATGGTTAAAAAGGAGGGTCTCAAATGGAAAGGAGACCATTTAGAATACTCTTACATGCAATCCTAGCAATAGGTGGTAAGGCTTTAAATTAAGGGAAAGGCAGAGTGATTTGAATTAAGCAGAATCAAGAAATATTTCTGGAGTGCAGACCATTACATTTGGCAAATCACTGGACATGGGAGAAGAGAAAAGGAGTGCCAGAAGGCAAGGTGGGCATCTAAGTTCCAGCTTGAGAAATAAGGTAGATGGTGAGCCTATTAACACCAAAGGGAATAAGGAGAGGGAGGATATATTTCACTTTATTTGAAGTGAGGCAAAACGGAAACGTTCAGGTGGAGATATTAAGCAAGAGGGTAGAAATATAGGTTTAGAGCCTATGATAATGATTTAGGAGTCTATAATGGATAAGTAGATAGTATCTTTGAATGGACATGACCCAGGAGAATCAATGAGTACAGGAAGATGAAGGTGCTGAAATGTGGACCCTGGGAAACACCATTTGAGAACTGTGGAGGGGAGAATAAGGATAGCCCAGAAAAGGAGACTGAGCAGAATAGAAGTGAATGAACCATGGTCTAGAAGCCAGAGAGGACATAGAGTCCGAGAGGCAAGAATTGTCCCGCGAAAGTTATGGAGGATGAAGGGCTGAAAAACTGACACTCTGTTTGGCAGCAGGGGAATATTACATACCTTTTCAGGTGTTGTGGGCAAAATGAAGTTTGCAATAAGATAAAAAGTGAATGGAAATTGAGGAGATAGAGACAAACAGCAAAGACTATTTGCTCATGAAGAAAAGAAATGCAATAAGATAGTGCTCTGCAGATATGGTACTTATCTTTAAAAGTCTTCCTTGAAGGCTTCTTTTCTATGGTTCACAATAACCTCTTTCGCCTCTAAACTCCAAGTAAAGTTCATAATCTGTACTCTTAGGGGATTTACTATTCTATCATTCACTACCCTAGATCATTCTATCATAATTTAAGAGTATTTTCTTGCACACCTCCTAATGATGTCTAACAAGCATCTAATGCCAGGCTGAATTCAATTTACCTTTAAGGGTAATTCAACCGAGTCTTTTCTCTCATTCTTCTCTCTGCCCTCCCACACTCATACTGAATTTATGTCAGTACATGGGCTCTGCCATGCTTTCTTTTGTCTTTGGGCTGATGACTATACATAATTTTCTGCTATTATACAACTTCCTTTTATTGGAATAAAGGAATAATCATCTTTCAGGTGTTGGCTTAGACAATATTCCCTCAAGGAAACTTTCTCTGACTCCCTCTGGACTTGGTTGTGTATCTCACCCAACCATTGCCCATACCTAGTATCTTATGCTTCTGCCATGACAGCGCTGTATCAGTTCACTGGACTGTGTCCCTCACTTGATCTCCTAAGGGCAGAGAAAGCATCTGATGTAGTTATAGCTTATTTCCAATACTTAGCTTAGATGAGTAGTGACCAGCTCAGTATATGGGCTAAAACATTTGAGAAATAAGGGAGAAAAGAAGAAAGCTGGTCATGAGTAAAGGTAGGGAAAGATGGAAAGGAAGGAAGAAAGGAAGGAAGGAGGGAGGGAGGGAAGGAAGGAAGGAAGGAAGGAAACTAATTTGGTTCCCATTTCAGCATTGCCATTAACTATTGGGTGACCTTGGTCATACATGTAATTTGTTAATCTATAAAGCCAAAATATCATACTAAATTTATTCTAGGATCTTTTCCATTTTAAAATTGGATTCAAAAAGAAATCTAGCATTTATTTGCATGGTTCAGATTTCTGAATGTAATAACTGCATAACTATATTCTGTGTCTCCCAGTAACTTTTACCCCTCAATAAAAAAATAGAATTGCTGAACTTTTCTCCTCAAATGACTATGTTAAAAATCTGTCTGAGTCTACACTTGCTAGCTAACAAACCTTGACTAAGTCACTTAGTCTTGCTCTGGCTCAGCTCCTCCACCTAGAAAATAAAGTGATGATTGGGGATTAAATGAGAGAGGCAAGCAAAGGTGACTTATGAGCTGCAGTTGTCTTTACATAGGTTAGTCAGCAGATATTATTTGTAAATAGGGTTTCATTTACAGAATAGCTACCTTGATTTAAGGACATCAAGCTACTTGATATATTAGTCACTGGTAGTGCAGTGATGATCAATATTCAGTAGGTAGTTAGGTGAACAATTTAACAAAAACTTGGAGGTTTAAACTTGTTCCGAAGCAATAGAAAAGTAATTTATTTACTGTTAGGTCTTAGAAGTCTGACTGTACAGTGCTTAGAAGTCAGTGTACAGTGTTCTTTGGAATCCAGCACACATCATGATGCTTTTCATAGTCTTTAGTGGGGACTACTACCTGGAAAATCATGGTAGAAGTTTCCAATTCAAGAGGGTGCCTTTCTCACCCTTCAAAGAAGTTACAGATTTTAAGAGTCTCTTCCTGGCTATGATCAACCTCTCACCTTACTGACAGAGTTTCAATTTAACCAAACGTTATTGAAACAAATGACTGCTACACCATACTGTTTCTCATTCTTTACCAAGGAGTTAAGTTTCACTTAGCAGAACATTCATCAATGAGTAAGAAAATATACACAAATACAAATAAAAATGGAAAAGCCAACACATTACAATTTTTTGCCTTATGTAAGCTAAATTTTCTTCCATTGGAAACACAACTACTTGTGCAGGTGGTTGCTAAATGCTACCAGCTGCTCTGTGGCAATATAGTTTCTGAACAGAACCCTGAAAAGTAGGATGGAGAGGGGAAAAATAAAGAAATGGGTGTGGAATAAGACTCTATATTAAACTAATTCCCTGGATAATACAGGAGAGGGGGAGAGCAAGTTCTGTCATAAACAGTAAGCAGAATTTCCATTCGGCTGGCCTACAATAAATTTATTTTTCCAAGAAAATGAAATGGAACAAGAGACCAGACATACCTGCTTTATGTTAAAGAAAAGCATGTATGAACCTAATACAGGAAGAAGTTGTTTAAGACTGTACATCCTTGAGAAAACATTACCTCCATAATAGTGCCAGGGTCTCTGTTAAGTTGGGTTATCAGCTACATAAATTAGACGCACACTGGGGCTGTCTAACTTGTATAGCAATCTGCAGTGCTCATATAATTTGTACTTTGCTCTATCATTTGCTTCCCTCTGTCCTCTTTTCTAGTTACCAACTTATTTTTTAAAGCCTTGCACAAATACCATTATAGCTATCTTATTTATTGTACCAATTAAAAAATTGCTGAGAAATGAAGGGATCTACTTAGATTCCCGTAATAAAATGAGTGATCCCAATAAAAAAAATTGAAAATCACATAATCACTATTTTAAGGAATGCAATTCTCTCTCAATACCTGACAACCTTTTTTCCTTTGAGCAAGTTCTTGACAATGCCAAGACTCTAACTATTAATATACTTAATGTCAGCATACCTCCTACCCTGATTCAAAAAGCAAGAAACAGGATGAAATGGGGGAATACAGGAGATTAAAATAAAAGAAGAAAAAGGTAAAGGAGAAGAGGAAATAAACAGAAGAAATATTGAGAGAAACAGAGAGATAAATAGCAAATTGTGGTCTTCGAATGAGAAGATGGAGAGGACCAGAAGAAAAAAATAGAGACTTAAGGAAGAAAACAAGGTCAATTTGACTTTTGTGTAGCTTTTTATTTTTCTGAGTAATCTGAGGGGTAATTACAGGTCTTTGTCCTAATATGGAAAAATAACTATGATGTATGACCAAGACACAGTACTCCAGGAGTATTTCTGTATAGCCTACAGAGGAGCTATTGGTGCCTACCTTTATGGACATCGGATTGTGATCATATTTTTTGCTAGGTCTGCTGCTGCCATGATTCTGCCATTGTGCTCATTGTGAACTCAGTGTCTTACATGAAAAGAGCCACCCAATCTCATTTTACCAACTCTGCATACTAATTCACAATAGCATATAATATCCCCACATATGGGTTTTTAGGTCATCAATGAAGCTGAATGAAACCATTCTCTTGCTAAGTACAGAATTTAGAAACCAAGCTGCTGCAAGTTGAAACATCAGTCACAGTCTCTCAAAACATTATGTTACAAAGGCTGTGATGAAGTTGCAGCTCTGCCCATATTTCCAAAAGTAATGACACTTCATCTTAAAGGCCCACTCAGTTATGTCACATTTATATTTGCATCCTATAATGTGAATGTATTAGCCCCAAATTGTTTGGTAATAAATCATCATCAAAGAAATATGTTCATTTTTACTTTTAGTATTCATGACTCGCATGATCCTAGAACAACATATATTTAGTACTTCAGAGCAATGAATCCATAACTTTGAGAGAAATTGCTTTATAGATCATTAAGACCTATGTTGCTTTAACAGTTAATCACATTTTCACTAATAATATGACATAAGTCCTTTACCTAAAGAGTGAAAAATGAATGACTCTTTTGCTTGCACTAAAAAGTCCTCTACTTGACCTTTACTAGGGGCAGAGGGAAATCCAGTATAATCACTGAAAGCTTTCCCTACAGCAGTATCAATACTTTCATTCAGCCAACAGACTTCACCTTCAGTTAAGGCTCCTTGAGTCCCCAAACTCCAGGGGAAAAAAATCCTTCGGGGCTCTGCTGTAGCTTTGAACCTAGGGTCATGTGGTGATGTTTCAATGAGCCCTGCATCTTCTGGAGAATACCTCAGATAGCTGGCCCAACAAAGACAAATATTATGGCAGCAAAAAATAAATCTGCCATTTTTAACCTTTTCAGGGAAAGTAATTCACTTATTGGCTTTGGTTAAAACGTCTTACCTTTCTTCCCCTTTTTGTTGTATCTGTGAGTAATTTCTCCAGTCACATTGTTTATAGGAAGTGAAGTTATTCGTAATCATGCCTTAAGAGTATGTACACAAACTGGACATCCTAAAAGACCACTATGTATTAAATTCCTGATTGTTTGACATAAATTCTCTCTCTCTCTTTCACTCCGACAGGAATCTTCTCATTTATTTACGAATAGGTTAAGACCTTCGCCTTGTTTCTAACCATGTTCCTAAGTGCTAACATATATTAAGTAAATTTAGAGCCTCTTCTGCATAGGAAACAAATTAAATTGGTTAAACATGGAGAAAGACTAAATGTAATCCATCTCTTGTCATGTTTATGATATCCGAACTCATCTTATGTGAATGTTCCAATTTGGCAGTTGTAGCAGATGGGCTGCTTATGATAAAACATAACTACAGACGCAGAATGTGATAATATAAATCATAAAAGAGATAAATAATGAAATTCTTTTAAAATAACTCTGGTTAAATATTTAGACAGCCAATTTTTAAGCTTACTTGCAACACAAAAATAGTATTCACATATCTAGGCAAGGAAAGAAAGGTACTCAACCATAATATAAATATAATCTAAATCTAAACTTTCAGGACTCAAGGTATTTTAAAAATCTGGGTGAATTTTTAAGGTAGCAAAAAATAAAGTCGGGAGTCTTTTCCAGAGGTACTCAAAACCAGAGATGGCACTGATGAATATCTCTACACAGCTACCCCTCATTCCAAATCCCATTTCATAACTCCAGAATTAAGCAAAGTCTCCTATTTTGTGATCTATATCAGATGATAAGGGAAACTCAGTGCCACTCTTGATGGACAACTTAATGTCCATGAACCTGCTATCAACGTATATCAGTTTGTGACCTCATACTGCTTAGAGTTGCAAAATATATTTACATGAATCTGATCATCTCAAAAACCTCATCACAGGCCAACTGGTATCCAGATCATATAGAAGAGGAAAGTAAAGTTCAGAAAAGTGGCTTGTCCAAAGTCACACATTTATACACGATAAATCCAAAATTTGAACAGACATTTTTGTCTCCTAAACAGGTGCTAATTATTAATATCTTAATCATGGTGTCTCATCCAACTTACAAACAAAGGTAAAGATTTTAACTCAGAGAAATTTGGAATAGATTGTACAATGCATAAAAGCAGCCCAGGTCCCCAGTCTACAGTTTGAAGATGGCCAGAAACAAAGAGATAAGGGGACAAAATCAGTACAAATGACTACTCAGGCAGTTTGGGCCAATTATGTTGTATATCAACGTGTATCTACCCTTACTAGGCGGCCACATCTACTCTTACACTTTCAATATGTACAGAGTAGGCAATTTTACCCATAGGAAGGCTGGCATTTGGTGCACTATTTCAGATACCAGGAGCAGGACCAATTCCCATCTGGGATGCTGACTCCTTACCATCCCTACTGCAGATTCCTGGAAGGTAGCTGTGCTTTATCTGAAAATGAACTTGAGAGAGCTCTTAAGATACTTTTCTATTAAAAAACAGCATTGCCCCTCTCTCCACTTGTCCCCCTCCTGTCTTTCCTTCCCTGTTATTTATTGAGCTCCTACTGCATGTCAGGTTGTGCATCCATAAAGAAAGCAGCCATAGGCCAAAGCTCCATGGCACTTATCATCTGCTGGTGGGTGCAGAAATATAAACAAGCACATTCAGGACTATAGGAGTAAAGAAGAGCACCTGCCTGGACCAGGGATGGGGGTGAAGGAAGAGGACCAAGAGGGTATATATAAAACTTCCCAGATGAAGGCAGGTCTAGGTTGAGACCTAAAGGAAAAGGGAGAATAGATCAGATAAGATGGAGGAGGACTATAAAGGCTGAAGGTAAGATGGATAAAATATGTTGGAGTGGATTTTGTTCTGTTGTTTTTGGTAGAGGGAGGAGAATGTAAGGAAAGAGTGAACGTAGGGAGAAAGAAGTGGAAGAAAGAAAGAAGGAAGGAGGAAAGGAAAGAAGGAGGAAAAGAAGGAAAGAAAGAAGAAAGACAGGAAAAAACAGACAGAAAGAAGAAGGAAAGAAAGAGAGATAGGAAGAAAAGAAAGAAAGAAAGAAAGAGAAAGAGAGAGGGAGGGAAGGATAAATCTCTTTGCTGTGTAGTAAACAGAGGAGAAACATAGGTAAAAACATCAAAATCTGATTTGGTGGAATTTTGTACACTGCAGATATATGTCTGATTTGGTGTAGATACTGAACAGAGAATAAGGTGGGTGGAGTAAGCCTGTAAGTACCATTTCAATGGTATTAGCTGGTTTGTGTCTCTGCTGATTCTACCTGGTCTTAGAATGGAAAAGCTTGATTTACTGGACTGTTCAGGAACCTAAAAATGAAAAATACTATGCATAGGTTTGAGGATCAGAGCCAACAGTTTATTATAGGTCTGGAATGAAGTCTCAACTTCTTCACTAAGAACTCATATTCTAACTTTTGTTTATTTGCTTTCTTATTTATTTCTGTTGAAGATTTTTTCTAAAAATACTGAATTGGAATAACAGAGCCCATATCTTTTAGGTATAACCTTGTAAAACACGTTTAGCAATTCAAGGCAGTGATGCACAATATATCAAATGTAACATCATTCAGACATAACTACTAATATCTTCAGTGAAATATATATGTAAGTTTTCCTCTCTGAGCAAGTTTTCTTAGCATTTCCTAAAACTTCAAATTTTTTTATTTAATTTTAATGTATCTTATCTACCATGTGGACAAAATTATGGCCAATGTGCTATGTTCTATTATCCTATGATTAGCCTAGTAGAAAGTATTACTGAAGAATATGGACATTATGCATGGACACTTCTTTTTGTTTTTAAATTGCCAACTGCCAAACCAGCATTTGCCATATTCCTTCCAATCACATAAGATTAATCAAGAGAGTTTAATTAAACATATCCAACTCACCAAAATTAATGATGTTCACTGAATGACCAAATTTTCATTCCAATTGGAAGTACTTTCATACTTTTACAGACAGTGTGACTATCCATTTTGCAATTGCAGTGCGATCTGTGAAACTTGCATAAAGACCTCCCCTGAATTATTGTTACCTACATAGTTACAGTAACTTGGAAGGTGATGTCATGCATTCACACGAAACATAGAAGTGATATCTTGTTGTTTATTTTTATCATTGGAGCTTGTTGGATGTTTGGGCTCAAGAATATGCAAACAGGGTTAATTAATGGCTCAATAGCAACCTAGAAATTATCCTATTCCATTCAGACATTTTATCAGTGACTTGGATGATGGGGGCAGGGGTAGTATCGAAATGACACATGCCTAAGGGAGGGAGCAGACATGCAGTAAAAGTAGAAAGTCTGTAAAATAACAGAAGCTAGATATTAAATTATCTTACCAGGTCAGAGCTATGTGTCTGAATTAATTTTTAAAATTTAATAGACATGAAAATCCTGCACTTAGGTTTAAGAAATCAATTGTCTAAATACTGAATGGACAAAGACTTGACTTAATCATAGTTGACAGACTTTCAAATTCTATAGCAGACTGTGATATAATTACCCACAAAGCTTCTAACATCCAAGAGTATCCATAGAAATATAGTGTTCATAAGAAGGAAAAAAATAGTTCTCAACTCTGCATTTGTTGAACATCACTGGAATTCGGAGTGAGCTCATATCAGAAGACATTGTCAAATGGGCCAATGGCTGTCTTTCAGTCATTCCTTTCTGATCTTTGGATTTTTTTTCTCTAAAGTTAAAATAAATAAATTTTCCTATCCCAAAATATCTTACAGAATAAGGAATTATTAGCCTAAAGAAGTTTTAGAACTGTACAGGGGTCTTCAATGGTATTACACAAAAAATATCTGAAAAGGAAAAGCAGATGAGAACAAGGCCTTTCAATATTTTCATGGAAAAACATTTAAAGAAAAAAATATTAAATAAAAAATATTTAATTCTCAAGGATAACATGGCTAAAAAGCTAAAGCTCATTTTGAATTTTTGGAATGTTAATCACCTATTTCAAAAGTTTTGATTTTAGAAATTAAAACTCATTGTTACAGTTTAAGTTATTGCTATATAAAACTATGGTTAGTGTTAGTTTAAGGATTATAGTTAAGTGTTACATGTTTAAGACTAAATAAAGAGAAATGAATATTAATTGAAATTAACCTAATCCATTGGCAATTCTTTTATTAAATAATGTTCCTTTTTATGTCTCATGTTGCACTCTGAAAATAAATAACAAAGATAACAAAGTTTTCCTCCAAATACTAATACTGTAATGACAAATGATTACAAAATCTTTAAGTAAAATTTAATGAAAATTTTATTGAATAATTACTCATATATGCTTTTCAAAGACAGTGAGAATGTAGCTTATAAAATCAGTTACTGTACCTTTCAAGATGAATAAGCGTGATTTGGGGAACAAGTGCAATTTTCTGATAAAGGACCAACAAGGTACCTTCTCTGCTATATAAAAAAATCTTAAAAAATGCTTGTTTGTCACTGCATGTTCTCACTCATAGGTGGGAATTGAACAATGAAAACACATGGACACAGGAAGGGGAACATCACACACCGGGGCCTGTTGTGGGGTGGGGGGAGTAGGGAGGGATAGCATTAGGAGATATACCTAATGTTAAATGACGGGTTAATGGATGCAGCACACCAACATGGCACACGTATACATATGTAACAAACCTGCACGTTGTGCACATGTACCCTAAAACTTAAAGTATAATAAAAAATAAAATAAAATGCAATTTAATGGTTAAAAAAAGCTTGTTTGTCAACATCTTAATAAATAACAGCAACAACAATAACAATCATATAGGCATGCATGACTACATTTTTTCCTCCTGAACAACATATCTCAGGAATTGTTGGGCTTACACATCTGGAAAGTCATATTTGTTTGTGTATTTTCCATGCTGACACTATCAAGAAACTAAATGCAGTTGAGTGTTACCGCTGAAATCACCAGGAGTCCTAGTGCCAGGCTGTGCCAGAATTTGCCACTCCAAGTTGCGGTCAGTCTTTCAACCTCAGAATTAAATATAGCATCCGCCAAAGTAGTATCAGACTGAAGCTGCTTAAGTGGCTTTGACCATTAAAAACATACATAATTACACTTACATTCTGCGTGCAAATATTGTGCTATCATTTGAGAGTGCAAATAAGCAGTCAGCCACAACCCAGAAAGACAGTAGTCTACAAGAGAGATGAAGGACTATGGTAGAGACGGGACTGTGGATTCATGTCCCATCTCAGCCACATACAGCTATATCATTCTAGCAAGTTATAGAACATCTTTCAACCTCAGTTTCCACATCTACGCAATAAGAACGGTCATACCTGCTCTATTTGCATGAACTTTTTGTGATCATCAAATAATACAAATGAAATCACTTGCAAGAACCTTGTAAAACAAATATACCTATTTTAGCTAATCCCGGATCATACCTCTGCATTGTCAATGTTCCATTATAATTAAACAAGATCCCGAATACGCCAGGTGAAATGAGCCTGCTGTCCAGGTGAATCAATGCTTGGTCTAACCAGAGCTGATGCCCAACAGGGCCTTTCCTTGCAGGGCCAGTGACCGTCATATTGAGAATGCAAGTCTGAAGACTGCAGTTTGTAGAATGTGACTAAAGCAAAAACCTGCAGCATAAACTGTGTTTGTTCTTTAGACAATTTTTAGAATTAACTGACTCTATAGCAGCTTAAGAAACAATTTTATAAGGGAATACAGCATACAATTTTATAACGGAAAAAGGTGATAATTTTGACTAGGCTCACAATCATTTCTTGTTAGGTTGTGAGATAACTTTTATTAATGCCAGTTAATTCCTTGCTCAGGCCTGTGTCACTTTATAACCCTCTGCTTAAGAGAAATTAATTGTATGAATTCAGGTAAGACAAGAACTACCATAATAGATGTTTTCACTCTTGCCTTTACTTTTCTCTGATACACCTTAAGGTGGTCAGAGGTAAAAGCTAAAGATGCATTGTAGCCTGAGGGATGATTGAATGAAAAAAATGGGGGATGGGAACAGAACCTACTGGGATAGACCAATTTCCCACCACTGTAAGCCAGAGCAATTGATTGATGAATCCTCGCTCTGTCAAGAGGCAGCCTTCAGATTTGATCACATAAATACTCATTCAACTCAAATTCTGCTTGACAAGCCTCAGACAGCTTTGTTCTGTCACAGATATCATTGGAAGGAAATGCTCCATTAATCATCCTTGATTAACTTTACCATAGTCTGCTGAAACCAATATGCTCTCTGGCTAAACTTTGGACTTAGCCAGGATTCTATAGTTATCAAATGGAAGAGAGCTTTTTATGTTTCTTCTCTCCTATCGTTATGAACTATAGGGATCCAGCATGAATAGAGTTCACAGGAAGCCATGCCCATTGATTATATGAGATAGCTTATCAGCGTGTGCATTCTTTTCTAAAGGAAACATAATTTTAAATATGGCTGACCTGCATGAGATGGCATTTTATATCTATATCTCACTTGATGCTCAGACATTCTATATTTCCTCCCCAATTCTCAGCTATCATATGTCCTGAGATAATCATTTTCTAAGAGGAAAGAAAAATTGTAAAACAACAATAGTAAAGACTTAGTTTGAAAAGTAAAGTTGCTAGAGGCACAAAATGGTTTGTGCTTAATTCATAAACACACACACATACACGTCTCACATTGTAAAATACTTCACAATTTTCATAAAGCTTTAACATGAAGCATGTGTTTTATTTTCATATTTGCTTAGTGCACATATTAACTACTTGTCTCACTTTGAAATTACCTACTGAGAAGTTTATTAACAAGCATCCTAATTCAGTGGTAATAAGGGCAAAACAAGAAAAAATGAGTAGCATTCACACTTTAAATAAAAATAGAGTTCCTAATGGCTATTACTAAAAGTCAAAACATAAAAGATGCTGGCAAGGTTGCAGAGAAAAAAGAATGCTTATACACTGCTGGTGTGAATCCAAATTAGTTCAGCCATTGGGAAAGCAGTGTGGCAATTTCTCAAAGAACTTGAAACAGAACTACCATTTGACCCAGCAATCCCATTATTGGGTATATACCCAAAGGAATATAAATTGTTCTACCATAAAGACCCATGCACTTGTATTTTAATTGCAGCACTATTCACATTAGCAAAGTCATGGAATCAACCTAAATGCTCATCAACAGTGGACTAGATAAAGAAATTGTGGTATAGATACACCATGGAATACTATGCAGCCATGAAAAAAGAATGAGATAATGTCTTCTGCAGCAACATGGATAGAGCTAGAGGGCATTATCCTAAGAGAACTAATGCAGGAACAGAAAACCAAATACTGCATGTTTTCACTTACAAGTGGGAGCTAAACATCAAGAACTCATTGACACAAAGAAGCGAACTATAGACACCAGGAAGCACTTTAGGGTGGAGAGTGGAGGAGGATGATGTTTGAAAAACTACCTATTGAGTACTGTGCTCGTTACCTGGGTGACAAAATAATCTGTACACCAAACCCCCATGACACACAATTTACCTGCATAACAAACCTGCACATGTACTCCTGAACCTAAAAGTTAAAAATAAATAAATAAAATAAAATAAAATAAAATAAAATAAAATAAAATAAAACAAGTGCAGTGTGTGTGGACTATGATAAATGAATAAAGTCTCCAGTATATCCCAGTCTGCTTTGGTTGGTGTCTGCTCATCCATATACTCAGAGGCTTCATGACTGATTTCTAGCAGCTTCTGATCTTAGCCATATTTATGTGTTATGTGTTTACAAGGCAATTCATATGATAATGTTAGTGACTACTTCAAATGCTATGCTTTTAAAGCCAGAAGATCCATTTTAGAGTCACAAGAAACTTAAATTTACATCATAGAATTCTCTCTGTATATTAAAAAGTGCTCCTGTGAATGATCTACAGAAAGGAAAATGGACTCAAAATGATAAGGATGTGCACCCTCATTTTGTGTGTGCAAACTGAGGTTTGTGAAGTGATGAACTCAATAAAGAATAAGGGTTAAAGATTTCTGAAAATGACTGATCTCTTTATAAAATTACTGGTTTGGCTCTGCTATAGCAGACTTTGCCTTCTCCCCTCAGAAAGAGGTAGCAACTGACAGGCATTTGATTTATCATTGATCTTTCAATGATATTTCTTATGGGCTATAGTTTTCTAATTGGAGGCAGAGGTAAAGTCTGTGGTAAAGAATATCTCTGTGTGGTTGGCAGACTTGCTAAAAACAAATACCAAATCATGTTCCTTTTGTGCAAAATGATACAAAGAACACATTTTCATGAAACTTCTAAAACATAGAATCTATTTGCCAACATTGGAGTTTTAAAAATATGTGAATGCTAAAAACCAAAACTTGATTTTTAAAATATGTAAACTATTTATGATTCTTATGACAATAAAAGATGATGTCGAGTTAGTGACCAGTTCATAACAATAGATACCCTGTTTATTAAAATGGTTCAATGTCTTATATTTACTTACTATGAAATAAGGTTTTATTTTTGAAGAAAAATTCATGTCTTAAATCAAATCTTTATATCAAACTTTCACTTCACATTGCTCTCCCCTTCCCTAGGGAAAAGAAAAAGTCAGGAATAAAAACAGGTGGAGGAAATCTTCCTTGTTAAAGTACATTTCTATTTTAATTTCTGATTATTATTAATGTAAATTATTCTGTGCTCTCTTTTTGTTTAACTACTTCCTTCCCTTGCTTTGGTGCCTACTACTTCTTCCATGGTTTAGGCATGAAGTTCTGATGGCAAAGTCATTATTTACCTTCCCCTCATTCCATTCCAAGCATCTCTTCTTTTATTTAATTTCTTCTCTTGCCACAGATTCTTCTTCCTTCGCATACCTTACCCACTGTTCATTTCTTTTTTGCTGATTCAAGTTGAAATTTACTTCCTGGCCACTCTTCCCCATAAAATTTTTAGTTCAAGTATCTATTTGCCAATTACTGTACTAGGCAGTAGGGACAGAATACCACACATAACAGGACGGTGCAGTGGAGGAGGTAGACATTAAACAGTGAATCCCAATACAATATGATAAAAGATCAAGCAGCATTTTAGTGTGCTACGGTAACAAATAATTGGGACATAATTTAATTTGGGAAGAGCAGTCAGGAAAATCCTTCCTGTGAAAAAAAAAAATTAAATAGGGACCCAAGAGACAGAATAAGAGTTTTTTAGATGAAGAAGATGGAATAAGTGTGGTCTATATAACGGTCCACATGGAGTTATTCATTTGTTTACTGAACATTTATTGACAGCCACTAATGTGTCCCCAATGTCACCTCTACTGGCCATTTATTTGTCAATTTAAAACTGATATTTCAGAACATGTGGAGCATACTTATTAAACCCCAAAGAATATATTTGAAGTAGAAATTAATTTTGGAAGCAATGAAGAGCAAAATAAAGACTTATCCTACATTAAGTAGCAGACTGTTTATTTAGAACCCGCTTTGAGGTTACTTCTGCTCTTTCTCTTCCGTCAGCACCCCAGCAGAGCTGAGTAGATTTCCTGATGATAGAGGCCCTCTTTGTTCACAGTGAAGTGAAGATTGGCAGAAAAGGAAAAATGGTGGGGAAAAATGGTGGAGAAAAATGGAAGAGGAAACATGTTAACTTCTTTTCTTTTGTTTTCTTTCTTTTCTTTTCTGGAAACAAGTTCTCACCCTGTCGCCCAGGCTGGAGTGCCATGATGCAGTCATGGCTCACTACAATCTCAAACTCCTGGCCTCAAGTGAGCCTCCTGCCTAAGCCTCTTGAAGTGCTGGGATTACAGGTGTAAGGCACAAAACCTGGCTTCATTTTTCTTTCTGGTTTCAAAGCATTATAATGCAATTTAGGGATACCTCCCTAAAAAACTGAGTTACACATGCACAACACCATAACTACACCCATTTCTGGGTCTTATTGAAATCTGAAAGGAGACTGATCAATAAAATTCTTATAACAATCCCAAGAAGATCTTGCCAAATTGTACCAAAGGGATTAGATAAGTTGAGACCATAGTTTCATCCTAGCGTTACTCTGTCATTTCATGAAACATACACTGTATATTTACATGTTTTCAAAGGTTAGCTGTGAGCCATGGAAACTGTATACTTTAAATATCTGAGTATATCTGTATATCTAAATATCTGAGTGAAAGTTAGTGGAAAGCCATCCATTTAAGAAGCATACAACTCTGCTTATGTTTTTAAAGATATTTAATGTCAAGATATAGTAAAACGTTGTGTTCTGTTTTAGGCAATGCAAAGAGTTAAGTAGATTCACATGAATGGAGTGGGAGCTGGGGGAGGACAATGAATGTCCTTCCTCATTTCAAAGGTCAAAGGCGCATTAATTATTTTTAACTAATGTCTTATTTAACCACATGCAAACTTAAATCAGTTTGGGTCTAACCAATTCAAAGCTATTCTTTGGTTCCCTGCTCTGCTGCAATAATTGACTAGGTTCGACTTTACAAAGGTCAAAAGAATGGACTTGGTTCATATTCTTTCAGCTAATAGCACAGTTCTTAAATCAAAATTTGAGAATTGATCTTTCAAAGTCACTTTTCGTCTCTACATTCATGTGTAATTTCAAATTATATGATAGATGTATCCAAACTCACTTTTTATTTAATTACTTTTTAATAACAGAAGACACAGTGGGAGGGTTTTTAACAAGATCTAGGTTTGTCTAAAAAAAATTCAAAAGGGAATTAAGAAAACCATGGGAAACTTGTCATTTAGCAGAGTTCTAATGAGTAAAGTGGATGTGGGCAATCTGAAGGAAAAAATTTAGGCAGACATAATGCCGAGCAACAGAAAATGAAAGCGATCTTAGTTTGGAGTCTAGGCAAAATGTAGAGTAAAGTCAAGTCAGATATTTGGGCAATTCGGTCTTAGAGGACTCTTAACATTATACTAAAGATTAAAACTATTGCTTTAGAGTAAGGTCTTCCCCAGACAGCTTACACTATCTGCCCAGGCCTGAGCTTCTCTGCCCAGGCCTAGAGACCATGGCTTCATTCTAGCATTGTTCTGTCCTCCCTCTACAGGCAAGACCTCCCTACTCTGATGTGCCAGGCTTGTTGCTGACCATCATTCAAATTGTATATGTGATAACTCTTCATCCCCAAAGACTTTCCTGACTAATCAGTGGTCAAATGGTGATTACTTCTTAAGACTCCCTTATCTAACCTTATAACTCCCACAAGCTATCTTACTCTCATCACTCTGCAATATATATTTACCCTTGCCCTGTAGATAGTGAGGTCTTTATTGAATATGTACATCTGCTCAATGTTTATTCAGTTGCATGTACGTCTTTCAAGTGTGTCCTATGAGAATTTTATTTCTTGCACCTTAAATGACAGAGAACATGTTTACTTAATGCACTTTGCATTATGCCTAACACATCACCAATTGTTGACAATATTCAATAAGTACATTTGATTGTACATATTCAACTACGATTTTAGACAAGATGTGTGTGTGTGTGTGTAGACAAAATAAAATTCAGAAAGAGAAAATCTATTCTAGAATGAAATTCAATCTCTTACTTAGCTATTTTGAAATTGTGTCCCAATACCACATTAACAGAGCCAAAATGAAATTTAAAATTATGGTTATACTATTATTCACACTAGGTAGGGTCAGGTTTTTTTGTCTGAATTAAATGGCTCCTTTACGCTAGCTACTTAGGAACCACTTCCCATACCCTCAAGCTAGAGTAATAGATACCTGACCCATTTTAAAAAGGAGGAGGGTTCCAGTCAAGGTCTCTATGAAGTTTAGAAATGGGTTCAAAGCCTAGTTGTACATTTCCATAGTAAATATATTTTTGGTGGATTTTTCACCAATCATTCAATATATAAATCATGTTGGCTATATTTAGCCCTGGATAAAGTCCACTTTTTCCTGAGTCATAATGCCAACTTGGCTAAACGATCGTACATTTCCAATCATGCTTAAATAAACATAAAATTTATGTATGGATGAGAAGGACATTTCATAGATAATTTTTCTGGCTTCAGTATCAAGCACATTCATATTTTTCTCCTAAATCTGAAACCAAATGTTTGCTTTCCTAATATTTTTCCTTCCTACTGGATTTTTCTTTCCTTCTTCTATGTGGTCACTCACAGCCTGGCCTTTGTGTATTCTCCCAAGAAAGAATTGTTTATTTATATTAGCAGTCCTTTCAGGGGTTCCCTGTAGACTCTGTTTCCAATGGCATGTGGAGTTACTAAGCTTTTATTGTTGACAAGTGGTAGGTAGGATCCAAGCTTTTGTGGTTAAATTGTTTATTGATAATTACCTGTTAATTACCCTGCTGCCTGACTCCTGTAATTTACTATAATCATTACTTTCCTTTTTCTTGAAAACCATGTGCTCAAAAAACAAAAAGTGAAGACAAAAAATATACTTCTTATCACCTTTTTAAAAAATGGTTGGTTTTTTAATTAAAACCATTTAGAGTCAGAGTATTTCTTCATCATATAACATTTGGATTTGGAAAAGCAAAACAGTGTTATTAATGTAATTATAACTATGCCAAGTAATTGATTCAAACTGGTGAATATAACTTTGGGTGGCAATCACCAAATTAGGTGTCACACAGTATTCTTGAGTCACTAGTATTCTACTTTATTGCAGAATGTTTTCCTTCCTAGAGTTGGCCAGAAATTCTGTACAAAATCAAAGCCTTGAAACAAAATAGGCTAAATTCTGTATTATTTGTTAAGGTTTGAAGCTTTTTACATTAAGATTCCAGCATCTAAAGTTTTAATCCAATGTAGTGACATAATACTCTGTATCCCTGAGATAATGTACAGAGATGCCTTTACATTTTTAATATAGTTATTATTTCTATGGTACAGTTCCACCTAACCAGACATGGTGTAAGAGTACATCAATGTCCAGGGAGTGTACAACTGGCTGCTTCAGTTTCCACACTTCTCAAGAAATTCCACCCAACTCTTGCTCCCAAAAGTTCTTTCAGTACTAAAAGCATCTGGTAAAATACCTTGCCATTACCAAAAAAAAAAAAAAAAAATAGAGTTAACAATTAAGTCCAACTTTCTGGGAATCAAAATTAGCTCCACCAGGCAAGCAGATGGATTTATTAGGTGTACATTCTTGAAATGTAATATACAAGGGACTGCAAAGAATGATCAAATAAAGTTCTAAAATAGCAAACCAAAAAAGCCCTGGAATCAACATAGCCATCATCCTGCCATTTCTCACCAACTTCCTCTCATTTCTCACCTTTGGACTATTTTAGTAGTCATTTTCATGGTATATTGAGGATAAGCATGGTCAAGGTGAGCCTATGAACTTTGTTGGAGCCATTGATTAAAACTACAGTTTAGAACTGTCCGTGGTTTACACTGCCCACTTCACCTCGACAGGAAGCAACATGGAGATGAATAGCAAGAATCCTTGATGTGCATTTTGCCAATTGATCAACACACATCTCCTGTGGGACTCCCTTGGCTAAATGCAGCCCTTTTGAAAACATGTCATTTTAATACCACAGTGGAAAGAACATGGTATTTATGTTCAAATAGCTGGATTGGAGTCTAAGTTTGACACTTACTAGATGAGTAAACATGGACATATCACTTAACCTCTCTGAACTTCCTTTCACCATTTAAAAAATAGGGATAAAAATAATAATATTGATCCAATTAATTTACTAAAGTTCTTATAATAATGTCAATGAGGTAACAATATAATAATGCACATGAATATACTTTATAAACTAAAATGCACTGTATGATAATAATAATCATTAATCAGGAAAATAATTAACACTCCTTTAAATAACCATTAAAAGAAATTTGCTGGACATAGAGAATAAATAGGACAAGCCTATTTAAATATCTAAGTAAGAGTGTCAATGCACACACATTATAGCATTTCAAGAAATATTTTTCTTAGGGAGAGATTAAAGTCAGGAGAGGAAATGGAACGGCTTCAGTTGCTGTCATTGCATTCTTAGTATTTTACTTGGGAGAATGAGCCTTGTCAAATGGAAAGACTGAAATGAATACATTTCTCAGCTGCTTAGCAGATATGTTTCCCAACATAAGCTAAACATTTCAACCAACCTCATATCCATGTGAATATCTGCACTTCTGAATAGATGATAGGAATGTGAAGAAGAATGGGTTGATCTTGGCCTTGGAATTATATGGCTTAGGTGTAAATTTATTCTTAATCTTCAATCATTATGTTTTAACATGCCTAGCTGAAATTTGGTCGAGCTATCAAATTGTTCAAAGGCCAGTTCATGCCACAGCCCAAGGAACTGCTACTGGGAGAAGGTGGAAACCCTAAACCACAACCAAGTCCATCCATAGGGTTTTCCCCATGAAGGTTACCACAACATACTTAACATTGTTACAGACAAATTGCTGCCATTATCAAGCCAAACAATTCTGTCTTTATGTTTTTAAATAGTTTTGGTAACTCTTTAGAAACTTTACAGCTGGAAAGGAACTGCATCTTGATGGAGCTACATTTATAGAATTTTGTTCTATGCCCCTTTTTCATTTGTTTCCTGATTTAGACAATAGCCCCAATTTCCAGCTGCACATCAGTTACTCACAAGCCTGGTCTGAGTCTGTGATTCAGCCAAGCTCTGCACAATTGTCCCACAGCTCCCAATAGTTTATCATCATTGTTTTGTATAATTGGAAACAGAATTATTTATATGCCCCTGCCTGCTCTGCAAGCAAATTTACAAGGCAACTGTCTCTCTTAATCTATAGTAGACCTAATGTAAACAGTAATGCAAAAGAGTATTCAGATTTATTGTAGGACTTCCTTAAAGATCAATATTTAAAATGAATACATATTGTGCTAATTTAAACATGCAACATATCACAGAGCTATTTACACAATAAATTTACAATGGCCTAAGACATTTTTATACTCTATTCCTACTTCCTAGGAATATCTTTTATCAAATGGAAAGAAAAAAAGAGTTACAAGTTCAATGTTAATTAGCCTTATTTATAAACACTCATCTAAATCTGTAACCTCAACAGACAATATATTAAGCTACCAAATGAGGAATTAAAGTTACATTGAGTGTGACCCAAATAGGAAAATAAAGCTGACCGCATCCTCTGCAGTACAAGATGTACAGTTCAGTGTAGACAACAGTGTGGGACTCTGCAAAACCAAGGCTCAACTTGCTGATCTTAAAGCAGTTATTTCAGTTTTCCTCTGCCGTCCCTGGATGCTATGGGTTTAAATCACTCCCTGTCTTTGTTTAGACTTCATCTTGGAGGCTTAAAATAGTATCTTGTTGACAAGAATCTGAGGTCTTTCAGACCTAATATCACATCAAGCTGCTAGGCTAAGACCTTACATGCCAAGTCTCAGCCTACGATGAATTTTTATAAGTGAGTTATAAACCCCTCAAAAACAGGGTTTATAGTGGAAACGCTGACAGACTCTTAACTATCGAGTTTCTAGTGGGTTCCTGTTTAATATACTGTATTTCTTCCCCTTGAAGATATTAATTTACTTTTTGAAATGTTCATTGCTAAGATTAAGCATAGGTTTTTGAAATGTGTTCATAGGCAATTTATGCATGAGTAGAAATGTACTCTTCTCCAGATGTACAGAATACTAATTTGAAAATAATTTATAGGCCACACCGTACTGTACATTCCATTCCCTTCTGAAAAGTTAAGACAAGGCTTTCCTTTGACATAACACCAGGATCCCCTATATATTGTAAATACAGTGTACTAGCCAGAGTTATTTAAATTCTTGAGACGTCAACTCTAGGATGGGTCAGAATAGAAAGAGTAAGCTGCCAGGACCAAGGGTATCAGCGGTAATTAAAAAATGGGAGGATTCAGGAAGAGGAAGATTGACATAAGCACACATTCAAATAGAAGCTTCTCATCTTAAGGGAGTATTTTCATGTTTTGGCCAAATTAGATCGCTTAGAATTTTAGAGTGTTAGAATTGAATGAATTTTAGAAATCATTTAACTCAGATATTGCAAACTGGTGTCCTGGGGGCCAAATTAAGCCCCACAATATAAATAATAATCACATGAACAAAAAGTTGGGATTAGATGCTAATAATAATTGAAAATGTTCACCCCAAAAAGGAAATTTCTACTTCTCTTTAAAAATGGAAAGACTTGGTAACACTTAACTTGCATCTTCCCTTAGAAACAACTGGCTGGGGCTGAGTAGCAGCAGCCCCCTTTAGAACAGGAGTGAGTCCCCTGCTTGCCAATGTCCACTCTTCCTGTTTCACACTTTCATGTCACCATCCTGGTTCCTGATGTAGTCATGTTTGTGAATCTCATCCAGAGAATATCTTGCCCAGGAATCCAAGCCTGTCTGTGGTGGGACTGGGATGAAAGTAAGGTCAAATCTTACACATTTTCCTCACTGCACTATCAGCACATTATACTCTCCTTGGTTAATTCCCTTTTGCAGGAAAAATGATCCTAGTGAAAAATAAGTTGAAAGATCTAATAATCACAGCCATTGGCAATTATGACTTCAGTGACTCTTCTGAGATCTAATGGAACTCTTGATCATCCCAAAAGGTATAGTGTTTTAATGCTTGCAAAAAATGTTTGCATCAAAATATTGGCTCTCAAACTTTGGTTCCACTTAAAAATCACCTGCAGAGTGTTTAAAAATTATGGCCAGGCATGGTGGCTCATGCCTGTAATCCCAGCACTTTGGGAGGATGACGCGGGCAGATTGCCTAAAGTCAGGAGTTCGAGACCAGCCTGACCAACATGGTGAAACTCCGTCTCTACTAAAAAGTACAAAAATTAGCCAGGCGTGGGGGCGGGTGCCTATAATCCCAGCTGCTCAGGAGGCTGAAGCAGGAGAATCGCTTGAACTCAGGAGGCGGAGGTTGCAGTGAGCCAAGATTGCACCACTGCACTCCAGCATGGGCGACAAGAATGAGACTTCCTCTTAAAAAAAAAAAAAAAATTAAACCTAGGTCCCACCCCAGATCTATTAAATCAAAATTTCTAAGTGTGTAGCCCAGGCATAATACATAAAAAACAAATTCCAAGATGATTCTAGTGAATATCCAGAGTTAACAAACACTGGCTCAGAGATAATTTATGATTTTATTATATTTGAATGAAAACATTAAACAGATTTTAAGTATAAAAATCATGTTTAACAAAAATGACTTTAAAAGCAGTTTGAAACTACTTCTAGTAAACAAAATGATGATATAGCGTAAAGAACAAAAACATCTTGAGGCATAGTGACTTCTTTCCTAAACAAAAGCATTATAAGATTATTCATAGCTAATCACTTCATGGTAATGTGCTTTCATCATTGAGGAAGAAAGGTGTTCCTAAAATAGCTGAGAAATAAACAGTGTGCATATAAATGTCTGGAGAAGCAGCAGGGAAGGTGCAGTATCTCTGAAGGATGACACAAGATGGATAGGCGTTCCAGGTTAAGAATAGTTCTCAATGTTTCCTGGAAAGGAATTCCATATCCTCAGGAAGAAGTGACTATCTCAGAATATCCCATCTGGATACACAGTGGGCGGAAGTCACATTTACAGTAAGAGTTGAGGTTAAGCAGAGTATAAGCTATAATTAATATCTGGTAAAATCAGAAGAGCAGCAGTCACTGATATAAGAAACTATTTTTAATAATATAGATATAAGAAAAGATCATCTAAAATTTTACTGGATAGCAAGGTCTTTTATTTGCTTTCAGAATCCTGGTGGTACAGGTTTAAAGATCTAATTTTCTTAAACCCTGAAAAAACTACATATAAGTACATATGTGTATAAATGTGAGAAAGAGTGTGGATTACTTATGGAGACGAAGAGTTACATAGATTTCTAAGAAAAGGAGAATGCTTCCTAGTGCAGGTAGTGGTGATTTTTCCTGATATTCTGTTTCAAAGGCTCAAAAATCACAAATGATACAAAAATTTTAGGTAATGCCTCATGTCTTCTGTTAGGCTCCATCAAATGTCACCTTGTTGTTCAAAAGGATAGTTTAGAATTTAGAGATGATTTTAACCAATATTGGCAGTCCCTTAGAAATTTAGAAGCAGGTCTTGTTCCCCCACCACCCACTGACCATGCTGACAATGTGAATGAAAACAGAAATAACATACAGAATTTCAACTTTCACACTTGAGCCTGTATAACAAGTCAGCACTGTTCTGAAAACTTAACTTATGTTATCTTTAAACCCTATAACAAGATAGAAAAGTAATTATTACTTTACCTCTTTACAGATAAGAAAATTAAAACTCAGTGAGAGGAAGGAATTTGCCTGCTCTCACACAGCTGGCAACGAGTCTGAGATTCATGTCTAAATCTATTCCAAAGCTTTTGACCTTTCTATTATAACACAGTCTTAGTCTTCTAGTCAGCAATATATATATATGTGTGTGTGTGTGTTTGTGTGTGTATATGTATATATGTGTGTAAATATACAATATATAATGTATATATACACAATGTAATATTACATTATATATACATTATATAATATGTATTACATTATATATATAATGTATAGCAAAAGATTTGGGTACATTTATTAAAATTTGTGGTACAATTCGTATGAAATGCCTTCACTCCAGTTATCTTTCTATAAAACAAAAGCTCATAACAGCTTCTGTTTATAATTCAAGCAGTCAAGTTACTAGTAAAGGAAAGACAGTGGGATGTGGGTAATAAATAATGTCAATCTAATAGCATTACTATAGATATCCCAAACTAGTGATGGCAGCACTAAGGACATATTTAGGCATATTTTATTTAAATTACCTTATATGTTAAAGTAAGGATCAAAATATCTGTGTTAGCTAACAAGGGATGTGAAGGACCTCTTCAAGGAGAACTACAAACCACTGGTCAGGAAATAAGAGAGGACACAAACAAATAGAAAAACATTCCATCATGGACAGGAAGAATCAATATCATGAAAATGGCCATACTGCTCAAAGTAATTTATAGATTCAATGCCATTCCCATCAAACTACATTGACATTCTTCACAGAATTAGAAAAAACTACTTTAAATTTCATTTGGAACCAAAAAAGAGCCTGTATAGCCAAGACAATCATAAGCAAAAAAAAAAAAAAACAAAGCTGGAGATGTCACATTACCTGACTTCAAACTATACTACAAGGCCACAATAACTAAAACAGCATGGTACTGGTACCAAAACAGACATATAGAACAATGGAACAGAACAGAGACCTCAGAAATAACACTACACATCTATAACCATCTGACTTCAACAAACCTGACAAAAACCAGCAATGGGGAAAGGATTCCCTATTTAATAAATGGTGCTGGAAAATCTGGCTAGCCATGTGCAGAAAACTGAAACTGGACCCATTCCTTTCACCTTATTTTGAATTACACTAAAATTAACTCAGGATGGATTAAAGACTTAAATGTAAAACCCAAAACCATAAAAATCCTAGAAGAAAACCTAGGCAATACCATTCAGGACATAGGCATGGGCAAAGACTTCATGATGAAAACACCAAAAGCAATTGCAAAAAAAGCCAAAATTGACAAATGGGATCTAATTAAACTAAAGAGCTTCTACACAGCAAAAGAAACTGTCATCAGAGTGAACAGGCAACTTACAGAATGGGAGAAAATTTTTGCAATCTACCCATCTGACAAAGGGCTAATATCCAGAATCTACAAGGAACTTAAACAAATTTATGAGAAAAAAACAAACAACTCCATCAAACAGTGGGCAAAGGATATGAACAGACAACTCAAAATAAGACATTTATGTTGCTAACAAACATATGAAAAAAAGCTCAATATCACTGATCATTAAAGAAATTCAAATCAAAACCACAATGAGATATTGTCTCCCGCCAGTCAGAATGGCAATTATTAAAAAGTCAAGAAACAATAGATGCTGGTGAGGCTGTGGGGCAATAGGAATGCTTTTACACTGTTGGTGGGAATGTAAATTAGTGTAATCATCATGGAAGACAGTGTGGCGATTCCTCAAGTATCTAGAACCAGAAATAGCATTTGACCCAGCAATCCCATTACTGGTTATATACCCAAAGGAATATAAATCATTCTGCTATAAAGACATATGCACATGTATGTTTATTGCAGCACTATTTACAATAGCAAAGTCATGGAACCAATCCAAATGCTCATCAATGATAGACACAATAAAGAAAATGTGGTACATATACACCATGGAATGCTATGCAGCCATAAAAAGGAATGAGATCATGTCCTTTGCAGGGACATGGATGAAGCTGGAAGCCATCATCCTCAGCAAACTAACACACAGGAACAGAAAGCCAAACACCACATGTTCTCACTCATAAGTGGGACACAGGGAGGGGAATAACACACACTGGGGCCAGTCGGGAGTTGGGGTGAGGGGAGGGAGAGCATTAGGACAAATAAGCTAATGTATGTGGGGCTTAAAACCTAGATGATGGGTTGATAGATGCAGCCAACCACCATGGCACATGTATAGCTATGTACCAAACCTACACATTCTGCATTTGTATCCCAGAACTTAAAGAAAAATAAAAACAAACAAACACAAAAACAAAAAACAAAAATAGCTGTACCGAGAAACATATTTCTGAAGACAGGGCGGCATTATTGTTAGCTACTCTGTGAAAAAGAGCTATCTAATATGCAATAGAAATTAGTAATTGAGTGACATTTTCACTGACATGAAACAGTAAATGAAGGGCTATCAACATAATCAAGATCTTGCAAATGTGATAAGAAAATGATTTAGGGCAAAAGAAGCTAATCAGAAGAAATAGAGATCTCATTCTTTCTCTCTTTCTCTCTCTCTTTCTCCCTATCAATTCTATTGAGATATAATTCATTCACATTAAGTAGGCTGATAACTTTTGACAAATGTATACAGCCATGTAACCACCGCCCTAATTGAGAGAGAGAGCAGTTCCACCTCCCCAGAGAGCTCCTTCATGCCTCCTTTCAGTTTCCCCTTTTCCACCCAACCCTAAATAATTATTGATTATTATAGATTAATTTTCCTCTGTTAATCAGTATAGATTAGTTTCCCTGTCCTAGAATTTCATATAAATATAATTAGAGAGCCTGGATTCTTTGTGTCCAGTTTCTTTCCCTCAGCACAAACTCTAAGAGATTTGCCCATTGAGTGGCATATATCAGTATTTCAGTCTTGTTTATTCTAGTACATGAAAATATCAAAGGGATTTATTCTTTCAACTATTAATGGATATTTGTGCAGTTTCAATGTCCTGATTTTATGATTAATGGTATGTCAAACATGTGTGCACAAGTCTTTTTGTGGAACTATTTTTTTCATTGCCCTTGGATAACTACTTAAGAGTGACTTGCCGGAGTATACAGTAAGAAACTTCTAAACTATTTCCCTATGTGGCAGTACCATTTTACATTCCTACCAGCAACGTGTGCAATCTCTCTCTTTTGAGATTTTTCTACTCTCATGGGGCTTGAGAAATATACCCTGAGGCCTTGGACATGATCTCAATGATGAGATTGATTAGTAAAAAACAAAAAGAAAAATTAAACACACAAACAAAAACACCCTGCTACATATTCACCATCTCAATTATTTGGATGGTGTATCTGCTTGTCTTCTGCTATGGTGCTCACTCCATGACACAGAAGTTAGTGATCTCCTCATTCTTCTGTGGTCTTGTCAAATTGACCATCAATGGTCTGAGTCTATCTTCTTCAGTGATATTATGTGCCATTGACCAATACTTCTTTCTTTAAATATGCTCTTTCACAGATTTGCATGGCTCAAACTTTCTAATTTGCTTCCTATTTCACAGACAGTTTCCACTCCATCTCCTTTACTAGTTCTTTCTCTCAGGGTTGTAGTTTCTGAGGGTTTCATGTTAGGCTGTTTTCCCTTCTCTTTCTGCACTGTCTTATTGAGATGTTTCATCCAGTTCCAGAACTTTAAAGATCATTTGTGTTCATGGCTCCCAAATTTATATCCTCAGTCTTGACCTCACTAGACAAAAGTCCAGACCTTTGTATCCAGTTGCCTACTTGACATCTAAATCTGGATGTTTAATAGCTATCTCAAATTTAGTTTCCTCAGTACGGAACTCTTGAAGTACCCTCCTCCCTGCACACTCCTCACCAACACACTCTTTTCTCAGTTGCCTCTATCCCCAAAATGGCTCCACCTGCCATCTGTTTTCCCATGCCAAACATCTGAGTGTTATTCTTGATTTTTTCATTTTCTCTATCTGCATTCAATCTATCAGAAAGCTTTCAGGGGATTCTTTCTACTCTCATGGGGCTTGAGAAACATACCTTGGGGCCTTGGACATGATCTCAATGGTAAGATTGATTAGAATATATCTAGGAACTACCCACATTTTTTCTCTCTCTCCTTCCACTACACTCCTCAAAATGATCGCTTAATGCAGCAGCATCTCCACGAATACCCCACAACTACTTCTCTCACAACAGCCAGAGTGATCATTAGACAACATAAATCAGATCATGCCATCCCCTGTTAAAATGCTCTGATGGCTTTCTACTACATGTAGAATAAAACCCAGAAGCTTTATACCATGACCTGAATAGCTCTACCATACTCCCATGCCTGCAGGACAGAGGCTGTAATCAGCTGTAATGTCAACGAATAAAAGGGAGAAGGTAAAAAAAAAAAAAAGCTAAACTGCTTGTAAGGGGAGGAAATTTAACAAATGACTACTTGCACTGTCTTTTAAAACAATGTGAAGACAAAACAGGCAACACAGGCACATCTGTAACCATGTCTAAATCTATTCCAAAGCTCTTAACCTTTCTATTATAACATAGTCTTCTAGTCAGATATATATATATATATATATATATATATATATATATATATATGCAAGAAAAGTACACTGGCTACCTCCACTTTGTCACCTCTCCACTACCAGTTCTAGCCCTCACCTAGCCTAGTAATCTAATTGCTCTTACTATGCTCCTGGCCTTCCTTATGTTATCCAAATATGCCAAGCTCCTGCTTGCCTTGAGGTCTTCACACTTGCTGTGGCCTCTTCCTGGAATGCTCTCCTGCCTGGTTTTCACACCAGCTCCTCCTATCATTCAGATCACACTCAAATAGCACCTTTTCAGGGAACCTTCTCTCACCTCTACCTTTAAAGCAGTCCCCTCATTGTAACTATCATCCTCAGGCATTTACTGTTTCATGTCTGTCAAAATGTCACTTGATTACTGTCACATCACCCCCACTTTGTTACTTCCTTTCTTTGTTTTTTTTTTAGTACTTTTCACTATTTGAAATTTACCTATTTATTTACTGATAGAATATCAATTTTCATCACAGGAAAGGAAGCTCCATGAGGGCAAAAATAGTTATCTCTCTTCTTTATACTTGACTTGCATCCTTTAGGCATGTTGTAAGTGCTTGAAAAATATCTGTTGAATTAACGAGTCTTTATAGAAGTGAAAAATATGCATGTAAAAAGTAGAGTTAGGTTTGGCTCCAAACTGAAAAGTGTTCTGGAAGATTACAAAAAAGCAACGAAAAAAGAAAGGAATATATGAGAAATTAGATAATTTCATCATGTTTTGGCTTTTTTGCAACTTTCTTTTCTTTTCCTTTGATTAAAAAAATGTTTATACCATATGAAATATTCAACTTTTTGCTCCATTTTGACTCCATGTTCTCAACTTTTATCCTATTGAAAAAGTGTTATGGGGGCCCATTTTCAAAGAGGGACACACCTAAATAACTCCAAACAGATGAGCCTGAACCAGTTTTAAAGATCATAAGAGAAAGAAATGCCATAGGCTTTTTGGTGGCTTTAAGTTTTTCTTTTTAAACAAACCTAGCTGGCCCTTAAACAGAAAAAAATGGGCAAAGTTATGTTTTGGTACTCTTTAAAGACTGACCTGACTTTACGAATATTTTACCAATAATAAAAAATTAAATCAATGTATTTGCCCAGAGAAAATGAAGTTTTTATTTGAAAGAAGGCCCTAAAACTAAACCAGAAGTTTCCGTTTATTTTACCAACTGGGACCCTGACTTGAGCAGTAAACACTTCCTGCTCCCATGGCTGAAGGGCTATATATTATCTGAAATAATTTCTTTAGTCTGTGACTGGAGGAAGAAAAGTGACTTGCCCTTATTTATCTTTTTTAGGGGCTACATGGATTTTAGTGTCCTTGAAAACAAGTGATTGAGAACAAAGAATTAGCAATAATACACATCTGTATGATACCATTCATCTAAAGATCCCAAAGCTTTCTTGAGTGTCTACACTGCCCCCATCTTTCAATTGCTAAAGCATTTTGGTTTAAGACAGGCAATACAGCTATATTTGTTCCCCTTTGTGGCTTTGTAAAAGCCAACTTTTTTTTAAACTAACATGTATGAACATCAGTGGAAATTAGCAGGCCTCACTCAGCTTGTAGAATTAGCGGTAGAAAAGAGAACTAAACTAAACTAAAAGAACTAAACTAAACATAGTGGATGGCTGATATATACTTGCCAAATTCAATTTAATTATATGATCAGGTTTTAATACAAATAGAAAAGACATATTTGAAGGGACACACTGATGTTTACAAACAGTAATAATGGAGCCCAGGAGTGTTTAAAAAAAAACCAAACAAACTAATTCTAGGAAACTCCATTTTGATTAAAAACAAATTCTTAAATCATTTTTCAGTTATAGCTTTCAGAAGCTCTTGGTTAGAATTCAATAAGGCAAAAAGAGTTTTGGTTTAGACTTTAAGTCATTGAGTACCCCAATACTAATAAATCCCGTAGAGAAAGTAATTGACAATGAATTTTTTTAAATGTTGCAGTAGATGATTCTGAAACTATTCATTTCTACCTAGATTTTTAATAAACATATTTTTGTTAACTAAGGGTGCCAACAAACTGATTATTATTTTATATTACAGCAAAATTTTCTACCATTAACATAAATAAGTCTTTAGGTTTTCAGAAAAAAAAGTTCTACAGGATTATATATTTATGTATGTCTAATATCTATTTTATATATAATCTATAGGATTATATATATCTAAATAATATCTATTATATATATACAAAATCTACATTATAAATATATATACATATATATACACACACATATATATAATGTGAATACCCTCTGCAAAAATCAGAGCATGTGAAGATTTAGAAAACTAAAAGCCTAAAGGCCCAGGCTTTTCTTATAGGCAGTTGTTAGAAAATCAGTATCATTTATTGAAAGTAGCCATGTTTGTTTAACTTTATTTTATATTCCACTCTATTCCTTGCACAATATTCCTCAGATTAAACTCCTCCAAAAGTAAAGAACAAAACACTAATGTGAAAAAAAAAGCCTTATGAAGTATTTTCCAGGAGACTTATTGTCTTTTTTTCCCCCTCCTCTTTCCTTTTTTTTTTTTTTTTTTTAAAAAGCAGACTTTCTTCAAAAGAAGCAATTTTACATGGTGTGTAAAACCGACCTTGGACAAAAAATGGAACACAAAGATTAATCATTTGTGGTGAATTTAAACATGAATCCGTGGAGCTCCTTGTTTTCTGAAATCCTCCATTTCTTTTAAAACATTCTGGTAATAAATTGCTGTGAGTTTTTGCCATATCCTATGTCCTTACTCACTGGGAACAATTGATGCTTGGAACCCATTCAACGATGGTTACATAGACTTGTGAAAACAAGAGCCGGCTCAGCTTTCCTTTAAGAGTTGTTTAGTGAAGTTATGCTCATTGACTTTTTACTCTTATTATTAAAATTCCTCATTAAACCTGCCTGAAAACTAAATGTGATTCCTTTTACCTGATGTGGCAAAATCACCCTCACCCCTTCCAGAACCATTTTATTACAAAAGAACAATAGATTTCCTTGCTGGGTAAAGTAAGAGCAGTGTGACTAATGCACTTTCTATCCTACAGAAGGCCTAATATTGTTAATTTACAAAATCAATTCAAGGGAACCACTTTGAAGACAAACTAGGGTCGTGCATATGGATCTCTCCAGAAATGATGTGTCAGTTCCAAGGCTGGCATTCCGCCTCAGCTGGCATCTAGCAGTTTTCGCTCTTCCAGGCAATTTGGCCCTTGATTTCAAACAAATGCATCCTGAAGGCCTAATGCCAGGAATAGTTTGATATGATTTATGCTTCATGTTTTCTCACAACCCAGAAAATTTTAGACCTAAAAGACATATTTTTTCATTATTTAGCATTTGCCATGAGTCGTATGTAAGCCAAAGTTATTTTAGTGTCAACCTTAATTTTTCTGGACCTCTGAGTAGAGTCAACTCACGAGTGTTTCCATGTCTTGTTTGTTGCACAATAGGAAAGTTTTCTGGCTGCTTTCATTGATTTCCAAATCCTGAATCTTTCTTTTCTGATGGTAAGATGGTGAAAATAACCTTATTTGGTTGCCATCATTTGATGTCAAAATGATGACCATCTAAACTACTTTTTTTCTCACTAGGTTTACTCTTTTAACCAAATTCATAGCAACTCTCTCTTACTTATTTCAAGCCTATGGGATAGAAATAAGTTGTGTCATTTCTAGTGGTGTTTAGGCATAGGTGTATCTTAAAAGCAATAGTTGAAACCTTCCCAAATCTCTGAAATGACATCTGACCACTGGCTGCCAGGTTGCAAGGTCTTCTGGCTTCCCCCATTTCCTGCATACATTTTTGCTATTTCTGAAATGAGAAGAAATGAATGTACTGCTAATTTACACAAACCTTCTCTAGTAAAAAAAAAAAAAAAAAGTACATTATAGGTTAAAAAACATTAAATATTACTAATTCTATATGTTTCAATCTAGTACATTAAAATAATATTCATGAAAACACTTTACAATATTGGGGAAAAGCCTTGTGAAATTTCACGATATATTGATAAGAAAAATAGTTTATAAAATTATGAAAATGCAATCTTAATTTTGCAAAAGAGATATACAGATATGCATAGCAAAAATACTGTAGGTAGATCAATAAAAAGTTGACAGTGTTTATCTGTAAAAAAAAACAAAAACAAAAATGCACATTAAGCTATCTCCATGGCCACCATTTACACGGAGTACTTAAAACAGAATAAATATATTACCCTATAATTTAAGTCATAAAAATCTACTGAGGTAGTTTAGTCTCTACTAGCCACACAAATAAACAGGTATGATACCATAGAGAACAACTGACAGATACCCCATCTCTGTGGGTTGATTTTGACTTCCTTGCACAAGTAGATAACAGGAGGGTGGATGATCCACAGATAGCCAGAGCCATATATTTAGAAGATGAACTCATAACAGAATGATCTGGATTTTGGCACCTGAGTAAACATGACTACATGGGTTTGTATTCACTTCTATTTGACATTCACAGAGAATTCCCACCTCTTGCCTGCATACATGAACTATAGCTAGACTCTTGGAGTCTTTTTTTTTTAATAAAACATTTTTGTGGAGACAATAAAATATATAACACAAAGGAAAGATTCTGATATAGGATTACATTTTGGGTTTGTAATAAACTAGAACATTGTACTTAAAGATAACACTGCTTAAGTTCAGAAAGATTTTTAAAAAGCAAAATATTTAGCATTTTCGTAAATTATGCACAATTAACATAACCTCACTGCTATATACATGAAATGTTTAAAAATAAATAAATAGGCCGGGCACGGTGGCTCACACCTGTAATCCCAGAACTTTGGGAGGCCAAGGCGGGCAGATCACTGAGGTCAGGAGTTCGAGACCAGCCTGGCTAACATGGCAAAACCCCGTCGCCACTAAAAATACAAACATTAGCTGGGCACTGTGGCACGTACCTGTAATCCCAGATACTTGGGAGGCTGAGGCAGCAGAATCACTTGAACCCAGGAGGTGGAGATTGCAGTGAGCCGAGATCACACCACTGCACTCCAACCTGGGCAACAGAGCGAGACTCCATCTCAAAAAACTATATATATATTTATTTTACATATTTTATTTTATAAAATAAAATATATATGTTATATATATATATATATAAAATCCCCATAATTTCAAAATTTATAAAAATTTCAGCATAGGGTAGTTTTTCTCATTCATCTACAAACATAATCAGAATTTACAACATGGCCTTGACAACAATTTTATTATACATCCTAAATTCTCAGTGACTCTAATTAAATATTTTAATAGCTCTATAGTGAAATTAATGCTTACGGCAGTAATCATTTGACTACTATAAATCATGTAAAGCTAAAAGTTTAGTAATATAGCTTATAGGTTGATAATCCAAAAGAGAAATATATTTTTATTTTAATGGGAAGAGACATCTTACTGTGTGCTTTTAAAATAAATTAGGTTTAAGAAGTCTACAAATTCTGAAAAGTTACAGGAAAAAAAAGGATCCATTAATCAAAATTGTGTGACATGAAAAAATTTCATTTTTCAGAATGATCTTTAAGAAGATAAAACTTTCAACAGGGATCACAAGAGCTGGGTTGTTTAATTTGCAGTAGAATTTTTGAAATCTGGAGGAAGGATGACACTCAAATCAGATGTATGCACTTGACTTGTCAATGTAATGGAAAGTTACTTCGGGCAATGATCCCAATAATGCCACAGCTTGGGTGGGAAGTTTACAAGGAAAAACAGGAAGTGATGCCAGGGATCACAAAAGGACACTTCCCTTTTGACTGGAATGAGTATTTTACAAATCAAGGAGTGCTATGCATCCAGGGTGAGGCAGGGGGAGGCAGAGTGTCTCTCAGAAAAGCCTGTAACCTGTGGTCTCACACAGTGACTTCAGAACTTGTGGAATTTTGAATACTGTATCCAATTAGGAAAGTATCCTTTTTGTGTTCACATACTACAGAATGCAGTCCATATCAGTGTTAACTTTTATTTCTTAATCATTCTGTATTAGGCATCAAAAAGCCTACTACTGCTTGCCCAAAATCATTCAGGGAATTAAAAAGTTCTCTCTTTACTTACTCTTACAGTTTTATTTTGACAGACAATGTTGCACCATATCCAATTTAAATTTGTGATGACAGTGGATTTGGGCGTGCAAATGTGACAGAGAACTTTCTCTTTCTCCGCCTCCTTCTACACCACACACCTACCCCTACGTATATAGCTGCGTGTGTGTGTGTGCTGTCTCCTGAGCTATGTCATGATCTCGGATATGTGTCTGTGGGGCCCCAGTGTTGCTGCTGTGGGCTTTTTGCAACAACTATAAAATTCAGCGCATTATCCTCATCTCGCTATAACAGCAAACACCGAAGTATCACAGAATCAAAGGAATTAGTTGAAAATAATTTCATAGACAGAGGTACTTAGCTTTTTATAGCTCTGGCTCAACTTGAATATCAATCTATATTAGGTCCTTTAAAAAAAAATTTAATAGGCCAGGCGCGGTGGCTCACGCCTGTAATCCCAGCACTTCGGGAGGCCGAGGAGGGTGGATCACGAGGTCAGGAGATCGAGACCATCCTGGCTAACATGGTGAAACCGCATATCCACTAAAAATACAAAAAAATTAGCCAGGCGTGGTGGTGGGCGCCTGTAGTCCCAGGTACTCGGGAGGCTGAGGTAGGAGAATGGCGTGAACCTGGGAGGCGGAGCTTGCAGTGAGCCAAGATGGCGCCACTGCACTCCAGCCTGGGCGACAGAGCGAGACTCCGTCTTAAAAACAAAACAGAACAAAACAAAAACTTAATGAGATCATTCCTAGGTTAGAAGGTAAACTTATAGCTAACTTTCTTCTTGGCAAAAAATCAGGATGCTATATATACACCACTATATATTTGAGCACACATATGTAGCTACATATGTAGGGGTGGGTGTGTGGTGTAGAAGGAGTGAGAGAAAGACAAAGTTCTCTGTCACACTTGCATGCCCAAATCCACTGTCATCATAAATTTAAATTACATATATAGGTGTGTGTATATATATAATGGTATATATATATTATATACATTAGTTTGTTATATATAATAATAGCATGTATATACATATATAAAATCATCCTAATTTTTTATCAAGAATACAGTTAACTATAAGTTTACCTCCTAACCTAGGAACCATCTCATTAAGTTTTTTTAAAGGACCTAATATATATATTATTCTAATATGTATAATTCTAATATATAATATATTCCAATTATATACATTTTAACAAATATAAATATAAGTAAATAAATATACATTTTCTAACTATATAGTTAGAAAATAAGACTGGGCACGGTGGCTCATGCCTGCAATCCCAACACTTTAGAAAGCTGAGGCAGGTGGATCACTTGAGTTTAGGAGTTCAAGATGAGTCTGGGTAATACGATGAAACCCTGTCTCTCCAAAAAAAATACAAAAAAATTATCCAGGCATGGTGGTGCACACTGGTAGTACAGCTACCTGGGAAGGCTGAGGTGAGAGGATCACCTGGGAGGCAGAGGCTGCCTGCAGTGAGCTGTTTAGTCCAGCCAGAGTGAAACTCTGTCTCAAAAACAATCAAAAAGAAAAGAAAAGAAAAGAACACTTACTTGCTTCTTTTCTCAAATATTTGCCTTTTCAGTGAGACCTCCCTTACCTAAAATTTCTACCTGTTCCTCCCACCTGCTAACACTTCATATTCCTCTTACCTGCTTTATTTTATCTTTCTTGCATTTAATTTTATTATTATTATTTTTTTTTGAGATGGAGTCTCCCTCTATCACCCAGGCTGGAGTGCAGTAGCTCGATTTTGGCTCACTGCAACCTCCGCCTCCCAGGTTCTAGCGATTCTCCTGCCCCAGCCTCCAAAGTAGCTAGGATTACAGGTGCCCACCACCACGCCCAGCTAATTTTTGTATTTTTAGTAGAGACGGGATTTCTCCATGTTGGCTAGGCTGGTCTCAAACTCCTGACATCAGGTGATCCACCCACCTGGGTCTTCCAAAATGCTGGGATTACAGGCTTAAGCCACCGTGCCTGCCAATAAGCTACACTTTTTTCTTAACTTTTTTATTGTCTTTTCTCACCAGTAGAAGAGAAAGACAATAAGGGCAGGAATTTTTGTCTGTCTTGTTGACTAGTGTATTTCCTGAGGCTCGAACAATATCCGGCGCATAGTTGGGGCTTAAAAATCATTTGCTAAATCAATGAATAAAGGAAGGAAGGAAAGAAGGAAGAAAATCGAAGAAGAAGATTAGGGAAAGGCACTCTATACAATAATGTTTAAAGATGTAATTCTAGAATCAGGCTGTTTGGATTTAAAATCCATCTATGCCTTGTATTGGTTGCATAACCTTAAGCAAGCTACTTACACTCTCTTCTTTTTCTCATCTGTAAAATGGGCAAATGCTGGAACTATCTTGCAGTGTTGCAAAGATTAACTAAAGTAATCCTTACATAGAATTTAGCATCATTTTTGAAACAATATGCAGTAAACAAATGTTAACTAATAGTATCATCATCATCTTCTTCTTCACCAGAACTATCACCTTTGTCCTAATTTTATGAGGCTAACATTAGATAACAGTCATTAATGGTTATTTTTAAATACTTCGGTAACATTTTGGAGTAAACTCAGAAATTATTTCAATTTCCCTTTACATACTTCTATCTGGCTACACAATTACCCTAGCATCCAAAAAGAATTGTTTCCTGCCTTCCCACCTTCTTTTGTGAAAGAGTGTGAATTGTGTGCCCAGTTACCTTTAGCCCCCTTGGACCCATGGGCTTTTTGCTGTACTCAAGAGCACAGCTTTTGGAGATGTAAAGAGATGTTAAAAAAAAAAAAAAAAAAAAAAAGCCAGTGGCAGCTCCTGGAAGTCACTCTGGTCTGGTTTTGAATGGGTTGGGCTAAGTGATCACTAAGAATTCATCTGGCTGTCAAATCTCACAACTTTTGGTTGACATGTCCTTCAGGAAAAGGGCAGCAAGAACTGGTAAAATAGAAAAAAATCACTTAAATTGCTTGCATTCATTTATTCATTATCTACGTATCCACTTCATTCACTCGTTTATGCATCACTTGCTTCTAAATATTTTTACCCTGTCCAAAAGGCATTATGATGATACAAAGGTAAATCAGACTTCAGCTCTGTCACCAGGTAGTTTGGCCTTTCCACTATGGCATCAGTGAAAGGCCGACTAGATACCTGAAGGAAATGCTTTTTTGTTGTTGTTTTCTGATATTCTAGTCTTACATTATAGTTGCGCCATCATGTCACTATTTAAATTTTAATTACTTAAAATTATCATTTCCATAGATCACTAGCTATGTTTCAAGTGCTCAATAGCCACATGTGGCTAGAGGCTACCTTACTGGAGAACACAGACAGAGAACATTCCCATCGTCACAGAAAGTTCTATGGGTCAGTGCTGTGCCACAGAATATGAGTTACTCATCAATTTATAAGTGGTAAATTATTTTCTGAGGTCCAACATAATCTGATTTTAGCTAGCTAATTAAAGCAAACTTAATTGAAATGGCAAACAATAATCATTAGCAGAGATTCAGAATTAGTTTAAAGGTAGCTATGGTTTCAAAATTAATTCCAAACACTGGCTGCCCTCAGTACCTTGTTACAGCCTCTTATTCCTGCCATTAGACAACAGTGAACCCCACATATGGTGCCCTGACTGGTCACATGATTTTTTAATATCCACATGATGGCACTAAAATGGCCTATTAGATTTACAGTGTCATTAACCTTCCAAAATAAAAATGAGAGTCTGCTCTGGCAGCGGGGAAAAAAAGTGTGAGTGCTGTTGGGTTTTGGGTAACCAGTCTATGAGGAAATGCTGACAGGGGTCAGTGTGACATCATCTTTCATTCAGCCCCAAAGCTGTCAGGCCCTCCCCAGATGTCTGAAACGCAGATATAAATTTTCATTATCCAGCAGCAAAGGGCCAGAGGTACACCAAATGAATTTTTTACCAATCAAATTATAGCTCATTGCCAGATTAAGTGTAAACACTAATTTTGTGAAGTTTTCTTCTGGTCATTTATCTCCAACTCCACAAAGTAACCTTGCTGAAGCTGGAAAGACTTCTAAATCAAATTATCATTTTCATAATCTTGTTGCAGACACTGCAAAATTGAATAAAAGGAAATTCCATTAATAATGAACGGTGCCTTCTTTCATGGAACAATTAGATTTTTTTCACATCTTCTAAAAGGAAATGCAAAGTGAGGAAATACTAAGGGATCACAGAAGAACCATTCTGGACCTCAGTTTCCCCATCTATAAAATGGTGAGACTGGATACAGTAATCGCTAATTCTGTGGTATAAGAATGACTCTAAGTATCTCTGCTTTCATACTGGCAAATTTCACTTTCAAAGTCCTATATTTTTTTTTTACTATACGTTAAGTTCTAGGGTACATGTGCACAACATGCAGGTTTGTTACATATGTATACATGTGCCATGTTGGTGTGCTGCACCCGTTGACTCGTCATTTACATTAGGTATATCTCCTAATGCTATCCCTCCCCCCTCCCCCCTCCCCCCACCCCACAACAGGCCCCGGTGTGTGATGTTCCCCACCCTGTGTCCAAGTGTTCTCATTGTTCAATTCCCACCTATGAGTGAGAACATGTGGTGTTTGGTTTTCTGTCCTTGTGATAGTTTGCTCAGAATGATGGTTTCTAGCTTCATCCATGTCCCTACAAAGGACATGAACTCATCCTTTTTTATGGCTGCATAGTATTTCAAAGTCCTATATTTTTAACAGGAGGTTTGAAGATAAAGTAACTTCCAATTAAAAAATGTGATAGGTTATAAAGTTCAACTGTGTATTTATTGCTGGGAAATTAGAACTCATTTCTTGGAGTTAGAACCCTGGGAAATAATGTGACAAATGGTATAGTTTGTCCTAGTTCTTCTTTAATGTAAAAAGAATTACAGTTATACTATAATAGAACAAATACTCTATTATTGATAGTAATAGTACTACAATATCCAACCACTTGATTTAACAATATGTACATAGGAAAAGGTATTCATGCTTTACTCTGAAAGTCAGAAACTCCATCTCCTCTGATTTGGACCGTGAGCCCCTCTATTCTTCCTCAAGTTCCAAGCCACTAGTAGTGACTCCCATGACCTCAGGTGGAACCTCCTGTAGGTTAAGTGCCTGGCCAAGAGAAGCAGAGCAACCTGGAACTCCTGCCATTATTAAACCCCAAAAGCTCTTCACAAGAAAAGGAAGAGTGGCTTCAGAATTTTTTTCTGAGCCACTGGAATACTCTAGTTGACTACCATGCCCTAGGTTTTTTCTATGCCCCACTGACGGGGGTGCCTTTCATCTAGGATATGGTGTGGTATCGATACTAAGGAGTATGACGGGGAGCTTTCTAGAGGGTAAGAGAGAAAATAATCTGAGAGGAGATAGAGAACGTCAGCTCCTGCTGGGCCCATTTCAAGCCTTCCTTCCCCTCTGCCCTTCATCACCAACAATACTGTTACTGTGTTCTAGAGGGGCCAAGGAGTGTCTGTGGAAGAACAAAGGCCTGGCAGTGATAGAGCATGCAATACTGGCTAAGTGGATGGAAATTCAAAGCAATGGCAAGAAGGAGTCTTGATTAAGCTGCAGTGGTCATCCAACACAACGCAAACCCAAATGAGTTGTTTTGGTGTTTGAATGGCTTGAGGGGGATGCCATGGCTTCCTAGGGTTCTCAAAACGCAGCCCCAACACTTTCCCAGGCCACTGTCACCCACATATAGAAAAGTACAGTGCTATCCTGAGTCTGTCACTTCAGTGGAATATCCTTTCCTTCAGTCATCATCTTCAGCTACCCCAGTAAACCTCACAGTAAAAACTGAGTGGCCATTGGGGATGGGAAGAAGGGAAAGAAATAATTCTCCAGTTTGCACAAATACTGAGATAGCTCATTGTTTGTAGTGTGACTTAATTTTTGAATAGTTGGCCTGAGTTTAAAATGTGTGGCATTCATTATCCACCAGGGACTGAGAAGCAAGGCAAGGGGGCCCGTAGAGAATCAAGAAACCTGAAAAGCCCCATGGGCTGTAAGACCATCCAGCACTTGGCTAACAGTGCAACAATCTGTTGAGTCAAGCATAAATGAAGGATACAAATTAGATTTCCCCTGAAAGCCACAAGATTAAACATTAGGGGGCAAGTTCTTGGCAAAATGTATGTGTGTATTTTCCAAAACCAATCTTTTTTAAAAAAATTCACAAAGTCTGCTAAATACATTGGTCAGATTTTTCTCATACTTAAATATTTACTTAACTTAAAGAAACGTGATTTTCAGGTATGTCAAAGCAGAGATGATATTGATAATGCTAACCAATTTATTGATCCAGAGGGCTCCAAAATGAGTTTTATAGAGAATATATTTAGTATCATTATGTGAATTTTAGCATAAGATCTACTTAACTATGTAATAATAAAAATATAGACACTATGAGAAAAATGTTAAATGCATCCTAAATACAAGTGGAGAGCTATTCAGATTTTATGTTCAATATCCCATAGTCTATTAAGAACTAATGTTAGTTAAGTAGAGATTCTGCTGCCCTGGCTGCTTAGAGGGACATGTCTGGACTTGACCATATCCAAACCAATGGGGATAGAGTGGTTTGAGGTGGGCCAAGGAGAGTCAGGATGATTATTTGTGACTTTTGAAGCACATATGAGAAAAGAAACCCTGTCTTATCAAGGACTGGTGATCTTAGCTGTATCTTCTCTCAAAACACCCTACACCAAATTCAAAAACAGGGCCCATACCCAAAGATATTCTATTCTACTTTCTTTTCTTGCTGACAAAGATGAAATATTAGGCAGCTCGTCCTAAGACCCTTATTTGTTTGCTTGTTTGTTTTCACACTGTCTTGCTCTGTCGTCCAGGCTGGAGTGCAGTGGTGCGATCTCAGCTGACTGCAACCTGTGCCTCCTGGGTTCAAGCGATTCTTCTGCTTCAGCCTCCTGCGTAGCTGGGACTACAGGCATGCACCACCACGCCTGGATAATTTTTGTATTTTTAGCAAATAGGGGCTTTCACCATATTGACCAGGCTGGTCTCGAAATCCTGACATCGTGATCCGCCTGCCTCGGCCTCCCAAAGTGCTGGGATTACAGGCGTGAGCCACCATGCCCAGCCAAGACCCTTGCTTTAAGGGCCACAGACTGGTGCGGGAAATAAGCAACCCACAAAGAGAATGGCCCAAAAACTATCTGTGAGGTAGAAGAAGAGAAATCAGCAAAGGACTCCTTATTTTATTACATAAACTTCCATTGTCTCTTTAACATTCTTTAACTTAACAAATAATTTCTGAGCACGTCCCCATCTTGCCTAACCTAGATGGTCATTTATCTCCTTGTTCTCTTCAAAGTATGCTCTCACCACCCCTGCCTCACACTTCTTTTTTAATGCTGGTGCAAAGAGGTAAAATAAATATTATGGGTAACCCTGGATACATTAAAGGTAACCTTGAACACTACTGTTAGTGTTCATTATATCTAATATCACCTGAATAAAAAAAGAATAAGAGTAGAAGTGGAGTGTGAGTTTCCACAGGACCTATAGTCCCTCAGAATAAGTTTTTCTAACTATTATAGAGATGAATAAAGGAATGTATAATAACTGTATATGAAGTATTTTATCTATTTAAACTTTGTGAATTACATATTATGAATTTCATAAACTGTAACAATACATCTTTTCTGGAACTTCTCCACATTGGTTCTAGGTCTGGAGATGATAGTTATCAAATATTTACTATGGGCGAAGGAGGTACAGTTATTCTCCCCATTTTATATATGAGAAAATCAAGTGACAACTTGCCCAAGGTCCTAAAACCAACACCATAACACGGAATTAAAACTAGATTTGTTTCCCTTTAGACATCTATATAAAATGTAGATGTATTCTCTTTGTTCAAGAGATTATAAACAATGATCAATAATGGAAAGGGGAATCAAAGGAGTTCTTCAGGTTTCACTTACAGAGGTCTTACATAAAGTGCTAATCAACTGGAAGGAATTTAACTGACTATGTGCTGAATCTCAGAACTTCATTAAAAGCAGTTCTATTTCTCCCATGTATGGAAGAAAATTTTGCTTTTGTTTTTTGTATACAGGGCAGTGGCAGGAGAATCTCTGAAATCATTTGATTTGAGAGTAGATGTTCATAGGCTATAAAAGGAAATCCTTGCCCTATGTTTAAGAGGTGTCTAACTTCACCCATCTTTAGTTTTTTCATTGTGTGACCTTAGGCAAGTCACTGGCTGGACACCACAGCTTCCTTTCGTGAAAAAGGAATATTTGGGCAATTTAGTCAAACTCACTATTTTATAAAATAGTCATGGTGATGGATTTCTAGAGAAAGGTGAGAGCAGGCCCAGATTGTACACAGTACTAATATTAGCAATAGCTCACTAATGGGAAAAAGGACTAGATCATTTTTACAGAACAACAAAATAAATATAAACATCTTACCATCTGAGAAAAAGCAAAATAAAATACAAACTTTCTTCATAACATTTGGATTATAAAATATACCCAGAGAGAGAGAGAGCAGGTACACATATAAATAAATTCTGAATATCATAATTCTTACTTTTAAAATTCTGTCTCCTATCTGTTGTAATTTTGGTATAATATCCTATTTTTCCTACACCAGAAATTTATTTGCTAAATGCCCTATAGAGTAAATGTTTCTGAGAATTCTGTATAGATTTTCTTTTCTCTGTATCAGATCATAAGGATTGGTAGGTATCAGTGGGATTTGTTTTCTGGTTATGGGGACAGAGATCTCATGAACAGGCTTTGACCCCAACCATCTACCACAAAGTGGCACATTTGAGCTAAACCTTTGCCTTTCCTGAATGGCAGTCTGGACACAAACTTTTGCCCAAGAAATGCGTTGGAAAGGGGGAATGGGTGAAAAGTCATTGATATAGATGCAGAACTGTGCAAATCATGGAATAAAATGCTTGTTTTAAAAAGGAAACAAGATTAGAAAAATGACAACATTTCAAGAGGCACATTCAAGATGTGTTTTCAGAAGTGGGAATCAGCACATAGGAGGCAGGAGGGCAGCATGACCAAACTTGGGATTTTGTTGCTGTGAAAGTGAGCCCAAAACAAAGGGTGGGTATGGAGCAGTGTCCCTGATGGGAACCATTGTTTTCTCATCCGAAAGTCTTTCTCCCACAGCCCAAGAACAATTGAGACAAATACATTCAAAGGTCAACAGAACAGACAATGCTGGGAACGCCAGAGAACCTAGTAGCTAGCCCTGTGCTCTCATCACAACAGACGGAACCAACAACAGCCCAAGTAGCTACAAGCAATCTGATTACAACAGCCTTGCAGCGTTCCTGAGCAGTTTCTGTGGTTTATACTGAGTTCCTCCTCTACTGTAGTCTGTGCCGCAAATCTACCACAGATTTGGCTAAACAGATGATTTTCTTAAAAAGAATTATCTCTGGTGGTTTTGCCATATTCCGGGCAATACTATACTAAACAGTCATAATGGAAATACTAGCACACGACCTGTTTTTTCTAAGCTCGGTGCAATATCTGCTGCCACTTGAATTTGATCATTTAAAGTCACTCATCATGCAGGCGTATGTTACGATCAAAGACTAAAAAGGAACTGCAAAGCAGGAGAGGACAGATGACCACGCTTTTATAAACTACAGTTTATGCAAAAACCAGTTTTTCACGGGGCTTTAAAAAAGGGGAGTTGTATTTTCGTGAGACTACAGTAGACTTTTTCAAGAAAGTAGTGTATTAAAAATAAAAACAGGATAAAAATAGAAAAGAAATTTATGAAGGAAATTCAGAGATGTGATTATAACATCACATTAATGACATTACAATTAACCTCAAAGGCATTTCCATGCAAACTTCCCCTTCCAACGTAAGTCACTCCAGCCAAGGAATAATCCTGTCAGGCTGAAATACTGCATACTTGGTGTGAGTCTAAAAGTGTTTCGGCTTTCTTCATTTTGTTTTTATTGCCAAGTTGGACAGCATTAGACAGAGCTGTTCTGAAGTTAGAAGGGTACAATAGTCTGCAGTTTTAAAAGTTTAAGGCTTTTTATGCTTTTAACTCAAATACACCTTTTAAATCCCAAATTGGGCCACTCTTGGAGCTCACTGTATGCACTGATATTTTGGCTCACTGGGTGTGATAACAATGGACACAGTGAAGATGTTATTCAAAGCTTTTAAAATAAAACACAAAAACACTTGATAAAATAATGCTGATTATATGGCCCAAGCTTTTCACACTCACATATGCATGAGTGTTAACTGCACTGGCTTGGAAACACTGGTTCTGGCTTTCTAGTCAATGGTCCGTTTACTTACAGTAAAACCTTCCAGAGGGGTTCCATAAAAATCTGCTCTGCTGTAAAGAAAAGGCCAACCTTACCAACTCCTTATACAGGAACTGAAGAGATTCCTCAGGCCTGTTGGGACTGTGATTAAGTTTAGCTAGAAAGTGCCATCCACGCATGTGAGATGGTTGGTGACTACCAAACAGGCAAGTGGAGAGGCAGCCAGCAGACACCAAATAAGTCACAAGAGCATCTCAACTAAAATTTCTGAACCCAAAGGCTTATGAGACTGAGAAGTGATATTCTCTGGTCAGTCATGAAACTTGCTGCTTGGTCTTCTGATCAGAGTTTCCAGGGACTGGCAAGGCTTAATCTTAAATCCATGGAGGGGCCGAGGTTACTATCCTGCGTCAGTGATGGTCACTAGCCAGGGAGTTAGGTGAGGGTCCTTAGAGATGAAAGAGGCCCATTGAGCTGACTGAGGTCTGGATTCTGGTTGTGAATTCTGTTTCTACTACGTTCAATGGCCCTGGTCCCCTCCAGCAGGTAATTTTTAAAAGCTAAGCCTAAAGTATCTGAGTGGCTTGGATAAGGTGGCTACTGTGAATATGCCCTCAAGATAGCACTCATGAGTGTGAGATTCTCTGCACTTCAGAAGCCTCTACAACCAGGTGCTATTATGCTTTAAAACACACTAATATAAGAGACTATGATTTCCTAATCAGTTTCATGGGTTATTTCTCTATTCTTTCAGCTACAATGTTTTTTCATGTCATAATATAATGTGGGTAAAAAATACTTGCAACATCAAGTTGATTAAACCAAAATAAAACTAAACAAAGAAAATTCCAAATAAAGGAAGATTAAAAATGCCAAACAGCAGACTTAATTACATTTTTGAGTTATCCTTCTTTACTCCAAAGAATTTTCTGTCAAGGAAGAATACTTCAGGGGGCTATTTAGGGATAATACTTGAATATACAAATACTCTCTTTGGATTTACTTCTATGTTTACAAAAAATTTCTCAGGTGTCTTGAGGCAGCTATCTCTTCTCATAAGCCACTAACTCCTATGTTCACCTTGTTTCCCTCCAGGCCAGAACTTTGAGACCTCTGTCTACCATCTTGCCTTTTCTCTAAATTTCCTCTTTTAGTGCCAAAAAGAAAAAAAAAAAAGGTTCTGGATTGCAAGTTCCCTTTATCAACTTAGCCATCTTTTTTCTTTCTTGAGATACATGGGATATGAAGCATCTTGCCTCCTTGATGTTATAATAATGCAGTGATTTCAACTTATACAGCTGACCTTAGCTTTTCTTTGAGATACCAGGTTAAAGATGGGCAGATTTTATAAATAGGCCAGTCTTCCTAATGGAAGTTTGAATGTATCTCCAAGATACCAGTTCATTATGACTTAATTCTCGATTTTGTTATTGATTTATTAAAAAGATGCATAACAAGTATCTTTTAAATATCAAGCTCTAAAGTAAGTTTTCTCCTCTGAACTCCAACTCACACATATAACTATTTTCTGAAATGGTTTAATTCTGCTCTGAAAGAACCCACAGCAGTAGGAATAATAGGTTTAGCCTCAAGATTTCTGCTGAAGAGCAGAAAAGAGGCTTCTACCTTTTATGGCCCATGGTCTGACTTTTACCCAAGCCTACTTCAATTTTTAAATTTCCTAGATGGTCATTTTGAAGGTCAATCATTGGTTCACTTTCACAATGGAGAAGAATAGTTGCCGCCACATACAGAATTGTTTCTCTTGCCCCCATTCCCCTCACATAAGATCTTCAATGGTTCCCCCACTTTATCATAACTTTGTTATTATCAAAATAACAACACAAATAGAAAATGTATTGTCTTTTTAACTTTCACTTTTATTAACTTGCCATTCTTAGACATTTGTTTAAATACTCTCTCTTCTCTCATCCTTCATTCATCATAAGAAGCATGCCCTCTACAAAAGATTCCCAAAATATTCTTGGTGGAAATAAAATCTTTGACAATTCTGGATGTTATTGCATCTATAGTCTTGATCTCTCCAATTTCTTACAATTGTAGTCTTTTCCTGTTTTTCCTTTTGTTGTGTCTATTGAATAAAATTGGAAGCTTCTCAAATGTAGTGCATGCGTAAAGTAAACATGTTGTTCATTCTTTCATTTATTCACTTTTTCATTCATGCATTCATTCACCCATAAAACATTTATTCAACACCTACTTGCACCAGACACCAGGCTAAATACTGGGGATGAGGAAGTCTACAAGACTCACAAGTTTCTTGACTTTCAGGAACTTATATTCTGGCAGGACAAGAAGGGAGAGGCACATCATAACAAGTAAATGTAAATAAACTAACAAGTTACTGGTGAGTGAGATGAAGGACATTTTTAAAAAATAGGATGATGAAATTAGGAGAAAAAGAAGTAGGAAACTTTAGACAGCTATAGTCAGCTGTAGTCAGAGAAAACAGCTGTAGTCAGAGAAGTCCCTACTGAGGAAATGATATTTGAGCCAAGACCCAAAAGATGAGAATGAGTCTTCCACACAAAAAGCTAGGGAGAAGCACCACAGGAAGAGAAACCTTCGAGGAGTAGAATAGAAACCAGTATGATGAAGTCATGAAGTGAGTGAGGGGAATATCAGGAGGTGGAAGACAAATCATACATGGTCCCACGAACAGAAAAAAAAAAAGTGAATATTATTTCTTAAAGCAAGTTCTCAAGATTTTCTAATTCATTGTTTAATGAAGTAATATGCAAATGTATCTACAGATCCTATATATTTGGTCCAGTTAGGACAGTGTCCCAAAGTTTAGCAGTAGGGGCTTTTACCTTCTAAGCTGTTAGTCCTGAGTCTTTTCAGCATCAAACATTTGAGACTGGATGATGTCACTTTAAGCCATTCTTGTACAAGTTCTAAGCAGCCCAACACCGTCATGAATGGTACCCATTGCCCCACCCCAATGCATTAGGCCAGAATAACTGGCCAGCACAGCTAGAAACTCTAAGGAACTTCCAAAGCCTTTTCTCCTTTCTGATCACGTGAGAAGGCATTTAGTCCTATGGTTCTGTGAATTTCTCACGTTTCTCTTAAATTCACCTTTTTGAGATATTCTAAATTCTGGTGGGCTTTCTAAAAGATCATACCAAAAATTGCCATTTTGAGGCCATTCTACAACAAAAGTGAAAAACGACTTGGACCCAAGAATCATGTCTTTTAAAAATTTCCAGCTCCACCACTATTACCTATTATTTGCTGTTCTTCCAAGCATGGTATAAGCAAACCACAACAAAAGCTTTTGTTAGGAATCAATTTAATAGCTGAAAGGTTAATCTTAAAAAAGAAAAAAAAAGGCAGGGAAGGGAGACACATCAAAGAACTTATGTATTGTAACTGGCATAGGAATCACAGCGAGCTGTGAATTTGGAGAGAGTAACATCAGAAACACCAACAAAGAGTTACATGTTTACAGGAAGAAATGAGTTGCAGAGGGAGGATAAGACACTATGGCCCCATTTTACATAGGAATCCAGTAACCATTCGTAAAATATATATATATATATGTATACACACATTTTTAAGAGGCAGCATGTAAACTATGCTTGTGGTGCAGTTTCAAAATGAGAATTTTTTAAAGTAAAATTCTTGAAAAGATTCTTTTTAACCACACCATTCAAAGCTTCAATGAATATTTGATTCAGGCACCAAACACTGCATGTTGCCAGTTTTTCTCAGCTTAAACTCTAGTGCCAAGCTGATTTTAACAACCTCTACCTTTCTAAGCAGCCCTTTCATGTATATTTACTTGAAAATGGCATCTCAGCCTCTTGTCACCTCATGTTCTCTTCCAGACCATTCACCCAGGTCAGTTTCCTGGCAGGTCCTCAACAAGCAGTTGGGGGTTCTTCGTAGACCGAGCTTGGAGTAATTATGCTCTATAATTGTGGAGTCAGGGCCTGTCTCCCAGTCAGGATTAGAAATGCCAAGTCATTTCCTGTTTTCAAATCCAAAAGAAAGATAGTGACGTCTGATACTGGTTTTCCTATGTTTCAATTATTGTGGGGCAGCCTGGAACTGCCTTTGAAGGATTCTCTTTAGAATACCTGGGTCCCAAACATGGTGCTGGACCAACACCAGAGAATACAGAACATCATCCTAGCTATCTTATTTGATAATTCTTCAGGCTATTTCACCCAAATTGTGGCAATCTGGGTCATGTGGTATCAGAAATGTCATCTGGGGATGAACTACTTCTTGGGTGCTTTGTAGAAACAGGAGGTATATGCAGTAAAAAGGGGGTGAAAGACGTTTGGCACATGTTAAAGGGTAAAGCACCTTCTTTTTAATTGTACAGATCCTTGTATTTTACAGCACATTAAACTTTAAAAGGAAAGGTAGCAAAATTGAGCATCTGTTTTTTTCTCATATAAATTCAACTCCTAATAAATACTAAGCAGAGTTTCCTCAGACCCAGTTGTGCGCAGATAAGCAGTTCCATACACACAGAACTAATTGCAGCACTCTCTAAAGCTCGCTCGACTGTCTTTTTTATTTCTCTGCCAGTGAAACCAGCTTTTAGCAATTGGGTTTTGGGAAAGATGACATCCCAAAAAAGAACCATAGCCAAAATAAACAGGGTTAAGATGGAGAATACTACTAAAATTATTACTGTTTATTCCATACTACAGTACTTTCCATTGTAAAGAGCATGCTGCACCTAAATTCGTCACAGTAACATGATTTTCATGCTGGAAATGAACCTGTGCATGTCTCCCAATTTCCTGACTATGGAGGAGTAAAATATATGTTGCTGCTTATCAGATTTTTAAATGAATTACCTTTTCATAACCACTTATTTCACTTGAAAGTGACACAAAGTCTATAACATAGTAGATATGGTTACAATATGCCTGTTACATTTTATAGTGACAGCTGTATAACTTTTAAAAAGTGAAATGTAAATGTGTCCCTTCAGGTCAACTTCTTATAGAAATGTTTATGGTATAATTTTATTCAAAGAGGAATATGAGACAGATTTTTTGGAGTGGACACACAATTCGTACCATGGAAAGAATAGAAACAGACCTGAAAAGGCTGAAAAGGTGAGTTTCTGCCCACCCCCACAGAGGTACTCTGTGCCATTCAAGCGATGACCACTGAGAACGATAGCAAGGGTCAGTTGGCCCCTTTCTCTGGTGCTTTCTTTGATTGAAAAAAATCAGTATTTTAGGTTCTATCAAGATTCTTCAGTACTTTTAAGTTAAGCAGATTGAATTGAAACATCCATTTAGTCAATTATGTCATTGAGCAAATGATGGAAAGAGAAAGAAGACTAGAGATAAGGGAGACATATAAAAGCAATTTAAGAAAAGGGAAGAAAAGGGAAATAAAAGAAAAACAAAAGAAAGAAGGGAAAAAAGAAAAAGGAAAGGAATAGCCATGTATTATAGATTTTTAGCTGATTTTAAAAAAATCTGGTAAACTTACTAAAGAGCCTTCAATAATTTGAGATGGCTAGAGTGATGTGTTTGTGTGCAAATCATTTATTTGCTATTGTGTAAGTTAAAACAGTAGCCCAGCTTCCACTTCTCTTTTGTCATTGGCTCTTATTCCTGGCCATATATTTTACATGTCAACCTGCTCACCATATGTGTACATACTTATGCTTTCTTTGCCACTAATTGCTTCTTTTTTTGACAATACCATCTATATGTGCATAGTATATTGCTGTTTTTATCACTCTAAGCCTATTAATGCCCAGACTTATGGTTCCCAGAGGAATTAAAATTAACCAGCTCTCTAAATATTGTTCATGAGTTGGAAAACTCCTGTATTTTAGAATCTCACTTCAGTTGTTTTTAATTGGTTTGCAATATTTCACCCTTCAGGGCTTGCCCTTAGCTTTTCAAAGTATATATTTGAAAAAATTTATGGGCGTGATATGAAAGGCAAAACTTAGGAAAAATAAACACTTCTTTTGGACAACGACAGTGCTTACGCTATGATTTAAAAGTCCAATTTTATAGTTCGGTAGACACTAAACTCTTATTGACTTTCCACTGACTTCTATTATCATCAATGTGATTTTTACTTGTAAATAAACCACTCTAATGTGCTCTATGAGAAAAAAGCACAGGACTCTACATAAAAGCAAATTCTCTTTTGGTGAATTCCTCTTTTTAGAGCTGGAGATCCCTAACCTATCATTCATTTTTTTTTAGTTTGTCATGAAATGTTGCTGTTTATTTCTAGAATATGGAAAGAGACTTCCTTTAAATGCTTGGCTTTTGAAGAATGGTCACTTTGTATGATCCATAAAGCAAATCACTGACAAAATGTCCCTAAGTCCCAAAGAACCATTTATTGTTAATGACAAATGCACATGCATACACACACACACTTCTCACGTATGAAAACGTGTTTACTATTCCTGAAAAATAAAAAAGGAGGAATAAATAATTAAAAAGTAAAATTTTTGAGGAATGAAAAATAACCAAATAAATAATATTTCTTATTCTTTAAAAATAAAGTGATAGACTCTATGGATAAATGAAAACATATCTAAATTAGAACTACAGACTTCCCTGTTTCTCTGTTACTAGGGCAGAGGAAAAAGTAATTTTCTTCGCACACACAAAAAAGATAATATAATAGCAATAATATCATATTTATGTAAAACAAGGATTGCTTATGTTTTCATTCTCTTAGTTCCCCAAATGACAAATAATTACTATCTCCCAAATCATAGGTCCTGGAATCAAACCATTTTGCTTAAAAAAAAAAAAAAAAAAAAAAGGGACAGATGCTCCTTGACTTATATGATTCAACTTACAACCTTTTTTTTTACTTTATAATGGTCCAGAAAGACACGCATTCAGTAGAAACTGGATTTTTTTGAATTCTGATCTTTTGCTGGGCTAGCTATATGTGGTACAGGGCAGCACCAGCCAGCCACAGCCTCCAGTCAGCCACATGATCACAAGGGCACTGATGGTCTATAGTGTACTGTGTTGCCAGATGATTTTGTCCAACTGCAGGCAAATGTAAGTGTCCTGAGCACATTTAAGGTAGGTTAGGCTAAGCTAGGATATTCAGTAGGCTTGGTGCAGTAAATGCATTTTTTATTTATGCTTTCAACTTATAAAGGGCCTATTGGAACATAAACCCATCTTAAGTGGAGAAGCATCTGTACTATCCAGCACATAAAACTTGGAAAGAATGCCCCCACCATGATATTTCAAAAAGCAACTCTTTCTCATAAGTAAACTTTCTCTTCGAGTGTTGCAATAGAAGTAACTAAAAATGACGTGGTTTTTAATTAATATTTGCTAAACATGAGTAAATGAATACATAAATGAATAAGGGGAGAAATAAAACCAGATAGGGTATCAATGTGAAGTCTGTAAGAGAAAAAATCTATTCTCTGACTAATTTTTATGTAAGTTTTTAACACCTCACATGATCTGCCATGTGTATATTGTGTATATTTCATGCATCTGACAAAAAGAAAAGCCTAGTTAGGATTTCCCAAATTTGGATGTTTTGTATACACCTCGAAGAGCCGTCATCAAAAAAGGGTCACCCTGATTAATGATAATCAATGAATGAAAAGACTCTTTGACTGTATGTAATAGATGCTTTTCTCTGTGAATAAGTAACATATATTTATACAATAACAAGTGGCACGTTATTATTAATTGTGAATTCCAAGGTTAAGAACCTTTGACTTTGTGTGCATGACTATTGAGACACTTCAACGTGCTCAGACATTCAACAAACTCACCACTTGCTTTCATCTGTACTGAGTCTGTCACTTGACTTTTGACCTTTCATTTGGCACTGTCCTGTCATTTCTTTGGTTTCACAAATTTTAGCTTCTTACTTGACCTCTCAACTGTGACCTTTCACTTGACCTATGATCTCATAAATTCTGAAATCTCATACATGTAATCGAGAAACAAATAAACAAAACATCTGGATGAAGCTCTTCCTGAATTGTCTGAGTAGATGAAACATAGAACCAAAGGCTTCAGTAAGTAATGTAATATCCACTAGGATAATATGTAAATAGTAGAAAATAAATTTTTTGGGATTGACTAAGATACGGCAAATTATCAAAAGACTCAGCATTAGCTTCTATGAAAATATTTCTTTGGTCACATTAAAAATAACAATATACTAAGTTAGTCTGGTTAAAAATGAAACATCTTCAATATAATACTGAAATGTATAATCTTATCCTCAAGCATGAGAGTCAGAACTCTTGTCTGAATAAGTACCAAAGGATTTCACTCAGATAAAGATTGTGTAACTCACTATAGTATTCAATATAAAATTGTTATTTTAAGAGCTAACTGACCACCCTTAGTCACTCATTCTCCACTACAGTTTTATTATTTTTATAGAACTTGTCACCGTATGAAATAATCTTCCTTTATTGATGTGCTGTCCCTCCCTACTAGAATGTATGCTTCATGAGGGCGACACATATTTCTGCTGTGGTAACTGCAGTGTCTCCATCACAAAAAAAAAAAAAAAAAAAAAAAAAAAAAAAAGTGGCACTTACTGTTGTTAAATGAACATATTTGTTGACTGAACAAAAGAATGACTATGCTTCCCAAAAATCACTGCATACCTGAACACCAGAGCAAAAATCTAAAGTAAATATACTAGCTAACTTTAAAGTTATATAGTTCACCCATTTTTTAGAAGTCCCATACCATTTAACCATTTAAAATTTATCCTGGATTTTTCTATATTGGTACTTAACTTAACGTCACAAATTTTCTTACTCTTTACTATTAAGAAATTATTTTTGGTGCAGGTAGGTTGGCTCACACCTGTAATCCCAGCAATTTGGGAAGTCCAGGCAGGTGGATCACGAGGTAAGGAGTTCAAGACCAGCCTGGCCAGCATGGTGAAACCCCATCTCTACTAAAACTACAAAAATTAGCTGGGTGTGGTGGCAGGTGCCTGTAATCCCAGCTAGTCTGGAGGCTGAGGCAGGAGAATCGCTTCAACCCAGGGGACAAAGGTTGGAGTGAGCTGAGATCATGCCACTGCACTCCAGCCTGGGTGACGGAGCTAGACTCCATCTCAAAAAAAAAGAAAAAAAAGAAAAAAGAAATTATTTTTTCTGACAAAAACAAAGACATCCTCAAAAACTCTCAGATTAACAAATGTTGATAATTAGCCCACAAATGCCAGCTGTAGCATGATTTAAGTCAAACCTCATACTAATTTGAATATAGTCATGTTTCTTTCAGTAGATGTATGAACTCATATACTAGGAAACTGGTTTAAATTCACAGGAACATGCAAAGAGTTACTGAAACATGAGAGAGCATCAAGTTTGATGTTTTGCTACCTGAAATGACCACATCAATTTTACTCTTAGGCATAGGCATGCTAAAATTTACAAGCCCTTCAGATTAATGTAAGGAAGACTCAAACAGGAACCATAAAACCAAACCAAAAAAACCCCACGAACAAACCACTGAATAAAATTATTACTAAATAAAACAATTTGGAGGCAATATCTTCCAAAGGTTTAGCTAAAATATCCCCTGGACTCTGTTATAAAAGTTTGCATAAGGCATAAAGCTGATTCAGATAAACAAATCTGATTAGAAAGTCCACTTTCTCTTAAGATCTCTTATAGAATTCAACTAAGGAAATTTCAGTTTGAATATTAAATTAAAAGTGAGTTTTCACTTTCAAAATGGTGGTAGAAAAACCACTATGAATATATACATCCACTATTTAGTCAGTTAACAAAAGATTATAAACTAACTTACACAAAATATGTATTATGATTAATCCTATAAAATGCTAATACCAATAAACCTAGAATGTCTCATACTTATTTAAATCTTACCTGAATGTATGACATCTTCATCATAATGAGAATCTATAATAATAGATTAACACTATATATTTTTTGAAATGCAGAATAGTTCTTGCCTTTTATGGGTTCCAAAATACTTTTAAAAATGTTACATGTGAACTGCTATAAAAGTAAGTTTTAAATTAATCACAAAACCCTAATTTTCTGACGTCCTCAAGCAAAGTTGAGTAAATTGTTCAGTTTGGCTAAAGCTTGAGGTTCTTTCTTGTTTAATCCTTTTTTCTTAAAGGTAATCAAAATAGTCAGATATGGTACAAATCATTTTGTTGGAGGAGAATTATGCCTGTGGTTTATTTAAATAATGTAATACCAATAAGGAGAACTTTAAAGAATATTAGAGTATTTGAAATATATGGAGAAATAAAAATGGCAACAAAAATATAAAAGAAAATTAAATACAGGAATTATTTTGTAGATACCACTGATATATTGGACATACTAACAATATAATATATCAGGAATAAAATCTAAGTAATAGCTATCAAAAAGAAATGGCTTGAAAAGTTCACATCAAGGGAAACCTATTAACTATTTAGAAATATAAGTTAAAATATATTATAATTGAGATTCAAATAAAAAGTTCTAGACTTCCAGATAAAAATAATATGAGAACTTAAAAAGATATTTATTTTGGGGGGTGTCCTAATAAATAAACTAGCAAACTTACCATTTCTGTGTCATATCCTACATTAATCTATTAATGTAATCCAAGAAATTGTATTTTTTTCTAAATAAGTAAAGAATAGAAACCCCAGTTACATTTTAAAAATTACAAGGAAATTAGTAACAGAAACAGTTGTAGATGCTGTAAAAAGCAATATGAGGAGAAATAGGACAGAGTACCTAATTCCATTGTGTTGATATAACAAAGCCCAGACTTAAAAATAAAAGGTTTGCTGGCTTTACTTATGCTTTAGTTGTAGAAGCTTTTTACTACAAGAATTCAACTGCTGAAGTTCATTTCCTGTCTTTAATTCTAAACGAGCAATTTGCTGATAATTTCCTGTCTACATTTTCATAAAGTAGAAAGAACATGACTGGTTAAGCTAAATGTTTCAATAACCAAATAAACTTCAGCAAGTGTAGTTTAGGAAATTCAACAACTATCTAGAAACTGGTTTTATGATTATAGAAAGTCTGAATACCATCTATCTCCCCCAAATGTTTGAAAATATTCTGAAGACCTTTGTGATTGCTTCTTTGACCCCCAAACAAATACAGCACCATTGCTTTGCCTCAGTGGCCCCAGAGCAATTAAAGTCAAAAGAGTATGAATCCCCTGAACTCTGAGCTGTTCCAGCATAGATGAGGAAGAAATGACCTCTAGCTGGGTTTCAGCCTCATTCCCCAACCCCCACCCTAAATCTTCATGCCTAAACCAAAATTCATTTGATGGAACTTTTTATAGACTGTGTTTTTGAATTCATGATTATCAGCATTTGGGGTTGAAATTAAAATAGGACATCACTAAAAGGGACTCGTCTGAAATCTAAATTAAGTTGTCAATTAAGGATGAAGAATGGCTTGTTATTATTGCCTTAAAATGATGTGTCCTCTTTGTCCTGTTGAGATCCCAAACATCTTCCATCCGAAATCTATTATAACTTCTGCAGAAGAGAATCTTAGGAAGTATACAGTTTCCTAAGTCTCAGAACTTAGGTCATGAAGGCTCAGAAGAGGGGATGATCCATAAAGCCATGAAATGTGGGGACAACTAAAAAACAAATGCCATTTTGTGCCTCTACCTGCCTCTAGATGCCAGCCAGTGGTAGAAAAGGAGTCAGATACTAATTATGAGGAGAGATTTTATTAGACAGATTTAAGGGGAACAGATGAGCCCAAATCCCCCTTTTTATTATCTACTGTACACTTAGCTAATGCTTTCTCCTGTGAGAAAGGCTTAAACAGTAAGCACAAACAGCACAATGAAATTGTAATGCCCTCTCCGTGTGGACCTGGATTATTTCAGCCACCAGCAATGTGAGTAGCTGCAGGTGTTGCACTAAATAAAGTAATATAAAGTGTCTAAATTGCAACAGTGGAAGTACTGTTTCAAGACCCTTGTCTGCTTTTTATTAATAGTCAGATTCCTTCCTATCAGCAGCCACAACTACCTTTACCCTATTATTAAGCAACAATATTTTGATAGGCAAAGATCTATTAAAAATCACTGTTGATATTTTGTGACCATAGTCATTTTGGAGTTGAATAAGCGTTCAATCTTCTCACAGAAGGGGAGAATGTAAATTTGTGATTCAGGAAAAGAGGAAACCAGGGGTTACAAAGGTGGAGAGGCCAAGCAGAATGAAACAGACCCCCTCCATCAAGTAAAAAACTTGGCAGGATAACTAGAAACAGACCAACCCTAAATCTTAGGGTTCATGAGCTCTTAGAAACATAATTAACTGAAATAAAACTAATATTCCAGTGTTAAATTTCACCTTAACATACATCAGCAGTTACAATAACACCAGGTATAAAGAGAATCCGAAACTATTCATTTTGTTTATAGAATGTACCTTAAGGTAGGGGGAAACATTCCTTAACACATTAGTGTAATTTCTAAAATGGAGAAAAATTATGTACACAAAAAGAACTGTCAAGTTTACCTTACTCTATCAAGAAGCATTACTTTTGGGGAAAGTGTACTGATCACTTACTTGAAATTTCTTGTAATTATACAGAGCACCAGATTTCCAAAGCATTTGTTCTTGAGAAAGGAACCACTAATACCCAGGAAAGAAATGTTGAACAGGAAATGTTTGACCAATGTTGCATCACAAGATATCAAAAGAATTTCACTTTGGCTACTTCAGCGAATCAAGTCAGGACATTTTTAATTTTCTTTATAGTCTTTAAGCTTCTACAAAATAAGGTTTCCAAAAAATTGGTGATATTAAAATTTTTCTAGAAGTTTTGATACATGAAATAAAGTAAAAATCTTCTCCTACAATGAAATGTAAAAAGTATTAGTGCTGAGAGTAGATAAACAACATTAGTGATCTGTGAATAGCATTCAGGAAATTCCATCTATCTGATGATCTGTCGGCTAACTGAGCAGTGTTTCATATGTCACCAGCTAACTAAAGCTCCCCATTGTGTTTATAGATTTCTTTTAAAGGCACTTTTAATGCCGTTTTACACATTAGGAGATAGTTAATTCAGAAGTAAATGGTAGACCACGAGAGGAGCCTTCTTCTTTTTCTTCTTTTTAAATTGATGTCCATTTGCATCTCAGCACAGCAACTCCACAAATTCCTGACTCTCAGGATTCCTGTCACAGGACTGCCTGCGGCAATCAGTCCTGGTTTCTTTTTGAACAAGCTTTCTTTTAACACTTAAATCCAGGGATGATTTAACAGAAAGTGTCTCAAGTCTATGAGCTACAGCCCCCTTAGACTCTACCCAAACAAAGCTACTAATGTGTGGTCAGTTTCTTGGCAACTCCACTCTCCGCTGATAACGCTCCTGCCTGCTATTCTCCAAGGAGCCGGCTGCTGGAAGACTGCTCCGAACCTCATCCCCTTGGTGCTCCTGATGCGGGCGATCCTCCGACTGCTCGGCGCCAACCACAACATGCTACCCACCGTGAGAGAGCAGGACGCGGGCTGCTCTAGTCAGGACTTATCGTCTATCATACTGATTGACGAAACCAAGAGTGAGCAGAAAAAATAAACACGAACAGAGGCTGCAGTGTATGGGCCAGTCAGCTGGGAGTTTTAGTATTTGGCCTTGGTGATCCTACTCTCATGGTAGGTTATCTTTTCCTTGTGCTATCATTTATCATAACTTTGAGGGCCAGGGAGAGAAACAAACCTACAATTTTTCTATTGGTTACATTCATTAGACTGCTTGCTTTTTTTTTTCTTTTCCTTAGCACTCCTTCCTTTGCCCCCTATAATAATCCCGTCCCCTCACGTAGTATTCCCTTAAGAATGGTGAAATTAAATCTAAATACAGCTCTCCCCTTTTACTCCTATTCCAGCATAGATCATTGCAAGTAATTAACCTTTGTTATTCCATCAAATCCAGAATGCAAACCTACATGCTAATTTACTTAAGTCAGACTCAATAATAAATCTGCGTCTATAGCAGCTAAACTCAATGAAGATCCTGGATGTTGTTCAGTTATTTGGATTACTAACATCTTCTTTTTGAATAATGGCACTTGACTTTTTCAGGCACAAACCATGTTTTGTATTGGTCTTGACAGCCACTATAAAGTACTCCCCCAAGTGTCAGTAACAAAGATGATTTGTATGTGGCTTGCAGTCTTCCAGTGTTCTAATAGCTTTCTCATTCCAACCCAGAAACATGGAACACAGGGCAGCTGGTTAAAGCTGATACAAGCATTTCTTCTCTCAGCAGGCTATTCTTGCATAATCATTTATTTTGCAGAGTTTTAAAGTGCCTGAAGGATTTAATTATGTACATAGACAACCCCTATAAACTCTATTCTAGGGTTTTTATTGACTTTTGTGCTGGGCAGCTCTTAGGCATTTCAATTAAGTGTTTTTATAAGAAAAACGACAATATTGTAAAAAAAAAAAATTCTTTATAGATACTTCCAAACAGGTTTTTTCCCCCCGTCTGATTGAATAAACTATTTAATTGACCAAAAAAATCCAGGTTAATTCAAAGTTTGGTTTTTCCACTTTGGAAAAATAGAGCGTTTGAGTCCCAGACAGGTTTGTGAAAATGAACCTGCCAATATCAGTGAACGAATGGGCAGAGGGAGAACAGGATTACTTCGAAACATACTCTGAAACGTCACATGGCTACCTGTTACTCCGGAGTTTACTTAAACTCATGAGGGTAAAAACCTAAATGCAAAATTTTACATGTTCCACTAAACAAGTGCAGAATAATAAATTACCAAATTCATTTGGAGCACTCGCCTGACAGGCCTAACCCTCAAAAGTCTCCAGGAGACCCCAAAGCCCCCTTTGTCTGCCTTCTTCAATTGCAGGGCTCAAGTATTTACAAGGCTTCTGCAAACCTGCCTTCATTATGATGTGGGATATTTCAGTCCCAGCAGGTGGCCAACAGGAGACCAGACCTGCCCGTGAAATATGTAATACTTTTTCATATACTTTAACCAGAAATGTGCCCCTCCACAACTCTCCTAACTGTTCTAATTTCCCTTTCTCCTCTTAATCTCCTCAGAAAGCCATGAGCTTGCATTAAAATCTACCTAAAACATTTCACCCACAGGCAATGTAATTCTGAAACAAGCAACCAACATTTCACAGCTCTGGAGTAATAGATTAATTTGAACCTAATGTTGCCGTCGTTTACTGCTGCAAATGTTCTGGTGTAGACATAGCCCCGAGGCATGGTGCTGTGGCATGCACAAGTTTGGGAGCCGGAGCTACAGTTGGCTTAACATCTGTGCATCACATTTGCCATGTGCCTCATTATCCTGCACCCCACTGTGCCTACCTGTCCCCCTCAGCTTCTCAGCCACAGGCGATCTAATTTTTTTCCCCTCCAACTAAGAATCTTTGTTCTCCTTCTCACTTACTAAATTTTTGAGAGACCTCTGCACCCAAGCTGTGGGGATTCGGTCCATGTGAACAGCCCAGACCCTTTAGATTCTTAATTCTCCATCAGGAAGAGGAAAATTACAGCATTAAGTTTCTGACATGCCACCGCATAAATTGTGCCATTTGCAGAACCTACCAGAGTCTGTGACTAAACCCAGAGGCGTGTACTAAAGCATGGTGTTGTTGGTTTTGACTTTAACAAGTTTGGTCGGCTTCAATTATCTGTAAGCAAAGAAATAGTAACTTCCAACTCCAGATTTCAGAGAGACCAACAAGTAAAATCTAGTCACAGAAAGAGAAGATTGCCACACCAAAAATTAAAGCCAAGTGTCTTAAACTATTTAAGGAGTTAGCATTTCAAAGCTTATTGACACAAACAGTTGATACATACAACAACCTCACTCCCTCACACACAAAAAAACAAAAACAAACAACAGCAAAAAAACCAAGGCTTTAAAAATAGATGTAGTAACGAGGCCAAGCAGCTGCTTAAATTTTAATCCTGTTTTAACAATAAAAGAATCATATGACTCCTTTATTGGTTTTCCTTTGGAAGTGTTCTGGGTGCCCATTTATGGAGAGACAGAATGAAGATTTAGCCCTGCCCAAACAATTTGAAATATGCAAAACATAAATAGTATTTGTTGTTATCATTATAAAGGGGAAGTATAATGTTATTAATAATAGAAGTATCAATAATGAAATATGCGAAAAACAACAGAATAGCCACGCTAGGGTTAAATGTTGAAAAGCCACCATCCTTGCCACATGATAGAAGAAAAATTCAAACCAGAGACATTAGCTTTAAAAAAGCCAAAGCTTTGAATAAAGAAATTTAAAAACATTATCTTCATATTATATTTGACAAGCTGGATTTAGACATAGTCAACACATTAAAAAGGTGGCTTAGTGCTTTTCAATTGTTTACTAGTGTGCTAGCAAAGTACTTTACTGTGGGTGGTAGAAAATTAATTAGTTTTAAATAATCATTTTTATAGAACTAATAATTTTTTTAAAAAATTCATCAGATTCAAACAATTTCTACAACCTATCACTCAGACTTTTAGACCCTAGAGGAGAACAAAACTGAGGTCTTAGGAGAGAAAGTTTCTAATGCCCTCTCCAAGTAAAAATATGCTCTGTTATAGAAATAGTATTGGATTTCCACACTTCCCTACATAATCCTCAAATTCTACGCAGTACAGAGCATTGAGTCTTGCACATTTCATTATATGCTTGAATTAATTTACCCTATATGGAATTTGTTACCTTTACAATAAAAAAGTCGCTATTCATTACTGAGAGTGGACAGATGGAACATGTTCAACTTAAGACATCAATAAGAAGAGAGGGAAAAACTTATAATCTATGTGGCACAGCCTCCTCCATCTGGTAGTTCCCAGCTTGTCTGCCAAGACTTTTTTTTCCAAATAAAAGTGAGCATTTCTCTTTAGAGTTAATGGGACATTGTTAGATATTGACCCTGATTCTGATTTACAGATATTAAGCAACCATGCAATTAAAATATGATGTTTTCCAAAGGTAATCCATATCATAGGGGAATATTTGAGCCTAATTAGAAAACAAAAATTAGAACTACTATAATAATATTATGATAATACTAAAAGCATTATCAGATAAACAAAACAGTGTTTGATAGATCATGAAGGCAATTGAACAAGTTATTTTATTCTCTTAAAAAACACACTGTAAGCTGCATAAATACAACATTGGGTCAGTAAGGTGGCTGGCAATCTCTAGCAGGAAGACTATATTTGCACATCCTTCCCAAGCCCTTATCTAGCAGATGACACCTGCCTGATGTGTCACTAGGTACATCCCAAACCACAACTATCATGAGATCACTTTGCTAAGATGCAGTACACAAGACTATCAGGCTTTGAAATAAGTTAAATCTTATCATATCTTGATAAAAGTTAATTAGATTATCTCATCTATCAACTGAAACAGTACACATACTTTTTTTTTTTTTTTTTTTTTGAGACGGAGTCTCACTATGTCACCCAGGCTGGAGTGCGGTGGCACGATCTCAGCTCACTGCAACCTCTGCCTCCCAGGTTTAAGCTATTCTCCTGCCTCTGAGTAGCTGGCACTACAGGCGCGTGCCACCATGCCCAGCTAATTTTTGTATTTTTAGTAGAGACGGGGTTTTACTCTGTTGTCCAGGCTGGTCTGGAACTCCTGACCTCATGATCCGCCTGCCTTGGCCTCCCAAAGTGCTGGATTACAGGTGTGAGCCACTGCGCCTGGCCCACATACACTTTTTATGTATTTACCTCTCCTCTCATGTATTTGTTCCTTATGTCTGCTGTTCTTTGCATTAAGCGATATCATTCTATGAAAGACAATGGATTGGGTCTTTATTTGTGTGCCAGCTCCAGGGCCTATGAATAATATTATGAAACATACACCCAATTCTCTGGCAATAGCCTATTATTTAAAGAGATTTTTTTAAGGTATAGACCATTTTTACATATTATTAAAATATATAATATTATACCATCACAACATATTGGTAAATAACAATAACAACCGTATCTTTATTATTAAACCTTCTGTGTTGCAAAAAACCTCTGAAACTTTTTGTATAACCCTATCATGGAAAAACTACTCACTGTATATAATAATTACTATCATTCAGTATTATTTAAAAACATGAATAAACCTATGAAAAATATAGAATAAAAAGAGATCCTTGTAAAGGAAAAACAAAAAAGCTAACCATCCACCTAATACTTTTTTTTTTTTTTTTTTTTTTTTTTTTTGAGATGGAGTTTCACTCTTGTTGCCCAGGCTGGAGTGTAATGGCACGATATCAGCTCACCACAACCTCCACCTCCCGCGTTCAAGTGATTCTCCCGCTTCAGCCTCCTGAGTAGCTGCGATTACTGGCATGCGCCACCACCCTGGCTAATTTTGTATTTTTAGTAGAGACAGGGTTTCTCCATGTGGGTCAGGCTGGTCTTGAACTCCCGACCTCAGGTGATCTACCCGCCTCGGCCTCCCAAAGTGCTGGGATTACAGGCGTGAGCCACTGTACCAGGCCTCTAATACTTTTATTCAAGGATTAATAAAGCCTTTTAATGCAATGATGTAATTGCATTTCAAGTTTCTTGAAACAATTTCTAAAACTTATAGCAATTTAGACAATAACTATTTATTAAACACTCACTACATGCTTATCCCACAATCCTTAAAATGTGATGGATATGCTGTCGTACTTTTGGCACTGAGAAATTTTCTAAAAAATACAATTTTATTGGCATATATTTAAACTGAATCTTTGGACATTAAGACTGTCTGCACAAAAATTTCTCTAAATTACTTTGTTAAAAATGTGATAGAATTCAGTTAAACCTGAAATTTGGGTCAATATGATACCAACTAGGTGACTTTTGCCCAGTGAACCTACATAGCTGCTCCATTTCTTCATCTCTAAAATGACAATTATCATAATACTTATGTCATAGATAGGTTGTGAAGATTAAATAAAATAATGTGTTTAAGTATTTAGGATAGCACCTGGCACAGGGTAAAAACAATATATTAACTATTTTTATTATATGTATTTAGAAGTTTCAAGTAATTCTAAACTTGACAATATTATTAGAATTGCATTACAATTACTTGGGAAAATCACTCCAAACCAATTAATCTGAATCTATGAGGATAATTATAATGTGTAGCTAGAATTGAAAACCTGCGACGAAGATATAGAAATTCAGCAGATTGGTGGCCCCTAAATGATTTGTTTTCGCTACTTCCTTGTGTCCTCCTAAAGCAAAGCCCAACTCAGTGATTTGCAGATAGTAGATGCTTAATCATCAAATAAAATGGAAAACTGCTAAATCTACCTCTTAGTTTGTATTGCACAAATTCTTAGTCTAAGTCTCTATACATGGTATAACATGTTCAGGGATGCATTTCTAGGCACTGTTCTAGGAATACCCTTTTGTTGTCTGTCAATTTGACATCTCTCTATTCATCTCTTCTTTGAGTACTATTCTTTGGGTACTGTTATGGTACCCAAGATTATGTCCTCATATATTAAAGCCCTAACACCCAATGCCTGAGAATATGACCATATTTGGAGATAGGACCTACAAGTATTAGTTAAAATGAGCTGTTATCGTGGGCCATAATCTAATCTGATTAGCGTACTTCTAAGAAGAGAAATGTTGGAAACACAAAGAGACACCAGAGGCATGCATGCTCAGAGGAAAGATCATGTAAGTAGGGCATAGTAAGTAGGTAGAGATCTGCAAGCCAAGGAGAGAGGCCTCAGAAGAAACCAAGCCTGCCAATGCCTTGATCTTAGACTTCTGGGTCCCGGAATTGTAAGGAAATGTATTTCTGTTGCTTAAGTCACTCAGTCTGTGGTACTCTGTTGGGACAGCCCTAGTAAACTATTACAAGTACGTTCATCTCTCCATCCCATTTATAGGCAGGGTTCCAGGCTCTCAATCTCACCCAAATGCCCTACCTCTCAGCATACTCTACAGTATATCGTATTTATTTATATGTCTGATGGCCCACAAAACCGATTTCTTAGGCTAGGAATTATCTAATTTATCTTTGTCTAACCTAGCACCTATCATGTGCTTTGCGTGATTGTTGAACGAGTGGGCAAATGAATGAATGAACCAATAAACACCTAAATGGCTACCAAGTCAAATGAAGGAATAAATGGAAGGGAAGCTACCATAACTGAACCATTTCTGATTGCATCCAAATCATCCCTAGACTTGACATCTAGTGCCACAACCCAGTGCTGCTGATAAATATTCAAAGAAAAAGACAGAACAACACACAATTCTATGATTTCTGGACTGCTATCAACTAAACCTACAAATAGTGTTTGCCTAAGATCTACAAATCTTCCTTGGCTCCCGGTCCAAGGCAGAGGTATTGTTACTCTAATTCAGGCCAGTTGCATCCTTTCCACTTTGAAGACTGCAAAAGTCTTGCTGAGAGTCGAGAATTTAGCCTGATAGGGTAGCCAGCTTTTTAAAACTTTGATCCTTAAAAAATCTGTTTTTAAATAAAATTTTGTGGTAATCAAATGTGATACAGTCTGGATTGCCTTGATATGGAATTATGGAATTGTTGATGAGCAATAACATTTTGGGCACAATGGCTTAGAACACAGTTTAAAGCCAAATAGAGTTCTAGCATGCCACCCCAGTATTATGGGCATTTTATAGTTACATCACTCATTCATGGTACAAAAATCCAAAAGGTGGCCCTCAGGGGTTACTGGTAATGAAACAACAGAGAATTAAGATGAACCAACCAATTTAAATTTCACACTTTCCTCTGCTATAATTGAAAGGAACCGAGGTTGCAGAAGCTGTTTCAGAATCTTTTTTAAATACAAGGAAACGTTGTGAGCAGACATCTCATTTTTATTGGTACTTACATTCTGCATATCATTAAGCACAAACTTGCAAAGAATTAACCACTCCACCAACCCAATGGATCCGTTCTCAAACTTGCAGGAGGCGGGAGCGTTTGAAAGGGAAATGGGGGCTGGCGACCTGAAGCCCACTCCCTTGGGTCAGTGCATGCTGGGAGGGGAAATGAGCTACAGAGCAGACAATTTTCAGCATCAGTGGTTTTACTTTCTTTACCAGGCCTCAAGAAAACACACTGACAAAACAAAGGACACAAAATTAATGACCCATGCATTCTGTCAATTGACTCTTAGTAGCAGTGGCCAGTTCACCTTAATTTTTTTGTTCGCATTGAACATGTAGCCCAAGGCATTGGTTAAGGTTCACTTAAGAATTCTTCAAAGGCATCACTTGGTTTTCATTAATTTGTTAACTGTAACTTCTCCTTTCTGCTGAGGAACCTGCATACCAAGTGAAGACCTTTATGCAAAATGTAGAAACAAAAGGCATATGTTTGACCAACCAGCTTTTCTCTTGTTTCTCGAGCAATCATGTCTCACTTGTTAATATTAGAGAAAATTATACCCATCAGATTTTTCTAGCATGTAAAATATATTTAAACCTTCTCAGAAATTCAAATGTCAACTCTCCGTTATTGTAGGGGAATAAGTAACACTGTAGTTTATTATGTCTGTGAGTAATTATTTCCTAATTATTCCTGTGGTTGTTAACCATGATTTTTGATGAAATTCAATTTGAGTATGCATGAACTATGGCCAACTAACTGAAATTTAAGGATTAACAAAAAAGCAGTATGAATTCAAAAAAAGGTATAAATGGAAATTTGTATTTACATATCTGTACAAAGATTACACCACCCTTAAGATGATGGTAACTTTTTGCATTTAAGTTTTCTTTCACTTTCTGGCCAGCATTTTGAGAATAGAGTAAATGTTTCCACTTGTTCAAAACTCACAAAGAAGACTCATCTCTATGATAATTTTGGTAAATTTACTAAAATGTTGAACAGGTTTTCAAGAATGCATAACTAATAAACACTGAAGCACCGATGGCAGTGTCTGAATTTTCTTCATCAAGTGTAAAACAAGAATACAGGATGAGGTAACAGTTGCTTTCAAGCCTCAGGAGAAGTTAGCAATTTTAACATTTCTATTCTTAAGAAAAGAGTATCAAGAAAGTTCTAAGAGCGAAGGAGTCTACTCTGGGGACATTTGGTAGTTTTTAGCAAAGGAAATGGATCCCATGAAGCAAATGTATCATTCCTTTCTATAAACTTCTCAAACAGTTATAAAATATGATAGCAATGCTTGGTTGGTACAAGTTTGAGTTAGTTGGATCTGTCAGCATTTCCATTACAAATCCTTGATTTTCAAGGTTTTATAGTTCAGCTGTGAAAAGTTTCTTTAGAAAGAAAGTTGGCAAGGTGGTCTTTGCTAGGGGGTTTATCAAATTGAACAAATCTTTGTTTAGTTATCTCTCAGTTCTGTGAGCCAAGGTGTACTCCCAGCTAGACATGCCAAACTTCCAGCGACTTGAATGCCAGAGACAGGCTTTTTCTCTCTTTAAATTCACACCACAAGAGCTTCTCTCATTCTTGATTCAGAAGCCGCCAGGACCCAGCTCATATCCTGTGTAACCCAGTGGGAGAGGAGCCACATCATATGTAACCCTGTAGGACATATGAATTCAGTCTTGGCCAAGTGTCTCCAGCATGAAATGTGGACCGCACTACAGAGAGACTTGGAACTTTGGAATATGTGTATAATTAAAATGTAGGCACATCACACTACTGCTTGCAAAGTGAAGTGGTGTTCATTTATTAAAAGCCCCGTTGACTGTGGAAGTGTGAATGTGTTTCAGGGCAGTTCTGACTACTCAGAATAGGAATCTATTGCTGCATTGCTTTTAAAGAAATAGGTGGAAAAAAGATAATCCAAACCATATATTACAATGTAATATACAGATAATACAAACATGTATTCTATACCCATTGTATAGTTTTTAGACATACATTTATTTTATTGAGGTTATGGTGTTGGAAATTTATATAAACCTGTTTTTGATCAGAGGTGGATAGAAGGTCATTTCAATCGAATCAAATGTAAAATTACACTATCATAAATGTACAAAAAATTTAGGAGAGATGGCTCTGGGCAAGATGATATAAGAGTTCATTTTAAAAGTCTGTCTATTAAAATGTTTTGTAAAATATCAATACATGCAGCAACTTTAATGTAAAGTTATTTATTTATATATACTAGCCTAGATATCTTTGACAAATAAGAGTATAAATCAAACAAAAATTCTTCACAAAATGAGCTTTAAATTTGAGATGGGGGAGAAGATATGCATTTAGATAAGCATAATAAAAGATAGAAATCCTCAGCATCTGAAAAGAACAGAAAGTGTGTTCTGGTAGGTTAGAAAATGGAGATTTATGGGATATGACCAAGTACATATTCATATTAATAAAGTTCTATGATAATATAGTAAAATAGTTAACTATAGTAGCATTCAAATATTTTATTTTATATATAACAAATATTTATAAAAATAATTTATACTTATATAAATATTGTATCTATATATTTAAATGTAACATCTATTGAATTAAAAATGCAATCAAGTCTTAGGCTAATTGTTTCATTAGTAAAAGTCTACACTTTTACTGGGAAATCTGACACACCAAACCTGTTAGAATATGGAACTACAAGTTTATGCGGTCAGGCTAGCCAGCCCACAGAGGCACTAAAGGACACCACATGTCGAATTCAGGTGTCATCAGTGGTTTTAGAAAGAAAAAGCCCCATCAAAAGGCTTTTGTAGACAACTGGCTAGCAGATGGCTAAAGCCAGGTATGGTTTGGGTTTGTTCAATATCTTACTCTATTCTCAAACTTTGGATTTGGCAAAACCAAAACCATATTTTGCCAAGTCCTTTCTTCCTTAATTCTTAAGCCCATGTGCATTTCAGTAAAATTTAACCCATATGTTTCTTATTCTTTAATACTTAACTCATCAAATATTTTTCTATAAGATCCATTTGACATTCAAAAGCCTTGTGAGTCTTAAAGCTCTGGATTTTTAGCTATTTTTTAAAATTAGGAGTTCTTAGCTTCCTCTGGAAAACAGGAAGTTGAATTCTGCCAAGCATAAATAAATGTGAACATGAATACAATAGGTTAATCCAACACCAAAAGGATTGAATTTGGTTGGAAATAGCAACAATGCTCACTATATTTTTACAATATGCCTTTCCGAATCTGTCTGCACCTAGACAGTGACTGACATAATTTAAATCTAATGTAATGAACTTTACTAATGCTGACCAACAAAGGGATCAAGAAATATCTCTAGCGTGTAACTAAAGGAATTCTCAGCAAACCCATTTGTAAAACAAGCCACTGCTGTTTAGTTCTTTTTTTTTTTTCTTGAGCTATTCGACTTCTTTTCCTAAAAGTTGTTTTGAATACACAGCAATAGAAAACATATTAATTACCATGACCTTAGAGTTATATATTTATATGTAAGGAGCACATGTATTTATGTATTATATATTTATTCTGAAAATAAGATGCAAGCTTCAGAATGAAAAGTATAAGATACATGCTTCTGAATAAGACACATGTATCAGAATAAATACATACTTATGAGATACATCTATATATACTTCATATGATTTTTTGAATGTATATATTTGCAGAACACTTTTTCCCCCAGAAAGAAAAGGAAAACAATGATAATTTTTATAATGGCTTAACACAATTTCATGCCATCATATAAAGTCAACATAAATGCATTTAGAAAAGGAACCCTAACAAAAGAGTAATGAAATGATCTACCCTAATCATATTTATACTTCTTTGTACCCCAACTACATTTAACACAGCTAGGCTTGAAGTGGGTGCTCATTTCATTCTTATTAGATTAAATTGAATTGAATCCAATAGCATAATTGATGACTCATATCATGATGATCCAAAGAATAATGACACTGTTATTCCCATGAAATATTTAAGAATTTCTTGTCAAAACCACTTGTATTAGTTATTTCTCCTAACAATCATGTGATGCCCTTTTAAAAAATGAGTTGAAATTCTCTCTTCTGAGTTCCCATGGGCACCAGGGTACATTCTGTTATAAAACTTAGCATATTGTTTGGACGGGATGTGAAAATCTTGGCATTAACATCTATAATCAACCAGAAGATGTCATTGGGAAGCAAAATAAAGGTTGAGATCTATGTTGTGGGGAGTCAGTCTAGCACATCCAAGTAGCACATCCACATTCCTTTCATGAGTGAAATCCCATGAATGGATATCAACAGAGTTGGTCCCTAAACCTGAGAACTGACTATCAGCTTTTGCTCTAGCCCTGTTCTCTGAGATTCTCAAGCCAAGAAATGGTCCAAGAATCTCTTCTACCTAAGGCAGCAGACACTCATTCATTCATTCAACAAAATCTAGTGAGCACATACTTTGTTACAGGCACTCTTTATGACAAAAGTTCATGTCATCTTGAAGCTTACATTCTAGTGATTTTTACTATCTTAACAAACCATTTTCTCAGGGGGAAAAACCACAGTTCCTGTACATTTTATGTTTCTTGTAACAGGAATGCACGTTGAATTATAATTTCCTAAACTTTCATGTTAAATATTTGACATTGTTTTCAACAAGTTCTGTTCATGACAAATGAGATAATATTACTCTCAGATAACCCCTAAAATAAGGTATAAAAAGGCAAAAGATATTTCTTTCAATTTTCATGAAGAAATGAGAAAAAATCTGGAAAACATTCCAAAAATCTTAGAATTTTTTAGGGCAATAATCAAAGTTAGAAGTGGACAGAGAACTAATCAATGGTACAAACAGAAGGGCAGGATGATAGATATAGAACTGGTGTTGGAGTTTATCTGGTTCTAGCAACAGCAAAAACAGGATCCATGAATGCTCTTCTTCTGCTTAATGCATAGCTTGAACTGCTGCTAGCAGACCATGGAGCATGGCCACCACTTCCAAAATATTCTAAAGGATCAGAGATCTACCAAAGGAAAGGATGCACAAACACTGAAACCTGTTTGACATTCCCAATAATCCAATTCCTTCAGGTTTAGATAATTTGCCCAAAGTTACTCAGTTACTATCTCTTCACATTGCTTGCATAGACTTTTGTAATTGACAGAAGTATACTGCTTATAGGAGGAAGAGAAAAGAGAGTTGATATCCACCAAGTATCCATGACACAGAGCCGGTACAGTACCATATTTCACTAATATACCAATTTTGTGAGCTGAGTAGTATCCATTTTATAAATCAGGAGCCTATGCAGTCCTTCCTAGTCATATGCCATCTCTAAACTGGTTAAAAAGCAATACAAAACAAAACCTGGAGACTTCGTTTTTTTCTCTGTGCTTGTGTTACCCTTCCTAGGCACTAGACACAGGGACCCTCTCATAGCGAGGAACGTAGGTAAACGTAGATTATTGGATAAAAGAAAACGTGTGGCTCAGGGGTAGTCTCGGTGATCAGCCTGTTTATATTTCTGTTTCCTTCCAAAGTAAATAAGTTAAAGGCATGAAATACTTTGACATCATTATAAGTAAGATGCTATTTTAGAAGTTTCAAATAACCTGGTCTTCATTCATTATGACAGCACAGACTTTATTGGTCAAGTTCCTTACAATCATCAAGTGTTTGCATCAAAATCTTGCACTGTTATGACAACCATCTTCACATACTACTGACTTCTGTATTGTGGCTTAAACATAAATTCTCACTTTCTGAAGACATCCAGCTGGAAAGGCCACTTCAACTGCCAAGACGATGTTCCACAATTTCCACATCTGCTTTAGCAACTCTGTCACAGGCTCATTACTAATTTTTTAATCCATTTTTAAAGATCATTTTGTTAAGTATACACCCAAGATAGATTTTTATTTATGAATGGCTTCAAGTTATAGATGAAACATGCCTGTACTTTACTCTTTTCCTGCCTTTCTCAATGATTTGACATTATGACTAAATTTAAGTGTTCTCAAAAAAATTTTGAAAGATATTTAACCTATTTTAAATATTCATTCTCTGGTTTTTCTAGAATTCTGTCAGAAAAGTCTTCAAAAATACTTAGTTTCATCTAGTTTCAAATCAAACCAATATAAATAATGGGTAGAATTACTAACCTGCAGGGAATGTCATCCTAAATTTCCTGGCGCTGGCTATGTAACTGTATGCATGACTGGTGTATTTACTGGAGGCAGTATATACTGTATAATGTTCCCCAAAAACTCATGTAACTAATGCAATATGATAACCACTAGGGTGCTACTGTGACGTAAAGGATATATTACCATTTTTTCCAATTCAAACGAGAAAAAAAAAAAAAAACAGTCTGCCTTAATGGCCCTGCCCTCTAAATAAATACATTGCCTGCTCTACTGAACTTAAAATTCAAGGTTATATATGTCATCCTGAAGTAAAAATAATTCTGTGGGATACACTTTCCAGCACCAAGATATTATTTGATTCTTTGATCAATTATTTCTAACAGTCATTTCAAAGGTCTAAATGGCCATGACTTTTACTAGGAGAACGTAAAATAAAAATGAGCCTTCAATAACACAGATTTCAAGTGGGCAAAAGATGGAGTTAGTCCAAGAGGTAACACATCTCCTTCGGGAGATGCTGGATGTTGGTTACTATCAACGTGTTTTAAGCTGGATCCAGTAGATACACTCAGTCATCAGTAGAAAAAGGTTCAGTGAAGAGAGGTCCTGAGCCATAGGACAGGAAAGATGCCTGGGCACATCTAGCTCCCTGCTCCTACCTTCTCATACCCCTATTTCCATGATTTTTCAGATGTGGAAACTGAGGCCAACAGCTGTAATTTCCCAGGGTCCCAGTCATTGTAGAGTAGGCATAGAGCCATCTCCTAACTTCCGAGAGGGCAAGATGCTGATTCTTCTGAAATAAGTTTTAGAATAGGAAAGCTGGAGCTGAGCAAACAGAAACAGCTTCATGGCAGGCTGCCAGGAAGACAGACAGCACAAAGATGATGGATGTAAGAAAAACAACTTGTAAGTGGTCCAAAAATGAGAATCCTGTTGGTTTTTCGAAAATACTGTAGTTTTTTAAAGATTCAATTAAAATAATATCCATGTTTAAAAGAAAAAAGAATGAGCAAAACAAGGTAAATATAAATAGATTGGTGTACATGTACCTAAGCTTTCAGCGGAGGCTACAAATATACATTATAAGCACCAAAGAGTGTCAAGAGCATTTTAAGAAATTGGTCATCCCTTTCCACTTTGTGAGTAATACTTGGGAATGGGATAAAAAATAATAATAATAGCCTCTAGGGAATGTTCAAAGATGAGGTAATTTGCATGTGTCTTCCAGAAAACATTAAGCATATCCTTCTCCTCTGCCAGGATAATTTTGAATTTCTGGCATTAAAACTTAAATTCTCTACCAAAATTGACCAATCTCCTGTTACCACTCTATATTTATGTTGGTGTAACAGTTTATTCTATGCAGTATTAGACTGAGGCTAGTCACCTATTTAATCTTCACATTTTTATTCAAGGTCTTATTGAAGAAAATCCCCAAATTCTGTGAAATTTTTGCACAGTTTTTAGGTTCTAATTCTTCCTACTTTGGGGCTATGGCAACTCAGCCAAGGAGGGCAAAAGTGATTGCTTCTCTAGAGAAAACTTGGATATATAAGTTTATCCCCTTTTTCTTTCCCTTTTTTCCATCTGGCACATAATAATTTGGCCTTTCCTCAACCATCAAGTAAAACCCGTGAGCTGTGGAGGAGCTGCCGTAATGGTGTGGATAAATGCTTCCACTTCGTTTAGAGATGTAACCTATATATTAACTATTGATAGAAGCCTATGTTGATATCTCATTTCAAGATAGCAGTGTAACCCCCAAATACAAGCAAAGAACGTGCAGTGTAAGAAAAAGTAGCCAGTCATGGCGGCGCATGCCCACAATCTCAGCACTTTGGGAGGCCAAGGCAGGCGGATAACTTTAGGTCAAGAGTTTGAGACCAGCCTGACCAACATGGCGAAACCCCATCTCTACTAAAAATACAAAAATTGGCTGGGCTGGTGGTGCGCTCCTGTAATCCCAGCTACTCAGGAGTTCGCGGCAGAAGAATCACTTGAACCCGGGAGACAGAGGTTGCACTGAGCCAAGATCGCGCCACTGCTCTCCAGCCTGGGTGACAGAGAAAGACTCCATCACAAAAAAAAGAAAAGAAAGAAAAAGAAAAAGTAGATTCCAGAAAATGTATGACAAATACATTGGGAAAGAACTATAGAACTATAGAAAGATCTGGAAAACCAGAGATTAGAACTAGAAGTGATTTTGGAATTTATTTACTTACAATAACCTTCATTTTACAATTTGGAAACTGAAGCCCAGGAGGTGAAGCAAGTTACCCAAGTCATAGGTTATTTTCTTTTATTCATTTTTTTAAAAAGATGAATCCATTAGTATTTCTATTACTGTTCTTCTAAATTCTGAGTCAATTGCCATGTTAAACTGTGGAGTAACCACTCCTGCTCTAAGCCCTTCATCAAACTCTTCTTGGCTCCTTTCTCTGACCTCTGTGCTTCTGAGGTGTCATTGTTGTTAGTTAGCAGCTGACTTCTACCTTTTAGATAATGCTTACTTCAGGAATTATGTCTCGCTGTCTGAAAACTGAAGATACACTCATCCCAAATTTCTGTGAATGGAGAGTGATCAGTAGGCTGTATTTTTCAAAGTCACTAAATAAAAGTGTTGTTACAAACATTTTAAGTACCTCCACTGCCCTAACACCCATCAAGTCACTTGGAGGTATTTAAGGTTAATAATATCGACTATTATCTGTGTTCAGTTAAAAGTGCCTTCACATTGTATTCACATGTTTAATCTCATGTAACTCTTAAAATAACCAAATAAAGTGGTCATTTCTAGCATTTCTGTTTTACAGGTGAGACTCAGGTCACATGCTGAACACTGACAATACAACATCTATGGTTTTGCATCCCAAATCTCAGGCTCTCGACTCTATCATGAATATGTAGTCCTTTAAGCTTAAATAGTGAGTTTCTAGAGCTGATGCCATTTTTAATGAAGGACTGCCCTAATGAGTTGTATTATATTTAACAGACAACACTATGTGGCCAAGGTGGCCAAGACAGAAGCCAGGACAAAAAGAAAAAGGGCCCAATTTTTTTTTTAACTGTGGATTGTTTTCTCTTGGAGAAATAATTTGGGTTGTCCTAACAGCTGCCACTTTACAACTCTTCATGGTTAAATCACTTCTTCCTACATGTCTGAAGATACTGACACCGGCTCAAATCTTACGTTATACAGTATGACTGGCTTGAAGATCAGGCCTAAGGGCATCATTTAGTGCTATGCTTACGCTTCTGGATTCTATTAGGATCATACTTTATTTCTTCTGGCCAAATATTTTCTGGGCCAGGCACAGTGGCTCACACCTGTAATTCCAGCACTTTGGGAGCCCAAGCACTTTGCTTCAGCCCAGGTGTTTGAGACCAGCCTGGGCAACATAGCAAGACCCCATCTCTAAAAAAAATAATTAAAAAAAAATTTTGCCTGACACAGTGGCACACACTTGTAGTTCCAACCACTCGGGAGGCTGAGGCAGGTGGATCACAGGACCCCAGAAGGTCAAGCTGCAGTGAGCCATGATTAGGCCACTACAGTCCAGCCTGGGCAACAGAGTAATACCCTGTCTCAAAAAAACATATTTTCCTGTTTCTCATTGGAGGGCTTACTTGAGTCCAGAGCATATTGACTAAAAGCATTCAACGAAGAATGTGTTTGCTGAAAGCAGGGTGATATGTTGATGTTGAGTAAGTCTATAGCCCCTGGAGTCTGACAGTGTGGGCTTGAATCCCAACTTCACAGATCACTTGTTGTGTGATCTTGGTCAAATTTGTTAATCTCTTTCTGACCCAGTTTCCTCCCCTGCAAAATGGGTTCTTATGAAGGATTAATGAGTTAATGCATATAAAGTGCTTAGAGTAGTGACTGACACAGAGCAACGATTTAAATTTAACTATTATGACTGAAAGTAGGTACAAAATGGGGGAAATGTTCATTAATCTCTAATTTTAATTTCTTATTAGTGGGTATTAATAGGTTCGTGTCCCTTTATTTTTGGATAATATTGGACTCCCTGACATTTGGTCCACTAAAAGCTTTAGTTATATTGGTGCCAAAATTGGCTAGACTTACTCATCATATTCTAAAATGTACCTTTTAAAAAAAATATACCCAGTAACCAGTTCTAAAGAACTTACATTAAAACTAACAAATAAAACTCATCTGTTGTAATATGTTCATTTTCATTAAAAAGACATCAGTCTGCTTTGTGCTTCCATTAGAAATAGAACTTAATCTCTGACAGGCGTTTCTCATTTTCCAGTTATTCTCTAAGGAGCATATGTTGGCAAGCATGCAATGATTTTTTTTTTTTTTTTTTGGCTCTGCACTGTGGTTGCAAATGGTGTCATTGTTCTTGGTTAAATCTGCGAAAAGTAAGCCTACCCCTCTCATTTTTTGGCTTCACGCTAAAGTAGCCTTTATGGCAAAGAACTGCATGAGTTTATCAGTCTCCGTTCACTGCCCATATTCCAACATGATCAAAGGTTGCTAAAATAGCCATACATTGAGCTTCGTTTTCTCCCTTCTCAGTTTCTGCACTTGTCGAGAATGATAATATATGTTGAAATAAAATCTAGATTTTTCTACTTTTGGGTCAATATAGGAGCTTCTGAGAGAAATAAAACAGGATAAATATTTATCCCTAAAGTTCTTTGCAGGCAGGAGAAACAGATTTAGTTATCACTTGTCAATGAATATCATCACTGAATATTTAAAAGTTATACTTCAGACAAGTATTTAATCATTAATGAAATCATGGCATTTATCATATGTCAGAATTCAGTGCATAGATTGGAGATTAGTTCTAGTGATTCCAGAAATATAAGAAAGGAACAATGAAAACCATTCCATGATAATAGAGCACTTTTTTTTCTAAGTAGTTGGTTTATTCATCCCGTTCATGATCTTGGTTGCATAATAAAGTTGCCTCTCAAGTTGTTTCTTTACACATAGTGTAAAAGTTAATAGCCTCTGTTTGAAATGTTATATCCTAAAGATAAAATAAATGTAATTTTACATTACTGTAAGGGACAAACTGATATTCTAAAAGACAAAAATTTTTTTTCTTTATTAATACATCTTAATTATTTTTCTTTAGTTTTTATTTGGGAATAGATTTTAAAATACATGGAGCACTGTATTTATTGACTAATTGTGCCTCATGCCAAATGATTCATGTGAGATGTTTATAGTTCTGTATAAATTAGCCACAATTATCTTTTTCTTAAGTGCATGCAGATTAAGAAACAAAAGAAGGGCCAGGCGCAGTGGCTCATGCCTGTAATCCCAGCACTTTGGGAGGCCAAGGTGGACAGATCACCTGAGGTCAGGAGTTCAAGACCAGCCTGGCCAACATGGTGAAACCCCGTCTCTACTAAAAATACAAAAAATTAGCTGGGCATGGTGGCAGGCACCTGTAATCCCAGCTACTCAGGAGGCTGAGGAAGGAGAATCACTTGAACCCAGGAGGCGGAGGTTGCAGTGAGCCGATATCGCGCCATTGCACTCCAGCCTGAGCAACAAGAGCGAAACTCCATCTCAAGGAGAAGGAGAAGGAGAAGGAGAAGAAGAAGAAGAAGAAGAAGAAGAAGAAGAAGAAGAAGAAGGAGAAGGAGAAGGAGAAGGAGAAGGAGAAGGAGAAGGAGAAGAAGAAGAAGAAGGAGAAGAAGAAGAAGAAGACAAAAGAAGAAGAATATGTCAGTGATACAGTGCCCGTGGTCCTAACCACTTGCTGGGCAGTGCCCACCTGTGTGTTTTTATGCTTACAAATACAGAAGTACAGACAGGCACAATCATTTTCTAAATACTGACTCAACATGCTATCTATAGCTACAAAGAGGCCATTTTAACAGAAGCAATTGCCCCTAGTCTTTGCAGGAAAAAGAAAGTGGGACTGAGTCCTTTACAAGTTCTGTAATTTGCTCATCAAATGTTTATGGAACGTCTACCCTGTGCCAGGCCCCAATCTAGGAGCTTGGAATAAACTAATGGACACGAGCCAAGAAAAATTAGCTGCTCTCAATGAGCTTACATTCTGACTTCTAATAGTAACATCCTGATTTTTAAAATAAAGCTTTGCCACTTTTGGACAAAGACTGTTGCTCACCAATAGCATTTTAATAATAACAATATACCTTAATTTCAAAGAACACTGGCACATATTTTGGTATTTGATTCTCACAACAGGAGAATAAGGCTTTGCGCCTAAAATGCCCTTCCTGACCAAACTCTTACTCAAATGTAAAAGCTCAGCTAAAATGTCTCCTCTGGGAAGCCCTCCCTAATTCCTCATGCAATCAGTTTTATGTTACACAAGATGCTTCTCAGATATCAAGAAAAAGTTGTCTCAAATTTTCCCACACTGTATCAATTCCTACATTTACTCATCTCATTCCCCAGCTCTGCTTGCCCTGATAGAGAGTCATGGGACGGAATTTGACCAATGAAATGTAGGTGAAGACCATGGGTCACGTTAGGCTGGGCTCTTTAGAGTCTGTGATTCTTCTCCATTATTCTCTTCTCCTCCCAGGGTGAACTTAGAAGCCTTTTATTGCAGTGGAGTGTCACAAGAAAACCTGGGTCCTCAAACTCATTTCTGGAGAAAGCCCCCCACCACCTAGCATTAGACATCGATTAAGACATAAACTATTGTGTGAAGCCGTGAGATTTATCTGTTGAGGCAGCTAGCATTAATTACTGTGATTAATACAATGACAGGAAAAAATGAATTTATTTTGTTTTGCCACAGAGGCACATCTTTTATACAGGAGGCAAGGAGTTACATTAAAGATGCCCCAGGCTGCTTGCTACCCCTGAAAGGGCTGGGGATGGAACTGAGAAACAATCACTACTTCAGCTCATCTGCCTCTTTCCCTAACACTTACTCATGTCTTTTCTTTGATCCAAAACAAGAAAACCCATTAATTACCTTAAACAATGAGCTGAACTTAAACTAGCTATTTGTTGCCTTTTTTTCAAGATGCCATATATATATATATATATTTTTTTTTTTTGAGACAGAGTCTCGCTCTGTCACCCAGTCTGGAGTGCAGTGGCGCAATCTCCACTCATTGCAAGCTCCACCTCCCGGGTTCACGCCATTCTCGTGCCTCAGCCTCCCGAGTAGCTGGGACTACAGGCGCCCGCCTCCATGCTCGGCTAATCTTTTGTATTTTTAGTAGACACGGGGTTTCACCGTGTTAGCCAAGATGGTCTCGATCTCCTGACCTCATGATCTGCCCTCCTTGGCCTCCCAAAGTGCTGGGATTACAGATGTGAGCCACCGCGCCCTGCCAAGATGAAAGATATTTAAGTCCTGCCACCGAATATTGACAGAACAGGAACTCCTAGGTGTGAATCTCTCTTTTGATCATACGCAGAGCACTTGCACACACACACACACACACACAGAGTTCATTTTTAAACATTATTTTACTTATGAATAGGATGGTTGAATGAAAGGGGAAATGGTAATTCTAGGCCTCAATTAATTTCATTAGTGAATATTGAATAAAATTTTGAGTTCATTGTCTTAAAGTAAATAGGAATTAGACTATCAGAGGTTAATAAAGATTGGTTATAATAACTAAAAAGGGCCTGTTTGCTTACATAGTAATGTCTTTCCTTTTGTTTTAGCATGAAGGAACTGGGGATGTAGGGAAAATATGAGCACAAATCCTAAACTGTCAATGAAATATTTATTAAATAAAATTACTTCTGGTTTATTTTAATATTTCAAATTATATAGTATGTTGGTAGAAAGATAACAAATGAAAATTATTTTTGTATTCCACAAGGAAAAAAATAACCCACTATGGCCCAGAGCAGTAGTGAAAGTAAATGTAGAAATAAGAAAAACAATGGTGCTAATTAGTAGATAGAATAGGAATATGATCACTTCCATACAGAGTAGATTCAGATGACAGGTATTCTAGGTTCAGGATGCATGTCCCTAGAATCAAAACCTGAAATCTAAGTGAACTCTGACAAATGTTATGACATACTACTTAACTTCCAAATTCCTGGGGGAAAATTGAACCTAACAACCAAAATGGGAAAATAAACACTGCTGCTACTTTCTTTTCTATAAATTGGTGGTGGTAGTTTATTGTTGATGTTGTTGTTGATCTTTGTTTTTGCCTTGGCTGATGGGAGGCTGAGAGACAGATTCCATACTTTCTTCTAGCTTTCATCAAAATTGATTGAATATACTGTTTTCTCCCTTCTTTTACTTCTCAGTATTTATCTTATTGTACATGTCTTTGTTTTTATTGTATCGGTATTTTAGTTGCAAGCTGCCTCAAGTGCTTTGTGGAAGTAGCAGTGTTATAAATCAATTTTTAAAAAAGCGAAGTATCAAGTGCAGATATTGCCTTTCTGAGACTATCTAGTCCATATGGAGCCACAGAATGCTAGAAGGAAGGGAGCCTTAGAATTCTTCTAATCCAACACCCTTGTTAATCAGGTAAGAAAGCAGATACAGAGAAGTTGACATACCTAGGAAATAAATAATCAGGGGCCATTTCTCTTGTACCCTCTCATCCTTCCAACTATGAGACATATCTCCGCTTCAAATACACTGTCCAAATTACCACATACTATACTGTCTTAATTTATTTATTTTATACAAGTTTCTGAAGCTTTCTACATAAAGAGTAAGCATTAATTAATGTGCTGTAGAGACCCACCCTCATCCTGCCAACTGACAGCAGTCCTTTCCACAAACTGCTGTTCAGGCAGCTGCCAAGAGAAAGAGATTATTCCCATGGACTCTTGCCAAGATCCTGGCTAGGGACTGTGCTCAGGGCTAACTGTTGCTTCGAGTAGTTACATTAGTCAGGAACTGGAACTGTCAGGATCTCTACCAACTAAGATCTTAAGCAGCAGCAAAACAGAAAAAAAAAAAAGTTAGATAAAGCTCAGTTGCCAATATTCTTGATATATAAATCAATCCGAATTTGAAGGAAAATTTTTTTTAACCTTATCCATGGCTATGATATATGGTAAATAATGGCATTGTTGAGTTATTCATTCTAAATCACTTCTCCACCAGTGAGTAATTACTAAGGATGATCTTGTCCACATAGGTCATGTTGTGACTAATATATAGAACCCTCTTCATAGGGCTCTGCACTGATAAGATGTGGCAGGCAGGCATGATGGAATGCAGACAGAGGACCGACCTTGCTGTGTGGGCAGACAGAGATGGGCTCCAAAGAAACTCCATTACTTGAAAATCAATATATTTGCAATATCCTTCTCTATAGCAAGAAAGTGCAACAATTATTTGGTAAAGTATGTACTGCGATTATTGTCTCTAATTTGTAGTTCTAAATATCCATTTTTAAAATAGTGAGAGAGTTTAGTATTTGACATAGAAGTCATCATTGGAAGATTGAAGTTGAATAGTGTCATCATAAGGTTCTTTTCAAGCTAGAGATTTGGAATGAAGGACTGTGTGACATCAGAGAGCTGGGAACCCATAGGCCACTGGCCAGCCTTGAGCACAATGGAACACTAAAAGCAGGAGAATAAAACAGTAAGTTAATACCGCATACTAAGTCACATGCTTTAGGAGAGATCTAATGCAAGACGATGTGTTCTACCCCCAGTACTTCCTATGTTTTCTCATGCAGGTGGCATATCAGATTCTAATTCTCTATAATCCTTTCCCTTCGCTAGGACCTCTGTCCATTCTGCAGTACTAGTGTGGTAGTCAGTGGACAAGGAGGTACGAGGCAGCAGTACTGTGCTATTAAGCCATTCTTTACTCAGGGGACAGAGTAACATTAATGGATTTCCAGATGTGGGAGCCTTCTAGCATTATTGCTTCTTGAAATCTCTTTGATGTCTTCAGAGTTCTCTACTCTGAATCCTGTCAAGAACAAAATCTATACATACAGGGTGTTATTTATGAGGCAACATGGCTGCCAGTCAGACATCAAGGAGGATTTTTACTTTGGTAATTTCCTACTCTAAATAATTATTTTACATTTAGATCACCATAAATAAATGGAATTAACTCAAAAAAGGAAACTAACCTTAGTAAGAGACAAATTGACAGCCAGGCAGCAACATAAATCTCATGACCAATGAGATATTTGCAAGTAACTTCTCCTTGGTGTTGCCCATAAACACATCTGTTAGTAAAGTTGTGTATGAGTACAGTTACTTCCCCACATTAAGACCTGGGTAATTATGTTATTGTTAGTCAAAGTTCTAAGTTACTTAGCATGGGTTGCAATTTCAAGTGTTTGAAAATGGTATAACCATTAAACGTACAGGGCAAAATAAGCAAACTATTTACTTCTAAATCGTTAAATGATTTTTGTTGTCATCTATGAAGCATACCTAGGTGAAGTCAGCATCAGTATTTGTTTCCAGGCTCACTTCCAAGCCAATGGAAACAATAGAACCAGTGTCTCACTGAACGTGGAGAGCCAACACAGTTCAGAGACAATAGTTTCTAAGCTTTCTTCCCATTGTTTCACTCACATAAAGCAATCTGTACTTCTTGTCCCATATTACATTTGGCCTTTAATACTGGCAATTTGAGGACATACTATTAAAGGAAAAACTTCTGTCAAATATTATTATGCTTCCAAATCCTAAAGTAATTACTTAATATGAAGTATAAGGGCACAGAGACAAGAAGTTGCCTATTCAATATCAATTCCTTTTCTTTTTTTTTAAATCTTACTAATAGATCCAATTTTATTCAGGTCATTATAGGGAAAGAGAGAGAGAGAAGGAAAAAAGGAAGGAAGGAAAGAAAAAAAGAGGGAAGAGAAAGAAAGAATGGACTACATTTCCCAGATTGCCTTGCAACTAGGTTCAGTTAAGAATGAGTAGTTATCATTGGGTGGAGACTTCCAGAAAAGCCCCTCAAAGGGGACTGACTTATGGTCATGCACTATTTTCATTGTTCTTTAGCTTTCTCTTGCTTAGAACATGTACAGCATGGCTGACGATTTGCAACCATGTTGAGAATGTGAGATTGAAGGTCACACCTTACGATACTACAGCAGGAAGTTAGAAGGATCCAGGGTTCCTGAGAACATCATGGGGCTGCCATACCAGCAGTTGCCTGCCAGTCTTCAGATTTCTTTTAAATATTAAGCCACTGTTTTTGGGGTCTCTGTTACTCACACAGACATAATAGAGAAGTTGAAAAAGTGTTGATTGAGACCCGGTGTCTAATTGTTGCCTTTCCATAGACCATATGGCCTTTAAGACCTCTCTTTACATCTCATGGCCTCAGGTCTCTTCTCTATAAAATAAGTGAGGTGGGCTGGATGATCCTAAGGAAACAGGAATGAGACCACAATAGGTAAATGGAGGCAGGAAAGAGCTGCCCTTACTTGCTTCTAGCTTTATTTAAGAAAGGGACCTGTGGGGCTGAGGGGGTGGGCAGTAGGTAATAAAGTAACCTCACCCCTGGGATGGAACATTAGCCTATGTTTGACAGCCCTGGGAAAGAGTTGAGCTCAAGGTGATTGAACTAATGCCACATTTGACTGGAAAAGGGCCTCCCTTCTGTATTCTCCATACTCGCTAATCCTTCCTGAATACTACTGGGATGTGGTAGAAAAGACAAAAGGAGAACATATCTTTAGCATAGTCCATTTTTTTTTTCAGAGTCCAACAGTTGCTTGCCATTTACCAGGGGTTGGAGGAACTAGAGAAACACGAATAATCACAATCCTCATGATCCAGAGATGCAGAAAAAGGAAGAGAAGACTCCCATAATTTTGTCTTACTCACACACTTAAAGAATTTACATTAATACGTATAAGCCATAAGTCACTTATTTCATTCTGGAAGATGTCCCCTGATGGCCAAGTATAGTGCACATTGCAAATAAGCACCACACAACCAATTAGTTATTACGTTATTCACAAGAAGCAAAAAATTGTATCTATGATAAACTCTATACAAATTTTCCAGGTTCCTGGAAACAATCCAAACAATCTTTCTCCATCTGCAATGTCCTTTACCAAGTTGAAACTAAATCATCTGGGATGGAAAATCTTTGATAGCTTTTCATACCAACCTTGTGAAAAAAGATGTATGTCTAAGTTTATGGCGACAAACAGTGTTATTATCTCTCCTCCTCTAATATTTAACCAACCTAAACACTCAGGGGAAAAATGTTATCTGAAATCCAACCACTTTATATACATTCACTTGGTCTTCTTTGGACAAGTCAACCAGCTTTTTCTCACAAGTATCTCAAATACTTGTTTGGAAAGCTTTTCTCAAGTGGGTATGCAAACAGGAGGAGAACTGTTCTTTAGCAGTCCCTTCTTATAAGCCTCCAATGATGCTATCTTCTTGTACTTTAGTTAATGAAAAGATAAATATGATCTGTGCTGTGCCCAGCTGTGTTGTTCTTGTACTGAGGAATTCACAAAAGGAAAATTTTACATCATACTTTTATCAGTGAACAAGCTTGCTAAAGCAAATAGATTTCAGCCTCCTGAGTTTGCTTCAATAAAAGATTAAACGCTAATAGTGCAACTTACCACACTCAACAGATTTATGAATAATCAAAGTCTGGAGAAAGGCCAGGCCATTTAAGAACATTACCTACCAAACAGATGCCAGTAGTATGTAGACATCTTCCCTATAGCCAAGCAGCTGTATTTCCTATCGCACAACTCAATATTGACTGCATAATTGGCCTTTACAAAACATTTATTAAAATGCACCATTTGTCACAGACCCAGTGTTTGTTTAAGAGTTTCAGGTGGGGAGAGGGAATTGAGGGGTGGGCGGAAGACACACAGTTTCTAATTACTAAGTGGATTTAATTGGTAAACAGCAGCAAGTCCAGCCTATCCTGGTAAGATGAAAGGTCTGAATTTTCAAGGAGCAAGGAGTTCTTTAAGAAATAAAGAGAATAAGCACCTTATGAGAACTAGTTTTTGAATACCACTTTGCATCTGTGAATGGCATTCCTCTCGGTGAACACAAAGCCCATTTCCATGTGTTTACCTTCGTGTTCTCATGCTATTCCTAGGTGGTCAGCCTGCCATTATGTTGCTGCTCTCCTTTTCTAGATTAATACACTGAGGCATGGAGACTTTTTTGAATGCTGTCTCTACCCAAAGGAGCATATTAAGTTAATGATTAAGTGAGGGCTGAAGTCAGCGTGCTAAGTTTCTAACTCTTTGAAAAGGATTGCTTATTTCTCCATCCTGTATCTGTATACAGCTTTAAAAAGAAAAAAAAAAAATCAGTTGACTGATTCCTTGTAATAGAAACCACCTATTTAAAAAAATCTCCCTGCTAACAAATTCCAAATACATGTGGACAAAACGCTTTAATTAGAAGGCACTGAGTTTAGTTGCAATGAACTCAAAACGCACTCAGGGTATGACTCAAGAATGAAAAGTATCACTTTATTTTGTAGGTTTGCCATGGCAGAAAATGCAACTGGATTCCAGTTAATCTCTTGCCAAATTAAAACATGCTTCTTAATTTGTTGGCCTCCTGCTCAATAAAAATCCTAGTCATGCTCTCTGTAATAGGAATTCCTCACTAAACCTCACTTAATGCTAGAAAAATGAGAGTATCATTTATCTCTGGCACCCAAGTATGTCTTCAGCAGGTGCTTGAATCATTTAAGATTTCTCTAACACCAAAAGCTAATTATTTTAGTTCTTTGATGCTATTTTTAATTACATAAAGACCTTTGGTTTCTTCAATTTTATTCAAACTTTAAAAGAGAGTAGGTTTGTGTTATGGCAATAATTATTCATTAAGTGGAAAATAGAAATATTTTTGTTTAAATTTTAGCTTTCTAACAGCTGCATACATATATAAAAGTGTGTGTGTGTGTGGGTGTGTAGGTATTTCATACTCACTTGGCCCAAAGTGTAGGTGTTTTGTGCATTTACCTTACAGAGTCATTAAAAAATAATCATTTCATTGTGCATATTCAAACGCACTCAACAAAAAAGGACAATGTATAGTAGTTATAAACTCACTGATCCCGGTAAGAAAGGGACAGTGTTCTGGCCTATATGTCTGGTATCAGAATCTGGATAATAAGTGATATATTTTTAAATGATGGATTGGTATCTAGCCAAGTGGCTAGGTTAAATTTATGAAAACTACAATAGAGGACAGGAATAGACATTCAAATAAGTGAAAAATAAATCCTAAATACATGAAAAAATTGCTCACTTTCATGGATTATTGAAGTAGGAATTTAAGGTTCCAGATTATATCTATATCTGTATCTATCTATCTATCTATATACTTATATGCAATTTATAATATTTATGTATTTAATTATAATTCCGCAACTTATATATTAAACATATTTATGTTAAATATTAAACTCAGTGCAGGTAAAATACACTTATATCCTAAAGCTTTGAAAACTGTTATAACCCTTTCAGAAAGCAAGAACAGAAATTTTATAATATGTATACAAATATTAAAGTGTTTACAATCTTGATAATTCTACTGCTGGAAATTTACTTTAAATACATATCAACAATAGGTAAAAGCTACATTCGGTAGGGTTTTTGTTGTTGTCACGGTGGTGTTAAATTTAATCGTATAAATTTAAACCATGCAAGTAACTAACACTAGAGGGAAAAATAAGTAAATCATTGCCCCTGGATGGACTAATACTTAAGTACAATAATAATCATAAAGACTATGCAATAACTGGCCCAAATTCATGGTAAAATATTAATCAAGAAAAAGTTGAAGCTATAAGAAAAGTGATTAGCAGAGCCAAACAAAACTTTAGTAAAAATTATTGTTAGTTTTTAAATTTTTTGTAATACTGCTTTTATGTTTTGAAGATGTTGACAAGAGTTTGAGTCCTTCTTGTCCATATTTAAGTGTGAGATACAATTTTCCCTGGCCTGAGCACTTCACTCCACGTAGACAGTAACAAAGAAAAGTCCGATTTCTCCGAAGGGAGTCAATTCCCATGGTATAACTATCTCCCAAAGCGCCACTAAGGTTGCAGTTAGTTTCCTGAGTATGCATCAAACTCATGCAATCCAGGTCTGGAAATTACACCTGCCCTTCTTGGGAACCACTCCCTCTACATCAAAGGACTATTCTTGGCACAGTACAGCAGGGGTTGCAGCCCCCAGCCCTGAGCACAGCCACGTCTTCACATCATGAAGCCAGATTATCCTGATAAAAGGACACAGTCTCATCACCAGGCATATTTTTGTTAAAGCACAAATACCCAATGTTTCAACAATCAAATAATCGCTAAATTACCAAGCCAAGCAATTGCTTATGGAGAAAGCCACGAAAGGAAAAGGCATCCTTAACACTCTGATATTAAAACAACAACAATAACCAAAAAAGACTTTCCAACTTTATAATTTTTTAAAGTCTGTATTTTCCTCATGTTCTCACTCATAGGTGGGAGCTGAACTCAAGAACACATGGACACAGGGCAGGGAACATCACACACCGGGGCCTGTGGTGCAGTTGGGGGCTGGGGGACGGATAGCATTAGGAGAAATACCTAATGTAAATGACGAGTTGATGGGTACAGGAAACCAACATGGCACATGTATACCTATGTAACAAACCTGCACATTGTGCACATGTACCCTAGAACTTAAAGAAAATTAAAATAAAAGAATTTTCCAGAAAAAAATAAAGTCTGTGTTTTAAAACCAGATATTTATTACTCTCTTAAAATGTCTCAGGGTAACATTTTTAGTTCTGCAACAGTGCAGCTAACATTCCGAGACCAGCCATCGTGCAACTGCCCATAAAAAAATTAACACCATCAAGGCCATTTTTCTGTGCTTAAGCTCATACCAATGAAAACTACCCTATAGGCATAAACTTGATATTTCTGTTCACCACACATTAACCCAGCGTTCCTCAGAGTGTGACACCCAGGTGACTTCTGTGATGCAAATTTCTAAAAATCTGGCTGGAAACCTGCATGATTGAATACCCCACTCATGGCAGGGTTCAACCATTGATCTTCGCTTATTTTACCCAGCTTGCACTTAGTCTTGGAAGATTAACCCTTTGGCAGGGTGAATTCACATTGTTAAACGCAAAGGAGTCTCTCCTGAGACTCATGAAAGTGCCTTAGTTCCCAGAGTAGGACCCAGAGACTACTGGAGATCTAACATGATTCATGGGAGTCAAAGAAGTGGCTAACATGGGAGTTGGGGAGAGACATAGGCTCTGGAAGGAATTGAATCACAGATTCCTGGAGCTACAGAAAACCTTAGCAGTCACCTTAGCCCTCTCAGTGCACCACACAACTGGTTAGTGAGACAAACTCAGTGTAGCTTTCTTTACATTGTCCCCAGAATGTTTTGAGGTAAAAGAAATAGGGGCAGAAGGAACCTGGTCATAGAAAAAAAATTATATATTATTAAAGAAACATAATAGCAAATGAGGACAATATATGTAAAGATAATCTTTAAAACATTTTCTGACATGGTCCTGGTATACATTTTAAATTACATCTGAATGCTGAGGAGACCACCTTAGAAGCTGGTGTGGATGACGACTTCCCAATAAGAATGTTAAGAAAGGGAGAAAGCAAATCATTTACACACCTGGCCGGCCCCTGTGACCTTCAAAAGTCAGTGGCTGCACATTCAGTTGCACATATACTTTTGAAAAACTTCTCTTTGTCTGGCAATGTCATTTCCCTTACCCCATCCCTCACACTTTTCAAATAGAAAGAAAAGGGTCATAGGGTGGGCACTGGCTGGGTGCAGGAGGTCTCGACCTCACCACATCTGGTGAGGGCAGAGGAGGGGAGGCAGAGAGGACGGGGGAAAGAGCTGGAGCAAGGGTGAGAGGACAGCAAGCTGGCCAAGGAGAAACACCTCATCCCCTTAACTCCTGCTTGAAGCATCTACCTCCTCCAAACACAGAAATATGAAAAACAGGTAGTCAGCTACAGAATAGGAAATTGAGATACTTTCCAAGGATTCAAGAGGAAGAGGAATGCATGCATGAGTTGGTCGTATTTCAGCTGCCCACATGCCGTTTTATGTGGGCACTTAGAACACATTTTCTATAACATCCCTTTGCCACAAATAAGGCATCAGAACATTTGTTACGAAGCAAGGGTATACAAAATACACTATATGATTTTGTATATCCACCACCACCTGCATACTCAAAATCACAGAGATAGATTAAAAAGGATATAATTCAAAATGTTAAAGCCATATATGCTGTGTAGGAGCACTTTACCAAATTACCTTTGTTGCAGTCGCTGAAGTTCTCATCACAAAGAGTAAAAACCATCATGCTTCCACATAGAAATAAGCAAATTGCATCAGTGAAATATAACCAGGAAGAGAAAAGGAATTCAACCTCCCCCATCAACACTAAAACTAGTCAATAATTATCTAAGTGGTATCAGTTATGTTTTCTGCGCATCCTGGTTGGCCTCTAAGTAAAGAGAAGGAGCCGGAGAGAAGGGTTTGGGAATGCTACGGTTTCTCTATAGCAGTTTTATCTTAGGCGGTGTGTGTGAAGACTAGGGTGTATGCAGCGAGTAATCTGCATGTTTACTGCGTCAACATTCTACCCACTTCTGGGTAGAATCGTTGCTCATCCTAATCACATTCAAAGGCCCCATAGGGCAGCAAGAAGTTCCTACTTACTGGCAATTTAGCTCTTGGAAACCCTTGAAGAGGATGGCTTTGTCCCTGTGTGCTATCATGGCTGTGTGGAGGCCACTAAGCCAGCTCACAGCTAAAATTCAACAGGCAGAAATGACTCACACCTCTCCAAAGCTTTTTTTTTTTTTTTTTTTTGAGATGGAGTATCATTCTGTTGCCCAGGCTGGAGTGCAGTGGTATGATCTCAGCTCACTGCAACCTCTGCCTCCTGGGTTCAAGTGATTCTCCTGCCTCAGCCTCCCAAGTAGCTGGGATTACAGGCACATGCCACCACGCCCAGCTAATTTTTGCATTTTTAGTAGAGACAGGGTTTCACCATGTTGGCCAGGCTGGTCTCAAACTCCTGACCTCAGGTGATCTGCCCTCCTCGACCTCACAAAGTGCTGGGAGTACAGGCATGAGGCACTGTGTCTGGCCTCCAAAGCTTCCTAAAAATGAGTGAGGAGTACTGCCAATTTAAAAATCTGCCTGATAATCAATAGAGGAAAGATACACTTTCAATAAACATTCACTTGTTTTAAGTGATAATGTAAACTTGATAATGAGAATAAGAAATCTAATAAGGCCATTCTGTAATGTATATTATGAACTAAGTATATTTTCCTATTTCTTAGCACTACACTGTTTTCTGGATGTAAGTTGCCAAAAATACCTACTAGCTGAATGTAGCACAGGGGTTGAGCAGGAAGAAATCAAAAGGTTGAAGCAAAACAAACCCTGGAGAATAGGGTTTGAATTCAAATTTTGGAGGCACATTAAATAATGCTAAATAGAACTAAAGGGGGTAGTTTTTCTTATGAAAAGTCTACAATATAAATGTTGAAGTTTCTCTAGTTCTATATGAATGTGACAAAATGATCTATAACTGCACTGTCAAATACGGTAGCAACTAGCCACATATGACAATTTAAAGTGAAATAATTTTTTAAAATACAGTTAAAAATTAAGTTCCTCACTCACGCTAGTGCTCAATAGCTACATAGGACTAGCAACTACCACATTGAACAGTGCAGATTACAGAACATTTTCAGCACTGCTGAAAGTTCTATTGGGCATCTCTTATTCCAGAGCTTAATAGACTTTGAAGTAATCATAGATATAAAATATAAACTAAAATAAAAGGCATCACTCCATAAAAGTGCACAAGAGGGAGTGGCGTATTTAAACCATAAAGAAACTTTATTCTTTCTTTGGCTCAATCCTTATTTAGAAGGGAAAAAACTCTTTCAGAAAACAGGTAGGGCAATAACTAGGCTAAGTAGCAAAGTTTCTAGGAGAGTTCTCATTGAAGTCCTTTTACCTGAAAAGGCACAAATGTGTGTGTGTGTGTGTGTGTGTGTCCCCTCTGAGTTATTCAAAGCATGTACTTATATGGAGAAATGCTTACCATAGGACCTGCTAAAATAGTATGAATGGCCCAGAGTAGTGACATTAAGACAAGGACTTTTAAAAAGCCAGGAAATCAAAACTAACTGGCAACATTTGACCTGATCACAAAACAGATTGCTGCAGAAGGGAACATTCTTACACAGAAAGGAGCCAACTATACATTTTCTATCCTCATAGGGTTAGATATTTATACACATTTTTATCACTGAAATTGATTTAGGATTGAAATGGTTATCTAGGTGTTGTCATTGGGTCTGTTTTTGGAAGGTCTCCTGCCTAGGGCGTTTAAAGTATGCTATATCTTGTGAGCAGGAAGGTTTGATAATGTTCCAAGGTCACCTGTGCTGGAACATTGTTACCCTGCTAAATATCTTAGTTTTCTAATCATACGCAAATGGCAATTTAAAATACACTATTTAATTTCACTCTCTTCTTTTTTCTTTTTTACTGCTACAATTTGATCATGTGTGTGCACACATGCATCGTGTGTGAACACATGCATGTTCACATGATATAATTGTAACAGCTATATGAAACAAAGCTCCAGAAACTATACCATGTGAGTTACAGATTAAATGGGTTGGCAATGCTGGACACAATACCAGTTCTCAAAAGTACTCCTGATTCTAACAAGTAAATTTGTAATAAATTAAGAGGGCTGGTATTTACATAAGTAAATATGAAATTTCAAAGCTATATGTGAATTCCCATGCTGAATTGAATTCTTACTAACACAACATGTATTCTTTTTTTTAACGCAGATGATAGCCTTGTTAAAACTAGGGAACGCTCAGTAGCATATTTACTTCTTGTGGATTCTAAGGTGCCTTTACTGATAACTGAAATCTAGCTATGTTAGAATAAGAGTCACTTGAATATATTTAGCACTTTATAAAGCATAGTAACATATAACCTGCATTTGTCTGCCATAGCCACACATCAAGTATTTATGGTAGGTGGTATTTTGAAAGTGGGGGGTAAAAAGATCAGGTTGGTTAAGTTATGTGCCTAAGGACTTCAAGCCTTACATTTATTTTTAAAAATAATCTTAACACAAAAGTAATACGAGACTATGTTTTTGTTAAAAAATGTCCTATGGCCGGGCGCAGTGGCTCACGCCTGTAATCCCAGCACTTTGGGAGGCCAAGGCGGGAGGATCACCTGAGATCAGGAATTTGAGATCAGCCTGGCCAGAATGGTGAAACCCCGTCTCTATTAAAAATACAAAAAATTAGCCAGGCACGGTGGCGCGTGCCTGTTATCCCACCTACTTGGGAGGCTGAGGCAGGATAATTGCTTGAAACCGGGAGGCGGAGGTTGCAGTGAGCTGAGATCATGCCACTGTACTCCAGCCTGGGCAACAGACCCAGACTCTGCCTCAAAAAAAAAAAAAAAAAAAAAAGTCTACAATATGACATATGAAGCTAAAGCCCCTAGAACCACAACTCAATCTATGTCCACTCCCTCTCCTCAAAGGCAACCACTGTTATCAGGTGATGTGTACTAGATCTTCTTTATGCCTTTGCAACCATTCACCCTTATCCAAGAAGGTACACATAAGAAGATCTGGTGCAGCATTGTTTATAGAAACAAAAAACAATGTAATCACCTTAAATATCCAAAAATTAGAGATTAACCAAACTAAATGTAATTTAAAACAATGTAGCAAGCCTATATTAAATAATTTGAAGTTTCTAAAGTGCATAGCAAGTGTGTAGCACAGAGTGAGCACTACATAAAGTATTTACTATTATTATAAGGAACAACGTATTTAATGAAAAACACAAACTGCAAAAAGACGTACAACATGAGCTAATTTATGTTACACACACACACACACACACACACACACACACGAGTGCTGTCATAATTTTCTAGGAGTACCAGGATTTCACTCCATGAGGCTACTTCCCCTCTTTTAGATTATGAGGATGCTTTCAAACTACATCAGGCAGCATTATAGAGTAAGAGAGAAAATGGGTATGTATATTATATCTGCCTCAATGTGTTTCTCTGGTCTTCATCCTTAGTATTACAGGTGAAGGGTATTAAAGGGTATTCAAGATAGTTCATTTTCTTCTTGACTCCATAAGCACAGGAGGAGCTCAAACATACTACCTCCCTGAAAACAAAAAAGGGAGAAGAAACACTTTCTTACTTAAGAAAGAAAAACTTAAGAGAGAAAAAACAAAGTCAAATGAGCATAAACTGCCTCATCAGGTTCTAATTCTTCTGTTTCTATGCAGAAGTTTTTTTCAGATAAATCTTAATGTAGCCTAAAAGGAAAGAATTGTGCTCTATGAAGCTGAGGACTCTGAAAAGGGAACCAAAGATGAATTTTAGTCCAGCTCCATCACTCTCCCAGTGGAGCACAGAGCCAGTCCCCTAACCTCCCTATACCAGGGACTTTGGACATAGTCTTTTATTATTTCCACATTGCCTAATGGGGGTCCTTTCTTCACGATCATGCATGTCCTTTACAAATGAAGCTTCCTTTGAAGACAGGCAAGAGATCAGATCAAGCCTTCCAATATTTATTACTTTGGTTTCCTCTTGGTTCACTGTTCTCACAATGGCTAATTCTCCAAGGGGTCCCAGATGTGAACTCTGCTCTATTAAATATGACTGTAACAAGGGAACTCACACCGCAAAACATTCTTCTTGACTTCCAACCAGGGTTTCTCCCAAAGAGATGCCCCTGTACCATCTGCTCCAGAAAAGCGCAAATCCATTCCATTAATCATGGACGTCTCAGAGTCTTCTTTCCTAACCCTGAAGAAATCTTAACTATTTTCCTGGTTCAAAGTTTCTAAAGTGGACCAACTTAGTAGAGAAATAAAACAGTTGCTATATTTACAAACACAGTATCAAGCACAATTCCTGAAACAAAGTGAACTCTCCAGAAACATTCACTGAATGAATGATGGCACGCCTTAACTAATAACAATGTATAGGGATCTTATTTGTTCATTTTCTTCATGTTTTTCATCAGGCTCTGTACCAACATATACAGAAATTCTCTCTTATTTCTCACTCTCTCTTAAAAGGACCACATTAGCCTTAAGCCTCCTGACATTCCTGGGCTATCATCGGAATTTCATGCACAACCCAAGCCAGGCCTTGATCTTGCCAAAAATCTCTGGTGATTTATTCAGTCTGCATATTGGATAAGTCCAGTTCTACAAGTCATTTAGATCCAGTCCTAAATGCCTTTAACTGGGATCAATTTTATTTTTAGTAGTTGAATATAAACTTTAAACCACAGTGAATGCAGTAAACCAAATGAATGCAGTAAAAACTTAGTGGCTTCCAAATTTATTTTGAGAATTGTAACATAAAAGCCAACATAGAAAATTAAAACTTTCAAATAATCTCAGAAACAGTACCTGCTAAGGATGGTTTCCAAAGGTTAGCCGGAAAGTTTTATCAGGTTCATCTATATAACTACAAGATTCTTCATCTTAATTCTCTCATAATCTGTCTGATAACCAATGTACTAGAATGACAGACAACAGCATAAGGAAAAGGTAGTGCTGAATAGTCAATGGAACTGCTTTAGCACAGTCTTGGACAGCACAGTCCAAAGGGAGCAATGAAGGTTCCTGATGCATGACGAACTCAAGCTCCTTCTGGTCGGTCCCTTGCCTTATTCACTGTTTGAGCATTTATTTAACCTTGAAGAGACAAATCATATATTGGGAACTGTCCAGTTTTTTCCAGAGGTGTGGAGACACTAAAAACTTTCAGTACTTTGAAAGCACCAACATTCCAAATATGAACTATGTTGCACTGTGCTCTGGCCTAGGCAGGCTCAGGAGTGCTTGCTGAGTCACTTCTGAATGAAAGGGATAAAAACTATGCCCCCATCATTTGATACAATTTTAGGTTAGATTAAGAAGTCATTCGTTCAGATTTGGCTTAGTTCACTCAAATGTGTTTCTACCTTGGTCTCTACTTTCAATTTCTAAGCATTCTCTCCAAATTAGGCAGGAGCTTTGCTCCTCCTCACATCAACCACCACCATAATAAACCAGGATCTTCACAACTTAGAATTGGTTTAGGGCTCCTGACCCCAAATCTCAATCTTTCTTGAGGTTTGAATCATGCGTTTGTCTTATATTTAGAATCCAATGTCTTGTTCACTGACTGGAACATTGGAATTAGCTGGGCCAGTTTCTTCCTCACCACATTCCCCACCTTCCCCCCACTACACAAAAAAGACCAGAGTAAGTTGCTTGTTACGTAGTTGTTCAGTGGGAAATACGTTTTACAAATGAGGGGAGGAAAAGAGGAGGGAAAGCGGGTAAGTAGGTAGTAGTAGAACAGAAAGGGAAATTTGGGGAGCAGAAGAGAGAAAAAGAAGAAAAGGGAAACTTCTAGATTCCTGATAATAGAAAAACTAGAGAATTTCATTCCTGAAAATTAAAGATATTTTACATGTTTGTGTATGTACGTGGCTTTGTGTTTATACACATATCATTTTGTTTCATGTAGCATAATCAAATCTATTGCTAATTGTTTAGTTAATATTTACTTATTCAAACATGTTTTTAACATCTTGCCCAATATTCAATCTACATTTTACTTAGCAATTAGCTTCTCTGGCAACTTGCTGTTTTGTTTCTTTTTTTAACAAAAACGAATACTGATGTTCTAACAGAACAGTCTTACTGCCCCCTTTGGCTATTGTCGTTTCTCTTGCTTCCCCAAAGGCAAAAGCTCTGCTATTTTGCTTGCAAACACAAGACTGATATTTCATTGTTGTTACAAAAGGGTCAAGATTTTTACAAGCACCACCCTTTAAAGTTCTTTCATGGAGATCTCAGAAATGAACAGCAGTCCCACAGAAATTACAGAACAGAAGCAGAGGAGAGAAATACAAATGGGCCAGCTAACATTATCAGTCATGTCACCCAGACTGTTACTCTTCTGAATGAAATAAATTGGCAAGAAGGGAAAGAAATGTCTGTGGAACATGCCACGGGATGAGGCGCAATCTAGAGTTAGGACCTCCCTTTGCTTTTACTGTAAGCATGCCATTGGTCAAGATCAGCTAAATAAACTGCTCTGCAATTTCCATGCATTCTTTAACCATAATATGATTACCTTTAACAATCTTTTTGTGAAATCCAGGCAAACATCCAAGCCTACTTATTTTATTTTCCAGTTTTGTAACTATTTACCAACCTCACATACTAATCCAACAATGATTGTAGTTATATCAGGCATCTAGTATATTCATTCAACAAATATTTATGTAAGGAACATTTCCTGCTATCTCACTAGATTGTAAAAACTTTTGTCACTAGATCTAGTAAAGAAATAGAACAGATTTAGAAATGAAATTCCATGGAAGCAAAAGAGCAAGCACACTATGTTTGGAAAATGTGAGCTGTTTGGGGTAGATGAAATACAGTGTCTAAAGCTAAATAGGGAGGGGTTGTGGCCACAGTGTAGGCTGTAGCTGGAGGTATGGATGAAGGGGACAGGTAAAACTGTGAAGTCCCTAATATGCTGTGCTCAAAAATTGCATTTGATCATATTGGAAATTGAACACCATTGTGGGCCTTTAAAGGTGGGAACAGCATAATGACATTGTATTTTAGACAGAAAGAACTGATGCCAGTGGGAGAGGCTGATGGCAAATAAGAGATGCCAACAATCTGGGGCTGTTGTGATGGCCCAGCAGAGAGACACAGATGGCTCGAATGGAAGCAGCAGAAGTGAAATCGAGAAGAGAACATATCTGAGAGAAGTTTAGAAAGGAGAATGACTGATTAACTCTTCGTGGTATTATGATTGCTCTCCTCCCGCAGGAACCAGTCATAACCAATTTCAAAGCCTTTGGCTTGGAATGTCCTAAACGCATTGCACAAAGCTACTCCGCATGGTTGTCTTTAATCACGTCACATAGGAACCAATTATGATGCAGAATGTTGCCACTCAAAGTGTGATCTTTGGAGAAAAGCATTATCACCTACTGGAAACCTGTGAGAAATGCAGAATCTCCATCCCCACCCCAGAAATGCTGAATTGGATTCTGCGTTTAATCAAGGACCTCAGGTAAATCACATTCACATTGCCATCTGAGGAGTACTAACGTAGAGGAAGTATCTCTGGGTGTAGAAATAGCGGGACCCTGGTTACGTCACTTACTTATTGAAATTTTCATTTCTTCTCCACAAAATTGGGAAACATATACTGATTGGCTTAAGAGTGAGACTGTGATAAATTGTGTGAAAATGCTTTGTGAACTCTAAAGCATGATCCCAGATAGATTTAAATTCATTTTTATCATTGTGCTTGTCTTGTCATGCATCAAAATCATATGTTTGATTTATTTGCAAAATACTTCATTGAGGGCTGGGCACTGTGGCTCATGCCTGTAATCCCAGCACTTTGGGAGGCTGAGGCAGGTGGATAGCTTGAGCTCAAGAGTTCAAAACCAACCTGGGCAACATGGCAAAACCCCATCTCTGTAAAAAATTACAAAAATTAGCTGGGTGTGGTGGCATGTACCTGCAGTCCCAACTACTTGGGAGGCTGAGATTAGAATATCACCTGAGCCCAGGAGGTTGATGCTACAGTGAGCTGAGATTGTAACACTGCATTTCAGCCTGGGTGACAATGAGATCCTGTCTCAAAAAAAAATTTTTTTTAAAAAAATACTTAACCGAACCGTAAATATGGAAGTGGTAAAAGGAATGCATTTGCAGAGAAAATATCAAAACTTTAGTCACCTGGGTTTTTGTTGTTGTTTTGCACATTATTTCCTTGGGACTATATTGCCAACCTCCAAGCTTTCTATGAATTCACAAAACCTACATCCTCCTCTCTACTGAAACAAAGAGGAGGAGAAAGAATAACAATGTTAAGCACTGAATATTCGATAAAGCTAAGGAACTTACCATTACCATATTTTTTTCTTGGTCAAATATCTATTATCCTTAAAAGTAAACCCAAATTCCAGCACTTAATTAGGTTCCTGGGGGAGGATATAGAATTGTTTAAAATAGAGTATAAGCCTATTTGTCTGTATTGTCTCATCCAGAAAGGAAATGAGATCAACCAGATAACCTTCTTGGATTCCTTCAAGTGTTGACTCCACAATACCTTATTTTCAAAGTCAAGCAAGTAAGCAATATGCACAGGAGTAGCTCATGAAGTGCGATTTGAGGGATATTGAGTTGCCAAACCCTGAAGAAGGTATCCCCCCAGATATGCTGCATAGACCTACAATTAGACCCCAAATCTAGGGAGAAGATAACATGTCCGTGTCAGGGTCTTTTATAAAATATATTCTGTCTAGCACATTGCCACATGCTATGAAAAATGAATTTATTAAATAGACCACTTTTATTTAGCAGCTGTAAAGGAAAGAGAAAGTATTTGTTTATTTATTTACTCATTTATTCATTCTTTGCTGTATATTTATTAGGTGCCCAAATGTGACCAACACTGCCATTCACAGTAAAAGGCCAAACAAGATGGCCAGGCCCTTTGCCCTCATTAAGAATGTAATCTAGAGCTGTAGTCCTCAAGCATTTATCATCACATACCCATCAATAAAATTTGTTGAGTGTGCACCTCCAATATGTTAATATATTTATTTATAAATTAATTATGCTACTGTACTAATATATAATATGATATAATAATATGTATATTGATAAATCCAAATAAAAATATGAGTGTATAACAGTAGAAACAGATCTTAATTTTTTTTTTCTGTGCCCCAATGCAACCACTGGCATATGGCCACCCACTTGAGAGATCCCTTTTTTACGGTAATTTCTATGAGAAACTTTTTTTTCCATGGGGACAATGTTATTCAAAGTATATGCTGACTTCAATCACATCTAGAATTCGAACAAAAGAAGTTATATGAGTTGCTCAGGATCAGAGATTCAACCTATTTTCTCTATCTCTCTCTAGTAACTTAAACTGCACTTAGAATATAATAGATGTTCAGTAAATGATTACAGAATTTAGGGAGAAAGGGATGAGGGTTTATGGAAGAAAATGAATACACTTATTACAAAAAAAGAGGCCAGGCATGGTGGCTCATGCCTGTAATCCCAGCATTTTGGGAGGCCAAGGCAGAATGATCACATGAGCCCAGGGCTTCAAGACCAGCCTGGGCAATATAGTGAGACCTCATCTCTGCAAAAAATTTAAAAATTAACTGGATGTGGCAGCATCACTACACTCCAGCCTTGGTAACAAAACAAGACCCCATCTCAAATAAAAAAGAGATAATTATTTGTATAATAAGAAAAAAATAGCTTGCTTGCCAGGAAAAATAATACATTGCTTCAATTATTTAAACAATAATAAGACAGAATAATACTCATATGATAAAGAATGTACCTCTCAGCTCACTTTCATTTGTGAAGATGAAATTTCTAATTATAGATCTCATCTCCAGAATTTCTGGGTACAATTTTACTGGCATCTCTCTTATATTTAATGGACAATACATTAATTTTACTCTAAGTAGCGAAATTATTTCTGAAATGCATTTACATGTAGGTTCCTTAAAATTATTTACCTTGCCCACAATTCATTGAGAAAGGAAATGGTGATAGAGTTACATAGTTACCTGGCCTCTTAGCTGGCCCCTATCACCATTGCCTTTGTTCAAAATCACCTGTATTTTTTTTCTGGCAAATGACTTCTACTGATAGTTGGTAATACTAATATTTGTGTCATGTTATCAAAAACATTTCCCAAGACTCATGGTTGCAGTGTTATCAATAATAGATTTATCTGTTACATCAAAGTTTTGGTGTAATAAACTTATCACCATTTCCACTAGTTTTCCCCACAATCACTGTCAGCCTGGACAAAAGGTGCTTTGTAAAGAGTGTCCCATTCGAAATAGTTCCTTCAGGTGCACAGGCCAATTGCTGGTGCCAGGCTTTGTGCCCAGTCTTCTCTGCTGAGTTCAGAGCTCTCCCATCAAGACTCTGCCCAAGGAGAGCCTTCCACACTCCAAGAACCATGCGATAAGGGAAAATGAAGTTTAGGTTACGACACAGGGAACTGCATTTACGATACCGCCTGCTCCCAGATACTGCCATCTGGCACGTAATTACCTTTTGGAAACCACGGGGTCACATTCTAGCAGCCTCCTTCGTGGTCTTGGGAATCCTGAACGTTGAGATTAGGATCCCTGATCACTCTGGGCAGGGATGCACTCTAGCCTAAGAAGTCTAATTTTCCCTCAGCTTAATCCTGAGGGTCTCCAAAGTTCCAAACTGGTGGAGGAGAAGGACTTTTCCCAGGAACATTCTCCCCTTTAACAAATAATTAGGCCTCTCTCACAATCTTAAATTTCAAATAGGCCCTGAATCTCCAAGCAATGCTGACATCCTTTTTTTAAAGTATATGAGCACACACACACACACACAAATGTGTGTGTATATACAAATGTATAGATAAATATCCATATATATATGCTAAGAATGTGCTGCTCACAAAAGTTGTATATGATAGGTCTTATAATTCTCTTGTAAAAAATAAGGACATAGAGGTTCACAAAGCTTAAAGCACTCATCAAAAGTCCCATCACTAGGAGTCAAAGGTGAATGACACAGTGAAATAATAACTACAAAATTCTTAATTTATTATCATATAATTTCTCATGTTAGTGTTGCCACAATTATCACTGAGTTTTACATGTATATACGACACCAGTACTTCCATGGACATTTCAATCCTCCTCACCATCTCGGGCAGTGACCCCACCTTTCAGGAAGTGGGAGAGGGGAGGTTGCCCTTCACAACAGGATCCATGGTGTGGCCCCCATGGTGTGAAAGGAGGTTAGTCCCCAGCGGTGACTCTTTCATCACCAGGAGAAATCTGACCTCTCTTTCAGATGTGTGTAAAGTTATAAAAGCCTTAAAATTTTTTTTTAACTTCTTCTTACCAAGTATTGGACTTTGAATTCCTTTCTACCTAACTCCCCAGGGCCCTCAGGAGGCTTCTGGGCCATTATGAAAAGTGTTTGTAGAGCCGTGTCTGTGCCATGGTGGACAGGCAGCACAGACACAGGCTGGACAATAACAGCTGAGCTGCAGACGCTCTGCAGCCCTGCTTCTGTGGCGTTTTGACAGTGCCTTTTCAACACATGAACATTATTTCTCAGAGCCCTAATCCCATGGTCCTTATTAAATTTTCCATGTCCCACAGACCCCACCAGAGCTTTCTGTCCCACCTGAAGAATACTCTGCGCTCCCAGGATAAACAACATTTGATAAGAAGCTGACTTAGAACTACATAGAGTTTCACATTCAAACAAATGATCAGCTGAATTTGCATGCAATAGCAAGTTGAATCTCCGAACTTCCTTCATATCTGGTTTCTTGTAGAATTTCAGCTACAAGTGTGTGACTGCAGTAAACAGAGCCAGCTTGGGGAAAAGGTGAAAGACGCCAAGGAAACCTCCACTCAAACAATATTGTGAAAAATATTCTGATTAGTTAAGATAAGATGTACTCTCATTTTCCTGAGAGTTTTATCTTTATTAGATAGGCTGCACAATCTGTAACAAAGTCTTAGCTGAGCGTTTTGGAGCTGGTTGTTATTTTCAAATAGCATGTGCTATGGTGTTTCCTTGGGGGAATGCATTCCAATTTCTTAATGGGGTGTAATCAGTAACACGTTTGCTTCAGGCCTTATAATGATGATGCTGTTAACTACATTCAACAAAAATCCTTTAAAACAGCTGTTTTCAACCAACTTTCGCTGTGAATGTACTTTTGTGTGTTTAATGTACTTGGCAAGCATTTGAAAAAGCCCTTGCCTACTGTTTTATTTGTTTCCATTTATGAAAACATGCATTCGCTGTGAAAATCAGATGCATTTGTAAAGTTATCAAGGAACCCATAAGAAAATCTACCCTCTCCTTGCCATCATCAGCAATTTCTGAATCATCCACAGTGAAATTCACTTCGAAGAAACTTCTGTGGATTTGTTTAACCATAAAATGATCAGTAGCTCTTCTTCAGGCAAGAACAGAATGAACGTATTTCTTGAACTAAGTTCTCTCAAGTTAAATGAGAGAGGGACCCAGTAGGGCTGCCTGGATGAGGTTCAGAAGCAAAGATTTCCTTCTAGGCAGCTTCCCCCTCTGCTACCTGGGTGATTCATACCCAAGTTGTTGACCAAGCCCTGTTGTCTCTATCACTTATTAGTCTTCCACTCTGAAATGCAAAACTTATCCTCAATGCAGAGCCTGAGTAAGAATAGAATACCTTCCCTTCTTGTAACATTATCCAGCCAGGAAACAGGCAGCATGTACTAATGGTTGGTTTAAGTCTGGTCTTTGTTTTCTGTCTTCCACGGTTGACAATGCTCCCTGCAAGGAATCAGGCCAATATAAAACTGCCAACCACCATAGTGCATAAAATTGTAAAAGCAGGACAAAAAATTCCTTGCCATTTTTATGTCCACCACTCCCTAGATTAGAAAGGATTGTTCCTATATGATCAACGTATTAGGTTGTGTTGTTATAGCTATTTGTAGGAGTCAGGGTGTACAATTAAAAAACAAACAAGCAAACAGCAACAGACCCACATTACAGACATTTGCCTGCCACCTGGTGAGTCCTCAAAAGGGAGGTAGCCCGGCAATTCCAACGCCCCGAGAAGGACCCAGAAGCTGTTCTTTTCCAATTTGCCTCCCTTACTCTGATCTTCTCATTTCCTCAGTGCTGAACTTATACCTTTATCTGAAATCACTGGGAAGGCAGCTACTTAAACAATAAGAGAAACTAGTGCATTGTTTAATTTGCCTCTTCCATGAGTCCTAAATAATAAATCTCACAACTTTCCTTGTACTCGGTGTGATACTGAATGCCAAACCCCAGCTCGGCAGCTGGAGTCCTATTTCCTGGGCCCTCCGAAGATAGAAAATATCACATTTCTATTTCATTCGACCCTTTCACTCTCTCTGTCATGCTTCACTGCCTTTACAAGTCACCATTTCACTGTTGCCACAAAGATTACAAGGACCCTAACAGGTAAGGCCTCCAGGAAACACAGATGGAGGGGGCCTGAAAGAAAGGCAGAGGACTGCCAGGCTTATCTGCTCCCTATCTCACCATTGCTTACCACAGGGCCTGTCCACTGACAGCCAAGCTGTCCTGAGGCAACAGCTCAGTAATAAGATACACAACAAATAATGTTTTTTTGTTTTGCTGGAAAAATATATACTCAGGTAATTAAATTGTTAACATGATGGATGACCTTATTTTGTATTTGAATTCAAAGTGACTTTCTGTATCATTCAACTAAAATGGCTTGATGTTATTAAAAAAATAAAAAACAAAGCATAATTCCAGAGAAATGGGAATATAGATTTTTGTTGATTTACTTTAGAAACAAACATGGGTAGTTGTTACTGTGCTGGATTGTAATGTTTACTTGAAATGTACGAAGCTGGTGTTCAAATCCTATATTCATTTTTTTCATTCCTAATTATTTGTACAATTAGGAATTGTATTTTAAGGATACAATTGTTGTATCCTTAAAAGTGAGGCCGTAAAAAAATTGTCAATAAATATGCTTTGGTTTATGCAGGAAGAGCAAGAACATATTAGAGATACCTACTGTTCAGAAGGTTCCAGAAGCAGGGCCCTTGTATAGGAGTTTAAAATGTTAATGGACATGCATTCCGCCCACGTTGAATCCCATACGACAATATGTTTTGTGCCCAGGGCATGATTCTGACTAAATCAATAAACCACTCTAAGTCTGATAAAAGTTTTACAAAATATCCAAGACATTTAGAGTAATTGTTAACATCTGCTCATTATTCAACAGTGTAAGCAGGTTTAGAAGCCAGATAAATATATTTATTCATCAGCAGCCAGCATGTCACTGCTACCTCAGTGGTGATATAAAACAGTAAGACATTAGAACTTGCCTTAGTCTTGGGTTCAGAGAATACAAATGAACCATTATGGAAAAAGCAGAAAATTCTGCTTTCTCCATGTTTTACACTTGGGGGGTAGGGGGAGAAAGAGGAAAGAGGCAAGTTTTAGTAAAAAAAAAAAAAAAAAAAAAAAATCTTGATAATTTACTTTGAACTAAAAACCTGGGGAATAGGCAAGAAAAATAAATATAAGAAGTACAAATCTTAGAGAAGGAATCTGATACAAATCATTGCTACAACATGAAGAGTATCTTTCTTCTTTATTCTCCAAAACACAACTTAATTTTGATTTCTTCTTTCATTTCACAATATAAGAAAGTTATTTCTACACTGGAAGGTTAAAAATGGGCTTTTTGAATATAACATTGAAAAGGTTCTGTCTATCAGAATGAAATTAGTTCTTTGAGAATATTTAGCAATTGGCAGTTGATTTGTCCTGAACCAAAATGAGCAGCAGAGTCATCATTTAATAGTAACAAGAAAATACTAATCAAATCACATTCACGCTTATTGGGGTGGGGAGGCATCTGAAGTGGTATTCTATGGGGTTTTGTTGTTGTCTCATGTAATCTGCTGCGTGTGCGTCTGTGTGTGTGTGTTCCAAGTGCCCTTCCAGTAGTCTCAATGACCTCCAGTGATGCTAATAGATCTCAAGTTAGGTGTTCCGTCAGTATTTGAAGCAGAGTTGATAATTAACTTTCAACTACCTGTGTTATCCTCAATCACGATTGTGTAAAATAGATTGCATAAAGTTGCCTCAAGGTTAACTCTTTGGTGAAGGAATAAATCTGACAATATGCCATCAACTTCAACACAGTCCACTAACACCAGACCTTAGAAACTTTATGAACTTTTTTTATGAAAGACAAAAAGATTCCAGAGAAGAGAGCAATAAAAATAAGTCGCTGGTGGACGTCGTTGCATTTATCTGAAGTACAGTTCTATAAACTCACTAGCATGTGCTTGCACAGTGAATATCAGATGGTAGACATTTAATAAAAGTTAGTTGAATTGAATACCTAGAACAATACTATATATCTACATGTGGTACCCAAAACATTCTAAGAAATTAGTTGAAAACAACAGGTTTTTTGTTTCTATGAGGACCAGAAGATTAGCAAGGTAGAGATGAGAAAATTAACAAAGAGATGCTATCTAGCTAATCAAAGCTGTAAATGAAACAAGAACCTCCTCGTGGATTGTTCTGCTCACTAACCTGTAATTATATTGTCAATTGCATTAACTTCATTGCCCACTAATAGAGTAAGTTTCAAGGGAGGCAGCCAATGTTGGGATGGTTATTTATTTTTATGTCCTAATTAATCAGTACTGACACCAAACCACATCCTTCCTTCTTGCTCATTATTTAAATGACCCATTTATATGGATGAACCTCTTTGCTTTGTGCATTTCATTAGCACATTAACATGCTTTCAAAACAAAAAGGGTTGTTTCTGCTTCAGCAAATACTTTGAACAAACAGCTACTTGAGCTACCCCTGACAGGCTGTGCAACCCTCATCTCTTACTCGGCATTTGTATTAGGCCAATGGAGAGTTTGGCTAAAATCAAATGATTACCACTTGGCTAAAAAAAATTAACTCCTGATGAGTTTTGTAGTGCTCGGGCAGGGGAATAAAGAGGAGGACTTAGAAAATAGAAGCAGGAATTTTAACTTCCCATCTGAGGTTGGAAAACAACTTGTATTTAGCTAGTTATTTCTTTGTGTCTCATATATGGAAACCTGAAAATAAGCTTTGCCACTAAGTGAAGTTAAACCCTGTTGAAGTCATCAGATTGAAGCATAATTTAAAAGTAGCTTGGTGAGCCCACCTCTGGGACATGACTCTCTTCTTGAGAAGGTACCAGGAGGAGTGTTAACTATTTTGGATTGCTGTAGCATTGCCCTTTAATGAAAGGTTCTATGCTTAGACTACATCTTGAGAAGCCGAAAACAGTAACCTTAAGTATATCAGCCCCGATACTACCCTAAACAATAGTGTTGGAGAGAATAGATGCTTTAATATGTCCAAATAAAACAAATCATTTCCCAAAAAAAATCCCTTAGAAAAGACAAAGCATGCTGTATCCAAATGTTAACAAAGTCTCTGTACATTATGGGGCACACTCGAGATATTTTTGGGAAAAACACAGTAACTGGGGAAAAAAAAACTACAATCAAGGTTAATTTGTATGTTTAAAGATGTCTCATAATGAAATCATTTTTTAAAAAGTCAACATTATTTAACCCAGATTTATTAGTTATTCCTTTGAGTATGATCTCATAATTGCAAATGTTTCACGAATTGCTCTATAATTTTAAAATAACCTTTAAACGTATATAGAAAAAAAGTGACTTTGTAGAGACCATGAATGTGCACCCACAGGATGCATGAAAAAAAATAATAGCTCCAGACCTACATGACTGTGTACTTGGACCTGAGATGAGCCTCCCAGTGACAGCCACATACACAGATTTTAAAAATGGCGTGTCTCAGATGCTGTGGATGCAAGTAAAGAGCTGTGCTCTTAAAAACCGTTGGATGACTTAACCAACAAACTCTGATGATGCTGATGGTGTACATTTTAATTTTGAATAGAATCGTACCATAAAAGTGAATAAAGCTGTATTTCTAGATCATAAATACTGAAAATGCTTTGATAATGGCAAAAAATCATTTCTCAAGTTGGGTTGGGTAAAATTAGTTTTCGGTCTATGTTACATGGAGTTCTCTTAAATGGAATCATGGACTGTACTTGGATATTGTGGTGGTTTTCATGTTTCATTCTCATGAAAAAAATTGCAATTTTTAGAATGTAGCAGAACAAACAAAATCATGACTTACACTCCATACTTTCATTTACTTTTGGTGGTTTTCTCACGTTTTCAACAGTTACCAGCCACCTGGCTACTACCACTACCACCTTTGTGGCCTGGGAATCCATCTATGCTGAACTCCACTTATTAAAAGGAAATCCTTCTATATACTTTACCTAAATCCCGCATCCTTCAGTCGAAGCTCATTTCATATTATTCAAACTTCGGTGAACAGTAGTCCAACATCATCCTCCTTATTGGAAAAGTCCATTATTTGAAAATAGTCAATAAATCACCCTTTATCCTTCATTTCCCCCACTTGAATAAGCCCAGCTCCCTAGGGCTTTCTCCAAAGTATGCAGCCTCCAACTCACTATCAAGGAAGAACTGAGTTCCTGGGAAAATTAGTCATATATTATGACTAATTGTAACATGACATATTATATAAGAGTATAATAATTATTAATTTTAAACAGTAAATATAATTGCCCTAAAACTTGGCTTATGCTTTCCTCTAAATTCCTCAGGAAATTCTCAAATTTCTCCTTTACCTCAGCCTACTTCAGAAATGCTCAATCCTCTCTGTCAGTGTGGGAGATCAGTTTATATTTAGGAGAAGTGGGCAAATGTCTGGTATGGAACACATCAAAACTAGGAAAATCTGTTCCCTCATAAACTAAGTCAAAATTTCTAAAACTAAAAGACAAGTTAATTAACCCATTGGATATAGTCATTGCTATAGCATCTATTATTGAAAGTGGGCTCTATTTCAAGCCTCAGATGTATAGAACATTCTGAAATGTTTTTCTAGGCAGTGCATACATGCTGATCCAATAAAACTTTCTTTTGCTTTGTTTAGTATGGAGATAGCTACTCTGCATGTTTCACATCAGTATTTTATTCTGTGTCTAAATTTGAGTGTCATCTTGAATACTAGGTATTCTCCTCTGTAGAATCTGATCATGTGAATAATACTACAGGGAGCTGCATACTTCAAGCAAAAACTCAAGAGCTGATATTTGTTTCAACAGATTCACATTTTAAAATTTATTGTCTACCATTTGTGTATGAGGCATGAAACATGACCCTTATACTGGACCACAAATGATTATGCAACTAGTTTGGCGTTTTGTATTTTAAAGAGATTGGGGCTCATGCTGGTAATCCCAGCATTTTGGGAGGCCAAGGCAGGTGGATCATTTGAGGTCAGGAGTTTGAGAGCAGCCTGGCCAACATGGTGAAACCCTGTCTCTATTAAAAATACAAAAATTAGCTGGGCATGGTGGAGTGCATCTGTAAAACCAGCTACTCGGGCCTGAGAATCATTTGAACCCAGGAGGCGGGGTAGCAGTGAGCTGAGATCGCACCACCACACTCCAGCCTGGGTGACAGAGTGAGATGCCATCTCAAAATAAAATAAAATAAAGATAAACATAAACATAAATAAAAAGATTGAACTGATAGATGATGAAGCAGCATCTATTCACTGTGCAAGGATGAAAGGCCCCTGCAGAATCCCTTCCTGAAACTCAGGATTGATTTTTTCAACCCTGTGATATTCTGCTTTCTGAACAAGATGCCAGAATTCTACTGTGAGCTCTGTGCAGGCTAATTTAGGAGATGCAAGATATCTCAGTTATCTCCCTGTGATCTCCCAGAGCCACAAGGTCAGATTCAAATGAATATTAAGGAGGGCCCTGAAAAGGCTCACAGGGCCACTTTGAGAACCATAAGGGTGAAGTGCATGACAGCTGGGTATGGGAAGGGGAGGGTGAATTCTGGTGGAACCATCTCTACCCAGTGACCATTCTTGTCATCAGGGTTTCCTAAATCAGCCTAATAGGAGACTGAAGATCTGAATTTGGGTATTGCAGAATGTTTGCAGCCTCCCAGGGAATGGAAAAAGATCTGGATCAAATTATATTCAATTTAGAAGCATGTGGGGCATTCTAATGATTTCCATTGCCCCTGTGGTCATCTTGGGTGGTGGAGCTCATTAAGGCTCAATCACAAAAATTAGGGCTCAGAGGATGTCAGACCTAAAAAAGGACCCAATGTGGACCACCTAAGCTCAGTGAGATGAAGTGACTTATCCAAGACCTCAGCTCCAGGCCATCTTATAACTAATAATAGGTACCTCCATGACTAGCAAAGGGGTGGCTGACATTTGTCTTTTAAATACCTATCGCAGGAGGAGTCAGCTAGAACAAATCAACAGAGCATGCCGAGAGTCTGAGAGAAAGTTATCTGGCATGAGCAGTGCTAGTTCCAGCCACCATCATGACTCTTGGAATTCCAGAGTAGGTTCCTAACTCACCTTCATGGTTTCACGCTCACCCCACCGTCTATTCACCACACAGCCGTCAGGGTCTTCTCCTGGCTTCCCATCACATTCAGTCCAAATTCCTCACCATGGCCTTTGAGGCCCTTCCTCTCTGACCTCACTGCTCCTCTCTCATTCATTCGCACTAGCCTCGTGTGTTTGGCTTTCTGGTTCTTTGAAACATCAAGTTGGTTTCTTCTTCAGCCGCCTTGGCCTTGCTATTCTCTTAGGCTGAAATGCTTTTTCTGAAGCTAGCCCCATGGCTCACTGTTATTCCTTTCAGGTTTCTGTTCCAGTGTTCCTGCTCAGAGGGGCTATACCTGACCCCTGCTCTAAGTACCAAACCTTCTGTGTGCTACAATTCCCCCTTTACTCTTTATCCCCTTCCTCATCTTCACTTTTCTTGACAGCAGTTATTATTACCAAACATTATATAGTTATTTGTTTCTGTATTTATTCATTTTCTTTACCCCTACTAAAAAGTCCATGAGGGTATGGAGTTTGTCTAGATTTCAGAATAGTGCCTGGAACATAGTAGGTATTCAGCTTATATTTATTGAATCAATGATTTGATACTTTATGGGATTACCAGCCAGTGTGATCTACAGTGTCTAGCCCCAGTAACAGGTGAGAGTCACTGAAATAACCTGATCACAGTCCTCAGGTGGAGACCTCAGCCTGAGAGGCTCAGGGCTATTTCCAATCATTCTTGCATTTTCTATCATTTTGCCTAATTCTAACATTTCCTCTTTCTAACCTTGCTCTATCATGTCAACTAGAAACTCATTACTGCATGTAGGTTATATACACACACTTCTTAGAACAACTATATGATTTAAGACACCCTAGTGATTTTATTGGTTTATCATTAACTATTTATGGGTTTTTTTGGTTAGTTGATTAGTGAGTTTTTTTTTAAATTGTTGTATTTCCATTTAACCTTCCAGGATCTTGGTTTTCTGTAATGTAGAATAGTTATATCACTATACTTGCCTTATCTACATGTCTGTTCAAAGCTTGCATTAGGTTCCGTATTTTAAGATATTTTGAGAGAAAATAATCATTTTAGAAAATAGTTTCTGGGAGAGTTTGCAATTTCTACAGGCAGGTGTTTTCAGGGGAAGTTAGCCAAACACAGAGAAAAACATTGCTTTTAACTAATGTATTGATCATTTGGGAGGGCACTGGCGTAAGGTCACAAGCAAAGTAAAAATGTTAGCCAAGACATGACTCAAGAGGGGCAGAAGCAGTAGCCTGGTCTCTGCTCAAATGTCCCCATTGTATGGAGCTGGGTAAACAGGCAGCTATGCAGTCTGTTCTGTCCTCTCTCATCACATGGGAGAGAAGCCACTAGAAAAACAAACAAACAACCAAATACAGCTCAAGGCTTATCAGCCTTTAAGTTGATGACCTTATACTCTGGGATCCCAGCCCCAGCTCTAAGGAGCTTATTGGACAATGATGAATCTAAAAATCTGAAGAAGTTCAGTCAATCATTGACTCTCAGGACAATCATACCCTCCTGCCTCAGTCCTTCTTCCAAAATCTCCAGTACGTCCTGACTGTGCCCAAACAGAGCTTGGTCTGCTTGGACAGAGTTCTCAGCAGTTTGGGCTTATATTCATGCTCTTGCCCATGCCTGCTTCACTCACCACATCACATTTGATCCGGATCCACAAGCACCCTCTTTTTCCTCCATTTGCTCTGATAAATGCTTTCTCGGTCTTTCTTCCTGCTCTAGAAGATTATCTTTTCTATTGCTTAGTTTTCTTTATTTAAAAAAAAATGTTTTCTATCTTAATGTTACGTAAAATATGTGCATTATAATTGAGATGGGGATTTTCAAACTGTCTTCCTGAGGTTCCTCAGAGATCATCAGAGGAAAGATATGAGCACAGACCTTTGGCTTTGAACCTCCTGTCCCACTTTCACCATAGGATCTAGGTTGACTTTTATCTATTTTATATATTGGGTTTCTGAGTAAGATATTGTTTAAAGAAAGATTTCCTATTCCTTTTATTTAAAAGGGTTTAAAAAAGTTAAATTACAATAACACGTGACTCGAAGGATTTGCCACCACCTGGTGGCAGCACACCCAAATTTCAATGTACCTAAATTTTTAAAAGGGTTGAGTTGAATCTGCTATGCTAAAATTATAAAGTGGTATCAGAAATGTCTCAGATGATGATGTATAATTATGAAAAAAACATTAAAAAGTACAATATCACTTTCAAAATACAATATAGTATTTCAAAGTTGAGATTTTTATAAATGAATTAAATTACTTTATTGTAAGGCATAGTACTTGTAGAAAACATTTCCATTATGCCTTTAAAACAACATTGCAAGAAGGTAAAATAAACTAGTAGCATTCTCTCAAATTCTTTTTATGTTTGAACATCAATGTTACCTACCTATCCTCAAATATCTGGGGAAAACTTCATTTCTTCTTCTTCTCCTTAAAGTCAACATAAATACTCAGTTTCTGGGTAAATTGTACCAGGGACATTGCCCGTGCTGCTCTCTACCTCCACCAAAACAAAACAAAGCAAAGACACCTTTTCACAGAACTTTAGAAATGACTGCACAAAGAGAATAAAAAACAAATATTACAATCACAAGTATATTCATGGACAAGTGGAGGAAGAAAGTGAGGTTTTGTTTGATGGTTTGTTTGCTTGTTTGTTTTCCTTTTTCAGGCCTTTCAGCTCTCATACAACAGTAACATATTGGTTGAACCAACTGACCTTGCTCTGGCCTGATTCAACCATAGTCTGTTCAGATAGAACACCTTTAGCACTCAAGAATAGGTTCCAGTAACTTAAACACCTGATGAGTGAAAAGGGAAATGAAACCTGAGCCTCACCATTCTCAAGTCACTTTTTTGACCAGACCCACATAGATGCATCCCCAGCAGTCTGTAGTGCCCCTTGCTTTCCCCCTCCAGCTATGGGACTCCTAAGTCATTGCCCTCTTACTCACAACAATGATCTTAGGTTATGTTTTCAGGCAGGACATGAGAAAATCAGCAGGACAGACAAGTGGCGTCCTGTAACACTCCCAGATCTGTGAGAACAGAGTGAGTGGGAGTGAGAAGAGCAAGAACGCCAAAGAAATATTCTTGGCGGCAGGCTGGTGGACACAGAAGGAAGGTTTACTTATGGTCCCTCAACAGCTGCAATAAACTTGCTCTGTAAGAAGCCATGATTATGTTGTATTGTGGATTTGCCAGCAAGATTACATCCACACAAGTTCTTTGTAGACCATCAGTAAACTCAGGGCATTCTGAGCAAATAGGAATTAGTTACATGGGCAGAGTTTTCAACTGAAATCCACGCCTAGTTCCCCTAAAGATTGTTTACCAGCTTTTCCCAGAGCCAGTTACAAGGAGCATAACATGACTTGATTCACAAAGAAGTAATGGAATTATAGTAATAAAGGAGTGAGGAAAATAAATAACAGGAATAGACTTGGCACTTTTGAAACTTAAAGGTGTTTTGCCTGAGGTGAAACTGAGAACTGACCTACAATGCTTCTCATACTCGTAAACATGGTGCAAAGTTTGTTTTAATCATACAGAATATGTCACCATTAATTCTTTAAGCATGCAAAGAGCATATCATAGCAAATATTAGACACCCCAGAGGTGTAAACTATAGCTTAGAAAAACAAAACTCATTGGTGGCTATTACTTTGCAATTGTTAGATGTCACCATTGTCATTTCATGTTATGGATCTGTGTCACAACAACATCTGTACAAAACCAAACACCACCAGCTGTGCTCTTTCAACAATTTGGAGCAATAATTAAATTGTCTTTAGTAATACACCTGCACTGCAGATAGACAAAGCCAGTCCCATAAACTTTTACATGCTTATTTAAATTCTTCAGAAAGTTGCAATGAAGGATCCAAACAAACCAAAAATGCTAAAGTATGTCAAAATTGCCATGTGAGAAAACAAGTACACTGATACAAATTAATTAGCCTTCCTCCTTTGGTTATAATCTAACAGGCTACATCATACTTGCTGCCTTAGCTCCTGGGCTATTATTGCCTATCTGAGATCACTTTTGATACTCCTGAGGTAAAGGAACACCAAACAGTAGTCATTTATCTGACAAAAGACCTTGTGTTTTTCTTATTCTATCAATCATTAAACAAGTAATGTCTTTTTATGTTATTGCTTTGACATTCATTAACACTCACGTCAGAGGAAATCTTTGCAATTAAAAATTCTATTGACCATGTAAGGTTGTTTTGCCTGGGTTTGTTACAACTGATTTTTTTTTTTTAACAGAAGCAACAGCACTGAGGCAGGTCAGGAACCTACCACACAGTTCAGCTTGAGGTATCTCTTCTGACTCAAATGCTGCTGGTAATTATTAAAAAATTATTATTTTAAAAAAATCATTTTTGCTATCTCAATGTAAACGTCAGTGATAATCTTGACTGATCAGCTAAGCTTAAGAGGAAAGAATACCTCAGAAAGACAAAAGTCAGACAGCCACAAGACTCTGTGTTGTTATTAAATTCTTCCTCATGGTAAATGTGCAAACTTTCAGGAGAGTTTCAAGTAATAATCTGAAAAGTGTGCTAAAATCTCAAATGTTTGAAATAAGTTTTACATAAGGTCCTTGTGATTTGATACCATAAACAGAAACAGAGTAGGAGAAGTGCCTAACATGACAAAGGGAGAATTTTGAATATACCATAGAGTAACTTGTTCACTTCCAAACCACTCCTTTTGTGGGAACATCACCATAAAAACTGATTATACATCATCCACGGCAATATTATCATCCAGCATCGGGAGAAATAAACCTGAACAAACACATTTCTTTTTAATAAAGAGCAATTTAGAGGGTGGGAGAAGAACCAATTTCCTTCTTGGAAAAATCTCTGTGTTATAAAAACGTCTTTTATTTACGGAGTGGATTAGCTTTATGGTATCTGTATTTATATGCCTTCTACTTTACAAAGAATAAAACAGAATGGAAATCGATATAAAAATACTTCTTAATATACACCATATTAAATGTTATCAATATGAAGACACATATGGTTCTCTCTTTACATACAAAGATACATATGTATTAAATGTTATATATTAAATGAGGTATGTATATTAAATGTTATCAATATGAAGATGCAGAGAGAAATGTGTCTTTATATTGATATTTCATATATAATATAATATAAACCATATTTTGACATCTATTAATATTTCCATCTATTTATATATACATATCTCCTTATACTATAATTATAGTATTTAATTAAATTATATTAGTATTTAATTCAAATCAAAGATTGAATTTGGCCCTAGGGTACTGTAATGATTTGAAGATACTTAGAATAGAATGTGTCACATGGATTCCATCTCCATTCTAAGAATCAAATTCAATCACAAGAAGACTTGGGACATGAAATAATCTGAATTTATTTATTCATTCAACAAACACTTAGTAAAGACACCAGTTTAGAGACATTGCAGCTGCACTGAGGAGGAAACACTACACTCCCCTGTACACACAGGGAAGTGATTTTACCTGCAGGATGACCGAATGTGTGGTTTCAGGAAGTGAACTATAATGGGGTTTTAATGTCCTTTGGGTCCTGCCTCAGCATTGTTCATTTTCAGTAAATGAAAGCAATACAAGCTTTGCAAAGGGATTTCGAACTATAATAGGGGAAACTTAGAAACGAACCCAGATACCACCATGGATATAAGATTCTGGGAACTACTTATCTTGGAGAGATCTTTAATCTGAAATCACTGCAAGTTTCATGAATATTTAAGGAGCAAAGACTCAGAGAAGACAGTTAAAGGGAAAATTGCTGTTGGCTGATTTTTAACAAATAGATTCTTCCTAGAACTCCTAGTTCTCACTAGGAATTGCCTCAGAGACAATTTCCACCTATAGTCATTACTCAAGGATTAGGGCCCAAGACACCACACTCAGGAGGCCCGTTTATTGCAGACAGATGGTTCAAAAAGCAGCTCTCCCAGCATGAAGACTGTAAACCCGCCGCCCAAACTGAGGCCAAGAGGAGGGGCTGGGTTCCCCACCCAGTGCACACCCACGCCAGAGCTCCTCAAGATTTTCCTTCCCGCCCAGGCTGTGGTTGCTCTTCCTTCCTCACCTGATTCTACCAGGATCAAAATGTTCTTGGAATAAAATTAAGTAAAGATTAGGCCTGGAGTATAAGATTAGGTCACCCGATTTGGGTTTGAGTCGCCATTGTATCATTTACTAACAGCTTGTCCTTCAGCAAATCACTCAAGACCTTTCAAAGTAAAGTTCACCCCAGTCAGACCAGACAGACCCCATCTCAAAGTCCCCTGAACTCTGATCTACAGAGCTCTTTTCTACTGAACTTCATGAATCACAGCCCCATTCCATATGCATAATTCCATATATACCAGCACACTGCTCAGCCACTATGGAATTTTAATGACCACATTTTCATTCAAACTGTGTATTCACTAGAATAGCTACACATTTTTTCTGGTTAATGAACCTCAAGTTCTGATGCTATTTGGTCTCCTGCTCTTTGCCCCACAAAGAAATCAAATATAAAAATAAACAAATTGCATAATTTTTTTTACAAATAGGCTGGAGAGAGCCTTCACTATGAATGTGGATAAGTATTGATGTCACAAAGCTCTTGATTCTTGATTCCTTCCATATCATTTCACTTTCCTTTCCCCTCTGCTCCCTCACATGTCTGAGACAGCCACGAGTCCCTCATAGAAACCTTGCAAAACTTAAGGGACTCATGGTTTGTGCTGTGCTTCAGAGGTGAGCCTAACTGAGTGCACTCTGATAATGTTTTTCAACAATTTCATGGATTGTTTCAGATTTATGTCAGCCTAAGATTATTATCTCTTGGCCCTCAGCCTATTGCCATGAAGTCATAACCTTTGTTTAAGAGCAGCCTAGCCCACTGTCATAATTACAGATTTGACTCTGTTAATAAAGAGAATGCAAGCCACTAAAGATTGAATTTCTGCTCTCGCAGTAAGAAAATGAATGATATTTTATAGTAAATAATCATAATTTACATACTAAGAAGAAACCTTAGAATCTTAGATGATAGCCTCTCTTATAAATCATTCAAATAGAAAACATTTATAAAATGATCTTGCAGCGTTTGTCAAATACCTATGGTTATACTATCTCACAACATTTTAGTTAACCCAGTTGACTCAAAACAGTTATAATTGTTCAAATGTTCTATACCCTCTTGAAGTTTTAGACTCATAGTCTTAATTTCACACCTGCTGATGTAAAAACAATGAACAAGTCTAATCATGGTAGCACATGACAGCCCTTTAGATATTTGAAGCTAGTCCTCATGTACCTTCTAAGTGTTCTCTTCTAAAATATCCTTAGGTCCTTCCATTTATTGACATGATCTCACTTCTTGCTATCTTTGTGCCCTTTCTTTGGAAGCTTTCTAGTTCATGAATCTCTCTCTCAAAACGTAGTGTCCCCAAACAAAGACAATAACCCAAACGGGTTCCAACCAGAGGAGAGTACAACAGAGCTAACCATTACCCCATTAAATCAGGTCACTGTACTTCTATACTGGAGCCTGGGGTTCTATTAGCTTTTATAGCCACTCCAACACCTTGCTGGGTTATATTATGATTTGTCAAGGCTTCGCTCAATAAGTGGCCCTAAACTAAGACATGAACTTTTAGTTCTGTTTCTTGTGCTGTCACTAGTTAATGAATTAACTTGAAGCAATCTTTCTTAGCTCTGTTTCTATATTGTGGGTTCAGTATTTAAACCTTAGCCACAGCTCTCTTTTAACATGTTATTTGGCTAATGTGGAATTAATTAAATATCGGCGTGATTCTGTTAGATAATAACATATCTCATCATCATTCTACACAATGTTATGATTATTCTCTGTAACTGAAACAGCTGCACAAGGTGAGTGTCTGACTAGATTATGTCTAACCTGAACAGACTTTATTCCTCCAATCAAAACATTTTCCTCTCCCTCTTAAAGTTGACAAAGTGATTATAGAAATACAGAGATCTGGATAGAAGGAAAATGTATGATTCATATCATGTGAAGCAAGATGCCACCCAATCCACTCTAGGGAAAGTTGGGAGAAAATATGTCTTTTATTTTTTCTATCATAATGCAGAAAATAAGCACTAGCAGTGTTGATAGCCTATGGCTTTTCACTTAGAATCAACAATAGTGGCATGTCCTATGATTTTACTTTTTCAACACCATCCCCAAACAAAGCAATGAAATGTAAGATGATGTGAATGAGACCCTGAAATTTAAGGAGGCAGAATAATGGTTTGCAGGTGTGAACATTATTCATATTTTAAACTAAATTAAAATTTTCCCCATTACTCTAGGAAAATCAAATAATGTAATTACCAAGAGGTAAGATGCTTCTGATATGTAAAAGATATACTAATTTTGATGACAGTTTTCAGTCATGTTAATCAAGTAAAGTATATTTATAGGATTTATATTACTGAGAATAATACCAAGGTGAAACTTACAAACTAATCCTTCATTTATAGCCTATTCTGTAAAATTTATAAACCCCAAATACAGGATCCTTTTATGTCCATTTCCTTCAAGTATAAATCAATATGATGGGGGCAACACAAAGGAGGGGGGCTTAGCGCTGACATCAGTGCAGCTTGTTTAAATACCCAGTTGATGTTTAGAAGACTGTACTTATTCTAGGAGATGTCAAAGAGGGGTTTTTAGTTAATATATGCCTCCTAAATGTCAATGGTTGCTTTAAAATGTTCCCTCTAGGTTATCGAATATGAAGAGAGTTCCACTACCTTGCCTTTTTAAACACAATTGGGGCTCGACGGGACTAGACACTCCAGCAATAGCTGAACTTGAATATATATAACCTGTATCTGTGGCTTCAAGACAAGTAGAGAAAAGGAAGACACATGTCCATGTATCAAGTCCTGTTAGAAATGTAGCACAGTGTTAGACAACAGAAGAGAATCAGTGATTCAAGGTAGAGCTTGGACACAGTGCCAATGCTCCAGGGCGGGCAGAGGGACCAGGAATGCCATGGGGTGGCACAACACCTCCTGCTGTGAAAATGGCAGAGTTTGTTTCCCGTGGCCCAGTCTGCGTGCCTCAGGGTTTTGTTGTTGCTGTTGGTTTTTCTCTAAAATAAAAAGAAATCTGGTGAATTCAAACAATTATTACGTTATAATTATCGCCTGGTTAATATTGATTGAAAGAATGAATAGAATGAATATTTTTTGAACCAGGGAAGAACTATGAACAAATATAAATTTTAAAAGTGTAATATTTGCCAGGTGTGGTGGATCATGCCTGTAATCCCAGCACTTTGGGAGGCCGAGGCCGGTGGATCACTGAGGTCATGAGTTCAAGACCAGCCTGGCTAACATGAACAAACCCCATCTCTACTAAAAATACAAAAATTAGCTGGGTGTGGTGGCAGGCACCTGTAATCCCAGCTACTCAGGAGGCTGAGGCAGGAGAATCAATTGAACCCAGGAGACAGAGATTGCAATAAGCCGAGATTGTACCACTGCACTCCATCCAGCCTGGGCAATAGAGGGAGACTCTGTCTCAAAAAAAAAAAAAGCGTAACATTTTAGAAACAAACTAGATTTTACTAAACCAGCTAAAAGATTAAAAACAAAGAAAAATTTGAACAGAGCCAAAACCTAAACACACTGAGGAGTCCTCTTTCAGATTATTTTCACATCTTTAATATTTATTTGAAGAGAGATGACATATACTCAACTACTCTTACATTATTTCTTTCTAAGACAATGATCACCCAAAAAGGTCACATGAAAAACACCACCAATAAATTTATGTCACCGATCAAGAGAATTCTTTGGATTTTCACTAAAAGAAACCATTTTACATATTTTCTACAAATTCCAAGCCAATTGTCTGTAACATCATCAAAAGTCTAACTTCCCCCTTCCCACAAAACAAGAAAGTTCCTTGCCATTCTTTCCTCTCCATGTAATGACACACATTGATGGCATTTTCAGAAAATTTCACTCATGGAATTCATGGCTAACCCAACTTGAAACAGATATATATATATATATATATATATATATATATATATATATCACACTACTATTCATTCATTTATTCAATATATGTTTACTAAATGCCAACTCTGTGCCTGATCTAAAGATTCATAAAACAGTGGAGGTGGAAGACATGTTAGAAGTCATTCATAACAGATGTTGCAATATCTGGGACCTTAAGCGGTAGTGTAAAGATGTGAACACTCAAATGTAAGATAACAGGGAGTGGTGAAATCCATGTGAAACAAACCACACAGTCCACTTAAGGCATTCAAACTCAATTTCTTTCTCTTCTGAAAACTGTGTCAACCAGAAGCAGCCCAAAAGTTGTGAGTATCCAATCCTGATTTTGTCTAACCCTTTATTTTTTCAAATACTCAAAAAGCCAAATCCTGTTTCCAATACCATAAATCCAGTGAATTGGAAGCTTTATGCACCTCTCTGCCATTTTCCCTCACTGTCTCAAATCACTAAATGACTTTGTTTATTGGTTTGGTTTTTAGTTTATCTTCTTTCCTTTGGCTATATTGGCCTAATGCCAAATAAACAGTTCCTTCTCAGGAAGAAAAGGATGAGCTTCTAAACAATGAGATCAGACACTGCTGGTTATCAGAGAGGGTCATGAGAACTCCTGTGAATAGCTGCAAGAAATGTGGTTGCTTTCAAAAATTATGAATTTTAAGTCCAAGTGACTACAAAGCAATGAAGCTGCTTTTGTGTTTGCTCAAGGGAAGCAATTTCATCACCCCTCATGCATGAGAGATGGGTTCTGGAGGAATTTTCCAATCTTCTCACTTCCAATGAATCAATTGAATCAAATTATCAGTATAGTTTTGGGCTCAGAAAATACTTTTAATAGTTAATCCAGCTGTGCATGTAATGACAGCCTTGATATTTTAAAATAAATGTCTAAGTGAAGCTATTTCCACGCACTTCTATACATCATCTGTTCAGTTGGTGAATTAATATAAAAAATTAATTTTAGTGTTGACCTACTTTGTATTTTGTTCCCATGAGAATAATTCAGCCAAATCAATACACCTAAAAGTTTTTTATGTATCCTCAGTTCCTGTTCTTTCAACCTTATTGACCTCTGGTTGGAGCCAATTGACAAGTAATAAAATGTATAAAAATATAAATTTAATTTAAAGGATCTAATGTGAATGGTGATGAAACACACCATTCTTGGACCCTAGGCCACATTTATAAACTGCTGGACCATTCAGAAGTTGAAGTACTTTCCTTATATTTTAAAAATAAGTATTACTGAGCTACACAGAAGATAAAGTGGCAGTCTAGCTAAAGCAACATTAAATAGAATATTTCCTATCACCTCAATCAATAACCTGAAAATTCCGATAACTTTGAAAACATTGTTACCATAGTATTAAGAACAAAATAATTAAGAAAGCCTTTCATTAGTTTGCTGATTACGAATATAACTTTGGTGTACTTTTTTCCTGTTCCTATATCTTTTTAACTTCCTCTGTTTTGTCTCTTAAAATGCCATCTTAGAGTTAGTTTTTATAATTAGATATCTCTCTTTCCACTCAATTTCTCTCCTGAAGCTTGTGCTGAGTCCCTCCTACGTGCAAGGCACTGTGCTAAGGTTCCTGGCTTATAGCTGATACTCAAAAAACATTTGTAACGATAAGATCTTTGAAAGGGTAGCTTAAGATTTCTTTATTCTTTCACCAGTAAATTTACACTACTGTGAAAGGAAAGACATTTCTAATCAGAATAAATGAGGTTAGATACAATAGGTACTGATAGGACTCAATAAATATTAATAGAATTAGTGAAGGCTCTTTTGAAAATTAAACCCCCTGAAAACCGCATTTTTATAGGTTTATTTATTGTGGTAGTTACAGTACACTCTGAGAAGGAGCTACTTAATTCATAATATAATCATCTTCAGTGAAGTTAATTAATTCCAGATTTTATTATGTTACTTGAGCTCACTCAGTGCTTTAATCTCATGATATAAGGAGATGGAAAAGGTAGGTATAACAAGTCATTACAGAAGCCAAGGAGAATGATAATGTGCATCTCAATTACAAGACAAGGACTAATAAATGATTGCCTAATTGTGGGGGCTGGAAAAAAATCCCAACACAAGGAAGCCCAAAGCACTTTAGAAATCAGACCAGATATCTAAGTTCCAAAGTAGCAGAAAAAAAGAACAAACATGGAGGGCGGCAGGCAGAGAGTGCCTTGCCAGTAACCAGGGCTTCCAAGATAATGGTAAACTTATGCAAGAAATAAACCTGTCTTACAATGGACACGTTGACTGTCAGCACCAAGGCCCAGCCCACTGGAAATCAGAGTTGCTGAAATATATGATTAGTGTTCTGTTTCATGCTCACTTTCATGCCACACCTTTCAGTGGAGGTCATCTTTCAAGTCATTAAATAATCTAAGAGTGATATGTACACAGAAGAGTTTGTTCCTTATCTTTTGTATGTCACACCTGGTGCTTTCCATGGACTCTTTGTTCTAGCTTTAACAAAGTTGTGTAAAGGTTTTTTTTTTTCCCCTTCCCAATGACTTACTTCAACTCAGTTTTTTAACCCTGTAACAATGGCAGTTATTGGGAATGTCTCTCCACCTAGACACACATTAGTTGTTAACAAAGATAATACAGAAAAACATATTTTGATTTCAATATTCTCTAGTTTGGTTAAAGATTTTCCTTTTATAAGTATATCTAGTTACATTGTTACCGTTCTGTTCAAGTAAACATATTAATTCAATATTACTTTGTAATATAATTCTGATTTAAATATCTTTTATGACACTCATGCACAGGTGTTTAAAGTAAAGCATTATCAAGGTAATAAAAAATTCATGATTATCTTCCTTGGTATAATTATAGCTGAATATTATGCAATAAGTTCAATAGATTTTTATTAATTAATATATACTAAGAAAATATTAATTCAACTGATATTCTCAACATTGCTCATCTCAAGCCTGTGTGATAGATAAGACATATTCATCCCATTCAGCAGATGAAAAATGAAAACTTCCAAGAAATTAGATGACATATAAAATAGAAAGAAGTGGCAGAATCCACAGCTGGGCTCAGTGGCTCACTTTGTAATCCCAGCACTTTGGGAGGCCAAGGTGTATGGATCACCTGAGGTCAGGAGTTTGAGGCCAGCCTGGCCAATGTGGTGAAACCCTGTCTCTACAAAAAATACAAAAATTAGCTGGACGTGGTGGTGGGCACCTGTAATCCCAGCTACTCAAAGGCTGAAGCAGGAGAATCACTTGAACCTGAGAGACAGAGGTTGGAGTGAGCAGAGATCGTGCCATTGCACTCCAGCCTGGGTGACAAGAGCAAAAATCCAGACTAGAACAAGAGCCCCCTGGATTTTAATCCTTCTTGAAACATGCACAGACTCTGAGACACCTCACTGTCCTGGTTTTTCTCTGCTGCTATGGCTGTATATGTCTGTCATCCTAAAGGGTTTCTTCTTTCTCCTTCTCAAAGTGTGGGCAAGGCCTAGGGCTCAGTCTTCTGCCTTCTTCTCCTCCTTACCCCGAGGGGGTCCCTTCAACTATCACAGCTTTAAATATCATATGGAAGTTGATGACTCCCAAACTCTTATCTCCAACCCAGACCACTTCCTTAGGTGCAGTCTCACATATCCAACTGTCCACTTGATGCCAACATTTGGGATTTAACAGCCATGCCAAGTTTACCATTTGTAAAACAAAATTTCAGATTTATCTATTCCAAACTGGTTTCTCTCCTGATATTTCATATCATTGGGCATGGTTCCATTGATCAAACAATTACCCTAGTTTCCCTCACACTCCTTTACTCCTAACATCAATAATTCTTAGACTTTCTTTCTCCCTCCAAATAAATCTTTAATAATCCCCTTTGCAAATCTATTACCATCACTCTAGTTACAGCTGCATCATCACCTCCCTAGAATTGCCCCCTTCAATAGCTTCTCCACACAAATGCCAAAATAATCATTTAAAAACAGAATCATTGTAATCCCAGTACTGAGGTGGAAGGATCACTTGAACCCAGGAATTTGAGACCAGCCTGAACAACAAGGTGAGACTCTGTCTCTACCAAAAATTAGCTGGGTGTGGTGGCATGTGCCTGTGGTCCTGGCTACTTGGGAGGCTGAGATGAGAGGATTGCTTGAGCCCAGAAGGTCAACACTGCAGCAAGCCGTGATCATGCGACTGCACTCCTGTCTGAGCAACAGGGCAAGGCCTCATCTCAAAAGAATAAATAAATAAAAATAAATGCAGCGTCATGTTAAGATACATCCTTACTTATAAGTGTAAATGACTTCCTGTTAAATTTTTAAAATTTAAAGCTATTAATAGGTAACACATTCAAATGTTTCTAAATAAACAAATAGTATAAAAAGATAAACAGTGAAAAGCCTCCCTACCATCCTTGTTTTCCATCTACCTAGTTCCCTCCCACTCCTATAGGGAACCACTGCTCCTGGTTTCTGATGCTCCATAGCAATTTGAATACGATACAAACATCTTATCCTGGCCACTGAGGCTACCTGGGCCAGATCCTGCTACTTCTCCACTCTCATTTCCTTTCACTCTTCTCCCTACTCATGGCGTTCTACTCCTCTTGCTTTCTTTGGTCTCATGAATTAACCAAATTATTTCCTGATTCAAGTATTTACCCACACTATTTACTTTAGTTAGGTTACTCTTCCCCTTTCTTCTATATTCTCCTGGTCCCCTCCCTCACTGCCATTTCACAGCAAGGTAGATTCTCCTTCTCTACTTATTTAGCAAACTGATTACAAGTTGTAATTATACGTAAATGTGTTGACTTGTTCCCTAATTGTCTCTTTTACTAGATGATAAACTCCAGGAGAGCAAGTGCTGGGCCTATGTATTTTACTATTGTGCTACTGGTACACCAAGTTACTTAGAAAAGGTGCTCAATAAATATTCAATAAAGTGAATCAATTAACACTATCTATGTAAACATTGGGAATGTAATTAAGCATTTCCTGAATATTTGTATTTACAGATACAGTGAGACATATTATATAAATTGGGAGTTATAAGGAACTCCCTCTCTCCAAAAAAGTGAGAAGGTAAGGTTCTTAAATAATTCTATGTGTTAAAGAATGTCATGGTTTTGTACACAAGGGCTGCTCTAGGCATAATAAATATTCTATCTACTGTTCAAAAATAAAGGGCAAATAAGAATTACATATTTTGATGTGACATCTTACAACAATATATTTATAAATTTAAAGCCACTGCATATAACTTCATGCATTGTAACAAAATTTATTTGTCAATCGTCACTTAAGAATTTTGATCATTCTCTTGCACATGCTATTATTTTTTATCCAAATAAAGGTATTTAACTCAATAAAATTTTAGGAAAAAAACACTTTTAAGGGTGAGCAAACTGTTTATTTCTTCTTTCCTTTTTAAAAAAGGGAGTGTCTGATGCTTTGCCCTGAGTGAGCTTGTTATGATCAACTGAATTCTCTCCCCATAAAAGACACGTCTTCCTTCTCATCCTGAGTGTGACTGTACATCGATGGACACTTCCAGACATTTCCCTTTCAGATATCAAAAGGAAGTATTAATCAAACAAAAGATGGGAAATTATGACATTCCACCACTAAGGTTTAACTCAAGTGGCCAAGTTTTAGCTGATCACAGGGTACAGGTGACTATCCATCATATAACCCATCATAACACACATTAAAACGTCTGGGTTAATCAGGACAGAAGCCAAAAATAATATATTTTGCTGACGTTCAATGAAGACTACCAAAGGAATTCCCCTGAAACCGGACTCTATAAACATGCAAGATCTAAAAGAAAAAAGGATATGAAAGGAATTCTGAGTAACACTATTTTAAACAAAGCAGCAGTACATTCTTTTGACAAAAAATCCTAAATGATTTCTATGACATATGCAAGTTTAAATTTAAAAAATGGTAAAATAATCTCAGAAGTCCATGTGAGTATGCAAATGTATATTTGCATATTTTTATCTTATAAAAATTATCAGAGAATTGAATAAACTCATTCAAGATATATGAATAATATTCACAACCAGGCATAAACTTCTGATATCATCATACACCCATTTTCTTTTTCAGTCCTTTCTTCCAAAAACTAACTTCATCTGGAAATCAATGACAATTACATATAGAGGGAAACAGAAAGCTGTGGGATGTAACCTTAAAAGGAAACATATCTTCTCTTTATTATTAGGATTTTTACAGCTTTTCATTACAAATACTCTCATTTCCTGGAAATGGCTTTATTTCCATATCTGGAGTAGGCTTTATTTCCATATCTGCCTCAACTCTTATCTTAAGCTCATATAACCACCCATATCACAGTTTGGGGTAATTCTTGCTGAAGCATCACGGTGTAAGAGATAAAGCACTAACTGGAGAGTCAGGAACTTGAGTCTTGCTTCCCGTTGTGCTACCACATGACTAGCACTAAGGCAAACTCATGTCGCCACCTTGAGCCTCAGTTTCCTCACCTGTAAAGTGAGAGTGTGGGCTGGATGATGTCTGCAGACCCTGTCAGGATGTGTGATGCTATGAAGTGCCTTAGAAGCAGCTATTGTGATCACCATGGGCAAAACCAAACATTCCAGCACAGCACACATCAGGACCGGGGAAGAGGCCATTTAAATGCAGGACAAGTGTGGCCTCGGACCCTTTTCCCATTTTCTATTCATTGACAGACTGTTAATACCCAGTGTTCCTTAACTCTCTGTAACTACTAAAAATAACCAAAGCACACAATTCCCTTGAGCCATTTTGCAATTAATTTTCCAATAACATTGTGTCTTTATAAGATTAAAGACATTTTTTCCCAATTAGAAAAAATCCGTAATTCTTTTTCACATTTCACATATTCATACACATTCAACATCCAGTCCATAAACATACGCTGAGCACCTATTATATGTGATTCATGTGTTAGGCCTGAGGTATAAAGTAAAAACACACAGTCTCTGCCTTCTTCAGATCACTTATATTCAATTGATCTTATGAAATCGCTGATACTCAGTCCTTTATGACTCACAAAGTGGCTATTCCATGTGTCTCAACCTAATAGTTTTATAGCAAATTGTGTCATCAAACAGGTTAATCTTTCAAATTATCATAGGCATTTTGGAAAGTCCCATTAATTCTGGAAAGTCATTATGATGCTGTTTAGTGATTTCCTAGAGAATTGCCTAGCAAGGTTTTGGTTGTTTGTTTTGATTTTGGGGTGTGTATCTATTGCTGTCACTCTCGTTCAGAAACCTACACTAACAATTATTTGGCTCTTCTGTATTTGTTTCAATGCCTTTTCCATAATCAGTTAATAATTGACTGATCTACAGTCTCCTCAGCATTAATTAGTTGTGATGTGCACACCACACACACATACACACATGCGATGACCTGTTCCCCTTTTAAATCTTAAGTACTTCTCTTTTTCTTCCTAACAGACATAGCTGTGTTCTTTCTCACAGCTTGTCTTCTTAAAAGGATTTTAGACTGCTTGAGAGTAGGTTCACAGCCTATGCTTCTTTACATGACCTGCAGCCTCTATCCCAGGGTCCTGCATGCAGTAGACACAACAAAATTACCAACTAAATGATAAATTAAATTACAAAGGGAGACATCTGATTAAGAAGATACAGTAATATCCAAACATGAAAGCCGTGGGAAAACAGGTATTACATTTTTGCTAACCATGGCTGTGGCAGTTATATCATGCTCTAATGCTGTTCTTCACAATGACTCTTAAAAAAGGTCACAGTATTGAGTTCTTGGGCATGTCTAGCACATCAGAGAGCTTTGAGCACTGGATAATAACTATATTCAATTATGTCAGTTGGTACAAGTAAATTTCCAGCTTTGCCTTAGGAAAGGAAAATATTTATCAGGAAAATGAATAATAAGGCTTGCACTGTGATACAATAAGAGAAAAAAAACTTGGTAAGTTTATACAAAGACCATGGATAGTTCAAAATAGCCAACTACAATAATACTTTCTTTAAATGGGACTTTCTCTCAAAATAAGCAAATAGCTGAAAACACCCTAATTTTGAATAACTGTCTTAAAATTTGAATGATATACCTATCTAAGCAAAATCAAAAACACTTCCCCAAATGATTAGCTTGTAGTGCACATATCAATTGCTTTATAGTGCAAGAAATGTCAAATGGCACTAGAAACAATACCATGCTTTCCTGTACAGTGCAAGCATATTTCTTCTTTAGACACAGTTTACATAATACAGGAAATGGCTTCATCTGGTTCCTGGTCTTTTTGATCAAGTCAAAAGCCTTAAAGAAAAAAAGTGTTTCTTTTACATTTTACTCTTTTTTTTTTGTACTTTTGTTTTTCAAAAATTACCTTTCTCTAAATTTTTAAAATGGGAACTGGACAAGGATGGAAAGCAATATCCTCTTAGAAATACTTTACTAAAAGACAAGCTCATGACCTTCTTCATGAATTCTGCAGGTGGCCAGAAATGAGGAGGAAAAAGCCTGTGATTCAAAAAAAAGTTGATACCGTGGTTTAAGATGCAATGTTCACATTTTAAAAAATAATAACCCAAAGGCCTAGATGTAGGGACTATTTGGAGTGTTTGAGAAGCAAGGTGGCCACTGTGGTGATTACACAGGAGTAGGTGGTAGGAGATGAGGTCAGAGAGGAGCTGGGCCCAGACCACGCGGGGCTTTGTGAGCACGGTAGGAACTTTGCATTTGACTCCGAGTTGGGACGCCACTAGAGAGTCTGGAACTAACTTATGTTTTTAATCAGTCACCTTGGTTGCAATGTGGAGAACAGATTATGGCACAACAAAGGGTGAAGCAAGGAGACCAACCAAGTATAGTATACACTGCCTTCATTTGGCAAGAGATGATGGTGATGTTGACCAGGGTAGTGCGATTGACAAGAAGCAGATGACAACTATATTTTTAATAAATAAATTGATGTGATTTGATGATTAATTTGATGTAGATGTGACAGAATGAGAAGAGGCAAGAATGACTGCAATTTTTTTTTTTTTTTTTTTTTTTTTGAGTTGGAGCCTCACTCTGTCGCCCAGGCTGGAGTGCAGTGGCGCGATCTCGGCTCACTGCAAGCTCCGCCTCCAGGGTTCACGCCATTCTCCTGCCTCAGCCTCCCGAGTAGCTGGGACCACAGGCGCCCGCCACCATGCCCGGCTAATTTTTTGTATTTTTAATAGAGACGGGGTTTCACCGTGTTAGACAGGATTAGCCAGGATGGTCTCGATCTCCTGACCTCGTGATCCGCCCGCCTCGGCCTGCCAAAGTGCCGGGATTACAGGCGTGAGCCGCCGTGCCTGGCCAACTCCAGTTTTTTTTTACCTGAGCACCTAATAGAATAAGGAGGACACTAGGAGGAGCAGGTCTGGGGAGAGAGGAAAAACCAAAAGTTCAGTTCTTGACATGTTAATATTGAGATGCCTGTTAGTCATTCATGTGGGGATGTCAGCTGGTAGTTGGATCTCCAAACGTGGAATTAAAGGGAGAGATCTGGGATAGAGATATAAATTTAGGAGTCATCCAAGTAGGGCTGGCATTTGAAACTGCGACATTGGAAAGAAACACTGCCCTGGAGAATGAGCATGAAGAGAGATGTGAAAAGATCTAAGTACTGAGCATCTGGGTGCTCCAATACTTAAAGGGTGAAAAGAGGACAAGTAACCACAAAAGCAAGTTGAGACAACCAGTGAAATAAGAAGAGAATCAGAAGTAAACGGTTTGCAAGAACTCAAGCAACTAGAGTTTTTCAAAAAAGAAAGAAAGAAAGAAATGAATAACCGAGTCAAAGTGTAAAAGTAAATAGTGTAAAATGAGGCCTGAGGATTGGCCATTGGATTTGGCAACATGACAGTAACTGATGGCCCTAAAAAGAGAATCTCTTTGATGATGTGAGATGAGGTTGGGAAAAAAAGAGAAAGTGTAAATTGCAGTGTTTTGCTCTAAAGAGGAGCAGAAAAATAATGCAATAACTGGAGTGGTAAGTAGGGTCTAGTGAGATTTGTTTTTGAGGATGGAAGATAGCACAGTGTGTTCATACACTAATGGAAATATCTAGCGGGAGAGAAAATCAGATGATACTACAGAGAGAGGGCAGAATAGCTGAAGGATGTCTGCAGGAGGTGAGAGAGAATGGGATCCCATGTACATGGAAGGAAATCCACCTTACACTAGAGCAAGGACACCAAGGACAGAGTGACAGAAGGAAAGGCAGAATAAGAGTGGACAGATACAGGAGGCTTGGTTGATTTGGTGATGTGGCATGTAGATATTTTCATCTTAGTCTAGCTTCTTAGTGAAATAACAGATATGGTTATTATCAGCTGACAGTGAAGACGGGAAAAGGTATAGAGGTTAAGGTAAATAGAAGAAGGTATAAAATGGTTCTTTAAGAGAGGTGCAGAGGAAGAGTAGGTGGAGAATCAGATCAAACTAGAGCTTGGGAATGGCCAGTTGAGAAGTAAGAGAGGTAAGGATATAAGCAAAGAGTATTCACAAGTGATGGACTATGGCTAACTAGTTAAGACAACTGAACCGGGACAACTGACAGGACCAGTCACTGATCAAGAAACAGACTTCCATTTTATCAAGTCACAGAACTTTTGGAATCTATATGCTACCACATCCTAACCTAACAACAAATTCAGAATGTAAGGTTCCTTATGGACCCAGTCCCATCTTATTTCTGACTTCTCATACTGTACGATCTGCTGTACACAATTAGCTACACTTTGCTAGAACATCCAGAGCTTCCTCCTTCCTTGTCTTCTTCACAAGGTCAGCTCCATTCAGCCATTTCTCTTCTTTGGCCATTAATTCCACAATTATTTCACTGACCACTTCCTACGATGGACCAAGAATGAATTGACCATATGGCATAGTAACTGTCTTCCTCCAAAATTGCTGCACAATGCCTGGCACATACTTAGCACTTCTTTATAGATGAACAAATAAATGAACTCAAACATCAGTCATCCATGATCATTTATCTCTAAAGATGGAATGAGTTAAGAGGAAAGGGGATTTATAGCACGTGCATAGTTCACAGTCTCTGCTTAGTCCATGTTCTGCTCCAATGTAACACCACCAATGTCACCTGCTAACTAAAATTAGTGTTTAATTAGTTAAAATAACTTTCCAATTTTTTACACTGATTTTCATTGTCTTAGTAATTCTCACAACTACCTTTTGATAGAAAAGTATGAGAAGAAGAAATAAGAAGAGAATGAAGAGAGGACAATAAAAGATGCTCAAGAATGAAAGTGGGAAAGAGAAGAAAAGGGAAAAGAAAGAAGAGAATAAAACAGAGACAGAAGGGGAACTAGGGAAGAGTAAATGGGGAGAAAAAAAAGCAAGCATTGGCCGCAGAAACTGATAGAGAGGAAAAGGCAAAAAGAAGATTATAGGAAAGGGATATTAATTTTAGGGCAACGATATTCTTACTTAAAAACTGCTAAGGGAAGTTTAGAAATTTCTATGAGGAAGCTGGAGGATTCTGGAATATTTATAGTTACCCCTTATTCTCCTAAATATTTATGAATATTTATGAAGATCAACAACAGGCACATTTGTTAAGTAACTACTATGTGGAAAACACTGTGCAGGGCCCTGTGTAGTTCCCATGCCTTCAATTCTTCTTAACAGCTACTATTATCCTCACTTTACAGATGGGGAAATTGAGGCCCTGAGTAACTTTCCAAGACACAGAGTGAGTGAGATTGTTGATCCTCAGACCCAGTGCCACCCACGCTGCTTTTGCAATCCAGATATGCATGCAGAATAGGGTGGGTTCTGAGCCAGCTGACAGGGCTTTCCCACATCTCCCATCCTCCCAGGCCAAGTCCAAAGGGCAACTGAGAAGGGCAGCAGGGGAGCCACCAAAATCAGCCCTGTAGTCCTTGACCCTAGGAACCTAAATGTGAAACAGATGGGACCCAGACACTCATCCAAGTCTCACACTGTCCTGTTTGGCTCTTTTCACACTTCATTCGGATATATCTGTTTATTCTTTGTAAAATGCAGTTGTGCTCATGAGTTGAGAATCAAAGTACACAGACAGAGACCTTTTCTAGAGATGTTTGGCCTCCTTCTTTAGCAGCAAAGAGGATGGGAAAGAGACAAATTCAACCATCTTACTGGTGACTGGAAGAAAAGTTATTAAAAAGTTAACAGCTTTGTGTCTTTGCATGTTAGGTCTTTGGACAGCATTTTCTGGGATTGTATGTAACAAGAATAATAAATTCATGGCCATATACTACCACAGTTCCCTCCAGCCTCAATAGTAATCAGTACCATGGGATCTCAACACATTGTCACTGAACCCAAAGAGCGCCAAATTAAAACCAGTTTGCAATTCCTGTATTCCTTTGTAATAACAAAGGAATCAAATATCATCTAGTGATGGCATATATCTATTCCATGAATGTTACCAGTTAACCAAAATTATACAACATTGGTGTAATGTCACCAATGTAATGACATAGATATATTTCACTGCTAGATGCTATATAAAGGCATAGCCCCATAACATAAAAAAATTGCCTAACACAGGTAAAGTCAAATATGAGCCTCAATATTTAACAATAAAGTTATTTGTTCTTTGGTCAATAATTATTTTACCAACATATTCAACAAGAGCCTGTGCTTTCTTAATTAAAATTAGAGTTTTAGAAACTAATTAAAAAACAATAGATTTAAATTGATGAATACTAATGCTTCTGTAATTCACAATAATGTTTAAGGCCAGGACAGAAAATAGAAAACCATTTGACAGGGCCTGGGCTAAAAGCCATGGATGGCATCCACTGTTTAGTGTTGTATAATTTACAAACTTCTGTTCTTTCGACAACTCAAAGAATGAAGTTGCCAAATAAACACACAGCTCAGAAACAACGCAGAAGAATTAAAACACCCTCTCACATCTTGCAAAAAGGTGGTGGCCTTAAATAAAAGAACAGTATCTACAAACTGCTTGCCAAAAATACCCAGATACTAAACAGTTTCATTATAAAACTATTTTAAATTTCTCAGGATGCATTTGAGGGTGAGGCAGTCATATCAACAAAGTTTGATGATTTTATATTGTGTCTATGGCTATGTAAAATGAGATAAGGGGCACAAATGTCCCACAGAGAGGAGATCTCATAAGCATTCACATATGTCAAACATTTGTCACTTTAAAAATATATACTTTTTTTAAGACAGGGTCTCATTCTGTCACCCAGACTGGAGTGCAGTAGCATGATCACGGCTCATGGCAGCCTCGACCTCCCCAGGCTCAGATGATCCTCCCACCTCAGCCTCCCAAGTAGTTGGGAATTACAGGCATGTGCCACCATATCTTGCTAATTTTTGTATTTTTTGTGGAGACAGAGCTTTGCCATGCTGCCCAGGCTGGTCTTGAACTCCTAGGCTCAAGTGATCTGCGTGCCTTGGCCTCCCAAACTGCAGGGATTATAGGCATGAGCCACTGCACCCAGCCAAAAGACATATACTTTTAATCAAGTTTCATTACTACGTGTCATTAGTTAAAAGAAAAATCCTGCCCATTATTCCTCATTTACATCTGTCTATCTTAGAATTCTCATTATATTAGCAATCACAATACTTGGTAAATTAGATCAAAAAGGGCATGATTCCAGAGATAAGAAATGGACTTAACTATTTCCCAGCATGAGGGACCTTACAAAGAGTTTATTCAACAGTTTTCTTCACTTATTACGGTCCTCAGAGCAATTAAGTCCAGGGATAAGGGTTTCAGTGGTATCAGCAATATTACTGGCTTAGAGTTGTTATACGAGTTGTATTTGTTTTATAGAAACTCCCTGCCAATTCTTACATTAAAGTTAAATCACTGAAATGATAACACTCAAAACGAATTGAATGATACTAAAAAGTTTCAGAACTCTGAGTTTTCAGAAAGGTTAAATAGCTTTAAAAATGTGGTTGGAGGTTTTTTTCTTTAATATGACAATCATTATATGATACTCAAGTTAAGGTTAATATCCTTGAAAAAAAAATCCTTTTGTCAACTGGTGGTCTGTGGCTTGAGACTTCACTGAGAGGTTTCACTTGAAAAGGCTATGAAAACATCAGCCACTGATCCAGAAGTTCTCAACAGCTCAGAGATGCAAGGTCATTCATAATTGTCTCCATCCTTCTTTCCTCTCTCCAGAGTATAATTACTTCAAGAAACGAAATCCTGGTTTATTTTACTGAAATCCAGAAACTCACTGCTTACATAGCAACAGCTACTTCCCTTATCTCTGGTTTAAATATCCACAACTGTCACCACTCCTAGGACAGTGACTAATGCTTAGTGGGTCTAATTTTTAGAACCTACACAATTTAAAAATATGAGCTACCATTGACTTTCTTCACAGAATTAGAAGAAAATGCTTTAAATGTCATGTGGAAGCAAAAAAGAGCCCGTATAGCCAAGACAATCCTAAGCAAAAAGAACAAAGCTGGAGGCATCATGCTACCTGACTTCAAACTATACTACAAGGCTACAGTAACCAAAACAGCATGGTACTGGTACCAAAACAAATATGTAGACCAATGGAACAGAACAGGGGCCTCAGAAATAACGCCACACATCTACAACCATCTGATCTTTGACAAACCTGACAAAAACAAGCAATAGGGAAGGATTCCCTATTTAATAAATGGTGCTGGGAAAACTGGCAAGCCACATGTAGAAAACTGAAACTGGACCCCTTCCTTACACCTTACACAAAAATTAACTGAAGATGGATTAAAGACTTAAACGTAAGACCTAAAACCATAAAAACCCTTGAAGAAAGCCTAGGCAATACCATTCAGGACACAGGGATGGGCAAAGACTTCATGACTAAAACACCAAAAGCAATGGCCACAAAAGCCGAAATACATAAATAGGATCTAATTAAACTAAAAAGCTTCTGCACAGCAAAAGAAACTACCATCAGAGTGAACAGGCAACCTACAGAATGGGAGAAAATTTTTGCAAACTATCCATCTGACAAAGGGCTAATATCCAGAATCTATAAGGAACTTAAATTTACAAGAAAAAAACAAACAACCCCATCAAAAAGTGGGTGAAGGATATGAACAGACACTTCTCAAAAGAAGACATTTATGTGGCCAACAAATATATGAAAAGAAGCTCATCATCACTGGTCATTAGGGAAATGTAAATCAAAACCACAATGAGATACCATCTCATGCCAGTTAGAATGGCGATCATTAAGAAGTCAGGAAACAACAGATGCTGGAGAGGATGTGGATAAATAGGAATGCTTTTACACTGTTGATGGGAGTGTAAATTAGTTCAACCATTGTGGAAGACAGTATGGCGATTCCTCCAGGATCTAAAACCAGAAATACCATTTGACCCAGCAATCCCATTACTGGATATATACCCAAAGGATTATAAATCATTCTACTATAAAGACACATGCACGGCTGGGCACAATGGCTCATGTCTGTAATCCCAGCACTTTGAGAGGCCTAGGCAGGTGGATCACCTGAGGTCAGGAGTTCGAGACCAGCCTGGCCAACATGGTGAAACCTCGTCTCTATTAAAAATACAAAAATTAGCTGGGCATGGTGGTGGGTGCCTGTAATCCCAGCTACTCGGGAGGTGAGGCAGGAGAATCCCTTGAACCTGGGAGGCAGAGGTTGCAGTGAGCCAAGATCGCACCACTGCCCTCCAGCCTGGGTGACAGAGTGAGACTCTGTCTAAAAAAAAAAAAAAAGACACATGCACATGTATGTTTATTGCAGCACTATTCACAATAGCAAACACTTGGAAACAACCCAAATGCCCATCAGTGATCGACTGGATAAAGAAAATGTGGTACATATACACCATGGAATACTATGCAGCCATAAAAAGGATGAGTTCATGTCCTTTGCGGGGACATGGATGAAACTGGAAACCATTATTCTCAGCAAACTAACACAGGAACAGAAAACCAAACACTGCATGTTCTCACTCGTAAGTGGGAGTTGAACAATGAGAACACATGGACATGGGGAGGGGAACACCACACACTGGGGCCTGTCAGGGGGTGGGGGGTAGGGGAGGGATAACATTAGGAGAAATACCTAATATAGATGACGGGTTGATGGGTGCAGCAAACAACCATGGCATGTGTAAACCTGCACATTCTGCACATATCCTAGAACTTAAAGTATAATAAAAAAAATCAGCACACCACTCTTTAGTGTCTATAATGAATTGGTCATATGGAAACAGATGTTAACGGTTGGGAAGAAGAGAGAATTGTGTAATGGAAAAATAACAGAGTTTATTTTGGAAATGAGAATCAGCTCCATCATCAGTAGCTGTGAGAAAGTGGGAAAGTTATCAATCTCTCTTCTGCCCTATGTGTAAAATGGGGAAATGATACCTACTTCAGAGGGTTGTTGTGTGAACTAAATGAGATAAGGTATAACATGACTGTGGACACATGGGTGATAGAACCTCAACCAGTTAACTGTCTTGGTTAACAAGATGAGAGTCAAGAAATATTTCAAATGTATAGCATCTTATTAGAGGTGGAGAAGGAGCTTGTAAATCACCTAACCAGACCCCTTCACATGTTCAAAGGATTTAACAAGAGGTCGTATGGTGACTTTGCCCAGAGCAATTTCAGAAGAGTAGCAGAGATAAGACGATTGTCTACAGAAATAATAGTAGATAAAGAAATGGAGAAATGGATGTAGACAATCCTTTTAAGACGTGTGACAATGAAGGGAAGGAGAGAAAAATAAGGGATTGGATGCGGATTTTAGAATGTATGTGCCTGTTAGGTCTTTTTAGGATGGGAGAATTTGAGCTTTTGGATGGTTAAAGGTTAAGGTCAGATATAATTAGGAGAAACATATGTCATCCAAACCAGATGTTTTTGAGGGTAAAAGGGGATGCTACTTATGCTGACACAATAGGAATAAACTGGGACTGTCTGAGGCCAACCAGAAAGTCTGGTGATCCTAAGGATACAAAGTGATGTTGAAGACATACAGAGAGAAAGAAAAATTGATGACGTAAGGTCCCTGAGGAGGAAGGATAAAGAGGGATCTGAGTAGAGGTATAGTTGGTCAGGAGGAAATGGTAATTAAAGACTAACCCTTTCCCAGGTTCTAGTCACAGATCTAAAGCCAATGACCCCCCTGTTTTCAGAGAGCTTACAATTTAGTGCACTGATTATCATGGTATAAGAGGAAAGAAGGAAGGGAATGGGATGGTCCACCAGTGGAAGAACCCATAATATTTTCAAGAAAATGTCCTAGAATTTCAATAGGGGACAAGTGTATTTTGAAAAGCATAGTCAATATTGTAATTCAGTGAAATGAAACTGTATTTTCTTTCTTTTTTATTGGCCACATCTTTATTTTGACATTTTGAGCAACACTGTAGAGAACTGTTTTATTGTGTTTTTGTTTTTGCTTCATTATTACAAGAAGACATAAGCTAAGAAATTCTGATGGAATGATAGGAAAAAGCTGCCCTTTTGTGAGCATATATTACTTTCTAGGTTCTGTGCTAGAATATATTTTATAAATGAACTGCCAGTAACTGGATGAGAAATCTGAGGCTCAGAGGGGCTAATAACTTACCAGAAAATAACCAAGGGTCTCCATGAGGGGATTTGGCAATGGGTCTGTGCTTCAAAGCTGATGTGCTTCCTGTTGGTAAGTACAGCCATGCCAGGATAGGAAGGCCACCACTCTAATATAATTCCATGAACATTCATATCTAAGACACTGGAAGGATGTACAGTCTATGCTCAAGAAGTAAAACTTATTGGACAAAAAAATATAAACTACTACATTAAAAGTAAATTGTGAAATGCTAAATGGATAGGAAAAGTGCTGTTAGAATACAAAGAGTGGGCCGGGTGAGGTGGCTCACTCCTGTAATCCCAGCACTTTGGGAGGCCAAGGCAGGTGGATCACGAGGTCCGGAGATTGAGACCATCCTGGCTAACACATTGAAACCCAGTCTCTACTATAAATCCCAAAATTAGCTGGGCATGGTGGCACGCGCCTTTACTCACAGCTACTTGGGAGGCTGAGGCAGGAGAATCACTTGAACCCGGGAAGGTGGAGGTTGCAGTGAGCTGAGATTGCAACACTGCACTCCAGCCTGGGTGACAGAGCGAGACTCCGTCTCAAAAAAAGAGTTTAAATCTGGTTTAACTGGTTCAATCTGATCAGAAAATGTATCTCAGAAAAGAAGGTAGCTAAACAAAGCCTTGAAGAGTTGGGCAGTGACTCTTCAGGGAGATGGAATGTGGACCTATGTGGTTTTGTGGAGGGAGGGTGGGACAAGGGTGGTCAGGGAGGACTTGCTTAACACTTAAGGGAGGAGGTCAAACATGAACAACAGTACAGATACAAGGTTCAATTAGTTTTACCAAAACATGAGACATGGCACTAGAAAAGACAGTGGAAGAGACATTTTTGGAAAGGAAAGAGGAAAGACACTACTCATGGCTGCTGTCCTAATTAAATATCAAACTAATGAAACTGGATTTCTTTCTGAAGAACACAGGGAGCCACCGAAGTGATTTTTTTTCCAGTTTCTGAGGCTGTCCTTCCAGAGCTGGGATTATTAAAGGACACACAGTTTCTCCATGTATCTCCAGCTTTGCTTACATAATCTTACAAAATAATATTGGTTTCTTCACATGTGGCACCCCCTGTCAACACCATCATTTATTTCTGAACTATAAGAAGTTACTTGAATTTCTGGTGGTGTGATATGACACTTGGATTTAGCATGAAAATTAACTGAATCTCGTGTGTGCTTCCTCTTAGGTGGTACTGAGAGTATTTCTAACCCCACGATGTTATCTAGACCCAAATATTTTTCTTCTTTATTTTCTTTATTTGAGATGTGATGGAACCTGCCAATAGAGGTATAAAGATAACACCTATTTGGCCAGATTGGGAATTAGGTGCAAGGGCTAACACCCAATTTTATTTTATTCATTCACAAAGAGGCTCTAGGGCTTTGTCTTTTGTATACCGCTTTATTCTCCATATTCATGTGACCTCCTTGGCAGCTCACTAGTCTCTCAATAGGCTATAGGTGTAAAGAACTCCTTCATTAAAAATCACATGAAAACTTTTTTCCCAAGCCTGACCAAGACTTATCAGGATAGAACCAACTGAACAACTTAATAAAGTTTCCTCTTTGAGGAGTGAAGGACTATACAGTTAATTCTTCCTGGAGTGTTCACCACTGTAAAAAGAAAAAAAAAATTATAAAGACAGCAAATGCCAATGAGTACCTACTAAAGGTAAATGATACCAATTCATCCACTGAGAAGCTCATAAAAGGCCGGCCACAGTGGCTCATGCCTGTAATCCCAGAACTTTGGGAGGCCGAGTCAGGCATATCACCTGAGGTCAGGAGTTCAAGACCAGCCTGGCCAACATGGCAAAACCCCATCTCTAATAAAAATACAAAAATTAGCTGGCCATGTTGGCATACACCTGTAATCCCAGCTACGTGGGAGGCTGAGGCAGGAGAATCACTTGAACCCGGGGGGGCAGAGTTTGCAGTGAGCTGAGATTGCACCACTACACTCCAGCCTGCATGACAGAGCAAGACTCCGGTTAAAAAAAAAAAAAAAAAAAAAAAAAGCAGCAGCAGCAGCTCATACAATGATGAAACACATTTTAGGAAAAAAAGAAATGGTTTTCCAGGGAAAACATGTAATATCCTGGGACCAATCTGTTAGACCTCAGACATGCAGAGTCATCATATGCACTCACACATATGCTTCACAACTGTTACTGAAACCAGGAGAGTTATCCTCCCTAGGATCTACCTTGACCCAGAAGGAACCAGCTTGAGGAGGTCAGAAACCAGTGCTGAGTAAAGGGCCATCACTTCTTTACCCCTCCTTCCCCCAGTATTGGGTGTGTGTTTCCCTTCTAGAGGCTTTATTTGGGAGTTCCATGTGGTAGTAAAATATGAAGTCATTAGAAATTCATCAGTGAATGATGGATTTCCTTTGGTTGCACAGCCACTGGGTCTGTCTTCCTGTTCCATGGAAGCACGTAGGCATTTGGACGGCCTATGAATTAGAGAAGAGAGAGGCAGACAGACAGGCAGGCCAGGGAATGCTTATCTAAAAGCAACAGTATGTCAAGATCTCAATATTGAACCCAGAAACTAATTTATGGCAAGCCTAATGTTTTTCAGTAAAAGAACATGTAACAGTTTACCAAATGTGACCACAGTCTTTCTGCCCAGGAGGCCACCAAAGGACCTGAATGTTGCCTCTACAGCCCTTCCCTCAAACAATGCATCCTTGTTCCACAGCCTCCCAGCTGTGACAGGCATGATAAAAATGGAGATTGTTTTTATACTCTATGTGCTGTTTGTACACTGACAGCAGCATGGTTATTCGCCAAATAATCAGAGTATGTTGGCATTTTTATAAATAAAGTGCTTGGGTTTGACAGTAATCTGTGCAAGGAAGACTTGGAGGATGGACAAAAATGTCTTCTTTCTCATGCAGAGGAAAAAGGCCTCCCTGGCTATTTTTCAGCACACTAACATCTCTTCTGACTAAAAGGCAGCCAGGAGCATAGCTATGACATCAGCCCAGCCGAAGCCCCGCTCTCTCCAAAAGGACACAGGGAAGTATTTCTTTCCTCCATGGCTTGCAGGAATGTGTTCCTGGGGCTTCCTGAGTTATACAAGAAGGATTTTATTTCACCAGAGTAGGGGCATGGGGGTGGAGAGGAAAGAGTGAGGAACTAACATTCAGCGAACTCCTATAGTGCTCTGTGCTCACACAGGTTGCTTTGTTTCATCGTCACAACAACCCTGGGAGGTGGGTATTATTGTCCCCAGTTTACCGATGAGGAAACCAAGCACACTCTCGTGTAGTGACCAAGGTGTGTCCACAGAAACCAACGCCTAGAAGTTGTCAGAAGTATGGGGATAGTCAGAGTGTGAGAACGGGAGATACACACTTCTCCTTTAAGAAAATCATCTTCATGGCTGGAGGATTTCAAACACACATGCTCTGCTGCATACTTTCACATCTGTCTTGTCAAAAACATTTTTTACAGGTTTTGAAATATTTTTATAGACAATATCTTTCAAAAGTTCATTTAGGAAACTCTCTGGGTAGAGGGAAGATTTAATTATTATTTGACAAAGGAACAAACTGACCTTCTGAGAATTTCGGCAACGTGCCAAAGTCCCAGCTAATGACTAGAAGAAAGGGACTCGGTGCAGATCCTCGGATTCTCCCTCCCCTGGTTCACTGTCTTCCTTGTCACCTTATTCTGTCTCATTACTGAGCATAACAGAAACTTAGAACCAACTTTCCTCCTACAAGTGCAGGAAGAAACTGAGGACAATGGGCTGGGGCTAATGCCGTTAACGCAGTTTGCCAGGAAGAACTTGTTCCGACAGCTAGAAGATTCAACTCTGGGTACTTTTTACTGAGGGTATTTCCACAGCCTCTTCCCTACCACCCCCCTCCCTTCTCTGCCAACTCCCTCATCTCAGCAAAATCAAATCACACCTGGTACAGATTGAAGTTACCTTGCAAACTGTGGGTCCTACAGTAACAGCTCTTCACACTACTCACAGCTCATATTTTCCAGGCAGCAGAGTACTAAATCTAGGATGATCAAAACCAGATTTTGAAGTCTAACCTACCATGGGTTTGAGAACCCCCTTATGAATAGTGAAAAGTTTTCACTGAGCTTTGGGCCCAGAGGTGCACAGAAGCACCCCAAGGTGGACACTGTGGAGCACATCATTCACAGAACAGGAGCACAGCTACGGGTCCGCTTGTTTTTGCTTTCGGAAAGTCACTGGAATATCTTTCTAGCAACCACTGGAAACTGGATGAGGTGGGCTTTGGCTGCTGGGTTACTATTCTGCTAGCCAAATTCCCGATGAATGTTTGCGAGTGTTTCTATCTGTAAGAGGATTCAGATATACTGAATAAAGGCCATGACATTACAACTGAAAAGTATCTACCTCTCACCACCACTTTTTAAGGTGCATTAAATAGTTCAAGTTGTCCCCTTCATAAAGGGTAAATTTAGCACTGTTGAATAGCTTAGGATAAATGTGTCTGAAGGGTATGTGAAGCCCCAAGACATTCTACTTTAAAGCATCTTAACACCAACAAACTTTGATTCTTAACTTAGACACTGTTGAAGAAGATGGAAAATTGAGTTCAATACTAACTTGGTGTTTGATCCTTTAAGAACACTGAATGCACTGTATCAACTAACATATACAATCTTCTGACGTCTGAATGGCCTTTATTTCCTTTCTAGAAGTTGGCCAACAAAGTCTGCTGCTCCTTTCAGCTCCCCTTTAATAAAGGAAGTTAAATAACTTTGAATGTTATTTATGATTGGGTTGGGGGTGATAGTTGCCAGATGTGAGATACTTCATGTAAACTATTAAAAGATAAAGATCCATGAAGTTGCGTTGATTTCTACAAAGCAGAAATACAAACCAAAGGGTCAAAACAAACATTTCAGCTTCCATAATGTGTAGCACTAAATTCAACAACCCTGTGTGCCTGCCACTGGGCTAGGCACTAGACATAGCAATATGAAAAAGATGAGCCATAAAAGGCTTAGAAGCCAGCCTAGGGCAGAGATAACATGGCACAATAAGGGCCACACCAATGGTGTGTGTCAACAGGGCTGTGGAACACAGAGAAAGAGGAGGGATTATTCTGCTTTAGAAAAAAAGTTTAAGGAAGCCTCTCGGTGGAGGCAACACTTGAACTAGGCTTTGGAGATAACTAGGATCTTGTTAAGGATCCAGGGGACAGAGAGAGAGGAGAGCCTTCTAGGCAGAAAACAACACAGGCAAAACATTAGAAGAGAAAAGATGGATGCACTCTGAATATTCTATTCAAAGAAACAAAAAATTATGCCACCTGAACCCTTACAGTATGTTATTTGGAAAAAGTCTATTAATTTCAGATGTAAAAACATTTTCCTTGTGTACAAGTAAATACTGTAATTGAAGTGACAGATTAGACATGTAGAATTTATTATCTGAAAGAAAACCTAATCAATAGGTATTTCATTTCGAAAAGTTAATGAAATATTATAGAGAGAGTGGCCTTTTAAGCTTTGATTTTTGGATTCAGAGAAAGAACTTAATTTTCAGTGACAAGGTCAGTACTAGTTGAATGGTCTCCTTTTGCTTCCCACAGAAATGACCGTTCTTTCATTCTTGAATTATTTATTAAAATCAGGCTTCAATAATCGGAGTCTATTTAAACATTTTTTTGTAGATCAGCAAGTTAAAAATCATGTTGCCTTTGCTATTTTTACCACCTTCAAACGGACAGTAAAGTACTTGTGTGAAATTAAATATTAATTTCATGAATATGTTTGGGTGTGTAACAAAATTCTCTCTTTTCAGTTCGTGTTAATTAATATTCAATGCAATAAGTACACATGTGTTTAATACTATTATCATCAAGGAAGGGCAGAGGGTTCAAGTCATTGTAAAGGACAATGTGGGTATATTTTATCTCCTTCTAATTAGCAAAATTAGATGAGCTTCTGGAAGATTATTTGAAAGCAAAGGTTTGCCAAGCCTACTTTCAATAAACAGCTTTATGCTCCCAATAGCCTAGGACTCAACTCTTAGATGACAAAAATAAATCTTTTGGTACATCCATCATGGTTAAAGTAAGCCAATTCCAAGGTCAACTATAGGGTCAGATACAAAAGGCTTGCCAAATAGCCACATATGCAAAATCATAGACATCAGCTCATCTGAAACAAATGCTCTACCTTGCAAAACAAAAATTATTTAGTTGTTTGCATTTATGGTCATGTATATTACCATGAATTTATGGTAATGTACATATGGTAGTATAGGTTGATTTGGGAACATAATGAAAATTATGTATCTTTTAGCCAAATGGATGATATTTTCTTACAGAAGTTAAAAAATAAAAATTAAAAATTAGCTGGCTGGGCATGGTGGCTCACGCCTGTAATCCCAACACTTTGGGAGGCCAAGGTGGGCAGATCACAAGGTGAGGAGTTCGAGACCAGCCTGGCCAACATAGAGAAACCCCGTCTGTACTAAAAATACAAAAATTAGCCGGGTATGGTGGCACATGCCTGTAGTCTCAGTCACTCGGGAGGCTGAGGCGGGAGAATTGCTTGAAGCCAGGAGGCAGAGGTTGCAGTGAGCCAAGACCACACCATTGCACTCCAGCAATGGTGACGCAGAGTGAGACTGTGTCTCAAAAAAAAAAAAAAAGAAAAAAGAAAAAAAAGCATAAAAACATTGACCTGTCTTTTTGCCAAGATCTAGGTCAGAGAGTAAACTGCGTATATCTTTGGCAATGTATATAATTCGATAGACATTACATACACACTCTATCATTACTGAGGCAGTTCCTCTTTCAAAAGGATGTCTTTGTTAAATAAATGTGTCCTCATAACTGCCTTTGAGAAGGAGACATATGCTGATCCTATAACACTCCACACCTTCTTTGAAGCCCTTAAATACTTCACTTCAAAAGCATGTCCTATTTTAATTATATCATACTGGTACATGAGAGATAAGGTGATTTCTCTACTTCCTGAATCAAAAGGAACAGCAGGATTAGACAGAAACAGCACATCGACTATCATTTTAGCTGTCTCAAGATTACAACATTTGAGCATTTTGTTTCCATGCTACACCCTCCTTTCAGTGTCTATGAGGAAGTTTCTGCACTTTGTTTGACCCGACTGAACTTTGTCACACTGGCTTCTCACCACCCCTGATGAAGCAAGCCACTAAATCTTACCAACTATCTCTTTGTTGTCTCTTGTATGTTCCCAGCCCCTCCTTCCAATCTTACCAAGCCAGTTAAGTTGCACTTTTCACCTTCTCCGTTGACATAAAATGAAGTAACTGCATTTATTTGGATATTGACTGCACATTTTGTCAACATCTCAGATTTTATAAGTCAACTAGATCGTGTTTCAAGGCAAAGTCCTAAAATTTCATAGCTCATCTCTATTTGCTTGCTCAGTGCAAAGTAACGAAATGAAAAACCCAGAACTCCAGAGAAAGTTTGTTTAGTCTTGTCATCATATAACTGAACTAAATTATTCTGCACCATGTGAGTGTTTTAAAACATTCTATTATGGAAAAGGAAGCTATTAGTTTGTTAAAATATACTTAAATTTGATAGGCATTTAACCAATGTCTATGAAAGTATAGTGTGCAGGAACAAAAATTATTGGATCACTGAATGCAATATGAATTAAATGTTGTAGAAAAAGCTGATACAGCTTTTTCTACTAGTGTCTAGTAGCTTTTTTTCAGTAATGTCCACCTACTAAATGAAAATGTTAGGACTACAGGGCCTCGCTCCCAACTTCAGTTGTATGGGAAAACAAGGTCAACCTCCTGTTCGCTTATAAGATAGAGAACTGTTGTACTTGACGCCTGGAGACATGATTGTCAGAGCTTCTAAAATATTTCATGGAATACATTATCTAACCATGTTAATATAAAACACGAGACTTGAGGCTATTTACATCTGAGTATCTGACTTTAGAAGAAGATCCTTTACTGTTCAAAATACTGTACGGAACCTACTGGTAGATATTGTTAGCTCCTTACCTAGTATCCTGAGTTTTACACAGAATCCCCTCTGGTGATGCTACCCATTCCGAAGTAAAGAAATGTTATTTAACATCAATATAGAAACATACTGATGAATATGCACATAGATTATCTTTGAAAACAAACACATTTCTCTTTTTTAGCCTTGGGAAACATTAACTTTTTTTAAAATTAGAGATTCATCTTATTACACTTGATTTGTGAAAAAAAATTAATTACAATGCTACATTCTAATGATTCAAAAAATAATTGAAGTCAGTCTATCAGGTGGCCCAGAAATTATGCTATAAGCTTTAAGCTATATTCAATTGCTGAGTTAGATCAAGATTAGAATTTTCCTATAATGCTTCTATTTCGGAAGCTGTTTTGTCCATTAACCAAAGGAGAAGTCTCAAAATGCTTGGGACATTGTTACCTTCAAAACTATGTGGGGAGTGTGGGCAAGCAAGTGCCTGTTTGTCTGTGTGCAAAAGTGAACCATTGAGCATCCTTTTCTAAGGCACTAAGACGTGCCCTTAATTCTTAATTCTGGAGAGCTGTTGGAATCCCACTGAATGAAGCCATCTAACTCGCTCTGTCCAGTTTATATTGCCTCCTGAGCCAGTTCTTGTTCATAGTAAAGTTGAATTTTATAACCTACCCTGCCCCAGTATTTCCTTATATAAATGGGTGACAAAGAGGAGTTCCATTGCAATATTTTTAAGAGAAAATTATTTTAGATTTGAATTCTGCAAAAATTCTGGATACAGGGGAAACTGTTAAAGCGCTGCTGCCCACTCATCCCATGAGCATTTTAAATTATGTACAATATGCCAATGAGCATTTAAAGCTGACTAAGAAAGTGTGTCTACCTATAAGAACCAAGTGAGGGGGCAGAGAAGTAAGCAGATTACCATGCAGCATGGCAAGGGCCATGATAGAAGTATCCACAAAGTGTTTCGTGTGTCAGCAAAAGAAATATCTAAATCTATTTCAAGAGTCAAGAAGACTTTCTTAAAAAGGGGATGGGTAGGTGGATTTTTATTTTTTTTTAGGTGGGGTTTCTCTCTGTTGCACAGGCTGGAGTACAGTGGTATGAACACAGCTCTCTGTAGCCTTAACCTCCCAGGCTTAAGTGATCCTCCCACCTCAGCCTCCCGAATAGCTGAGACTGCAGGTATCTGCCACCACGACCAGCTAATTTTTTAAATTTGTAGAGATGGGGTCTCACTATGTTGCCTGGGCTGGTCTGGAACTCCTAGGCTCAAGAGATTCTCCAACCTTGGCCTCCCTAAGTGCTGGGATTTCAGGCATAAGCCACCACACCCAGCCTATAGGTGGAATTTTTAAGGGTGATTAGGAATTAACTGGACAAAGAAGAGGGAAAGTCTTTGCAAGTAGAGGAAAGAATCTGCTTGGAGCTCAGATAACTATTATTTGAAAACATAATGACATCTAGTTCAAACTTGTGACTGAGTTCCACAGTAGAATTCACAGAAAAAAAATTATTAAATATAATATTTCCATCAGTCTGTGTCTAAAAGATTAAAAAAGAGCAAATAACAATCTTAATAAACTGATGATAGATTATAGCCTCATCTCTTCCAACATCAGATTCTGTGGAAATTTGCATGGACATCTGAAATGGTTAAGCAAAATAAGTTTTCTTGTGTTTTTCTATAAACGCCTAGAGCAATCCATATTTTTCCTCTTGATTTTGACCTTTTTCCAAAAAAAAAATAAATGTAATCTGTAGAAAAGAAATTTCATATTACCAAAATAAGTGACATTTTCATTTAAGTAATATCTTCCATTATAAAAAGACATTTTACTGAACTTCGATAATAAAGCTTTCATTTTATCCTCTTATGCACAGACCCTAAATTTATATAAATACATATTTGTCTATATATAGAAATATATATATAAGTTATAGAGCTATAAATGACAATTGTAGTGTTCAATTACCTACATATTTACAGCTAAAGTATAGGTAAATTTTAGATAATGATGTTGATTATTATGCCACCACAAATGTGACTACTTCTGCCTCTAATAACACTATCAATGATAATAACTACTACCCCACCCTGTTTATTATGTTCTAGACACTGTACAAACATCCTAACTATACATTACATTTAATCCTTATACCACTACCACCAAGATATAGATATTAATCTCATTTTGCAAATGAGAAAACTGAGGCTTACAAAAGTCAAACAAATTGTCATTGGCCATACAGTTAATAAAGAGAAAAGGCAATCTAAATATATTGTTACTTTAAGCTCCCAACTTTACCACTTACTGATTGTCTGGGTTTTGACTCTCTGAACCTAGTTTTTTCTCACCTAAAGACTGGGAACCATACCTACCTAATACAGTGGTTTTGAATATGAACTCTAATGTTATATATAAAGATACTTGTAATACACAACAGCCATAAAAGTGTTAATTATCATCCCCATGAAAAAGCAATAAAGAGGATTTATATAATAAAAACTTGAAAACAATATATCTACAGAAATAACTTACAGTAGAATGATAATAGAAGGCAGGAATAGCTTACTGTGAGTGTTTCTTATAGTTTCATAAGTGTCATAACACACTGGAAGACTATAGAAATCTTAAACACATCATTTATTGTAAGTCCCACTGAAGATTGATCTCAAAATACATAGGATGAACCACATAAATTGACCCTACTATAAAAATTCAAAGGGCTTTCCAGATACATCTCTCTTTTTATTTTAATCTTTTAAAAGCATGTTTAGATTATATTCATTTGATTTTAGTGGAGCTTTTCTCTAAAATAAATTGCCTATACATGCACACACTAACACATGTGGAATTCCTTTTCTGTAATCCTCAAAGAGGCTTTTGATTCTTCTTCTGATTCTCCAAAAAAGAGTCAGTGAGCAAGTGAGATGCGTACTGGGATTTGGATGGCTCCAGAGTCACTGCATACATTTACATAGAAACCAGATGGCTGTGGAAAATGTTTCTTTTTTATTTAAAAAAAAAAAAAAGGATTATTGAGGTGTTTCTACAGACTCTTATCCTAAAATAGATAAAAAGTGCAAATCAAAGGCAAACTAAAGGGAAGTGGCATCCAAAATACTGCAGAAGCTCATCACAGTTTAACCACATATCCCTCAGGGGGAAACTCTTAAGAAAGTCACATTACTAGGACATAGGTAGGACCTTGTCCTAGAGAGTCTGGGGCTTTCATTATTCAGGGAAAAGGAGGGAAGAAGGAAAGGGGAAATCTTGGCCAAGAAAGTTGAAAGTCCTTGCCCTTCGAAGGCTTATTTTTTTTTTCTCCCTGCAAAACTAACCACAAGTTTATAAGATGGGATGTTTAAGGCACTTCACTTTTTTAATCTTGTAATATTAATTCCCTGAAGCTTTGAACTGACAGGCAGGCCAATGTAAATGAGCCAGAACGAGAGTCAGAGCCAGAATATTTGTTGTACCAAGACAAAAAAATGTGTTATTAGTGCTCAGTGATTAATGAGCATGCAAGAGGAAGGGATATAACATGTATAAAATTGTCTTGGTATGTACATGGTTTACACAATATAAGGGCAAAATACAATCGACTTTACTACATACTCATATATACACAGATACCCATATCTTACAGATGCATCTGTACCATATGGGACATTTCATGTGAATTTGCATTCATGTTTAGCATTTCAAAAAATGATAAAAATCTGAATAGACATTTTACATTTGTGAAATGTCACATACACACAGTAAACAATGCTTATTCATCAGTGCATTTATTGGTTTCCTATACTTTAATGATATTTTGTCTTAAATAATTCAGATTCAGTACTTAGTGGTAAGTTAATTTCACTGGCAAAACAAATTAACCAAGTCTATGCTAACCCATGCATGGAGTGACAGTGGAAAAATTTAGTAAGGAATGCCATTATAATTCAAACAACTAGGGAAGAAAAAAAAGCACAGCATTGAAGAAAAAATACTTTTTAACAAAAGAAAGTTTTCTAGAAAAATATGATGTTCTAACAAAAACATAGCATTTCACTTTATGAAATTTAAATTAATAATATCCTTTTCCTTTATGTCTGACCATCAAACATGTTCAGAAGAATATAAAGGTCTGCCTACAAATTATACATGTTTATAATAAAGCACATCTAGCATCAACTATTCATCAGGATTGGCTGAAGCCAAAAAAAGAGAAAGTTTTGAGGAAGTTAGACATGATGGGGAGGGGTGTGGAGGGACAAGAGATACAGAGGGGTGACCTGTCAACCCCATCAACTGCACCATGTCAAAGCTGCAAATAGCTGTGATTGGCCAAGCCAGCGAGAAGGAGAAAATAGCCACTGTATTTTAGGAATTAAATAAAATATAGAATAAATAAAAGGATGGAGACATAGTAATTACCCACAATAAACATTAGGGAGATGGGGGAATTTTCGTTTGGCCAGTTGCTTGGTTGACATCCCTCCCCAATTTGATCTCTTCTTATTTTCAAGGCTGGATCCCAAAACTAAACACCAACACCACTACCCTAAGCAATGAAAAGCAAATTATTTGCCGAATAAAAGTTTCAGATATGCTATTTTCACATTATTTGTATTACAAGTAAATACAAATTTTAATTTTTTAACTTGTTTTATATTATGATAATATAATGTTTTAGCAATCATTGTTGCAGGTAAAGAAAACCCAAAATCAATATAAAACAAACAAATATGAAAACAAATCATTTTTATTTGTGCTGCTTAGGAAAAAGGAGTTCTACATAACAACTGTGCTTTCCTCTTCTTTTCTTTTCACTACTTTTTTGTCTTTTCTTCCTGCCCTCCCTACCTCCCCGCCTTCCTTCCTTCTTTCCTTCCTTCCTTCTCTCCTTCCTTCCTTCCTTCCTCGCTCCCTCCCTTCCTTCCTTCCTTCCTTCTTTCTTTGTCTTTAAAGCATAAGAGCAAACCCAGACGGTAGCAATTCTGTTTACTCTTTTTGAGGCATCTCTCTAGACCTTCCTTCTGAGTGTTTTCTTTCTTTTAATAACACTTTCTTAAAAAAAAAAATAAAAAACTTTCTAGAATGGAATGTGCAAATTTTGCTGGCTCTCTTCTGCTTTCTCATAGGATTAAATCTGTAAAGAGTTAGTTATTGGTTTTATTAACCCTAATTTATCCAGTCAATTTGCATAACTATTTTTAGCTACTCATTTGTATTTTCCTCCTTTAAACACCAATATCATTGCTCTGGAATCAATTCTGCTGCTCAAAAGGAAATTGTACAGAAAGAGGCAATGCAGTTAATAATTTTATCTTTGTTGATGTGCTAATTGGGTTCAAATTAACACATGTGCAAAATAAGGTAAAGCACCGGACATTATTAGCTCATTCCATCTATAAACATGGTTCTCAAAGTTAGAATCACCAGGAAAGCTTTATAAAGTTCTGATAAATGGATCCTGTTCTCATAGATTTTAATTTGATTGTTCAGGATGGGCCTTGGGGATCAGAAGTTTTAAAACTCCTCAGGTGATTCCAACCTGCAAGAACCACAGAAGACGGAGAACGCTGGTTGATGAGGAGAAGGTCATTCATTGCGAGAGAGAAATAGTTGAGGTCAGAGAGGACACTGATCCTGTATAATAAGTACACTGGGAAGACAATCAAATATTTCCAACTCATCTGTGATTTTCAAAACTTGTTTGTTGAATTAATCAGGAAAAAGAAGAAAATAGCAAATAAATAATTGCCATTTTACAGTGGCAAATAAATAATCACATGTATCCCTTTGGAGCCAGTGACCCACCAAAGGTGGAGTCTAAGGAGAAAATGAGCCATGTAATGGAAAAGATGCAATTCTTCAGATAAGACAGGTGAAACCATCATGGGGTCTATCTTTGGAATTTAATTACATAGTTACCAAGTTTATTTAGACTTCCCTTGCATATCTGCACTCCCTCAATAGAGGTAACAGAGAGTTCAAAAGAGGAAAAATAGTGTTACAATTCTAAAAGGGCTCCAGTTCTGCTGGCCTGTGGCAAATAAGAAAGAAATGGCCCCCACTGGTTTATACAAAACGCAGTTCATTTTTTTCAGGGGTTTGTCATTCCTATGCTTAGGTGGCTATCATTCTATTTTTCACTATGAATGTTGAGCTCTGCTCACCACTGGACTGAACAAGGAAGCAGAAGTTGGCTATGAGACAAAACTACTCACACACATCAGACAAGCCATATGAAAACAACAGAGCAAAAACAGCCTTCAAATAAATTGCACTAGTAAGAAGTTTGGAACTATTTGCTGAGAGCTCAGCATTTGTGATGATGAAGACTGATTTAATTTTGAACTAGGAAAGAAGGCATTTTCTGTATTCTCTGTGCTATTTTCCTTCAGCTCATGATAATCTTCCTCACTCCTTTTCCTGAAACAGAATACAATTCTGTCCCTCTATGGCTCTCCTTCAGCATGTCAAAAATTGAGGTGAGCTCAGCATGCACCTGAAGGTTGGGGAAGAAATTTTACGAAATGGGCAAAGTTTGTTCCAGGGAAAGCAGAGAGGACATTTGAATATTCCATAAGTGCAATCCTCAATATAAGTATGTAAATATATAACTGAGATTCACACAGTAAAAGATGACTTCAGAACCCCATAGTTGATAGGACTTAAAATAGTTGAAACACCTCAATTTTTGTTACAATGTATTATAATATGTTTTCATTATTTATGTTTCTTTTATTTGTTTTAACTCAAAATCATGTAAAATGATTTGGAAGAAAAGTTTAACAGTCAGTTTTATGGGTAATTCATGCTTGCATTTGATTCATTATTATGATTGCATTTAATATATGTATATAATGAATTTATAAAACAAAGAAATCCATTTTACTAAACTATGATTTCATATTATCTTAATACATTTAGAAACAGAAAAATTAGTTTTGGTGTTCCTATACATTATTTATTACTTAATTATTTTAGAGGAATAAGGCAATGGCAGAATTTATGCAAACTATGTTTTAGAGAATTTGCGATTTTTTAGCGTTTGGTTTTGTTAGATATCAAAATGGCTTTCTGGATTCATCTTTGGTGTTACTGTTTCTAATATCATTTTATATAAAATAGTAATTGTGGCCCACTTGGACTCTTTACTCTTTTTGCAGAAATGTTAAAATTCCAGTGAAATCATACACTATTCTATGTAAGTCACAGGAAACCATCTTTTCAAAAAATATGACACAAAGTCTTGTAATAACATTTCCTGAGTACAATCTAGGGAGCTTTTGGGGGGCCAAATGAAGTCATAGAAGCAGAGCCTCCTGTAAAAAGTGAGAAATATTAATAAACACAATATTTCTCTCTCATCAAATAAAAGCTCACCACAAAGGACTACCTCATGGCCTACAGAAAAAAAAATTTAATATTATAAAGCATTGCAATGAAAACATTAAAAGTTACACTATTTTTTTTTTTACTGAGGATAATGTTAAATCTGAAGAAACTCAATATAATTCACTTATCAGTGCTTGAAATAAAATACATGTTTAATATGCATCAATTCCAGGCCATTTGTCTCACGCTTTTAAAAGGATTCTCCATTAAAACACTGTATTTCTTCCTTAAAAGTTTTGTGATGGGTTTCCAGCCATTTCCGTTTATTGCTACACAGAAGGGAATGACTGGGCAGGTAAATTACTTAAATAGATGGCTGCTAAATGAGAATGAACTTTGACTCATTTAAATTAACTCCAATATTTATTATGAAAAGCTTGACAATGCTCTTGGAAATAATTAAGCATTACCGCTAGAATAAATGAATTCAATGAAAAGGACTAAAAAGTAACAGCATTTTGTTTCAGAGATACTACCTTTATGTAAAAATCAAGGATCCATAAAAGGCTTGATGTACAGTACCACAGTGTAATATTTGATAGAAACATCTCAGTAACTTTAGATATTTTTTCCGAGAGAAATTCAATGCAAGATACTGTGCAAGTGACTAGAATAACTATTTTTTAAAAAGACAAAGTAGTTAAGTTTTATATGTAAATTTTAATGAAATAGGAAGTGATTCTGTCTTCATGTATGATTGCATCCATGAATAAGATTTATCATCTATGGAAAATAACTACTTATGTAAAATCACTGCTTAATTTAGAAGTTATTTTAGTTAGCCGATAAGTTAAATTATAGACCTAAGGGTCGGGTAGGAAGAGAGAAAGAACACCACCATTGTTAACATTTAATCTCTGTATACAATATATAAATTTTTTTAGGCAAGAAGGAAAATTAGTAAGATTTCCTTGCTACTGTAGGACATTTCTACATTCATACATCTGAATGACTCTCTGTGATTTACACTAGAATGAGACCTCTCAGACCTGTGGTTCAAAAGCATAAGCTTGGAAGAGATTTCAATTTATTGATTCCCGACACGCATCCTTTTGTCAGTTTCAAGAACACATTTGCTGTTATTAATACCAACCTCCATCTTTTTAACTCAAAATGTCACTGTAATAAGAAAAAAAAAAAATAACTGATGGCCCTGATACAAACCCCTAGGGGGTCATTGTTGCCTGGGAATGAGTTTCCAGTTGCTGTTTACCTGTGTATGCCTTGCCTTGAAACCAGGAATGTACACATGCTTCATGGACAAAGTCCCTGTCTTCTAGAAGCCCTCCAAACTCTGAAGCCCGAGCCAAATACTGTGTACTCAGAAGATGCCCAAGAAGTGTTCCTGGAACTGAATCCTTATAAAAGGGCATTGTTAAAACAGGACATTGCCCCCTGCTTGACCTCCAGCCTTCTACACAAATAGATGTGAAAAGATGTGTCTGTGTGTCAAAGTGTATTTTTCACATGGTGACTAATGTTTAATATAATCTATACTCAGCCATTACAGGAAAATAAAGATGATATCAGCAACCAACCCTGAGTGATAGCCTATCTGTCCTTTGTGACTAATTTTCAATACTGTTTACCAAAGAAAAATAGGTTTTCAAAAGCCTATTCCCTTTATCAAGAATACAAGAGAATTCATAAGTGCTGCATATTCACAAAACACATGTTTAAAGCATAGCACTTATTTGGTTGCGATATAATCAGAGGGTGTTTGTGCTTAGCTACACTGAACTACTTCAATATCTACAGCCTTATAGACTCCCTCAGGATCGGAGGCTCTTAAACAAGCTGTTTCAACTGCCGGGAACCTGGCCCTCCTCAGTTCCTACCTCCCCTCCCTTGAACTTCTACTCATTCTTCAGGCACCAGCTGAGATTTCACTTCTCCAAGAAGTTTCCCCGGATGCCTAATAAACTGAGCTAGGTCTCATAGCACCTCCGCCTTACAGAGTGTAATAATTATCACCCTGTATCGTAACTGCCTGTTTGCTTGTAGGTCTCCCTGCCCTAGACTGTCAACTCTGGAGAGCTGGGGCTGTGTCTTGGTCCCCACTGTGCCCCAAATGTCTGGAATGGTAGGCACCTCACAGAAACCCACTGAATTGAAATGGTGTGAACTGGGGCTATCAGAAAACTGGAGTAATTTAGGCCAAAGAAACCTTTCTATAGATAACACTTTTTTCTGAATTATAGGTATTTAGGAAATGTATTTATGTTAGGGGTGTGTGTGTGTGTGTGTGTGTGTTGGGAAGCATAGAAGCTGCAAGAAAAGGAGAGTAAAGGGAGAGAGGGTGAGAAATGGATCTCATTCCTCTGTGCAAGGTTGCACTTCTTCACAAGAATTTCATTCTGCTGTTATACTACACACAATCTTGTAGAATTCCTGCCTCCTTCATTAGACTATAAACCCCTAGAAGGTAGAGATCATGTTATTTTTTGTCTTTGCTGTTTATCATTACTCATAGTGTCTTAGCAGATCGGGAGGAAGAGAGTGATAGGAAAAGGGGGCTTGGGGAAAAAAAGCTATGTTTTTACATTCTCAGAGTAAAAATTTGGAACCACATAGAAAACAGGGCAAGAATTTTGTTTTTATGGCACTATGAGAATTTAGGCCATTTTTCCAATGATTTCCAGAAAATATTATATAGAGTAGAACCAAAATCAATATTGAATAAATTAAGGTAATTAGGTAAGACAAATGAAATAATGTAGGTCGTTAGCATCTACAATACCTAAAACACAGTAGGCATTCAACAAATGTGAATTCCCCTCCCCTGTTTTATTATCTGTCTTATAACTTACCACCTTGCCAGCATTACATAAGGGCTTCAAGTGTCATGTGAATGTTAAATTAGGACTCCACACCGGGGGTTTTCAAAAATGTGGTCATTTGGGAACTTTTTAGAAGTGCAAATTCTTGGGCTCACCCCAGACTTATTGAATCAGAAACTCGGGGATGGGGCACAGACATCTGTTTAAACAACCTCTCCAAATGGCTCTCTACAGCTAAAGTTTGAGAACCACTGCTCTACACCAATGAGAAAAACATCCATTTTAAATACAGGCAAATGATTTGAAGGGAAGACTGCAATGTATGGAAATAACCACCTTACCTAGTGTCTTGCTGCTAAAAGTGTGATCCCTGGACCAGCATCCCTGGACTGTCATTGAGTCACCTGGGTGCTTATCAGAAATGTTGGATTTCAGGCCCTTCCCGGACCTACTCCGACAGAAACTGCATTTTAACAAGATTCCCAGCTGATGTGTGTGTATATTAAGGTATGAGAAGCACTGGTCTAGTGAATATTTTCAGTAATAGAAGATGAGCTACAGGATGGGGGGAAACAAAACAAGTAAAAAATGACATTAAAAAAAAACTAAACTGAAATCACCAAATTTGCTCTCATATAGATGGGTTATGTACAAAGTAATGGGTGTTTGTCTTTATCACATGTGATTTCTGTAATTAAATTTTATATTATCTAAAGTGAGTCAAATATATGATGTGGGGGGAAGTGGGAGGGCACCACAACATTTTAACTCTGCTTTCTAACAAGAGAATAGGATGTAAGACGAAGAACAAGTGGGCCACATTTGAAAGCCCAAGACATGTGAAATGAATCTATTATGTATTTGTAGCTGGAACACGTAAACACTGCCAGTGAATTTTTAAATTCTTCATCTTTTGTCCCACATTCTTACATACATGCACATTTTTCACATATTTAACAAGTAATACTTTTATCACCATGATTTTTGCTATTGATTGCTTCTTTAATAATAAAATGCATCACAAACAAAAATGAATGAAGCTGTCTGAGGAGAAAATTCCATAGTAGCTTTACTGTCAATGCCCATCATAAATAACCATGACATCATAGGAGCCTTATCTATGGGTTGCCGCTACTGATCGATGGCATCACTCTAGTAGTGTAAATAGCTTCTAATGTCCCATCTTCCACCTTCAAATAGGCTCTGATTATTTATGATAGCTGTTAGGTTACAAGTCTGAGCTGTGGTTTGGATTTATTTTCTACTTATAGCTGCTGTGGATTTCAAGTTAGATAGGATTATTTCTTAGTTAAGATGATAAACTGAGATAGAACTGTCATCGAGCCTGGTACACCATCATCTCATCTGGTTGGTGTCACCATTTGACTATGAATTCATAATGCCAGAATGCTTTTGATATTATGATCATCACCGTACCAATATTAAAAGATGGCAGTTAATCACTGGATTTTACAACATGAAAAAGAAAAACATGCACCAGATATAGCTTTCTACACAATTAAAATGTTTTAAAAATACATTTAGCCATTTGTTACTAAATTGTAAAGAGGTGTATTGTGTGTATTTATGATAATGAAAGTGTGTCAGCTCCAATGTGACAGCTCAAGATGATTTAGGGGATAAAAAGAGAATCCATCAGCTTCTTGCAAGGTATTCTTCATAATCATAAAAGAGCCTGACAGGTAAGTTGGACAAGAATATATTTTTGCAGAGGGAAATAGATATGAGCTGTGTCTACATGAGACAAGCAGGTGGAACATTAAAAAATCTGTCAATTATCCAGATATTTTGTCAATATAATGACAAATATTTGAAGCACTCTGAACATTAGACAGACATGGTAAGTTATCAAAAATGTTTACGAACTAGACCAGGGTGATAGACTGTATTTTATACTTGTTCAGGAATTTTAAGCATTATGTAAACAAAGGATTTTTCTAATACAATCTTAAAGTCCCACTTTTAATAAGATTTTACCAATTTGTTATTTAAATAATCTCCACTAAGTCATTCTTTTTCTTTGAGAAAAATTATGCTAAAAAATATAAGATCTATGTTGCAAAAACATGGATGGGACTGGAGGTCATTATGTTAAGTGAAATAAGCCAGGCACAGAAAGACAAACATCACATGTTCTCACTTATTTGTGGGATCTAAAAATCAAAACAATTGAACTCATGGACTTAGAGAGTAGAGGCCGGCAAGGGTAGTGGGGAGGTTGGCGGGGGAGGTGGAGAGGGTTAATAGGTTCAAAAAAAAAAAAAAAAAACACACAGAAGGGGCCTAGCGCGGTGGCTCACGTCTGTAAGCCCAACACTTTGGGAGGCCGAGGTGGGAGGATCATGAGGTCAAGAAATCGGACCATCCTGGCCAACAAGGCGAAACTCCATCTCTACTAAAAATACAAAAATTAGCTGGGCTTGGTGGCACATGCCTGTAGTCCCAGCTACTCAGTAGGCTGAAGCAGGAGAATCGCTTGAACCTGCGAGGTGGAGGTTGCAGTGAGCCAGTATCGCACCACTGCACTCCAGCCTGAGTGACAGAGTGAGACTCCCTCTCAAAAAAAAAAAAAAAAAAGAACAAATGAATAAAACCTACTGTTTGATAGCACAACAAGGTGTCTATAATGAACAATAACTTAATTATAGATTTTAAAATAAAAGAGTGTAATTGGATTGTTTGTAACTTAAAGGATAAATGCTTCAGGGATGGACACCCCATTCTCCATAATGTGCTTATTTCACATTGTATGACTGTATCAAAACATCTCATGTACCCCATAAATATACACACCCACTATGTACCCACAACAATTTAAAATAAAATGATTTTTTAATAAGTTCTCAAAACACAAGAAAGTTTTCACCACTCAAAATAGCATGTTCTCAATAGGTATAAGTATGTTCTGTATATACTTTTCAAGATAATTTTTAAATTATCTTAGTTATAAGACTATTTAAAAATCTCAGATTTCAGTACTTATGCTGTCATATATTACATATTCAGCAATTAATCAAGTTTATAATGAAATATGTATAATTTATACTTATGGTAAAAATTTTATTTCCTAAATTTGGAATAATTTTGTGTGAATTTTATTTATATATAAAATATCTGTTATATTTAGGATTTTTGAATGGTTTTTAACTACACATGAAATAACTGGAACTCAGCTTACCCCTTACAGTATTTTACAAGCATATTAATAATAATAGTATATCTTAACTTAATCACTGCAAAGAAAAATGTCTATTTGAAAATGCCCTAACTCTACCAAATTATAAAATTATCACTACAGCAATCTATCTTTTCATATTATTTATAAAATTTTTACCTGATCTTTTGCACATTGCTCTTATAAAGTCATTTTGAGAACTACTCTATATATCAAACATTTAAAAAATGAAAAGACATGCCACTTTTAATGGTGATAAAGCAACTGCTTGATGATATGTAAAATGAAAACAGAAGGTTTCCTCTAATAATTGTTGCTCTTAGATGAATATTGCAATTATCCAACTCTCAGATATTTCACTTTCTAATGGTAGTTATTTGAATATTTCTTCCCAATATGGTTTGCACTACTAAAAGTCTCGAGTAAACGGAAAATCTCAGTAGAGAGAAAGTGGGAATGTGGCCACTAGGAGCTGACAATAGCTGTTTTGTCACATCTAGGCCCTGGTACTTACTCAGGAAGTGGGGATTCGTCCAGCCAGCTGATGCCAGGGGAGGATGATTTATTGCCTGGTGTCCTCAGTGGCAATTGGACCCTTTCCCACTGTCACTCACAACTTGCAAAGATTGTGTCCTAAAGAAGAGGTTCCCCTCCGTTCTAAAGAGATTACAATGCTTGTCATAAAGTGTCTTTTAACAGAGGGAAACGGGTATGAAAATGGGCAAAGAAAGGAAACAATCAGAAGAGGAGAGAAGATGGATGTTCTGTAACCTTTTCTCAGAGACCCATTTCTTCTACTTTTTCTCCTGTCTTTAGCAGGTTTTTGTTTTGGCTGATGACAATGCGTAATAGCCTGATAAATTGATTTTGTGAGTCCTTTTTCTCATCTCTTGAGAAGACACTAACTCGTTGGGACTTCAGAGGGCTCGCAGAGGCAGGAGACAACAATTAGTTTGTTGAAGATGTCAGAAAGTAGCTTCAGAGTTTTGCCAGGAGAAATCCTTACTGACAGATCAGTGCTGACAGTGTTGGCAGCTGCTTGAAAAGTGCAGTGAGCGGCTCCAGCATCTTAGGGTCCAAGGAGGAAGGCCACTGCTGCACATTAACTCTGTACTCTGGCTCTGTCTTCAGAGTAGGAATTCCTCCTGACTCGCCAGAATCAAAAAGGAATGTTGTATTTTTTTAAAAAAGAAAAAAAGTCTAAGAACTGGAGTCTACAAAACATTTTGTTAAATAGCTTCGTTAATAGCTAAACAAATAGAAAATTGTCAGTGTTGCTGTTAATTTAAATTTAAATCACTGCCTAAATAAATCTTTATAACTGTTTTCAAAACCTTTTATGTACTGTACAATTTTAAATTTACTTCTCCATATGTAAAAATATACACTGCTTGGCGCTCAACTCTACAGAACATATTAATTTCAATAAATCTTTTTAAGGGACCAACCTGACATGTTAAGGAGATACAATGCTTATGGTTGGAACATACTTAAATTAGTCAAACATTTTGCAGTACCATCCTTGAAATTATTAAACATTGTTGACATTCAAAATGCCAACAAACTTTTGCTTTAAACTTACCAAAGGAGACTCAAAGTATTGCTTTTCTAATACAAAATAATTTATTTTTCTAACCTGAAGACATAAAATTGGTGAGTTCTGAAAATTGTTGGAAATAATATAAAATCTCATTGCATTTTGATAAATATTATAAATATTAGTATTTTCCTTTGGGATAAAAAATAAAAGATTGATCTTTGTAAGGAATAAAAGGAAAATACTACATTTTGGTAGCTTCGTAGCCATTTACTTTTTAAAGGAACATAAGTTGGAATACTATACTGCGTGTGTATGGATGTGTGTCTATATCATGTAAATGACATATATGTGTTTTTTGTGTAAAATTATCACTTTAGGCATAGTGTCCTGGAAGTTGTAATATAGTGAGGGGTTATTTATAGAAAATCTCTCAGAATGTTTCCCAGATAGAGCTAAATGTAAACCTTCTCTATATTTTGAAAAAAACTACATCAACTACAGTGTGTTTCTCACATTTCTAAAAAGAGTATAAAGTGCTCAAGCGGGACAAATAACAAGAGATGTAAATGGGGTAACCTTAAATATTCTACAGAGAGGAGTCCCAGTGAAAGCCCTGAGTGTCAAGAAGCCTGAATTCTAGGCTTTGTTTTGCCACCAACTAGCAAATGACCTTGAGCCTCTCTGGGACCCACTTGCCTCATCAGTAAAATGAAGGGTTAAACAGGATGATCTCTCAAAGGAACCTTTTATAGTTATGCAATCATTATCATCTGAAACTACTGACTAAGCATGATCCACTCAGCATAATCTATGAGTTTAGTCAGAATGAGGTTTCTAAAACAAAAACCACTGCATAGTGAATGGCCAAGGCCACTGTCTGAAATTTGAGGAGCAATTATGCAGATATGGGGGCAACCAGATCTTTGATTTCTGGTCCATAGGCTTCCTGTCAACCTTTGATCCCTTCACCTGTATTAAAGGACAGCCAGAGGAAGAGGAAGAGGTAAGAGACATCACATAGTTTGCTACTGATCTGCTACATGATAAAAATTAGTGGAAATGAAGGGAGAATTTGAAACTAAACTGGGACTGAGAAGTTCTTAGAGTTTATCCCTGCTACTACTGCTGCACATTATCACAGTGTTAATACGACTGTTGGGGAATAAATGCATTTAACAGTTAATGTGAACTCCACAGAAATAAATTACATGGCCAAATTGTTCACTAAATGCATTAATCCAGCTGTAAGGGACCTGCATCATAGCAATAATTGCACTGTCATTTCAAAGCTTTTAAAAGCTAATCAATCCAAATTATATCAACTTGACTTATACCTTCCCAGCAGCAGTACCTCAGTATTGCATAACAAATATACGATAAAAGACAGCTTCTGGCGTATTTGTAAAGCAGTTTAAAGCTTATGCATTTTTGGCTAACCTAAGACTTTCAGGGATAGGAAGAAAAAAAAAGACATCATGGCTCCACAGGTTTGACCCAAGTTTTTCCCATTTTACTATCTGAGCCAAACAATACAGTTAACTCACTTTACGTGCGTTCATAATATTTGCCACAAATATTGCTGCAATAGATAAAACCAGTACTTCAATCACAATAGTCAATAGAGTTCTACTGGGTAGCAAAAACTCCTCAGCACAACAGGAGACTTTTAAAATTCAAGCACTCTAAAACTTAGCAGCACCCCTGAGAGCCACAAATTGAGAGAGATTAATTCTGTGCTCCTGCACCCCTCATTACCAGGAGAGCTGAAGTAGGTCAAATGCAAGTTAATCTCCTAAATTCCACTTTTGTACATGCAAGTTAGGCCAGCCATTACTGTGTATGGGCTAATGTCTTTAAGCTATGTGCACACAAAATTAATAGACAGTTTGCCCAGCCAATATGAAATATAAATAAAAGTAAATGCCTTGAAATTATTTTACATAACGACATGGCACGATAAAGTAACCAAGGAAATATCTGCATACACCTCTGTGCTATCTAGAGTCAACACTGGTGAAAACAATGAAAGCCAATTATCGAAAAGTTCTGAATTTTTCTCTGATAAACAATAACACACAGATGAATAAATTTCATTTAATCCACCTATTTTGAAACATCTAGTAGAAAAAAACTGCAAATATGATCTGCCTCCACCTCCCCCCACTTTTAAAAGAACAAGGCAAATTGCTCATGCAGAGGGTGATGAAGTTTTAAGCGAAGCAAGACTGCCATCACTCTGTGAAGGTACAATGTTTTCCATTCTTTAGGGGAGGAAAAAAAACGAGGCATACATGTCAGCACGAAGCTAGTAAAATCAGGACTCTGCTTGTCCAGAAGGCTCATAACAACCTAATTGCCTTACCTCTCTCAGACTGCAGCCGGGTCAAACTATTTATTCTGTTTTCATTATGAACTGCATATTTTCAAAGTGGTAAATCTTGTGATTTCTTTGTAAAATTAAATGAACCATCATCATACATTCTGCAGGGCTCTTTTTAGTTTTGAAAATGTTGTTTCACATTCTAACTTATTTCATATGATCCTAACAATAACCCAAGGTTGGGAGGATTCAAATGATAATGTATTATTCTTAATGTACTACAGTAAGAAATATTAAATTACCAAATTAATAACCACGATAGCTGAATTCTAGTCCTGCCTCTGTAGCTAACTAGATATGTGACCGTGGGTAAGTCATTTTATGTCAGCAAGCCACAGGGGGAAAAAATGCACTTCAATGACAATTTAAAGAATAAAAAAAAAATTACACATGATCCTTAACTACATGAAAAGAAATGCTTAACCTCACTCTTACTATAAAAAAAAATTAAAAATACTCCGAGACACTACTTAGTTGCACACCATGCTGGTGTGTAAGAGTGGGGAAATAGGCACTTCTATATGCTGCTCTCAGGAGGGTTGGTTAGCACAGCCATGGAAAACTGGCAGAACCTGAAATAGTTATAAATGCATATGCCCTTTTGCTCCATGTACAGTTATTGATTTGGCATTGTTTGCAATAGCAAGAAAGAAATAAAAATAAAAGCAACCCAAATGTTTAATAATAGGGAAACCTTTAAACAAATTATGGTATATCCATTCAGTGGAATTCTATACAATAACTGATAAAGAATGAGGAGGTTCTCTACATGTGGATATGGAATGATCAGCAAGACAAATGGTTAACTGGAAAAAAGCAAACTGCAGAATGGTATACTCAGTCTATACTAATGTAAAAAAGAGAAACAACATATATGCATTTGCTTCTACATGCATATCATATATTTAGAGAGATGATACACAATAAAAACATTGGTTGTACTTCATGGGGGGGTGGTTAGTGGATGGAGACAGGTATGTTTAGTTAATTAAATAAATATTTAAAAGAATTAGATACATAGAGAAAGATATCCAAAATATTACTACAAAAATAAATCAAATAAGTGAATATATAGGTACACATTTGCAAGAAAAAGATTTTTGTCCGCATGCACACAATGTCTGTGTGTGTACGTGCATTTTCCTGTAAACTTTTTGGAATGATATGCAAGATATTGTTGAAACTATAGAGAGACATGGAGTATTTACTAGGGGAAAAAAGACTTCTGCACTGCTTGAATTTTACTATATGCATGTGTTTCTTTCATAATCATACTAACCACAAATAAAAGACAAAAAATGGGGAGGAGGTAGAATTAACTGAAAGATATCTATAAGAGAAGTTATCTACCCTTAAATGAATTGAAATGACCCATAACAAAAGCATTCAATTACTCTCACCTTCCCTTCTTCTGATTCAAATGTAGATGAGTTCACTTTGAAAAAGAAAATTTCTATTAGAAATTCTGTGTGGATGACAGGCCTCTGTGAACATAAGAGCAAGAGCTCAGGGAATGGATTTGTCTGGTTCGCCACATAAACGCCCAATAAATACGTGTTGACTGACTGACAAGCCCCATTGCTAAGCATGCTACAGAATATGTGCAAAATAGCCTACTTGAGCAGTCTGCCATCCCATGAAGACATTCGATTCCAACAGGCTAGAACTTAATTGGAAAAATATGGGCAGAACAGGATGACAAGACCATTCTAACAAAGTCCTCTGAAAATGGGCGATTATTTCTCTGCTTATCTACAGGGCATCTTCCCAGCAAGACACTGAGCCTTAAAAAAAAATATTTCTAGCAACCGAAATAACTCTATTCCATATGCATTTGTCAATGTTCCCTGAGAAAGCAGTGGTAGTGTATGTGAGAGTGGAGAAAGATGGGAATATTGCAGATTCTGGCTGTGTGTGCACACATGTGCATAAGGACCAGATGAGGTGAATGCCCTTAGAAAAATTAGTATGTTTTTATTCACTGAAGTAAAAAGAGGCTGTTTCTGGGTGTGGAGTGTGAAAAACAATCTTACTACTTTATAGTCACACCTCATAACATAATCCTGTAACACCTACTGACCCAGGATCTCCAAGAAAGGGATAGTGTTAATTCTATTGCACTTATGGGAAATTTGGGGAATATGTAGCCAAGATCCGCCAGCCCTGAGGTCCTGACTCATAGCCTTAACTATGAGATTTCCCTCCTGATTTGAGGATGAGTAGAATATACTCACACCTTTTCATGGGATTCTACCTCGTTCTTCTTCAGGAACTACAAAGCAATCCTTTAAAGATGAGTGGTATTAACACTGTAATTACTATTATTATTTATTTCATAAGAGAAGTAAACATTTTATATGTAGACTTCCTTGCCAGACAGCTAATGTAAAAATGAATATTTCAATTCTGAGTCAAAGAAAAGATTAATAACTTCTACATATTTATTGCCATAGACCTTTTATTTGCAATCATTTCAAAAAACAGACTGTCTTTAAAACATTTTAGTCAAATAATTATGAAGAACAGAACAAACGCCTTAGAATGACTGCATCTTCAGCAGCATGATACATTACTATTTCGGTCTACCTCCCCCTGCCCTCATGTCATATTTGGGTACTTTTATTTTTCAAATATTGAGTTGTTTTACTGCCTGCACAGTTAAGGCTATGACTGGTTGTTAACCACTTCTCTAAATACTTCAGGAGACTGAGAACCAGAGTGGAACTGCATTTTTTTACATCAATATAAAGTCATGTTCACCCCCATTCCCCTCCCTCTCATCCTCCCCTTTCCCCCCTCCCCCAGTGTTTTTCTCCCTCACTTCTTAGACGCATTTGGTAACAATCAGGCTTTTATTTTAAGGAGCCCTAAGATAAGGTATCTGTGAGCTCCACACTTGGAGTAATTGATCACATTTGTTTCCTGTTCGTAGGTTAGACCCCTCCTTCTTGCTCTTTTTTTTTTTTTAAACTTGGCATGTTTCTCATTACCCTCTGCCTTGTTAGCCTAGTAGAAATTTTCTACTGTGGAGAGTGAAAACAGGACGATACTATTACAAACCTCGTCTAGTCGGTGACAGCGGCCCCTCTCTTTCTCCAGGAACACTGGGCCACTTCACGCTCTAGTGGGGGGCCCTCCTGTGGATACAGGTATGCATGCCTGTAACTGAAGGAGGTTCTGTGGCATTTGCTTGGTGTTCACATGTTTAATTTTCACAGAACTGTGCTGATTCATACCGAGACTGTTCTCCATGATGACAACATTGTTATCATATGACTCAAATCGCCCCACCTCATTTCATTTGGGAATGTTAGCTCAGGTTCAATAACCATCAGCTGCCAATTCTGTAAAAGAAGACCTGTATCTTTCCCGTCTATGCTTTCTAGATAAATTGTAATCGGCAGCATTTTACTAGCCCTGTCAGGTGGGGCTTAATTGCAGATATTGTCTAAGGAAAGAAAAATGCAGAAGAATGAACGATCTTTTCTTCTTTGAGTCTCTGTGGGCCAATGAATATGAGACGGGGACTCAGTCATTTTCCTATCAAGGCTTCAATCACAACAATCCAAGTTAAAAACTCCAGTAACTCAATGTAAAATGAAATGCAAGCCCTGCCATTATTTTCCTGTTTGGGGCTGAGAGAGATACCAAAATAAATTGTTTATAATGGCTACAATTCAATTAATATATCTACTTATAATATCAATATTTATTTATAAAAATATGATAGAGTCTAATGAAGTGATATGCAGTTTATGCAAGAATCTTAACAAATAATCCTTTACCTAAGTGGTATTCCTTCAACATTCAAAGTTTCAAGACTATCTGAACAATTCCCTATTTTGTTTATTTGGTTGTTAGTTGGTTTTGTGCTTGTTATTCTCTTACACTTCACATGTCAACACCTTTACATAAGCAGCCAACAAAAGCAGCATATTTTAACAGAACTAAAAATAAATTAAAATTCAAGAAGAGACTTGGAATCTGGTCTAAGCTCTACCCCCAAAGTAGTTGGGTGACCTTGGGCAAGTAACTGACCCTTCTTGACCTTCAGTGTCCTCATTTATAAAATGAGTAGGCTGGGCCAGATGGCTCCACAGTGGCTTTCAGTGTTTCCTTCTCTGTCATAACTAACATTGAGCTGAATCACACTGTAAAAGATTGAGTCTTTGAGATTTTCCAAGGCTATGTAGAATACAATAGCCAGTAGCCACATGCAGCTACTAAGTGCTTGAAATGTGGCTAGTCCAAATTATGAGGTGTTATAAGTGTGAAATACATACCAGATTTCAAAGATTTTAGTACAAAATAGGTACAATATTTCAGTCATTTAGTTTTTGCATTTAGAAATTACAATATTTTGGATCCTCTGGTTAGATATATTATTTAAATTATACCTTTTTTTTTACTTTTTATAAATGCAGCTGTTAGAAAATTTTCAATTACTTATGTGACTCATGTTATATCTCTATCGGATGGTAAAGTAATAACAGGTCTATGGCTGTGTATTTACCACAGAGAGAATTAAAGTGGAAAGACTCTGAAATATTTTATTTACTGGCGGTCTTTAATAATAAAACAAAAATCTCTTGTTTTCTGGATAAAAATATCCAGGTCAAAGCCATCTCTGAAGCACCCATGCTACTCAATAAAGAACACTAAATGTTAAAAAGTGTTGTTTCATAAAATTATAGTACTAGTAACCCACATATAACCTAAAGAGCTTAAAAATTGCCCCAAATCTCATAATTTTCTCATCTAACTAATCCAATTTACATTCCTGAACACCAGAATTATTCATTCATTATATTCTTTACAATGTTTATATTTTAAAAATTTAGAAAAACACATTAATGAAAAGATTTTTTTATATAAATTATCTTTTGTTTCTTAATATAGATGTACCCATTTTATTCTGACAATCCCTTTGCTGAAGAACTTCTGAAGGACTGTGGCTAAAGATAAAATCTTAACATATTTTTGTCAATGAATACCTGGATAATTTAATTATTAAGGAAAAATCAAAGTTTTGTCTACATAAAAAAGTATTGCACATCTATATGATAGATATTTTAGTCAATAATTGCAATTTTGTATCTAAGGTGATAAATCTACACAGTAATGTATTTATGTATCTTTCTAGTAGGTATTAATATAAGAGAGCTATTCATTATGCTAACAGTGAAGTCTAACCCTCAAAAGAAGCATTATCTATTCCACATTAAAGTAAACCCAGTTAATACCTAAAATGAATGTTTTAAAGTACATAGAAAAATGATTCAGCAAAAATTATAATTACAAAGCTGATAACGGTCATTTTTCTTTTGTTAATAATATTCAAATGTCTCCCTTATTAAAATATGTAGTCTTATTTTTACCACACTCTTTCTCAAGTGTTTGAATCTTTGACCATCCCCAGAACCTGACACCTTGTCAGCCTATTGCAGGTAAAAGCTTTTGAAGATCTACCACTACTCTTGTCCTAATAAGGTCACTGACCTTTCAAGCTCAACTCCCACCACCCCCATCTTCATTTCCTCTCCTATCATTAGTCTGAAATGGCATCAACTACCTCTCAATTTTCCTTATCCCTTCAATGCCCCACCTCTTTAGTCCAAATTCACCTAATTAGGAACTTAATTTCCTTTTTTCTCTGATTGAGGAATTGATAATAGATGGACCCTATTCATCTTTGATTCACGGAAAACTGCAACAATGACCTCTTATTTAGGAAGGATAAGCATTTATTCTAGAAATTGTTTTGTGGAGGCCAACTACAGAACTAAGTAAAAGTGATGTTTTTATTTTTATTTTTTAGCTAAAACAGGGAAAGGAGAATCATTCAAATCTGATACGTTTTGTTTCTTTTACATTTCATTTTACATAGCCGTAGTTACTAATATTTAAAACAAGTAGATTTTCCTGTAAGGCAGAAAATAATTGAGTTCTAATAGAAGATCACTGAGTTAGATTTAAAGAAATATATTAATGGAAGTTAATAATTTCTTAAAACCGGTCATTTTTAACAATTTTATAAAAACAATCTGTCACACCAGAAAAGACATATGTGGGCTAGATATCTACAAGTGGGAGTCACATATTAAAGGGACTATCTTAGTAATTAGCTAACTTTACTATGAAATTATCTTCTTGACTCTGATGTGGTAGTTTAACTGTGGAGTTGTCTAACGTAAAAACTCAAAGCACATAAATATTCCTCGCAATATTTTTTTTCTGAAACTTGTTGGGGGGAAAAGTATGGCCTTAAGAGTTAGTGGTAGCAGAAAAACCAAACCAACAATTTTATTCCACCACTAAAATTTTTAATGTCTAATTTCATATCCTATTCATTCAGGGAATTAAATAATCATAAATATCATAGTAAAGCTTAGAAGTGACAATCATAATAAACAGTAAAGACAAACCAACTTCATTTTGTCCAATAGGCATTTGAGCCCATACTCAGAGCATTCTGCAATAGGACTCAGGACCAAATCATTTCACCAACATTTTTCTTGCAACGAAGCTATTCAACGCAGAAAAGAATTAAGGAAATAGATGACCTAAGAAGAGATGACAATTTCTTGATTAAAAATGCCCCTCTCAAGTACACAATCTTATCTCTCTCTGCTCTCTTTGGTGGCCCATTTGAGCTGAATGAGGGTTAGAGCTTTGCTGTCTGGACCAAAACTATGCTAATGTGACTTAGAGCCTCTCCCCAAAAGGGAAGTTACATTGTTGATTTAACCCACGAGGCTACAATTTATTTTCATAAAAATAAAAATCACCAAAACAAGTTGCTAAAACACTGCTTTTTTCCTTCTCGTTGAATAATTCATGCTACATAAGCCTAAGCATGGCCAAAGGATTTGGCTGTTTATAAGAGATAGCTAATGCTAAAATTGCCTCCAACTCAGTTACCTGGAAAGAAAGAAAATCATAGGATAATGAGTCGGGAATTAAGAAGAAAGCACTTTAAAACACAAAATTAAGTGAATCAACTACTTCATCAATTTTGGAAAATAACGTTAATACTATTTTTGCTTAGAAATAAAATCATTTATACCAAAAAATCATTAATTATTAATAACAATTAAAATGGAGAATTCACTCTAATTGAGACTGAGGAATTTAAATTCTGACTATCTTGGAGCCCCACATAAAAATGTTTCCAAATGGAGGACAATAAAAAAAGATCGGTTTTATACAAGTTGCCATATTTTTGCCTTCATCTCCTGATGCTACTCCAAGTTAACCCTAAATAAGTAAAGTAAATAGCTAAGTAAAATTCAGAATCTTTTCCAAAAGGCAGTAGTGTTATAACATCAACCAAACCAGCTGGTATGTAGCTGAAACATTAGAGAGAGAAATAATTTTAAAATTAAAATAAAATACTATCTTCTAATCATGAAGATAACCTTATTTTTTTCTTAGGTATCTTTTAAGAACTTGCATTTCCACAAGCCAATTATTGTCCTTATACAAAGCTTCATATATAACAATACAAACTGTAAACTGACATGTTGTGAAGCTAGTTGAATTTATCACAACATAACTATAAATTTCTTCTCAAATCATTTAAATAATATGACATTTCCCCCCAGTTCTTTTGTTGATAAGCAGAATACACTTTTTTTCCTAATATATAGGCAAGTCTCAAGTTTCTTAAGTAAATCAAAGAATATTTGTTCAGTCCCTCCATAGCTAACTAGTAGATTCGCATAGCTGAAATCTTTTATTGCTTCTTTTCTTTCTACTTCATAAACCTGCTTATAGTTATTACATAACAATGTGAGTTATAAAGTCCTGAAGATTTTCCATTGAGAGTGGAATTAATCTCAATGTAAATCAAAGTAAAAAATTAAAATATTGTTAGAAAACAATAAAAACAAGATGTTATAGCATTTTTAATCCTAACACCAAAAATCTCACCCCAGTAAATAAGTTCATATTCACAGCATATTTTTGACTCACACTAACAATAATCCCAGAAAGATCTGCCATTCCCCTAGGCTACCCAAGAACATGTTAAATCTCAAAAACCTAATGCCTACAGGTTTTCTCTTTATTCCAAAAAACTAATCATTATATCTCTTCCAAAGTTGCCAGAAATTCCTCAGTCCCCATAAAGCTTAATTTACTAGTTCATAATATTTTCATATTTATGTATTAAGCTACTTTCATAGGACACAAAATGATATATTTTTCAAAATTGGCAGTTTCTATTTCTCTTTTTAAGTTTAGTTTGGTCGTATTACCCATAGGTTAAATCCTAGCCTAACCTTTAACTTGTATCTTGGAAATACCAAAAAGCTTGTACCTTTAGAAAATGTGTGCAAAGTTTAAAAGAATTCATGTTTTATGGCTAATTATAGAACGCTGAGGACAGGTAAAATGCAAGGAATGTCGCTAGAACCTCAGGATGCCGAACCAAGTAAATGGATGCCATGAAAATACAGCTGTATATGTTTGCATGGGCATATGTTTGTTCAGTTTTTTCCCCCCCTTCCTGAGCTGGGGCTTCAGCTTTAGGTCATTCTGCAAACAAGCCCCAGGAGACACACAATTACACTCCCCTGGAGACTGACCCCTTAGAGTGCCCACCTGTAGCCAAACACAGATAGCATCCCGGCGCAATGAATTAGCACTCTAAGCTGATTAGAGCAGCTGTGCACAACTCTATTTTATTGACACAATGAAGAGAGGACAGAAAAGGGCCTGAAATGAGAAAATCATTTCCATGCTGACTGAATTAAAAGAACAAAAGAGCTCCTTGCAGTTGCAGCATTCAATTTGTCGGGAAAAAAGGAAGCCACTTAATGGCTCACAATAGATCTGAGCAGACAGATGAAATTTAAAACTTCAGCATGAGTGCGATTAGCAGCGAAACATATTCTAAATCATTTCCTCCATATGCATAATTTTGTTTGATTGTTTAGTTCTGTGTTTTACAAAAACACTGGGCTAGATGCTATCTTCAAACTGTCTTGACTTTTCATTTTGCAAAATCACAGAACAGTTTCTCATTGTATGTTAATGTCCTTGGTGACAATATAAATTGAACACAACAAGTGTGGCTCATGTTGTCCTTTCACCTTTGGTTTTCAAAAGTGAATGTGTAAACAGAGGTTAATTTGTGGAAACTAGGATTGCAAAGTAATCTTCTACCAAACAACTTGTAATTCAAAATTAAATAGATTATAGACAACAGAAGCACTTTGACATGGGGTAAAAACAACCAATTATTGCACCCAGAGGCTAAAAATAAACTGCCATGTTAAAGTCAAATGTCATCACTGATGTCTTCTTTGGTTTAAAAGATAGCATTATTATCAGTAAAAGCAACACCGCTAAGACGGCAGTTTCCAAATATATGTTCTTTTTACATTTTTGCTCAATTAACTATTGTTTTACTTGTTCTGACTTATAAATTCCTGAGTTAAATCGAATTTGAAATTGATGTCAAAAAATGATCACTTAATAAGCAAAGCTAACTTTTAGATATAAATACCGTATAGCAGTGAAGATTCTCTAGAATATCATCTCTTTTTTTTGTTTTCCACTTTTATAAGAAAAATCTAAATGTCTAAACCGTATATGGAAAACAGAATTGATTTTCATGAAAGGATTGAATGTTTGTTTTTGATGGGGATTTTTCTCCTGCCAATGTTAATTTTCAGTGCCTAAAAATAAAGAGTAAAAGCAAAGGTCTTAGTTTTTAATTACTCTAAATTCACAGTTTCATTTTCCATGCCTAAGCTTCTTTTAAGAAAGCTTTTTTGTTTAAAGTGGCCCTTCAGACTTTTAACCTCTCATCTTGACTCCTAATTTAAATGAAGAAAATTCACTCCTTCTGTTCTTGAAACATTCTTTGCCAAGTGTTGAGGTGCAATGTAAATTGAGCAAAAATTGTAGAACAAATCAAAAGAAAAACAATTACTGTGAGATACTTTGAGATTCAAGACTTGGGGTACATTACTACTTAATTTGCTAAGTGTAATTTCCCCAGAGAAAAAAACCCAAGGTATTCTAAGGATAATAAAAGCACAAGTGATCTCCTCAACAGCTTCCATTTTCTTGACTAAATGAGGTAAGAGTTTTTTATATAAAAAGAAACTATAAAGCTTGTGGATGTTTTAACAAAATCAACGTAGTGTAACTTTGCTGACAGCTTGTCACATTTCACTGACTGTCTGTCTGGGGTACCGCGATAACATCTGCATTCACTCAGTATGAGAGCCGAACATAAGACAAAAAAGTGGGCCCTGCCACGGACGGCTCCATCAGTCTGTCAGTTCTGACATGTCATCTGAATTTTTTGAATCACTAAACACTTTTGAGACTCTGGTACTTATTATCTTTTCTTAGTTTCTATACTCGCTCAGCAATGCTGGAAAATGTAAAATCTGCAAGCAAGGTAGTGGACGTCCCAGGCTTTTTGTTGTCTAATCCGTAGGCCCTCATTCATGCTCACTGTTAATCTCTTAAGACATTATAAAACTGTTAGACAAAGAAATGTGAATACCTCTGCTTCTTTTGAGAATGGGAGGAAACCAAGGAAAATCGGGATCATGCTAAGCTATTCTTTTCACTATGAAAATGGTAACTTAAACCTGTTGCATCAAATTATCTATAATTCCCCACGCTAAGGCAAATGTTTTTGAAGAATGAACAAGAGTAGTGTCACATAAAGAGAAAAATGATCACAGAATTTTCAAAATCTGCCAAATTTGATGTCAACAGAGCATTGAGATCCTTGTTGCCGCATTTCTGTTTCTATTTTTTATGCCATGGTACATGACATATGGTTAAGAGGCTTTCATAAAAGCTCATAAAAAAGCTTACCAATACCCACTAGTAATCATTAAATAGTTTAGATAATTTTGCTCTTTATTAGGAATCCTGGGAACACTAAGAGCTATATAACAATAGCCTTAAAATGTGGCTAACATTCATTAAAATGCTACACGTCACAGATTTTAATGAGCAATTTTATCCTCAAAACTAGAAAACTTTACAGCATTTTTCCTAAAAAGGTCAAATATAAATAGATCCTCAGAGCCAGAGAGAATACTTACATGAACCACATAAAAGAGCCAAAGCTCTGTTTCTACCTCCTGTTTGCAGTCAGTCATTCAGGACATTAAGTTAAAACTACATGCATTTGTTTTCCAAGAAATCAAGACATAAGGAAGAGAGAAAATAATATTAAAATTAAGAGGCAATTTTTTTCCTGGACCTCAGATACCTAGTTCCCTTCTTCATAAGTACATGCTTAACACCTGCAAATAATTTCAGGTATAGACAAATGCCCTGCAAGGACTAACTACAGGTGTGCTTCCCACCTGCATCCTCAAAAAAAGACTAATTGTGCCTCAGATGGTCAAATCCTATGAATATTTGCTCTGAAGGAAGGTGACACATATATTAGATAGATAATTAATTTAACCAAAACCATTAGGTAAAAGGAGTTACACTGACATTTGCCTAAGGAAAAGAAAAGATAAATGAATGAAAACTAGAGAAAATAAAGACAGAAAGAGGGAAGAAAGGAAGCAAAAAGGAAGAGGTGAGGAAAAGAAGTCTATCATTTTTCACTGCTATATTCTCTGGGCATTTTGCAAACACACACGGTAGACACACCACACACACTTTGAAGTTAATATACTAATTAATTAATAATGAACAAAAATAAGAATGAATTTTGGAACCATGTGTTATTTTATGCACTTTACCAGCGTCTTATGTAAATCCAACTTGAAAAACAATTTTGCATGCAAACAAAACCTTCCTAATTATAAGCATGGGTAAATGCACTGGCATTGGCAAATCCACTACTGCAAACAGAAGACTTTGTGACTATTTCTCACTTTTCTTCTTTTGGCATATTGTCGTCTTGTAACTCTCTCAAGAGCTTTGATGTAATGTCATTTGCTTGATGTTTAGTCTGTGCCTAAAATGTCAGCTGTTTATTATTTTTACATTTCAGCGCTAACACAATGGCACTTCAGAATAAAGGGCAGGGTTCTGACACATCTCAATGACCAAAGGACTTATATTAAATAGAGGTTTCCATTCTTCCTGAAAATACTAGGGCACTCATTTTTTAAAACTTAGATAGACCAGTTTTCATTACTACATAATTTTCTTGTGACATTTTTGTAATCTACCTGTGAGTGGCCCTGTTTCAAATACTGTATCGAGAGCCAGCTTATTACATCAAGAACTGTATGCCTTCTTTAGAGCCACACACAAAAAAAATCACCTTTTCCTTTTATAGAACAGAAGACCAAGATGGTAGAAGGGTTTTGAGCCCTAGGACAAGCAGACAAAAAGATAACTGTCCCAAAGGCAGTCTCTCTCCTTTCTAAACTGCTAAGCTTAAGGGCCTCCTAGGGAGGAAGAATTTAGGGCCTACACGAAAATTAACAGGTACCATTTAATGCATGAAAGAGTAAATAAGACAAAGTTTTCCAGGAGAACTGCATAAACTTATAAGGCTTATAACAAAGTTAAAAACGTAAGTGGCTTTCAAAAGGATAACAGACAAATCCACAGCAACAGAATCTTGGTGAGGAACAGCTGATGGTAGAAATACTATCTCATTTATGCTAAATTTTTAACCCTTACCCATGTGGGTAATGAATTCTAACATCCTACTGTGGCAATTAGTACTTCTTTTTCATCTATTTTTCTCAACTGGAACTAACTAATCCTCGAGCCTCATACCAACTCTACTAAATCTATTCTACCAGAATTTGGTTTAAAAACAGTCATGTTCACCTATGTCTATAGCACATATCACATCATAATTTTGCCTTTCTTTATAAAAGTTTTAATATTTTAAGTGTCACCTTACCTGATTATAGTAACTTCATCCTATTTCATGGAAACTGAAGGTGAAATAACTTATTTTTCTTTTCTCAACACAACTTTGCAATTGGCAATCAGTGCTCTGAGGTGCTTAGTTGGACTATACACAGAAACCAAAACTCTTCAACTATACTTTACAACTGTATCTTAGATTCTCAGTGAGATTCATAGCAGATCTGTGGAGCAGAAACTAAAGTCAATTGGAGATCTATGTTTCTATCAATCAGTTATGGTAGGTGAGTAAGGAATCAAACTTCAAATGAACACTTGAGTGAAGCCCACCAAGTGACATCATATACCACCTCAGTATAGTACCTTTGGTAATGTGCCTGAAAAATCAGTGTTCAGGGGTCCATATTGGAGCTCTATAATTTGAATCCTAACAACTCATGATTTTCATCAAGTGCTTTCTGTATTTTTAACCTGGCTTATCTATAGTCAAACTCAACTATTCTTCTACCTTTATATTGCTGACAATATTCTGTAGAATGAATATCTTCAAAGGAGAATCTCCATGCTTTGGAAGATACAAGGAAAGTGAAAATTCTCTTGTTAAAATTATATTCACATCTGGTGTTCTCAAGATTGATGCCTTTTCCAAGATTAAAAAAAGGCTCTAACTTCTTATTAAACATTCCAATTAAATGTATTACTAAATCCACACTGTTCTCAATGGAAGCCCCTGCATGAAGAGAGACCTTAGGCTATAGCAGAGTTTGAGTAAGTAAAGAATCATAGCATGTGGTAGTTTTGTGACAATTTAGTTCATACTGCAGATGCTAGCAGACATTAACATTCAGTCTTAATGGTTAGGAGAATTGAAAGGAGTTAACTACACTCCAGGGAAACCAGAGCCTCCTATAACTGGTCTTGCCCTTCAAGTTCTTCCTTGAGGAAGCATCTACCTACACGCAGGCAAACTGAACTTTGGGCTACTGTTACTTTCAACCATAAATCCTTAACCACATAATTCAAGTATACCCCTTCTAATATCCTGTGAGTTGGGCAGTTTGCCCTCCATTTCCAGTAGCATATATTTTGGAATTTCTCTGTAAGAAAAAAGCTCCTACAATTTTTGGCATTTCTTATGGTTCAAAGGCAATGATGAACAGCATAGCTTTAGATGTGAAAAGCTGTAATAGATTTTCTGTAGAGTCTGAATCTATGAATCCTCAAATTTCTGCCCAGAAAGTCCCAGGACTCACTGGACAACCAGGTACCATAATTAAAGAAAAATTTAAGAATAAACAAATGACCGTACAAAAAGATTAGATGTATTATCACTTATCTGAAATACTTCCATACACTTTATCGCAATATATTTAGTTATGATATTATTCTCAGTGACTCACAGCCATTCTCATTTAACAGGCCACTGATGGAGAAGAGCCCAGGGGGAAAAAAAAGCAAATTCACAGGATGGCCAGAGTTGTTATTTCATATGGAATAAGGTCAACATCTTGTTAATGGGCAGAGTATGCCTTCTTCATTTAAGATAAAACACTGATGCCTTGGGAAGATACTTGCTGTCATGAGGCATATTTGTTATTAGGTTATTCTGAAAGATACCATGTCAGTCCATACTGAAAAAGAGAATGAACTAGAATAAAAGCATGCGGATCTTCCCCTAGTTCTCTAAACCAGATCATACTTCTCCATGCTAGAGAAAACCAGCTAGATTACACTCTGGCTGAAGCCTGAGGAGGCAGAGTTTACAAGACACAAGAGTGCTGGGAGCCAAATTAAGGGGTAGTAAAAAAGTAAAAGAAGAGATAACCCTTAAAAGGGAGCTCTTGGAAGAGCGTTTTCTTTCATGGAGTTAGGGATGAAGGAGAACGCTTTATGAAGGTTTAAATGTACAGCTCTTACCTCTCTCAACCCTGCTCCACCACACTACAAGAACATAAATTAATTAGACACGAAGCCAAAACCCCTAGTCCTCCTCCTGTGCACTGTTTAGGGACACTTACTAAAGTCTTCAGCAAAAGAACCATTTAAACATGAATCAATGTTTCAAATATGTTAGGTCTAGTGAAGGCCACTTCCCAGTGGTATTCAGGAAGGGGACAATATTTAATTCTAGGTGTGGTGGCTCTGCCAACCTCAAGAGCTCTAACCCAAAAGAATGAATTCCACAATCCTTCCTTCACAAGGATAAAAAGAGCACCCTCGACTTTGGAAGGATGATGGTGATGATGATTATTAAAATCAGTTTGCTTTGAGGTGCTCACTACAGTTTACCAAGCCCTGCTCTAAGCTCTTCACAACACTTTACAATGAAATATTCATATTTAATATTCACAAAAATTCTATGAGGTAGATCCTATTGTTAATACCATTTAAAAGATGAGGAAATTGAGGCAAGAAGTGGTTAAGTACTTGCTTAAGGTCACAAAGCTAGTCAGTGGTAGAGAATTTGAACACAGTCCATGAATCTCTAGAACTCCTGCTCTTGGTCCGTGTGTTATACTGCCTCTTTTGCTGTTGTTGACAAAAGTCCACTACAGCCATGCTACATTTGAGAGGATCAAATGCAATATTGAGGCTGAACTAAAGTCATACCCCGAGAAAGAATGCAGTTCATACCTATATCTTTTCAAAGATGGCGAGGAATAGAATTATCTCTCTAAACAATTTACTTTCCTCTTAAAACAAAGCTTTGGTCTTAAGCCACCTTCTCTGCTAACGTATAAAATGCAGAGAGAGATGCACCTATCAAAGGTGCTTTGATTTCAGATATACAAAACACAACTAGACACTAGTTTCACACGGGAGAAATGATAAAACAAGTATGTATTTTCTATGTAATTTAAAGTTAACTTGTATTCTTCTCAAAACATGCCCCAATATATTAGGTTGGTGTAAAAGTAATTGCGGTTTTGCCATTAAAAGTAATTATTTTGGAGGTTTTGTTTATTGTTGTTGGTGGGCTTTTCTCAACAACAACAATAAATTAAAACCTCCAAAACCATGACAATATAGAACATGTCCATAAGGATGAAAAGAACTAAAGAGCAGGTGTAAGAGACAGAATTCGAAGACTCATAGAGTTACAGCTACAAGAGACCTGAGTGAGACTTCAGAGGGCAAAGTCAAATGACTTTTCCAAGGTCCCAAGTCTGACTTGTGCAAAAATTCAAGGTTCCTGGCACCGAGCCCAGTGTTCATTCCAGTGTATCACACAGCCTCCCTGAAACACAAACCACTAGACATATGGCAAAGAAGCAAGCAAGGGAGCTATGCCACATGAATGGCCAGATTGTTGAGGAAAGAGGGGTGGGGGCTAGGAGTAAAGGCCTGAAGGATAATATGGTTTTACAGAAATCTATTTGCAAGTAGATACTGCGGTTACCAATGTGGCTGTCCAGGAGAAAGAACAACTGACTGACAGCAGGAACAAAGGCATGGACAGTCTCACAAAGAGAGACACAAGAGTCACAATGCTTCGTGTATATCACGAATACACTTCATCAAGTTGAGACCAAGAATAACAGTGAGGAAAAGCCCACCATACACAAGGGCCCCTTTATTCTTGGGGCTTTCCTGTTTCACACACACTTTACCTGAGGAAACATTAGACCTTTTGCTTCCATTTCTGTGGGATCCTTTTGATTTTTCCACATTTAACTAGCACATTTCATGACTATTTAGTGTTCCTATTTTTTTGCAAATTAATGTGCTGTGTACGCTGATGACATATTCGGAAGTTAATGAAATCAGATGAAAATCGCTTAGATTAAAATTTCCCCATTTCTTCACTACCCTGTATGCCACCTACTGTTCAGCCACAAAATACCGCAGCTCATGCATCAACAAAACCTCACATTAATATTCTCTAAGGTGGAAAGACTCTATTAGCCATTTTTTCCCCTCCTGTCCTTTGCTTCCAACTGTGTTTAGCTTTGAAACCCTCTGACAAATGGCCATTATTCTCTGGGCTACTAAAAAATTTCTAAACTTTAGGGGAAATGTATTTGGTCCAAAGCCCAAGGGAATAGGCTTGTTGAATTAAATGATAAATATATGCATTTAAGGTCATTAGAGACTTTATCTCCTGTGAAGGCTATATTTGTCAGATTGATATAATTTCTCTCAACTGGGTACTTAACTCCATCGGCCAACATTATTACAATTATTCCTTTCCCTTTAAGTGGGAGACTTCTGGCGAACAACACGTGCGCTCTTTCTGGTGCTGCTTCTTGAGCGATCAAGGCACACCTTTGTTTCATTTAGTATGCAATTTTCACCTCTGACCCAAGAAATGAGTCCTGGGCTTCCTGAACTTTATTGCCTGTTAATAGACTGCTGGCTCTCTTTTCAGCAGTAATAGAAATGGTGGAGAGGCATTTCATTTAAGAAGCTGGCAGACTGCAGCCTGAAAGACAATGTCAGAATTAAAAGTCAGCCTGGCCGAAAAATCGTATAAAGACCACAGTGACATGAAAGAGGAAGTTTTCCATATTCCACCCCCAGACTGAACACGCAGTATATAAATAAGAACAGCATCCCAGATCTCATTATTTTCCCACCACACAATGGCAGACACTCTGAATGGTGCTAAGTGATTGATCTAGTAATTCATCTTCAACTTACACCTATCTACATATTTTGTTTCTCCTCATTAAACTGGAGACATCAGTGACAAACTTATGAAGTGGTAGTCTTTGGCTTCATAAAATACACACAGATGCTCATCAGAGGCTCTTTCCTGCTTGCTTCTTAGTGACACATGTTTATAATTTTGTCTGTATTGCGTTTGCTGTGGTTTACTCTTAAGTACATCTGTTCAATTAAAATGGGAACATGTGACATGGCCTGTACTCAGCAACTTTTGAGCTTGTTAATGAAATGTTCTAAGGTTCCTGCCTTAGCTCTTTATTTGCAAAAGGGTTTCATTCCACAGAGTTCCAATGATTGAAAAGTACAAATAAAAATACCCTTTAAAACACATACAAAGAAGTCGACTGTTTTGTTAATAGTTAAGAAAGGACATTATTACTGCATAAGGACATTATTTTACATGAAAAGACATTATTAAAAATGATTTACTGCCTCATGTTTGGAAACTTACAGGAAAAGTCTGATAATATATTAAACTTGTTTATTACAGCTTCATATAATTTTAAATAATACTACTTTTTCCTTTGACAAGTGCAATAAACTCTACTGGTATAGACATAGGTTGATTATCACGAGTCAACTGTGTGCTTAAAGAAACATGCCCAAACAATCAGCTTTTGACGGCTGCATCTCCCGTTATTTACACTCACCATCATGGTAATAACTCACCATTTCTATATTAATAAGGCAGTGAAATTTATTATGATGGTATTGAAAAGTTATTAAGTACTGCATCCCAAGTGACAAAGTACCACAGCACTGTCACTATCCAAAAGCAGTTGCCCATTCATCACCTGCCTTTCCAGATGGTCCTGCATCTTTATCGCTCCCAGGTTGGTGACATCACCTGTTCACCCACTCAAAATTGATGATGAAAGCAAACAGATCTATCTTACTTACATTTACCAAATCAATTTAATTTTTACAGGCCATGGCTTAGTGACATATTGACTGTTTTCCTTAATGGCATCTACCGTATTTAATGCAAGGATGTCATCTTTGATTCCTGGCTTGCATAATGTGTCATTTCATAATAAATGTTTTCTAACATATTTACTTAATGGAAAGAATTATGATTGCTTGTCAGTTCTCTTATTAAACAAAATGATAATTCTTTTTCTTCTTGAGTATCATCCATTGGGCAAGAAATCTATTTTTATCTCTCCTTGTCTCTTACAGGAGATAATGACTTGGATATAAAGTAAGCTCTAGGCAAGTGTTAGACATACCGCTGACCCTTCTCAATCCTGGGGCTCAATGTAAGGGTTTTATCTTATTTATTTGTTACTATAGAAGAACTATAGTCTTAAGGGATGCTCTAATTAACATATCAGCAATAGCTAAAGACGGTTATGAAATAGCATTGCAAAAGGATAACAGACGTAAAACTGATTTTAACAGTTCATATGATGTTTAATCTTTACTTCCCTGGGCTAGTATAGTCGCTTCTCTTCAGCTAGTGACTCTATATTGAGTGCATGTTAAAATACATATCTGTGCTGTAAAAGTTAAGATGCAGGTACAGAGACTAGTCTACTGACTATCCGATACTCACATGTGACACCTCCTTTCCCCAAGTATGATTTATAGATCCCATCTGCTGCTCTTTGGAACAAATGCTTCTCTGACCTGTGTCACCATGGCATTGTGGTACATTTCTATTACCTAAGGGAATTAGCAATTAGATTTACTTTTGGAGATGAAGGCAAAATGGCATCAAGCTTCTGTATTTCTATTTAATATCCATACTATATGGGTATGTTCTGGGGCAATATTCCTGACTCATTCCTCACCAGTGCTTATATTCAGAGAGGTGTGGGAGTCCAGAGGGAAAATCAGTATGTGGTCTCCCTGCCCTCTAAGCCCTGTGCAAGTAAATGTGTATGCAAGTAAAAACAACATCAAATAAACTCCAAGTGACACTCCAAAGAGAAAAATTGGGAAAGGGTCTGTGACAAAGGAAAACTGAGTAATCTAAGGTGTGTGTTTCTGTTTCTTTAGGTATTTATCTATCAAGCATCTATTTCTTTAGATATCACGACCTAGCCAAGAGAAGCCTTAGTAAGGTAATGGAGAGAGAGGACTGGAAAAGGTTAACCGGCTTCAGCTCTACACTGCTGACTTAGACTGACAGCAATTGTGTTCCTTCTCTTGCTCTCTGGTTCTCTCAAACAGTGTTACTGTAGCTAATCTCTCCCCACCCTTCACTAAGGCTAGATGAGGTCTGGAATGACCTTCAGATTTACCTTGCCCTATACTGAACTGGTTGGGTCCCAGGGTTGGTGACTTCCTGGGGAGATTCCAGGAAGATGGAAGAACTCCACACAGGATCACTCTCCATCTGTGCTCCTACTGTTTAGTCTCAATCACGTGAGCAGAAATTTATATGTCCACAACAGCACTCTAGGATGGCTTATATCCCTTTGGAAACCAGGTCCAGGATTTCCTACATCCCTGTAATTGCAATAATACTACCTCAAACTAGGAAAAAAATAACTTGAGTTCAAAGCCAGGTAACCTGCTCCTACCCATACAGTACATTCACATAAGGAGACTCATACTCATCTGAAAAAATGCTTCATGTTCATCTGTGATTAGTTTATCCTAATCCATTAGTTAGTCAGAGTCTTTCCCTTGGGTGAGGCTTCCAGGAAAACAGGGATTCAGGCCAGTAGTGTTGCGAGACCAACAGGAAATACCTTTTTTTTGAGGGCAGCTGGCCTCTGTGCCAGGGTGGAGATTCTATGCTGGCATCACACACCTGCTGAATTCTTACCACAAGAATCTAAACAACGAAAAAAGAAAAAACAAATCATGCACACCTGTGGCTGCCAACCAGTGAGGTTTCATTGCCATGCCATGCACACCTGGGAAGCCTGTGAGGTCAGCTGCACTGTCAGAGGAAAACAACACTCTCAGCCAGTTGGTAGGAGGCACAAAGCATCCATCTCCCATGGGTCTATGACATGAACTGACTGGCCAATAGCCATAGAAAGTACATACACACACATCTTCTATGAAAGGAAAACCCTAAGTGTAGGCATGGCAAGAATAAAAGAGATTTCAGAGCAGAGGTTAACTGGAATCATTATCTGCTGCGCACTGTGCCCCCAGGAAGAAGGGGTCTTCCTGAATCAACTCTTAGGTCCTCCTTTATTAGCCAAATCCAGTCGCTGGGTAACCCAGAGAATAGAAAAAGACTACATTGAATAAGTGTCTCTGTATGACTGAAAAAACAGAAATGCAGAGTGCTGGATTATGAGGAGAGTGAGAATTTTGAGAGGAGAGAGTCTGAAAGCAGCACCTGCTGGATGTGTGAGATACTGAAAGACTAAGAAAGTGAATTGCAGAAATATACAGGGATAGTGGATTTAAGTTTTGCATAACATTAGTCATGGAATTCCCCTGTGATGTTTCTAGAAAAGATGTGATTTGGTTTTTAATTTTTTTTGTGGGGGTGGGCAGAAGTTGATGGACCTTAAACAATTTTTTTTGTAGTTACTGCCAAGGTGTAACTATAAGGCACCCAGATTTATATGCTTACCTAAAGAAAGCATCAGGTATCAAATACAGTACTGGTAGATTCCAAAATGATAAATATTTAAAAGCAAGAAGGCATGTGTATTTGCCTGTGTGTGTCGTAGGGGATGGTATACAAGATTGTGCAGTGTGGGTTCTAGAAACATTGTTTCTGTATCAGGTGACATTCTATGGCTGACTTCCTAGGATTAGATTAAGAAGTATCAACAAATTATTTTCTGTATCTTCAGCAGCACTCTACTGGTGGAATAAAAGTCGGGTCTGAAAGCTGGTGGAATAAATGCTCAACAGTGTAAAGGGGCTGGATCTGCAAGTAGTCTATTGGCAGTGGGTGGCATGGCCAACAATAATACAATTAACTTTCAATTGTTCTTGAAGCTGATTGTCTGGTTCCTAGGCATGTATATCCCTCTGAGAAGATACCTCTGAGATCTCCTTAGGTCATGTGGACCCAGCTCACACTATGCTGTGGAGCACTTCAGTGAGATAAGCTATTTCTATGAAATGTTTGCTTTACTGTCCATCAGTGCAAGCAAGTATCTTTTTTAAACAAAGGTACTGTCAAATTTCTTGTGCTTTATGAACATCTTATATCGAATATCAACTTTAAAGACGTACTTTTTGGTGTCTATTTGCACACGTCTTTTTATATTATTCCTTGTTCTAATGATAGTTGACCAATTCTTGCCCTTTGTGATTTTTTAGCTTGACAATTCTACTAATTAACATGCAGAAAATAATCTTAAAAAGCACACAATATTTTACCAATCTTCAGTTTCGGTTACATCATGAAAGACCAAAAGAGGTTCTAGGGCAAAAGTGAGCATAGTATTTATCTACTGAATTTGCCTATAGCTGAAATAATTCATTTTAAAAATCACTACCTTGGACAGAATTATGTATAAAGAGAAGCATTTTATCAAAATGATTGTATGATTCTATCAATGTAAATAAACTTTGAGATGTTAAGATACTACATTAATAAAAATTTTTATTTATCATTCAAATGGAAGAGTGTACAGTTCCCCTCCTACTCCCCATTTTTTCATGCTACCTACTTATCATTATTGGAACAAATTCTCTTCATGTTGCTACCTTCATTTGATGAAACAACTAGGGAGCAAAGAAGCTGAACCAACTCCTATCCTTCTAAGATAGATTTGAATTGGTTATTTCCTATTACTTCTCACTGCTTCTTAATTTATCCTCAAGGAAAAAGCATAGAGAATAGAATATTCTGATGCAGTGGTCTCAATTAAGTATTCTAGAATATTAAGCATCATAAAGAATCTCTGTCCCTATAATTGCCAAATCCTAGACAACTGTCAAAACTATTAAAAGAGGCTCTTTCCTGAATATTTTATTGTGAGTTTTACTATTGACTTAGTGGCTAAAGAGGGAAGCAATAATCATGCAAGTATGGGGGTTAATAATAAGAAAGAAACTCATGAGGGTTTGTTTTGGGATAAACAATTTATATGAGGTTTCCTAACCAGAAGACAAATCACCCAACATTCCTTTGAAAAATGATTGATTCACATTCAAATTCTGGTTGATCACCAAGGCAGACAGAGCAAAACAGAAGACTCCTCATACTTGAGGAAATTTTCTCAAATTTGGACATCAGACTTTTCCACTTCACCAACTTCACTTTGGAAGTACTAGAGGTTGCCCAAACAGCAGTAAGAGTAATAGACATGCTGGACTTCATTGACATCTTTCATAGAAGAAAGAATAAGGCAAGCAAGCCTCATGGTATGGACAGAGCATATGTGAATGTAGGAAAGGGGAGAGCTGACCTTTCCATAAGAAAGAAGGTCCCTCTTGAGCCCAGGTCAAAACCAGAGACAGTCCATGGTGCTTCTGGAGGGTAAATGTCTATAAACTTGATTGCAGCCTTTTTTTTTTTTTTTTTTTTTGAGACAGGGTCTTGCTTTGTTGCCCAGGCTGGAATGCATTAGGATGAATACGGCTCACTGCATCCTTGACCTCCTGGGTTCAAGCAATCTTCCTGCCTCAGTCTCCCAAGTAGCTGGGACTACACATATGTGTCACCATGTCAGCCTAATTTTTAATGTATTTTTTGTAAAAATGGGGTCTCACTATGTTGCCCAGGCTGGTCTCAAACTCCTGGGCTCAAATGATTCTCCCACCTCAGCCACCCAAAGTGCTGGAATTACCGGCATGAACGACCTCACCCAGCCTTCTTTTTTTATTTCATTATATTCTAAGAGAATCTGTAATATTTCCTTGGGCACTAATGACGTTCAAACTCAGGGTCCCATTAACTAATCCTCACTTCTCTTGGCATTTTCTCTGTTTTTAATTTCTCACAAGATAAAATTGAATATCCAAACTATATTTACTATTTTAAAAACAATATTGCAAAGCTTAATAAATACTTTGTAATGTAGGCTTTTATAGTAATACACATTTGTTATTATATTACATTTCTCTTTCTTAACTACACATCAAAGACAATCTTTTGGATAGCTGGTAGTCTTCCTCCTCATTTTAAAACCATTAAGACTTCACTTCTTAGTTATCTAGTGTTAAGAGTATGCAACACGTCAAGTGCACTTGCTTTCTCATAAATAAATTAAACTTTTTCCCTGAAATAAATGCCAAACCAGTCAAAATTCATTTTGTGCCCAAGCCGACCTAAAGGGACCTAGGGGAGAAATACTGTTATTCAAAGACATCTAGTGCAACTGGCATAAAAACATACACATAGACTGATGGAACCGAATAGAAAGCCGAGAAACAAAGCCACACATATACAGCCAACTGATCTTCAAGAAGGGTGCCAACAACACACAATGGAGAAAGGGTAGTCTCTTCAATAAATGGTGCTGAGAAAACTGAATATCTAACGCCAAAAAATAAAATTTGATCCTTACTTATCGCACACCATACAAAAAACTCAAGATGGATTAAAGACTTAAACCTACAACCTGAAATCATAAAACTTACAGAGAAAAGTATAGGAGAAAGACTCCATGACATTGGTCTTGGCAATAATTTTTTTTAATATGACCCCAAAAGCATAGGCAATAAAAGCAAAAATAAACATGTGGGACTATATCTAACTAAAAAGTTTCTGCAAAGCAAAGGAAACAATCAACAAAAACAAAGAAAACCTATGGAATGGGAGAAAATATTTGCAAACCATATATCTGGTAAGGTGCCAATATCCAAAAATATATAAGGAACTCATACAACTCAATAGCAAAAAACATTAATAATAAAATAACTCAATTTAAATATGGGGAAAAGGACCTGAATAGATGTTTTTTCAAAGAAGACATACAATAGCCATCAAGTATATGAAATGATACTGAATATCACTAGTCATCATGGAAACGCAAATCAAAAAACCACAATGAGATATCACCTCTCAGCTGTTAGAATGACTGTTATTGGCGAAGATGTGGAGAAAAGGGGCTCTTTATACACTGTTGGTAGGAATTTAAACTGGAATAGCCATTAGGGAATACAGTATAAACAGTCCTCAAAAAATTGAAAATACAACTCCTTTATGATCCAGCAATCACACTTCTGTGTATATTTCCAAAGTAAATAAAATCGCCATCTCAATGAGATGTCTGCACTCACATAGTCATTGACTGCAACATTATCAACAGTAGCCAAAATATAGAAACAACCTGAATGCGAAGGATGAATCATTTTAAAATGTGGTACATACACAATGGAATACTATTTAGCTTTTTAAAAAGAAGAAAACCCTGCCATTTGGGACAATGTGGACAAACCTGGAGGATATTATGCTAAGTGAAATAAGCCAAACACAAAAAGACAAATACTGCATGATTTCACTTATATGTGGAATCTAAAGTAAAAAATGATAGGAACAGAGAGTAGAATGGTTGTTCCCAAGAACTAGGAGGTAGGGGAAATGGGGAGATGTTGGTTAAAGGGTACAAACTGGCACTTATAAGATGAATAAATTCTGGAGACCTAATATACAGCATTGCATCTATAGTTAATAATAATGTATTGTATACATGAAATTTGCTAAGGGAGTAGATCTTAAGTATTTTCACTACACACACACACACACACACACACTCACACACACATAACTACATGAGGTGATGGGTATCTTAATTAGCTTGATTGTGGTAATCATTTTACAATGTATATGTATATCAAAACATCACGTTGTACACCTTGAATGTATACAATTATTATTTGCCAATTATACCTCAATAAAGCCAAAAAATAAAAAATAAAACAAACACAAAAAATCTGTTGCATATCTCTAAAATCTCAAATTATTTCATTCTTCTTCATTATCAAGCACACATTATTTGTCAGCCTCCTGACGCTGACCACCGTTGTTAGGTATCTTAGAAGTACAATGTTGCTGTTGTTGCCATTTTAATGAATATTCCTGTCTTAGTTAACATAGATTGCCTGTTTCAATATGTAAGGTGTCACTGTAGAATCTAAAATCAAACTGAAAAGTGTGAGAACTATTTATTTTTAAAATGACACAAGGAAGCACATCTTCATTGTAATATCACATTTTAGGATTACATTGTTGGAACATAATGTATTGCCCAAGCATTGCTTCAAAATTAGTTAATGAATTTCTGACTCCAGTGTAATCTGTTTCCACTATTCCTTTCCACCTATTTAACACAGCATAAGAGATATTCACTCTCTACTCATGTCATTATGTTCTATGTGTAAATGTATGTATGTTCGAAAGAAGAAAACTAAGTTCACAGCCAGTATTTTAACTGATTAAACTCATTTGGAGCAATTCTGGCTGAGATGAACACAACGCCGGGTCTGGCACATGACAGGTGCATCATCAACTGACTTATACTTGCAGAATTTTGTAATGGCCAATGATAATAAAGATCGGCAAAGAAAATGTGCCACAAGGCAATATTTTAAAGAAGCAAAACTTTTTACTTTTTTCAATGGCTTATCTCAGAGTATTACAAACTAAGCCACTTAAATTGTTCTTTCACGTAAACAAGAAGTTTGTGATCTCTCCTGAACCCTCGTTTTCATTGTTAGTTAGAAAATGGTCAGTGCTTCCATTTCAAACCAACCCAGAGTCAAATAATTAGACCATCCAGAGATAACTGAACTTCTAGGAAACAAGAAATTGGAAAAAGAGCAATAACTTATAAAAATCAATCGATAAAATATAATAATTGGCTTTTGCCCTAATAACCCTATGCTAGATCTGCATTTTAGCCAAGCTGCTTCTGCTGTTGTCTTGTTAACATTTATTGGGTTCTTCTGCCAGCTCTGTGCTAAGCTCCTGACACACAATGTCACATTTTACCCTTACAACAACTCTAATTGATTAGATACAATTATTATTCCTACGTGACATGTAAATAAACTGAGGGGCAGATAATTAAAGTTTCCCAAATCACTCAAGCCCACAGGACCCCTGAGGAGGACTTGAGCCCAGGAAGTCTCACTCCAGAAGAAGCCTGTTTCCCACTGCTCCACATGCAGTTACAATGTTACTACATTGTGGGCACTTTTAGAAGGAAACATGAGAAAAACCTCATCCTGAACCAACAGAACTCTAAAAAATTATTTCTACTCAGTAATTTTAATCAATCCGTAACTCTAAAGTTCATAACCTGAGAAAAAGCTTTCTATCACTAATTATTTTCAAGTCCTTTAGACAAGCACATTCCAAGTCTTTAAAGATCTTTTTGTTGGAGAGAAGTCACATGCATTGTGAGGTGGCAATTGCTGCCAAACTCTAATATTATTTTTAAAGTTTCTCTTGGTTGGATAAATACTGGTTTGAGAGAAAATCATACAAATGATGTTTCTGGTATCTATAGCTTATTTTTACCAGACCATATATTTTGGTCTATAAATTATATTTTCAAAAGTATCTTATTTCTCTAACATATAAACAAAGGATTTTCCAAAGTACCTTACTTGGGAAATATATTCAATTTTTTTATTCTAAAATAAAGTTCAGAAAGATGGCCCCTATTTATAATGTTATCTTTGACCTTTCTCTTTTAAAAATTTTCTTTGAAGAGACTACCACATTTCTCTACTCAATTCTGATTATATAACAGCTAATGACGTGGGGCAGTTTTTTCTTAAGTTTTTATTTTTAATTTTTGTAGGTACATAGTAGGCAAATATATTCATGAGATATTTTGATAGAAGCATGCAATGCATAATAATCACATCATGGAAAATGGGGTATCATGAGGCAGTTATTATTGACCCATTGACCAAATAAAAAGCAGGGACCATTCAATTGGAGTAGTTTCCCTAGAATCACACAGTTAGTGACAGAAGCAAGACTGGATTATACATGTCTGAATTCCAGATTCTAGATTTTTCCGTGGACTACTTCAGCTCTCATTCCTTGCCTCCTTTTTCAGAGTCATATAATCCTATATTCATCCATCCATTCTTTCATTTATCCATTCATTCACTCATTTATTTATTGAACAAGTATTTGTTGAATGTCTGTGTTATAGACTGAATGTGTGTGTCCTCCTAAAATCCATATGTTGAAGCCCTAACCCCCATTAGGGCTATTTTTGGAAATAGGGCTATTAGGATGTAATTAAGGTTAAATAAGTTCACAAGAGAGGGTCACCAATCCAATAGGATTAGTGTCCTTATATTAATAAGGCGAGAGAGCAGAGAGCTTGTTCTCTCTCTCTGCCTCTCTCTCTCTCTCTCCACCTACCCCAACCCTCTCTCTGCTTATGCACACCAAAGAAAGGCTATATGAGGATGAGATGAGAAGACAGCTGTCTGCAAGCATGGAGGAGAGCCCTCACCAGAAACCAAAGCAGCTGGAATTTTGATCTTGAACTTCTAGCCTCCGGAATTGTGTGAATATAAATTTCTATTGTTTAAGCCACCCAGTTTATGGTATTCTGTTACAGTAGCCCAAGCTGACTAATACAGTCTGCTTATTTCATTTAATGGCACTATTTTCAGAATAGTGCCACAGGGATTAAAAAAATATATGGAACACAATCAAAACATTGCACTAGGAGAATACACCTTTGCAAGCTCTCAAGAACTCTTGCTTTGTTAGGGAAGCTATGTAAATAATCTGGATACTACACAATGTTTTAGTGTTTTCAGCCCAAGAAGTTCACCCCAGAAGCCTGCTTTCTACTGCTCTGCGTGCAATTCCCACGTTGTCTCATAATGGCTATCTTTAGAAGAAAACATAAGAAAACCCTCATCTTTAATAAGTGGATCCACCTTTCTTGGTGGGACAAAATTTAGGTAGTAATATATTGTAATTAGAAAGAACATAAGGCTGGGCATGGTGGCTCATACTTTTAATCCCAGCACTTTGGGGAGCCAAGGTAAGAGGATCACTTGAGGAAAGGAGTTTGAGACCAGCCTGGGCAACATAATGAGACCCCATCTCTACAAAAGATGTTTTTTTTAATTAGCGAGTCATGGTGGTACACATCTGTAGTCCTAGCTACTTGGAAGACTGAGGCTGGAAAATGGCTTTAGCTCAGCGGTGAGCTTTGATCATACCACCAAACTACTCCAGCCTGGGTGACGTAGACAAAGGGAGACCCTGTCTCTAAAGAAAAGAAGAGGAAGAAAGAAAGGTCATAGATGATATTATGGAAGAAGCAAACTTGAGGAATGAATAGAAACTTGCTAAGGATGGGGAGGAAAACAGTTTCCCAGGTAGAAAGAACACTGTGTATACAGCTAAAGCAGTGTTTAGAGGGAAATTTGTAACACTAAATGCCCGCAGGAGAAAGTGGGAAAGATCTAAAATCAACACTTTAACATCACAATTAAAAGAACTAGAGAAGCAAGAGCAAACAAATTCAAAAGCTAGCAGAAGACAAGAAATAATCTAAGATCAGAGCACAACTGAAGAAGATAGAAATATGAAAAATCCTTCAAAAAAAAATCAATGAATCCAGGAGCTGTTTTAAAAAAAAAAAAACCGACAAAATAGATAGACCACTAGCCAGACTAATCAAGAAGAAAAGAGAGAAGAATCAAGTAGACACAATAAAAAATGATAAAGGGCATATCACCACTAATCCCACAGAAATACAAACTACCATCAGAGATACTATAAACACCTCCATGCAAATAAACTAGAAAATCTACAAGAAATGGATAAATTCCTGGACAAATACACCCTCCAAAGGCTAAACCAGGAAGAAGTCAAATCCCTGAATACACCAATAACAAGTTCTGAAATTGAGGCAGTAATTAATAGTCTACCAACCAAAAAAAGCCCAGGACCAGACAGATTCACAGGTGAATTCTACCAGAGGTACAAAGAGGAGCTCGTACCATTACTTACAAAATTATTCCAAACAATGGAAAAAGTGGAACTCCTCCCTAACTCATTTTATGAGGCCAGCATCATCCTGATACCAAAACCTGGCAGAGACACAACAAAAAAAGAAAATTTCAGGCCAATATCCCTGATGAATGTTGATGCGAAAATCCTCAATAAAATACCGGCAAATTGAATCCAGCAGCATATCAGAAAGCTTATCCACTACGATCAAGTCGGCTTCATCCCTGGGATGCAAGGCTGGATCAACATACACAAATCAATAAACATAATCCATCACATAAACAGAACCATGAAAAAAAACACAGGATTATCTCAATAGATGCAAAAAAGGCCTTGGATAAAATTCAACAGCCCTTCACGCTAAAAACTCCCAATAAACTAGGTATTGATGGAACGTATCTCAAAATAATAAGAGCTATTTATGATACACCCACAGCCAATATCATACTGAATGGGCAAAAGCTGGAAGCATTCCCTTTGAAAACTGGCACAAGACAAGGATGCCCTCTCTCACCACTCCTATTCAACATAGTATTAGAAGTTCTAGCCAGGGCAATCAGGCAAGAGAAAGAAATAAAGAGTATTCAAATAAGAAGAGAGGAAGTTGAATGGTCTCTGTTTGCAGATAACATGATTGTATATTTAGAAAATTTCATCATCTAAGCCCAAAAACTCCTTAAGGTGAAAAGCAACTTCAGCAAAGTCTCAGGATACAACATCAATGTGCAAAAATCACAAGCATTCCTATACACCAATAACAGACAAACAGAGAGCCAAATCATGAGTGGACTCCCATTTACAATTGCTACAAAGAGAATAAAATACCTAGAAATACTACTTACAAGGGAAGTGAAGGACCTCTTCAAGGAGAACTACAAACCATTGCTCAAGGAAATAAGAGAGGACACAAACAAATGGAAAAAAATTCCATGCTAATGGATAGGAAGAATCAATATCATGAAATTGGCCATACTGCTCAAAGTAATTTACAGATTCAATGCTATCCCATCCAGCTACCATTGACTTTCTTCACAGAATTAGAAAAAACTACTTTAAATTTCATGTGGAACCAAAAAGAGCCCATATAGCCAAGACAATGCTAAGCAAAAAGAACAAAGCTGGAGGCGTCACGCTGCCTGACTTCAAACTATACTATAAGGCTACAGTAACCAAAACAGCATGGTACTGGTGCCAAAACGGATAAAGTAGACCAATGGAACAGAACAGACACCTCAGAAATAACACCACACATCTACAACCATCGGATCTTTGACAAACCTGATAAAAACAAGAAATGGGGAAAAGATTCCCTATTTAATAAATGGTGTTGGGAAAACTGGCAAGCCATATGCAGAAAACAGAAACTGGACCTCTTCCTTACACCCTATACAAAAATTAACTCAAGATGGATTAAGATTTACATGTAAGACCTAAAACCATAAAAACTCTAGAAGAAAACCTAGGCAATACCATCCAGGACATAGGCATGGGAAAAGACTTCATGACTAAAGCACCAAAAGCAATGGCAACAAAAGCCAAAATTGACAAATGGGATCTAATTAAAGAGCTTCTGCACAGCAAAAGAAACTATCATTAGAGTGAACAGTCAACCTACAGAATGGGAGAATATTTTTGCAATCTATCCATCTGACAAAGGGTAATGTCCCAAATCTAGACAGAACTTAAACAAATTTACAAATAAAAAACAAACAACCCCATCAAAAAGTGGGCAAAGGATATGAATAGACACTTTTCAAAAGAAGACATTTATGTGGCCAACAAACATGCAAAAAAGCTCATAATCACTGGTCATTAGAGAAATGCAAATCGAAACCACAATGAGATACCATCTCACACCAGTTAGAGTGGCGATCATTAAAAAGTCAGGAAACAACAGATGCTGGAGAGGATGTGGACAAATAGGAATGCTTTTACACTGTTGGTGGGAGTGTAAATTAGTTCGACCATTGTGGAAGATGGTGTGGCGATTCCTCAAGTATCTAGAACCAGAAATACCATTTCACCCAGCAATCCCATTACTGAGTATATACCCAAAGGATTATAAATCATTCTGCTATAAAGACACATGCACATGTATGTTTATTGCAGCACTATTCACAATAGCAAACACTTGGAACCAACCCAAATGCCCATCAATGATAGACTGGATAAAGAAAATGTGGTACATATACACCATGGAACACTATGCAGCCATAAAAAAAGAATGAGTTCATGTCCTTTGCAGGGACATGGATGAAGCTGAAAACCATCATTCTCAGCAAGCCAACACAGAAACAGAAAAACAAACAGCGCATGTTCTCATTCATAAGTGGGAGCTGAACAATGAGAACACATGGACAGAGAGAGGGGAGCATCACACACCAGAGCCTGTCAGGGGGTGGGGGGCTAGGGGAGGGATAACATTATGAGAAATACCTAATGTAGATGACGGGTTGATGGGTGCAGCAAACCACCATGGCACGTGTATATCTATGTAACAAACCTGCATGTTCTGCACATGTATCCTAGAACTTAAAGTATAAGACCAAAAAAGAAAGAAAAAGGAAGGAAGGAAGGAAGGAAGACAAGAAAGAAAGAAAGAAAGAAGGCAAGCAAGCAAGAAAGAAAGAAAGAGAAAGAAAGAAAGAGAGAGAGAGAAAGAAAGAAAGAAAGAAAGAAAGAAAGAAAGAAGGAAAGAAAGAAAGAGAAAGAAAGAAAGAAAGAAAGAAGGAAAGAAAGAAAGAGAAAGAAAGAAAGAAAGAAAGAAAGAAAGAAAGAAAGAAAGAAAGAAAGAAAGAAAGAAAGAAGAAAGTAAGTAAGTTTGGGGACTTAATACAATATGGAAACCATCAATTAGACATGGTTGATGTGGGAGAGAAATGTGTCAAAATGACACATTTTTTTGGACTGAACAACTAGATAGATGGCAATGGAATTTATTAAAACAGGAAATGTATAAGAAGGGGAGCTTTGCAGGAAGAAAAGAGCAAGGGTCCTACTAGAGACAGCAATGATTTGTTCAGTTACGATAGGCTGAGTTTCCATTAGGCGAACATTTAATGCAGAATCTGATGCATAGTAGTCCCTCAATAATTGTTTGCTGAAAATGGATTTTCTCTGTATTTATTTGGGAGGAGGCCTAAGAGGTTTTTTTTCTCCTTCATCATTTTTTTCAAAAATGAAGGCATATCAAAAAGAGAGGTCACACTAGTTAATCACAATTATCTCTAACTAAATAGGAGGAAAACCAGCTAGAGTTGAGAAAAAGATGACATGGGGACAAATAAAAGTCATCCGGCAGGGGTTGGGTGAGATGCCTTTGAGAAAGTGCCCTTGCACTTTGGGTTTTGTATTAACTAGGTAAGATTAAAAGAAAAAAAAAAAAAAAACCTAAGAAGAATCAAGAACTCAACTGCTCCTCTGTGGAAAACAAGTTTGCCAAAATTACAAAAAGTCATTTCTTTGGTTTTTTTCATAATACCTAAAGAGCAGACAAGCCACATTCTCAAAAGGAAGGGTAATCATTAAAATGATGGGAAAAGCTACTGAATTGGCCATCAACTGAATCCTTGAAGGAGAAAGAGGAGAAAGGGAATATGTGATTTTCGGCCAAAAAGTCAGGAACTATTTTATAAAGGTGTCTTGAATTCCAAGCAATAAAAACAACTCAGTTTTGACATAATGAAAAAAATAATTTTACATTTCTCAAGGTAAATATTTGCCAGTGTATATGTGGAAGACATTTCACTCCAAGGAGAAAAAGATAATTATTTTTGAATTTCCTCCAAATGCAGAATTTTCCCCAGGTTCATCCACCAATCCATAGGTGTTATGTTTAAAAATGCACAGTCCTGCATTTACCAAGCCTGTAATTGAAAAGTGATTTCATTATTAAGCTGTGGTTTATTCCAAGCCTTCTGGATAATCTTGATGAGTATTGCACTTGTTGCTTAACTGTGGAGATTTTGTAATAAAAGTTTAATGAGTTACTTATTATTAGAATGTTTATAGCCATTATTTTAAGGTGAACAATAATGACGTAAAGTTTGTACGCATTTGGTTTAAAACGTATTCAACTCACATATCAGTTAATGCTACAGTGATTTTTAAAAACTCTCTTATCAGTACACGTGTCTAAAGGCAATGCAGCTAAACCTCAGCTTTACTGGGGCTATGGTTAAGAACGAAACTAAGGAAGGATTTCCCACTTGAATCATGTCAAAGCCGGATCCTGGCATTTCAGAATTTGAACAAGAATTGCTTTTATTATGGCATTTTGAACAGATTTCACAAGAGGATACATATAAAGCAAGAGGACAAAAAGTTGAAATTAAGTCCTGAAGGCACTGAATATTCACTTCTATTTAAAAGCTAACCAGATATTCTATTAATGATCATAAATATTAAGGAAACATACCAAAATAAATCCAGTTTATCTGATTTCTGTCTACTGAAATGCTATGAAACCAAAGGTCAATCACATCTCTAAAAAATATCTTACCCCTGCAGAAACTGTCTACAAGTTTTTCAGATAGAAACAAGATTTTCCAGAAATTATGATGTAATGATTCAAGCACAAAAGTTTTCAAGTTACAGAAATAAATGGAAAGTATATATATCTACTGAATCTGTATAAAACTTACACTCAGAAGAATAACATAGTTACCTGTCTTTACTGAAATAAATTTAATTTAGATTCTTTAATCAGACTATAACTTCTAATTCTTAGATGTTGCCAAATGGATTTTATGAAAAATATGACTGAAACGAGTGACTAATTTTCACAACCATTTTGTGCGTCTGTTTTGATGCACAAATGACTCATTAAATCATTTGAATATAAAGAACCATAACCTAATTCAGTGATGAGTACAGTGCTGACATTCTGGAAGCATGTATAATTAAAGCAGGGTTATCAAAAGAGAGGCAAAATATATTAGAAAAACATAGCACAAAATGAAAATAAAACCAAATTAACTCACAGTCACAAAATAGAGAAAATAAATGTTTTCCTCCAATCCTCCAACTCCTCACCCCAAAAAAGATAAAATGCAATAAACATGTCATATGATTATGCCTGTTTGCTAATGCCACATGCTACATATGGTCATAGCCAATGTTTCCAAATGTTAACTATAAAATCATATCTTCTTCCTTTAGAATTTTTTCAAATCAGCACTATTCTTTAACCATATATTAGGTTGGGTTCCCTCCTATCATGCTATACCTTTAATCAATACATTGTTTGTATTAAGAAGTGAGATTGTAAAGGAAGTTTATTCTTAAAAACCTGTTGAAAACATATTGTAACAAATATAATTTGCTTATTTTGTGGATGCTTAAACAATCTCTTCTCTACACAGCTGCAATATATAAATGTGTTAACTCAAAATACATTCTTACCTCCCATCCATAACTGGGGTCTTTCAGGTTTGACCTCTGCTCTCCCACATAAGGCCCAAACTTTTCACCTACTTCGATCTTCCTTTTGGTCCATATTCCTAGTCCTGCTCCAGGCATATTTGACTCTCGAAGTTCAAACTCAGCAGGAATGGGGATATCATCAGGGATGTAGATGGGGGCTTTGTAAGGAGAACCCTCCTTTGGAGTGAATGCTTCACTGGATGTGGCAGGAGAGCATGGCTCTTGAATATTGAGGGAGGGAGTGCTGGCTACTCCATCTGCATCTGACATTTCTTCCAAAGGTATTTCAGGGTAGTTGCCATATACACACTCATTATCTGTGAATAAATAAGAACTTCATGAATTCCTTCTGATATTGAAGAGACAAAATTCCACAGGGGTAGCCACCTTATTATGTTGTTCTTTGAAGGTTAAACAGGAAAGACCATTGTTACGATGTGCCTTCATTAAAATCTTTATTATTTACAGGCCAGGGAGAGGCTAGAGATTATGGCCTCTGTGGTTTACCTGTGGTGAATCCATAAATCAAATGAGCTAATCCTCAATTGTCAATACTTGCATGGGCTAGTTCAATTCATTATCCATCTGGGAAACAATCAGCAACTTCATTATTGGTCTGACTAAAGTACAGACAAGAAGTAAACATGTGTGTAACTACAACCCCCAAACAATTCCAAATTGGGAGCTGACAGGATTCTAAAATATATTAGAAAGTTTTGTCATGCAATGTTATCTTGGAATAAATATAGGAGAGTCATCAAAGATTCCAAAGGCTGCCATGTGCCACAAGGCTTAAATATGTGTGGCAGGATTATTTATTGGAATATTAGTGTTTTTTCTTTCTCTATATTTCCTTTCCAATTTTGAACATGTCACCAAGCCCTTGGTATTTCCTTGCCTCAGTAACTTATGCAGAGAAGAAAGTTAAAGTTACCTGAAGCCAGTGATGCCTCTGGGTATTCTTAAACGCTAAAATCGTTAAAGAAATTGGGTAAATTTTCCAGCGGGGAAAGGGAGAGGAAGGGTCCCTTGAGATGCACCAAAAAGACAGAGAATTTCCTCCAGACAGAGAAATGAGGGAGATCAGAAACGCTTTGTATGGGGCACTGCTCATCTTTATGGAGCAGCACCTGGGGAGGTGGCAAGACCTTTGAACAGACAGCAGGGTTGGATAGCTAGGAGTTAGGACACTGAGCACGGAGGACCTGAGGACCCCCAAGGCAGCACGGCGCCACACTTGAAGTAAACGAGTGGACCATGGGAGACCTTAAGACCTCTATGAAACTTGTATGGGGATTTTATGAAACCAATCAAAGGGGATTTCAGTTGTCTTAGAGCAAATGAATACATGTTTCTTGTCTGCTAGGATCACAAATTGAAAGTCATACCTGATTTGTTTGATTCATAGAACTTCAAGGAAGGAACTAAGAAAAACAGATGAAAATTATGAAGAAACAGACTTCGATCGAGCTAGTCAAAGGTTAATTATTTGAAAAATTAGCTGAGTGTGGTGGTATGCACCTGTAGTCCCAGCCACTTGAGAGGCTGAGGTGGGAGGATTGCTTGAGCTTGAGAAGGCTACAATGAGCTATGATTGTGTCACTGCACACCAGCCTGGCAAGAGACTGAAAGCCCATCTCAAAAAAAAAAAAAAAGGTAAAATGGGTTGCCTCCAGCTCCATGATCAGTGTTCTACTATAGCCTGGATAACCGCGAGTTAAGGATGATGCGTCATCCTTAACTCGTGCATCAAGTTGCTGATTAAACTAGGTGACTTTAAGACCCTACCAACCCTGCAGTTCTATCAATTAAAGTCTTCTAAGAGAGTTTATTGGGATAGAAGATAGAAGACCTTCATTATTCAGATTCGTTATTGTAACAAACTATAACACTCATCAGCAATTGCCCATCAAGTAATGACTCCTGTCTCTTAAAGTTTTGTGAAGTGTAAAGTGACAGTACATGCAAAAGTATTGTTTAATGAGGTGCTTGGTTCTTGGTTCAAACACTGAGATAATGCCATTTAAACCAAGCATATAACTGAATTCCAGAACCCAACCTTATACCTATGGGACATAGGTTCTCAGCATACAAGCTCATTATCATTCAAGTTCAGCATGTCCAAAATATTGTACCTTATCATCTGCCCTCAAATTGATTCTCTTGTTCACTTTCCTCTTTCTACTATGAATACCATCTTTCCCTTAATTATCCATGTCTGAGGCTTTAAAATAACATAGCCATTTTCTCTCCTTTGTCTTCCAAACTGTTCAGTCACTAAATGCTATTTGTTCTTCTTGTAAGATTCTAACCTTCATCCAATTCTTTCAAATCCACATTTTCACACCTAAATATTTTCATAGTCCTTTAAATGGGTCTCAACCTCCAGCTTCTTTCCACTATCCATCAACACTGAGCCTGTTTAACACTGCTGAGTTTACCTTCCTGGCAGACCTATTTTCCTGTTTGACAGCCTTCAATAATCTCCAGTGTCTGCAGGTAAAGTATAAACCTCTTAGGTTTGGACTAAAATCTCTGTGGTTTTGAAACCATTCTTCCTTTCCATCTGATTCTCAATGCTCCTCAAAGGGAACCCCCAAGCTAGAGTAAACTTCTCTGAGCTCAGTGAGTATTTCTTCTTCAATTCTTCCTGCCTGGCACTCCTCTCTCTGCTCCTCTGCCCAACAAACTTCTAGTCTTCCTCCTGAGTCAAATTCCAGCTGGTCCTATCACCATCCCATTTAACACTAGTATTCTCTTCCTTGAATTATTACACAATTTTATCCCTCAGTTTGGCAATCAAATACCATGCATTGCTGCTTATGGTTTAATGTGTATGATTGTTTCATTCCCAAGTAGGAAATAGGTCCCTGATGGGAGACACTAGGACTCTTACTTTTTCAGAATTGTCCAAGTGATCTGCATATAGCTGTTTAATGAACACTTGTTAAATATATAATTAATCTAACATATAATTTTATTAAACTATGAATCCAAATCAATACTTTTTTTTTTACCAAATATAGGAAACTTTTGATCCTACAAAGCACCTTTAAACCTGTAGAAATAGAACATGATGAATTGTCCACTTTTCTCCAAACCCAACATCAAAGGAAACAATTTTAATAATTCTCCAAAGAAATATTATCAGAGAAGTATACTTTAAGGTCCAAACATACTCAACAAAGTCCATCTAATTTTATCCTTCAGGGAGATTTTGCAATTCAACCTAACATTTAAAAGCTCACTAATGGTCTTAGCACAGGTAAAAACCTATAAAAACATCTCTTTAGAACTGTAACATTCAACTACTGCAAATGCAAAGTTATTTTACACATTCTTAAAGAGATTTCTCCCCCATTGTTAGAATTTTGTTTTTCTTGAGAAATATAAATTGTAAAACATTGTGTACTCTATAAATGTGTCCATGTAAGCGGGAGGAAACCAAAAGGCACCAAAATAAATAGAACAATATTCCTCCCGTAATTATCTATTAAAGATCAGTAAAATTTCCCCTACTTCCTCAAAGTGTCAAATCAGTCACACTTTCAGTTTCATGAAAGTGATCTTTAAAAAAGGATAGAGGCCGGGTGTGGTGGCTCAAGCCTGTAACCCTAGCACTTTGGGAGGCTGAGGCAGGCAGATTGCCTGAGCTCAAGCGTTCGAGACCAGCCTGGGCAACATGATGAAACCCCATCTCTACTAAAAATACAAAAAATTAGCCAGGCATAGTGGTGCATGCCTGTAGTCCCAGCCACTCTGGAGGCTGAGGCACAAGAATTGCTTGAGCCCGGGAGACAGAGGTTGCAGTGAGCCGAGATCACGCTATCGCACTCCAGCCTGGGCAACAGAGTAAGACCCTGTCTCAAAAAAAAAAAAAAAAAAAAAAAGCATAGAGACAAGCCCATCCGTGCCCTCCCACTGGCATAGCTTATCCCGTGACCTCTGAATTACCCACAAATTCTCCCAATGCATAATCTAAGCGAGTGCATTTAGATTTCAGTTACTGTGGAGACAAAATACACGTGTGTGCCCAGGCAGCTGCACAGAAGAATTTGAATTTAAAGCCTGAATGCAATTCTGCTTACAATGACAAAAATGTACGATTAAACCTAAAGAACAACTTACATAGGTCAAGCAAATCCACAAGAAGAACTCACGGACCTATTCATCCATATGCAAGCACTAAATATATATGCAAGTGCAGGCAATTTGTTTTGAAGCCACTTTTAATCTAGTATCATCCAAATTAAATATAAAAAAGCTGTGATGACAAAAGCGAAAATATTAAACTGCTGAGTTTTACGTATCAAAACACGCAACAATATTTCAATGTAATCTAGCATTATGAAATTTTCAACAGCAAATGCAGTTTATCACACCACATTGAATATTTGCATAAACCAAAATAAACTAATGCCTCCATATACATTACTCAAGAACTATCCAAAAAGCTGCTAAAACATTTCATCTAAATGATAAATTACTTCAATTATCATATCCCCATTAAATCTCTGTTATTGGGGAAAATTGGTAGATCCTTTCCCTTAGCTATAACTATAGTTAATTAAAGCATTTCTCAGATATCACACTGACAGATTGGGCACGTTTACAATAGGTAAGTATCAGGTAAGAAGTGCCATATGTATCAGTGGTCCCATAAAGATAAATAACAGTTGTAACTTCTTGGAGCTGAGCTGTCTGCTACTGTAATTTGCTTCATGCATCCTTTAGGCATGTCATTAACTGAGTGAGGAAAGAAAGACAGCATATTGTTGGATTTGAGACAAATTGATTTGGGAAATTGCTCTTGGAAGTCAACCTCTTCAATTCAAATTTTAAGTGTTCTGATTTCCTCAGAGACCAAGGGAAAGGCCACATTTTGATTAGATTATGTTTATTTATATGTGTCTTTGAATAACTACCATAGGTTTCCACTTGAGAAGTATTCCATTTTGAAAACATATCAGAACCTTCAAAGAGAAGAAATTGCAGAAATAATACCAATAATAGTAACTTCCATAGATGTATCCACATTTTCTCATTTTAATGCTCAAAACAATCCATTGAGAAAATGATGATAAGAATAATCTTCCATTTTCCAGATGTAGGACCTGATATTCAATATATCCAAAGTCAGCTGAGACTAGCTGGGTGTCCAAACCCAGTCCTCCCTTTAACTCTTAGGCAACTTGTTTTTTGATCCTTAAAGATATGTTTTAAAGTTTGTTTTATCAAAATTGTAGCCATAATGTGTGAATACTTTGGTTTTTGACTTTTTCACTGGATTATAGTTTATTATAAACACTTCCTTATGTATATTTTACTATTTTCTAAAACTACATTTAATTGCTCTATAATATTCCATTATATGAATCCACAACAGCTGAACTACTTCCATGGATTTTATTTACGTTGCTTCTAATTTTCTGATATCATAAATATCATGAAAATGAGCCTTCCTTAACATAAATTTTTATTGTCATCCATTTCAATTTCCTTAGGTTAGATTCCTATAAGAAAACTTAGTGGGTATTGACAGATTGCTTTTCAGAAAGTGTATAGCAATTTACACTTCTACCAATTATACTGGCATTTATTATTATGTCTTGTTTTTAATGAAGAAAATTATATATCTATTACTGCTTAATTCACATCTCAGTTGATTACAGAAACTAAATATTATTATTTGTCATTCAAACTTCTTTATTTGCAAATTGTTCATTGTTTTGCCCACTTTTAATTAGGCTTTCATGTCTGTCTTATTAATGATAAATAAATTAGCCCTTGGATATTGTATTTTTAAATTTCCTAGTAGACAATTTGCCATGTGGTATTTCGATTTTTTTTTAACTTTTATGGAACTAAGTCTATATGTCTTTTGTGATTTTTACATTTTTCTTATAAAGTCCTTACCTACAGAAGGGAAAAAAAGATTTCCTTGAATTTTCTTTGAGTTTTATAGTTGCTTTTCTACCAACCTTGGATTACCAATGAGTGATTTACTGCTGAGTGAAAAGCAGGAAAAAAAAATGATTTCATTTATTTGAGCGCCTGTGAACGGCAGGCTAGAAAAAAATGCCATTTCACTCGTAATTCTTCGGTTCTTATTTGCAAGGCTGGCCTAAATGCCTTCTCTTTTTGTGGGTTTTATATAACTCACCATTTGTTTCTTTTGGCCTTTCTGCCTAGTTTAACTGCAAATCTGGTCAGATGCCATTCAAAATTCTGAGTTTCACCATTAATGCCCATCATAATACTTATCACTCAGCATTATCATTAGTGATAGTAACATGAATAATTTTTCTCTCTACTCTTCACATTAGTTCATTGATAGAAAATATTCAGCAACTAAAAAGTTTAATATTTATTAGAGCATATATACATACTTTGACTATAAAGTAAGACTGATTTCTGTAGTTATTAAGTAAGAAGTTAATTATTTATACTCAACTGTACACATATACGCATATAATACACACATCCATGTGTATTTGCAATCTGTGTGTAGGGGTGTGTGTGTGTAATAGCTCCCTAATCTTAAAAATAGGCTGAGACAGAAACATGATTTGAGATCCCAGGCAGACTGGTTGAGATCATAACTACATGAAACAACTGCCAAGAGGAGCTCAACTAGGGAATTGAACAGATTAGGTAACTCAGAAATTTAGACATTTCCCCCCATTATGTTCCTCATTGCAGTTTTGTAATAAAAACATGAGCAAACTTCAAAGGAAGCTCTGTAGTAAAGGTTAATTGCTACTAAAGAAGAGGGTGGGCCCAAGCGCCAGTACTTTGTGCCCAACTTGCAAGCAGACAGGAAGGATTACACGTGGCTGAGAGCGGAGGATGTGTGCCCTGCTCTAGGAGGAGAACAGCTCGGCCAAACCTCAAAGCCCCACTAGGGACCTCCTGGTAGGACGTGAGCACATGAGCACAAGTCCATGAGCTGATGCCTGCTAACAGTGCGGCAGGGAAGGGAGGGGGAAGACATCAATTTCCTTACAAAATTAAAACCGGACATGCTCTTCTTCCCTTGTTAGGACAATTCCAGAGCAGTTACAGAGGCATGTTTGTGAGAAAGCAGAGGACTTCGGGAGCCAGCTCTTCTGAACCAGCAACACAGTGAATAAATACGTGCTGGGCTTGGGGAAAAGGGTGGAGCTCAACTAATGCCAGATGCACAAACAGAACAAAGAAGGAGGCTATGAACTGGCCAGCAAAATCTTCTATGAGAATGGCCCCAAGATAATGAAATTTAAGATCCCAAAGAAATGAAGAAAGGAAACTAGTAAAAGTAGGGAAAATGAATTTCCAGAAAACTGACTTAAACAAGCTGTGAAGGACTGTAGCAAGGGTGCAGAATTACAGGCTTAGAAAACAGGGACATTGAATAGAATGGGAACTGCTGATGGGCATAGTCTTTAGCATGTCCTGCTCCAGAGGGGAGTGAGAAGAAAAGAGACTTAAATGGAGTGTTTGGACACTGGACTGAATCTGTAGAACCCGTGTCTCTAGATACGACCATTATGTTTGGAAATAATCTATCAACATGGCTTGGCACTGGAATTTTTTTTAATGACCCTCTAAGCTTCCTTGCACTTTTAGTATTTGCTACTTCATTGTACCATGCTATTCCATGTCTTCCTTATGGAACTTTTCTCCCAGTGTTTCCTAAAAATATTTCATTTACGAGTTGTCAAAAAGACTCAGAATGGAAGTATTGGGGGCAAGATAGCAAGGGAGATGGCAAAGAATGTGATATGGATGGAAAATAAGGGACTAAATCAATGAGCAAACTTTTATTTTTCTCCTGGTATTGCGGCATACTGTTGCATGTCCTGTGGCTTTTAAATCTGGTTAAGAGATTTTCCACTCCTCTAGGAATTTCACAGACATTTCACTAAATAAGTATGATTTGGGAATTAAACTAGTACTCCTAAGCTATTAAAAAATGGGCTTCGCCTCTTCCAAAACTTTCTCTTCAGAGATGGAACTAAGCTTTTGTCAAAAGGTAATGGAAAGAAATTGCTAGAAAATTCATACTTGAGGTACCAGTAAAGCCATTTGGTATCTAGTTACTGAATCTAAAAGAGCTAACGCAAAGACATTAAAGTTCTGTGAGTACTATTCCAAAGGAAAACATGAGCTGGTTAATGTTTGGCTTATTCTGTTGTTAAGGAGCCACCGTCACCAATATCCACTGGAATGACCAGGTAAGAACAGACTTATCACATATCAGATAGATAGTTTTTCTTTTACGTTTTAGCTATGTGCCTCTACTTTCTTTTGCCAGTACAAATTTTTGAGAGACTTTTGGCAACCTCTGATGGACCTGATGGGCTTTTGTTTATAAGCTTTCTATGTCCCCAAAGTGATTTTCCTTCAGATTCATTTAGAGGAAAGTAGAACCGTCCTGAATTCATGCTGCAGCAGACTGGGTGGTTACTCCTCAGGCAATCTGAAATGACCAGAGTACAGCCTTTCAGTATTCCAGCCATATCTACAGTAATTATTTGCCAGCGTATCTAAAAGAAGGCAGGCATTTCCTGTTGCACACAAATGGGACATTCTTATCTAAATTACTGTTTAAACAGGTATTTAAGAAAAGACTATCACAGTCAGGAATTTACTGATGACGGAACACATTAGTTTAGGGCTGGACACATTAGTTGAGGACTAACCATTGTCAAGAAAGGAAGTATATCAGCATCAGGAAGGTATAGAGAATATTTTACAACTCCCATATGGGTCAAGATGGAGGATTGTAAACTATGCCATTTGCATTTGGAGAAAGCAGGAGGGTCACAAGTCCTGGCATGGAGTTGTGCTTGCGTCAATATGTTGCTGAACCCTGGAGTAACCTTGAGAGGCAGAGGCTGAGAGTCGTAGCTGCTTGGGGTCTCTGTTTCCCTATCCATAAAATAAGCATGTTGGACAAGTTCATCCCCAGGTCCATCCACTCAAGCAATCCCAGTTCTACATAGTAAAAACCAGAAGGTGGTCAAAATTTGGTGTGCCAAAAGCTTATAAAATGTATTTCCTGGAAAGACACTCTGAGAATTGGTTTGGTCTCTCCCAACATGTAACCTAGGAGAGACTGTGCTCTAGCTGCCTAACCTTGCTCTAACCAGTGAAACTGGAATTTATTCCCAGTAGAGGCTTATAAAACTGGGCTGTTATTCTCACATTAAGTAGACTGCCCTCTGGTGAGGACTGTGGTTTATGTGTGGGCAGAACGTGTGGTTTACTACCTCTAATTTGTTTATGTTGTTGATGGTGGTTTCAGAAGAAAGCTGCACCCCTTCACATGCTAAAGAGTGACCGGATTTACTTCCTTTAAAAAAAAGTGTTTAAAGGTGGGCAGAGACATGAGGGAGCATTAATGTGCCATTGCTAATGGAGGAGCAACTGGGATCCCTGTGACCACAGCTCTGCTTCATTCAGCTCTGCATGTGAAATGAGAGCCCCAACTTGTTTATTATAATTACCTAAGTGTGGCTTGGTGGCTTTTGGCAGAGATCCTTCTTGCCTCCAAAGGAGAGACCAAAACTCAGGAGCTACACGCTAAAGGAGGGAGGATGGTGTGCATTCTGTAGCAAGGAGGCTACAATTCTAATATATTCTGGGTGAAAATATTCAAAACAACCCCCAAAAGATGAAGATCAAAAAGTAAATGAGATTGAGATCTACCTTCTACCACATGGCAAACAAAGATAGGCATGCAGGAGAACTGGATAAACAGTGTAAATGTAAGTTCAAATTCATTTTCACAGCTGACTTGATGCAGACCCTTCCCTATTACCACAAAACAGAAGAGCTTTCCTACAGCCAGGAGTCTTACATAAAGAAAAGAAAATAATTATGCATGTCTGGCAGAAGAGGGAGTTGTAGCAATGGCTTGCCGGTAAAACAGAATATGAGCGAGCAATAGAACACTAACTTAACCACACTCTTGGTTTGATAAGAAGCAGAGAGTGCCCAAAAGATTGAAATTTTGTTAGAGTCTCAAAACGTTTTATTTGAAAATGAGCAATGGTCCTTGTTCTCACAAGGTTTGGTAACTAAAAGACAGCAATAATTTCTCATCTTAAAGAGATTCTGTGGAAAAGAGTCCTTGATTTAGCTAATTTTAGCTTGAACTCTACCCCATTGCAAGCACAGTATCTTCAGTGTTAAACAAGTTTAGATGTTGCTAAGGAGTGCAATTTTCTGCCCCCATTCTAAGCTCTAAAGGCCCCCATATTGAGTTTCCCAATACCACATCATATTAAATGTAAAATCATTCAAAACCACAGAGATGAAGAGAATGTCATTGAAAAACATAAAGGAAGATTTTTTACTTTTTTTAAGTATGAGAAAACATTATATATTTTGATTAAAAATGTTTGCAGAAAAATATGAACAGATGTGCTATGCATATGTGTATACATACACCAAATAGCACTTATAATTTGAGAGGGGGTAATTTCAACATTGCTAAGTGGTAACACAAGCTAGGTATTTAAGGGAATGATATAATATGACAACTTCATAGACTACCAAACTATGTATGGTCTCTGGAAATTGTCATTATCAACATGTACAATAACTAGTAGCATTAGGTGGTCTGTACAGTATCCTTCATGTCTAATTGAGTCACACAGTCTAAGACACTTGATGGGCACCAGGCACTGCCTTCTAATGGGAACTGACTTTCAAAAAAAAAATGCATTCAGGGCCTCTTCTATATAAATTACTATCGTTTGCAGCAAGAGAGGATTATAAATGTTTGCTGGCAAAAACTAAATTTATTTACAAACTGGGTCTAATTTATTTATGGCTGCAGTACAATCGGCTTTTGTCGAAATATTTATGTTATCTGTACTTCTGCCTCACTAAACTCTACCACAATCATAAACACTGTTGAAAAATTATTTGCAGTTAGCAGGATTTAAGCTACCGATTATATCACCAGCTAGTGCCAGTAAACTTTTGCACTGGTTGATAAAGTTTCCTCCGTGGAATAAATATACATTTGACTTTCAAAATCTTTGGTAGGCTCCATACTATGAAAAGTGAAGGATTAAACAGATGTCCCAGACTTCACTAGTTTTGTGTGAATGCTTCAATTGCACATTCCAATTGAAATTTTGTGGATAGACTAGAAAAGTGCACAGATTTAAATCCTTTTCTAGCATTAAAAGAGGAATTCGATGATTGAAGTGTTGAGGTGATAATCTTTGCCAAAGATGCTACTGCTCAGACTTGAATTCATTTACCCATTCCAAAACATTTATTCAATAAATACCACGTTGTGCCTGGAGCTGTGTAAGTTGCTAAGGATAGAAATAGAGTTGAATAAGATAAAATGTCTGCCCTCAAGTAGCTTAAAGTTCAGTAGTGAAGACATAGACGGTAACGTATGTGACAATGAAATAAAATAAGGCCTAAGATGAGGTTAGGAAAAGTGCTGAGCGCTAAAAGAGTTGCGTATAAGTAATTCTGCAATTGGGTTTGCCAGTCTCGTAGAACCTCTATCCTTAAGTTCGCTAGAACTATATATGTACTACATCTTTAAAGAAACCTCTTATTTTCATTATTGGTGGAAACGCAGTTGCCATTCACATTTATTTCTGAGTATCACTAAGCTCTTCATAGTAACGTGAGCATCAGAATATTTTGGGGGGATTATCTACCCTCACTGATGCTTCCAAATAACTCATAAAATGATGAAACATTGCCACACGTTCTAAAATGGCACGTCCACATTTCCATTACAAAGTAAGCCAACAGAAAACAGCATAGAGTAGTGGGTAGTTCCCATGTCAACTAAATATGTATTTCTGCTTGATCTGCTTCACTGAAAAGGGCCCAGAAGTTCTATTGTGAATAGGTAGGACTGCTGTGATACCAGTGAAACTCCCACCAGCCTACAAATGATCCAAACCACAATATTTACCTTCCAGCTAGAATTGAAAGTTATTCCAAACTGACCAGAGATAGTCCTGATGGATCTCAGAACAGTGATGTATTCAAACGAGGACTGGCCAGAGCACCCTGGAACCTCCAGTGGCATGGCACCAATCTGGAGTAGGAGTTCTTAGAGAAGTGTCAGTACTATTGTCTTCTGGTGTCTTACACTACCCACCAGATAATGAATTTTTCTCAAATAATTTCTACCTATGTATACAATAGTCAAAGTAACTTAACAAAAAGCCAAAGTAGCAAAATTCATTTTGAGAGCTGTATTTATTTGATGGGGGGAAAAAGATCTCAAAAAAGGAGCTTTTCATTCATCAAGGTGCTTTGTAAAAAAGAATACCCAAAACTCACATATTTGGAGCTTCATATTTAGTAATATAATCGTAAAATATTTTGCTGTCCACTTATATCAACATGATATAAAACAACTCTTACTTAGATCCAGGTGTTATTCACTAGAATAAACAATATCTCAGTGATTTTTTTGGTGTTTTGCTGATTGTTTTATGAGTTTATTCTGGTAAACCTTCTTTAACTGCTTGTTCTAACAGACCATAGCTATGCTAATTAAGTTAAATAAAATCTTCTGGCATCATATTGCTTAAATCTCAGGATAATCAATTGAAATAGATATTTCAATAGCATTGTAGAATCTCAGAGCTAAAGAAAGCAAGAAAATTTTCAATTTATTCATCTAAACACCTAAAATTCTTACTAACTTAAATATATTGTGGATAAAGCCATGTAAATCTATACGAACCATGACTGCTCATGAGAAAAAATTATAACTGTTATAATTCTATCAAAAGCACATAATGTTAAGAAAATCTACTGGAGACAGGAAAGATACCTGAAGTCTATAGAATACACAATAATTTAACAGGCTTTTGCTATTGTTGCTTTGTTGTTTTGTTGCTGTTGTTGTATTAATATGTCTACTTCATTCAACTTTTTAATACTCATCACCACTATTAAATCTTAACAACTATGATCCAACATATGCCACAAAACATTAATCATCTAGCCAACAAGACTTCTACATGTAAATCACCATGAGGGGGTCACAAAAAAGAATAAAGTGAAATTGCTGATTTCAAAGGACTTACAATCTTGTTGGGGAGATAAGGCAAATGCCCAGGAGGATTTAACTTATGTAATATAAGGCTGCATTAAATAGAGTCAAATGAATGGCACAGAAAATGACCTCAATGATCAACTCTAAAAGTGATATTCCATTTTTTTAAGAGAAAGCTGAAGTGAATGCTGGCTAGAAATTCTAGTTGTGATGAAGGCAGATAATCAAGAGGATTGTGAAACAAAGGGGTATAGACTGTGGCCAAGCCTTGGAGAGGTAATGACTTTTAATTGGATTGAGTTTATCATATTTGCAGAGGTACGGCAGACACAGAAGAAAGGATTAGAGTGATTTCCACTTTCTATTATTTGACATAATGAGAAAACAGAGGGTGGTCCACATCTCTGGTACATATTATGAGCCATAGGAGATGCTTAACATGTCAGGTTTTGGTAGCATTGAACTCTTCTAAATAAACATATTTATTTGGACATAGTTAAGTCAAAACAAGTCACCTGGAAAAAAGGTTACAGGTCATTAATTTGCATAGTACAAAGGATTTATGAATTTTTAAATTAACCCTCCTGGATCTCGACACCATTTCAAAGAGTAGGGCATATCTGCATTTTTCTTCAAAGTTTAGATAGCTTAAAGGGTCAAATGAAAATGCTTGGCTGACGAAAAACCAGCTGAGCCAATTTGCTTTTTTCTAGATGGAAAAGAAGTGTATTATAAATTCTTCCAAGAAACAGCATTATATACATCAGGTCAAATATATATACAAAACAAATGAGCAAATAGACAACTGCAACAAAGTTGCATAAATATTTGGTGAGTCACAAAAAGATCATGCACACTCCAAATTCAAGAGAGCCCAAGTATGAAAGATGATTAAAGCACACCTCCACTGAAACTCCACTGGACTATAAGGGGATGAGGGCAGGGAGCATGGGTGCCTGTTTCACTGCCGAATCTCCAGGATCCAGCAATGTTTCTAGTTCATTACAATGATTCAATGTGATTTTGTTGAGTTGAAAACATCAGCCAAAGCAAGCCAATTTTACTGAAATTGGCTGGTACCTTTTTCTCCTTCTCTAAATTGGGAAGTTCTAACATAAATGTTCAAAAGGCATTACACAAATTGTGTCCTTAGTCTGCTTAAAGGTACAGTAAAAATGCCCCACTGAAGAAAGGGAAAGTGACTACTAAATTTACACACACTCATATGTGCACACATAAACACACACTCCAAATGCTCAAGATACTGATAGATTAACAACCAAACACAGTCAATTCAGAGTTTATATCATGTCCTCTTCACATTGCAACCTCTTCAAACAAATTTGTTTTTCTTTAAAAAAAAAAAAGGAATAAAAAGCAAAAAGTCTCTACATGGATAATCCATATTTATGTCCTTTTCTCAAGACTTTTACTAAGTTCTTCAGGAAGAAGAACAGTAAACCAGTATCAAACATTACCAACTAAATTTGTTTCCACCAACATTTGCAGCAGCACCTGCCATGAACTAGCCATACCTTATAGATTGTAAAACATAAGCTTCATGAGGATAGGGACCCTGTGTGTTTTCTTCACTGGTGCCTTTGCAGCACCAAGCATAGTGTCTGGTACACAGTAAAGGTTCAATAAACAAACAAATATAAAATTTGTTAAATAAATAAATATAAAAATGGAAGAATACAGAAATGAGCCTTAAGGAGTCCAGAAACTATAGAAGCTATCCCCAAACCAGGCTGTGCCTCTGAATTCCATATGAAGCTTATTTTTAAAAGTACTAATTATATGGCATTTCTAGAATTAGTGATAAAGAATTCTTACTGACCTGATAGAATCATTTTTCATAACATCTGCAGCTTCCTGTTCTATAGTATGAATTTACAATATCACAAGAAATTCAAATAATCTATAAACCGTAGATCCAAGCCAATTCCTGTTTAAACCAGAAGAACACAATGGGTTCAAGTCCACCAAACTAGTTATATAACCCCAGAAAATTCTCTTAATGTATTTGAGTCTCAGTTTCTTTATTCATATTTGATGCTGTCATATATGGTAGCCAGGAGTCACATATGACAATGGAGCACATGACTTGTGGCTATTTCCAATTGGGATGTGCTGTAAGTTTTAAAAATACAAATCAGATTTCAAACACTTGATACAACAAGTAAAATATCTTGTTGATAATTTTTGTCTATTGATTACATGCTGAAATAATATAATTTTGGATACACTATGTTAAATAAAACATATTAGTAAAATTAATTTTACCTGTTTTGTTTTACCTGCTTTAATGTGACTACTAGAAAATTTAAAATTACTATGTGGCTCACATTTGTATTTCTATAAGACAACACTGGTTTTCAAAATATGACACCAAGTTATATTAAGAATCAGAATAGGCCAGGCACGGTGGCTCACGCCTGTAATCCCAGCACTTTGGCAGGCCCAGGTGGGTGGATCACTTGAGGTCTGGAGTTTGAGACCAGCGTGACAAACCTGGTGAAGACTGTCACTACTAAAAAAAATACAAAAACTAGCTGGGTGTGGTGGTGCATGCCTGTAATCTCAGCTACTCGGGAGGCTGAGGCAGGAGAATTGCGTGAAACCAGGAGGCGCATGTTGCAGTGAGCAGAGATCAAGGCACTGCACTCCAGCCTGGGTGACAGAGTGAGACTTCATCTCAAAAAATAAATAAATAAATAAGAATCAGAATAAATGATGCTCTTGAGCATCTTTTGTAAGCTTTAGAGTAATATACAAATGCCAAAAGTTATTAAGTGACAGATCTAAAGTGTCATTGTCTTTCAGGTCTACCTGCACTCAGCTAGCAAAAGATTATGAAATGGTTCTTGAACAATTCATTCTCCACCACTCCCCTATTAATAAATCTCTCAATAAACACTTGTTGAAACCAAATGTAGAACAAGATCAACATAGTCATTGACATGGTACAAAAAGATGAGCTAATTCCGCAACACTCCCCTGCCACAGTTTCTGTGATGATGCAGGAAACAGCCTGGGCTAAACAACGTTGGAGGAAGGTTTACATTTGAAAGAGGCATTATTGGCCAATGAACAATGAGCAATATTTAATGATAGAGAATGAAAACCTATTCCATTATTTCAGCCCAAAGTGCAGGATATGAGGGAAGTCATAAGATTAACCTATCTCTTTCCCTATATCTTGGATAAGGCAGTTCAATTCCTCCCACAAATATCCCATTCCATCACTTCAAAAACAATGTGTGCTTTGAAACACCTGGCAAAGAAAAGAACATGAAGAACTTTCTTGATGCTCTTCCATTGCTATGGTGCAGTTGGTGAACCTCCAAAAACCTTAGCTGACGAATGAACATGAGACAGATATTCCCAGAGTGTGTATACATGACATGACCTTGATAACATTCTCAAGAGTTTTAAATTCAGTTAGGTTCAGAGATAGGCAAACCCCACCCAGCATTCTCCCAAAGTTCTATTATATGAAAGTGAGGAGTAGAAAGGATTCCTTTGTGGGTAAAAAGGTTGAATTGTCATGGGAAGCTCATTCTGAGCTTTTACCAGGTCATGCCTCTAGACATTTTATGAATATTAATTGATGTATTACTGCAATGTAAGGCAGTTGCTAATCTAACATTCCAGCCTTTGTTCCAAGCCTTGTATCATTTTCTTCCGGGCTGTTGATTTTGGAGTGGCTGTGTAATCCTAGTGAACTGCTAGCAAAGAGTGATCAATCAACACTTTGAAAGCTTCTGGTTCATCCCAATACCTGGGATGAGCTTTGATAAATGATATTCTTGAGACTGTGTGAAATTTACATTGTAGAAGTAGTTAAATACATGTGGAAACATGGCAGGCTATTGTTTTTGTTATTTATTTATATTTAAACAAAATCTTTTGTTTGCAACAAATCCTCACTTGGTCCAAGATTATTCTGCTGCAGACTCAAGTCACTACATTTCTATATGCACGAACATTAGTGCTCTCTCTATGGATTTAAAGATTGCCACTCATTTATACACATTTGGGGGCACATAAATAATAATATAAATAGAAAAATGTTCTACATCCCATTTTAAAAACCTGGATAAAGGGATTGAAGAACATATCATACGCTTGTTCATGGATGAGTACTAAATTTATCTCCCAATAAAACTTTATCCTGGGTCATCAAGATTGACATTCATTTTAGAAAAATGTAGGAGGGTTAGAGTTCTTCAACCTTCTTCACAAAAATCAGCCACATCTTTCTGAGGACCTCACAAAATTCTTTTGTGACTGGTCACAGTCAATGTGCCCATCTATTTTGTGTCCATATATATCCTCTGGAATGCAGCTTCCCTGTGTTGTTTTCTTTGTCAGCCTTCTGATCTTCTTCTCCATTCTCTGCTCCTGGTGAGGGCCTCCTACTGTTCTGAGAGCTGTAGAGAGAGCAGTGAGCAAGACCAACAATACTCCTGCTCCTGTGAACCTTACTGCCTGATGGGTAGAGGAGGAAACTAAACCAACACACACATAGAGAACATCAGAAAGTCTTAGGTGCTCAGCAGAAAAAGCAGGGTGAAATGTAGGAGCAGGTGGCTACTTCAGGTATGGAAGGCCTTGCTAAAGAGGCAGCATTGAGGATTTACACATTGAAACCCTTTCAGATCCCATTTAGGTGTCATCTCATCTGTTAAGGGTTCCCACTGTCCATGTTCATCATCTCCTCAAGCTCCAGAGTGAGTTCCTTGCTTTATGGATCACAAAGTACATAAAACGTACCTCAAAACATATCCTTTTGTCAATTGCCTGTTGCTATTAGAGTGAGTTTTATTTATGTCCATCTCCTCGTTTTGATTTCCAGTGACTTTAGGGCAAGGGTTGTGTTTCATTTACCTTTATATCTTCCCTTAGTTGCTGTAAATACACTAGATGCTCAAATTCAAATTGAGCCAACTTTTACGCACATGTACCCTAGAACTGAAAGTATGATACAAAAATGTTAATTATGAGGAGTTTCATTTTTGAAAGCTGTACTTTATACCTCACTTAGCTCTGAATCTGACAGATTTCAAAGGACGCTCTCATTTACAAAAGTCATTGCCACCACGGGAAGAGGTATTTTCTAGAATTGTAGACTACTGACCATTCAGAATGCTTGCCCAAGTAAGTGACATGTGTCAACTTTTCTTCTAGAAGAAGTTAAAGTTGGAAAACAATGATCTCTTCCAATACTTTTTAGATAATTACCCCTTGGTCCAAAAACAGAATTCTCAAGCTTGCTGCTTGCAAATGTGTCCCAGAAGTGAGAATTTTCTAGTTGAAAAAGAATCAGAAAGAGAAGCTTTTGATAAATAAACCAGAGTACTCAGCTAAACCTTGTACAACACAAGCTAGATTTCAAAGCAGATGGTGAGAATGAGCCTAGAGTTTGAAAATTCTGCCAGAAAGTTTTGTTTTATGTTTTTGTGGAGTTTTTTAAAGAAACATTTTGCTTTTTTGTTTTGGACTTGAAGATTGTGCTCAATACAGTTTTTCTTCCTTTAAGTGACACCTATTAAAAGAGAAAAGTAAATTGTTCAAATAGAAGAATTAATAAGACAAATAAATGCCCTTTTCTGAAGAATCTAAATTTTCTTACTTGGGATCTGATTATGAAATTCCAATTATAAATAAACTCCCAACCCCTTACCCAAAAAAGGAATGTCTCCAAGTTTAGACTGAGGTAGGATAAATACTCCACATTCTATTCCAAATACCAAGAACAAGGTAGGTATTTTCCCTGCTGCTTCCCTACCCTGAAATTTGACATTCATTTTAATGATGCTTACTTTATTACTTGTCAGAAAAGTGAAATGGCCTGTCAATTTTATGGAGTTTCTCCTACCTTTCAAATGATTATATTACATTTTGAAATAAGTGTATAGCTCCCACCTCCTTTTTTTAACCTAAATGGTTCATGTGTGGGTTTGGTACTTGGCTACGAGTGGAATGAAGTCATAATTTCAGGAGTCCAAAAGAATAGATCAAAATCATGCCAACACTTTCATGGATGGATATATGCTGCTAAATGGATGTTTACCTAGAAAAGTCATCATCTGGCATGCAACAGAGTGAATGTTTCTAAGCAGCTAACTCATGTATACTAAACAAATTTGGCTTGGCTGCTGTGAGAGCTGCCCTTTGGAAATTCTCAACATACATTTGTTTGATTGAGCCGTCATTCCCAGTTGATCTGCTGATGATCTGTGTCACTTTGTTTAAATGTCCTGGTGTGGTTTTCTATATATATACAGTGAAAAGCCAGTATGTTTCTGTGATGGATTAAATAGAGGTGAAATTCGAGAGTGACTCCTGTTTTTGATTCCTGCATTCTCAGACAGGTGGGTCTGGAATGATCAAGAATGTCACATTCAAACACAGGGGAAAATATGGAGCCCTTTTGATTTAAAACACATTACCGTAAAGATATATTTGCTACTGTGTTCTCCTAGTACCAGAAGCTATTTAGGATTTCCCACCTAAACAAACACCATATGGGTTAATTCTCAGCATCCTTTTCAGATATCCAAAAACAGGGGATACAAAACTCACTGCTTGGAAATGCAGTCTAAGAGAAGCAAACAAGGCTCATTGCTGATGTATGGATTCAGAAATCAAATGCAAGGTCAGGCTAGAACTGAAGCTCCAGATCTCAAATATCCCAGTAATGGTTCAGATGGAAACCCAACACCACAGTGCCATACCCTGTCTGAGGCACTAATCAAGCGACTGCCTGTTTGCTCCGTGGTTAAAGCACTTCCTGCAGCTAATCTTCCTAGATAGGCTCTCAGCTTTAATAACCTATGGGGTCTGCTGTTAAGTGCCGGGATCTGGGCACCATCAGCGTTGATGTCTCCACTCTGCCAAACCCCAGACAGCACGTGATGCTCACGTAATCCCTCCCCTTAGCTTCCATGGATGCAGTAGACAAGGGCCTGCCTTAAGCTAGGTTCCCCTACTCAAAAAACATACAGCCCTGATCAACCTGCTATCATACCTGAAATTCTCCCACCCCCACCCCTGACCCACTTAGCATTGTTTCTCTGGGCTAAGGTAAAATCATCTCCAAGAGTTCTGACCATTAATCGTTTATTCATTTCCATTTCCATTTAAAAACCTACTATGGACTACACAGACACTGAATGTGGACTCTGGAAACCAAAATACCTGGCCTCATTCTTGGCTTCACAGAGCAACATTTCAGTAGAGAAGGAAGACATACAAACAAAACACAGTACCCACGATCAACGAACTACGTCCAAGGTTCAGTGGAGAGAGGGAATTAATTCTGTCTTAGGGTAGAAATGGCTAGGGAAGGCTGTCAAGAAGTGGCCACACCTAAGAAGGGAAGAATAAGCTGAAGAAGAAAGGTGGCTTTGAAGGTGTTTCCCAGAGAAAAGACGAGGGAAAAAAAGACCATACTAGAAAGAAGAGAGGACATATCTAAAGGTATGAAAAGTATGAAAGAGTTTAGCATGTGCATGAGACTAAGCATTCCTCAGTATTGTCTGACTTACAGTGAGAAATAGAGTAGGTGCACATGCAGAGAAAGAGGCAGTGAGGATCCAAACAATCAAAGGATTCATGCCATACCCTAGAGCTTGGCCTTTCTCCTATTATCAATATGGAAAATGGAAAGATCAGAACTGGATATTAGCATGATCACCCTGATTCAAAAAAGAGGAGAAATTTAAAATTGGCAGAAAGCAGATGGACCAGTCAGAGGCTGTTTCAGTAGTCCATGACAGAAATCATGAGAGCTTAAAAAAGGGGCTGTGATGCTGGAGGATGAAGAATAACAGGGAGAGATTTAGGAAGTAAAGAGAGTCCAGCAAGGGAGTGCAACAGGGATAAAATAAACTTCAATGAGCTCATATACTATGTCATGAGTTAATTTATCAGTGATAGGTAAAGTTGGCCACTCCCAGGAACTGGGACACATATGGGGGCTGAGGACACAGACAGAGAGAAGATTGGAATACTGAACAAGGAAGTGATTAGAATACTGAACAATGAATCAGGAGCCCTGAGCCCCTGGGAGGCAATCATAGAGCCCTGGGCCATCTAGACAGTAATGAGGCTGCAGAACCAACAGGCTTTTCCCTTGCTTGAAGGAAACCTGGAGATCAGAAGATCAGCATGGGGATGGTAGGAAAAAAATTTCATTCTTACATGTACAAATAGAAAAAATAACACAAAAATTAGCTGGGCATGATGGCGCATGCCTATAATCCCAGCTACTCAGGAAGCTGAGGCAGGAGAATCGCTTGAACCCTGGAGATGGAGGTTGCAGTGAGCCAAGATTGCACCATTGCACTCCAGCCTGGGCAACAGAATGAGACTCTGTCTCAAAAAAAAAGAAAACCAGGTAAGACATTAGAGGACACCTTCACTAGAACGTGCAGACTCTTAAGGAATGTTGATTCCCTAACAATCTTCATGCTTGACATTAGTAGCTGTGCCTTTATATTGATCACCCTTATGTTCCTACACTTTACAATGTTCAATATTCTTTGGCAATCCTAACTCAGGTACTGCCTTCACAAAGTGCTTGCCAGGTACACACCCCTTTCCTTGCTCAGTGTTGCCTGAAGTGGTATTCCTCAGGAAAGGCTCCAAAACCACTCCTGACCTCAGTGGTTCTGATAGGCATTTATTAAGCAAAATTCAACTTACATGTTATTTATTCCTACTGTTGAGACCTTTGAGAGAAAAAAAGTGGCTTAATGTCAAGAAAAGTAATTTGTTAAGATAATTTTTAAAACTCATTCAGTGAATATGCAGGAAATCCTGCAAAATCAACATTCTCTATACAGTGTTCTTCCCTGCTTATCCTCCCATCCCAGAACTCCAAATCCCCAGAGCACAGTACTGGGTGGCTCCCCAGCCCACAGGTCCCTCAGCCTATGTGCCTTCTTCCCCAAAGGAGATCTGATCCTTCCCCAAATTAATCTGTTTTCTGTTATTTACTTGTGTATTTTCTTGATGGAAAAAATATAGAAAAGGGAAAACAGAGAGAGGGTAGAAGTTGAGTTTTATTTATTATGGTTTAACATTATTTATGATTATTGTAATTTAGGTCCAACATCCCAAGAGTCTCATTGTAATGGGTGCAATAGATACCAATAAAATAGTGTCACAGAGCACATACATATATTCTTCTACTTCCTTTTTTTACAAGACGTATTTTCTCTATGCACACAAAGCAAATCCTGTCAAATTGCAATATACTTCTAGGCATTCTGTTTTGGATTTTCATTTTAAGAAATATAAAAGGAAGAATGAACTGCAAGACACTTTTTATTTTATGGACTTATTTGCACCATTGAAAAGAGAATGACGATAAATCTCTTTTAGGGAGGGCTTGTGTTTACCACTTCATAGCCATTGAAAGTAAATAAAATAATATGGAATAAAATAAAAACAAGATGGCAGGGGCTCTATATTAATAAGCCCAAGTGATTAAAACACAGATCAAACAATAAGCTTCTTTTCTATTTTGGGTTTTGAAATTTAGTAATTCTATTAACCCTCTGAAACATAAAAAGACAAATTTTAAGTATATTTTCTTAATTGATGAACATAATAAAATTTAGATTTATAAGTTTGGTTATTAGTGTACATTCACTTAGTTCTAACTCAGTCCCTGGTTTCCTGAGAAAACCCAAAATGGAAGATAGATAAAAATTTACATATTTGGCTGCCAAATATTTTTGCTTGGGAACTGAGAGACCAAATCAGTCATTGTTGAGCAACCCAGTTTCACAGAGGACTCTCTGGCAGTCTGGCTCTGAGATCATATTGCAATAAATGCTTTTCTATAGAACTAGACCCTATTCTAATTCAAGAGTTTTAAAATTTTTTTTAAATAGCTAAGAACCAAATTTCTTCCTAGATTAAAAAGAATAGTTTGAAAAAAGTTGCTAAGGATATAAGAAATACATAAACTGGAGTTTTTATTGGTTGTCTCCCTGCAAAATATGCACACACACACACACCACCACACAAGTCTTGCCTAATTTGAAATGACAAAGGCCAATCTTTCCCACAATGGAAATGCACAGAGGGAGAAGGCCAAACAACAAAACAATCCAGAGAGTTAAAAAAAAAAATTGTTAAGGCCTACCAACAAACAAAAAACAAGCTCAAAATAAATTAGAAATAAACTCCAAACAAACCCAGCCAAACATAAAGCACAGAAAATCCAAAGCAAACAATCCAAAAATCTTTAAAAGTATAGTACAGTGATCCCACACTGTTGCCTATGGGGATTGCTGGAGGGGGAAGCCCCCCAAGCTCAGGCTGATCCGATGGGCCAGTTCCTCTGAAGCCTCCTCCACCCCTCCCACTGCCAGGCTTCCTGGAGTCCTGCCCTGCAGACCAGAGAGCTCCACGCAGAGAAGGCTCTGGCCACCCCGCCGGCCTGGTATTTGGCTCCCCAGTCACCCAGCGCACAAGTATGATGGATGATGATGGATCGCAGCACCACCAAAACCGTGTGAATTTCCCAAGGCCTCTGATTATTCTAATCGAGCCCCCAGAAGAAGCACAGAGCTTCACAAAAGCCTCCAAGGAAACCTCCCATTCCCCTTGTCTGCCTGACACAGACTCCACTAAATAAAGCAATCAGGCCCTGATATGGCCTCCTCTCTTTGACACACAGATCCGGGCCTCCATATTCATTGTTCCATGATATGATTTAGCCTTGAATGAATTTTTAATAAACACCTACAGTTATAGCACAGCGAAATGGCCACTCTGGCTTCTCCCAGGGGAAGATAACAGTTTATGAACACTTGCCAGTCACAGCTTTGCTAATGTTCTCTCGCTGTGCTAGACAATATGGTCAAAAGGGTTTTTTCTCTATCATCTAGTCTCTCTCTCTGTCTCTCTCTCTCTCTCTCTCTCTCTCTGTCTCTCCTCACCACTGCCTGCTCTCTCTTTCCCTCCCTCCTTCTCTCTCTCTCTCTCATTAGATCTTTCTTAAACCACAAAGAGTCTCTGAGAGATACAACTGCATAAGATAAAGGCACAATTATAGAATTTGTTCAAAACAGATAAAGAGTATCACAGCCAGACTCAGATATGCATAATGGAATTTTATATGTTGTAATAATCCAGGCTAAAAAAAAGAAGAGTGTAGTACTATTTCATTTGAGTTCAGTGTCCTCGACTTACTGAGATGTTTTTTTGCCATGTAAATTTGCAGCTTGTGCGATGGGGAGACTCTCAAGGCTTTGTGACTGCTGTTGGCTTCTTGGAATGTTCCAGATCAATACAGACAGAGTTAATAGTACCATACAAGTCTATAAAACTCCACAAACTAGCCATATTTAGAAATACACCTAGTGTACTTGCAGCAAACAATATGTCCATTTAGTACTTTCTAATACTTACTGTCATCCAATTTCTAATACTTAGGTACTTAACTGTTCCCCTTCCCCTAAATGTACTACCTCTTGAACTCTTGAAATCTCTCAGTATCTATTCACATGTAAGCACATGAGAAAAAGGGTGGTTGTACTTCTCAGGAGTGGCCCCCAAATTTCTACATCAGAGTAGCATATGGAAATGAATTTAATTGAACAAGGGTAAGGAGAGGGGGTTGAAGCTGGGTTTACAGAGCACTTTGCATAAGAATGAGAAAATGCCAACAGACTTCATCAAATAATTGGAAGAGGAGTGTGGAGAATGTTGAAGATTATGGGTTAGCTTGGGAAGACTTTCCTAGCCATGGTTAGGTAACACCACCCATACTTCTACACTATAATTTTGTTTGGCCATTAATGATATCTCGTACATACACTTTGATTTTTTCCCCAATTAGCCATGTAGCTTTAAAGACCATAACATTTTGAAATAGTTCATCCTGACCAACAACTCAGGATATTCAACCATAATCTTTGTTTCCTAAACCAGAAGGGTAGATAAATAAGAACAATAGATTATGCTTTTGGAAAACCAGATCCTGTTCCTGGCACTGTCACTAATTAACTGGGAAATTCTGAACAAGTCTTTTCATCTCTCTGGGAATCTATTTCCTCATCTGTAAAATTACTGAATGCAAAGAGCCCCCAGGGTCCTTTCCAGCTTATATTCTATGAGTCCATCAATCTCTATGTGATTGTGGAAGTAAATTCCTTGAAAGAGCCACAAGTATAACTGCTTTGTACCATAATCAGCAAAGTCCTGTCTGCATATAAACTCAAGAAAAGCGATTGAAGGCTGATGAAGATATCATTTTTAGTTTGTGTTATGAAGCTGGCTTGGATAGGAATTAGAACATGGAAAGCAATAAAGTTTTGAATTTTACTGAAAACTTACTATGTGCCAGACTGACACTATCTTATGCATTTTACATCATTATCTTATTTAATGTCACCCTAAAACCTACTGCATAAATAGGTAATAGTCCCATTTGACAGATTTTAAAAACTAAGGCTCAGAGAGTTTATGTGTCTCACCTCATTAAAACCAGTCTTCTTGAGCCCAAGCATAATATCATAATATTCTCATATTATTCTATTTCAAGGTTATTTGGTTACTGTTTTTTTTTTTTAAACGGAGTCTCACTCTGTCACCCAGGCTGGAGTGCAGTGATGCAATCTTGGTTCACTGCAGCCTCCACCTCTCCCGGATTCAAGAAATTCTCTGCCTCCGTCTCCCAAGTAGCTGGGATTACAGGCACCTGCCACCACGCCCAGCTAATTTTTTCTCATATATTTTTAGTACAGACAGGATTTCACCATCTTGGCCAAGCTGGTCTTGAACTCCTGACCTCATGATCCACCCGCCTCGGCCTCCCAAAGTGCTGGGATTACAGGTGTGAGCCACTGCACCTGTCCTATTTCAAGGTTATTCTAATAGTTCCATCGCTCCCACCATTTACAGTACACAAACTATCAAATGACAAATAAACTCATTAAAATTTGACAATAACTACTATGTTTCTTTCTTTTCCAAAAGAAGGCTACTCACTTCTTGGCTTCACTTTGCTCCTCTCTATAAGGTTGGTTCAACCAACTCCAGGTGCTTCTCTAACTTAAGATTTACACATATATTATATCAACATTGAAGGCTAACTTGTTAAAGCTTCATGAAAATTTAGAGAAAAGCCAGTCATCATTGATTATCTTACCAGTTCACAAAAACATTTTTTGTAATTTATTATTACTATAATAGAACATTTGTTATTATTTCAATCAACTTCTAAGTGGGACCTGTAAGGAAAGTAAAAATCGAAATAAAACTACAGCAAAACGTACTCTTGACATGTTGGCAGTCTTCTCAAGAAGGGCTTGCTACTTATATCTTAAACACCTCAAACTAATTGTAAAATACTTCCTCACACATAATCCAAAATAATAACTTTTGAGGATATTTCTACTTAGGATTTTAATCCAAAATTAGGAGAGGAAAGAAATACCTGTCTATCTATCTGTATGGAAACATTTACCTATCTATATTCCACAGATGCACTGACAAAGAATTCAGGCATTAGGAGAGTCTTTATATTGTTATATGTAATCAAATCACCAGTCATCAGACTCTTCTCCAAGGAATTCCACTTCTTGATGGTTATCCAGAATACTGTGACATTGACATGCAAAATCCAAGTTTGGATCCATCTACTTATTGGCCTCAGAAATTGATCATGTTTGGGAAAATTCCAAGATTTAGAGATCTGCACCAACAGAGTGTTAACAAAGAGCAGGATATAGTGTGATTTCCATTGCTGCAGTCATAGTCTGTGAAATGCCAATATTCTGCATATCTTCAAAGAACAGAATCTGTCTCCAAAAACCGTACAAAATAGCCCACTACAAAGGAAAATCCTTCAAGATCTTTGCTATTGAACGAGGACCAGAAATAAGAGGAAAACTTCCGAGAACTGTATAAAAATGACAGATATAAGAGGAGGCCAAGCATGCCATGAAATGAGAGACTTTTTGCTGACAGATGAGCACCTTTGAACTCTAACCCAATAAAAGAATTAGCACTCCCAATGTATAATCAGTACAGCAAGCAAAATATGTCAACACATGATAGGCAGGATAATCAATCGACATGCGAGGTAGGAAACAGCCAGACTAAATAGCAACCCAGTCCCACTGAGCCAGACAGGCCTTCCTGCTCCTTCAATTTCTCATACCACAGGGACTAGGAATTAATATGCAGTAAAGGAAAACTTCTGGTAAGTAAAACAACAGAGCAAGAATGAAGAGTTCTCACTAAGAAGTGATTAGGATTCCCAAAACACGGTCTTGATGTCTTGATTTTTTTAGATGTGTTCTTTAAAGAACTTTCTCCTGTCAGATACTAAAAACTTTGAAATTATCAACCACAGTACTATTATTTATTCTCCTTTCCCATGAAGACTACAGAAATAGTAAAAAGAGCAGGCACTACGGACATAAACAGAGCTAGCTTTTAATCCTAGTTGGCTGTAGGCTAACCACTGACCTCAAGCAAGTAATGTAAGCAGGCTGGGCTTCAGTTTTATATTCATCTGTTAAAAACAGAAGAATAACACTTTTTAAAAGGAGATTTGTGACAATTAAAAAAAACAGAATAGGTAAAGTGTCTTATTCAACACAGATTTGATATTGGCAATCCCAGTCTCCTCACAGCTAGCATGGTGTTTCCAACCCTGTGAGTGCTTAAGAAATGTGGTGATGCCACATATATTAAATAATAAACTCACAGACCACAACAGAGTAATGTAGTTTCAGACATGCTTAAGAAGGGGGGAAATTGGCCTAGGTTAGAATGCCCTATTTACCATAACTCTGCAACAGTGAGAGAGTCACCTAACCTCTCTGGGTCACAGTCAACTCATTTATAAAGTTGAGCAAATAATATCTCACCAACCTAAGGCCCGAGCTGAGAAGAGCGACTCTCACAGTTCCTTTCAGCTTTAGATCACTCATTGCAAATTATCTGTTGCTAGTTTATCTTATCTTATGCTCTAACTTGATAAAATCAAATAGAAATTGCTTCAATTCCTAAATCTACATCCCTTCAGGAATTTGAAAATGATTATTTTGTCTTATTTTGTTTGTGTTTTCCATTTTCCCAAAGGAGAGTTACTAGTGTTCTCTGCTTAAAATCACTTAGCAACTCTGCAGCATTTTCATGGCGTGGTTTGAATGGTTTTTGATAGCAATTTGTTTTAAAATATTATCCTCAACCTATCTAGCCCCAAACCACAGGTGAGTACATTTTGTAACATTTTACACTCATGCCATCTATATTTCAAGATTCTGCCTGCTTTAAACGGAGTAGTTTTGTGTGATGCAGTACTTTATTTTTCACTTATTTTAAATACATTTGTTTTTCAAATAGATGCTTTGCAAGAATGACTTTCCAGCTATACATTTTGAAACCCTCATAACTGTACTCCCATGACTTTAGCAGCACTTCAAAGGGCAATTTTCTTCACTGACCATGGCAAATACTATTTGAATTAGCTAACAATTTTTCTTTGGATTCATGAGACAGAAGAGCATGCAGCCATTGCAGCTAGGCTGATCATTATAATTTTAACACTACTGAGAGGATAGTAACCTAAAGTCAGAGAAAACGCAATATTGTGGGCTTTCCTAAACAACTGCTTAAACTTGTTTCTCTTTTCTGACAAGTGTGGATATAGACAAATTCAGATATTCTAGTATTTATCATTCACCAATACTATGGCTACAAAAATGAAATCTGAGGCCTAATTTGCCTTATAATTCAGAAACTGAGGAGCTTTCAGACAGCAACAATAAGTCATTTTTCACGTTTATTTTCCATGCACATAAAGACACACCACTCTGCCATCAACATATCAGGCGAAATCAAAAATGGCTTAGCACAAAAATTACCCAGAGAATGGCCATCAGAAAAACAGTTGTGACAAAGCAACTATGCTAAAATTGTACCTTAACTTGAATTATATTTGCATTCATTTGCTTCCTAATACTTTTGGAGAACTTTGTGGAGAAAAGACTGGGCTTTTTGTTCAGTAGTTTTTAAAATATCCAACGTTCTGTCCATCAGCTATCCCTTCTTGGATGTGACAATGTGATAGAATAAAGACCGACTTTTCTTTTGGAACCTCATTGACATGGCCTTTGGCAGCTTACAAGACCTGTCTTCACTTATTGTGTCCTTTGTACCCTGATGCCTTCTTATAAGGAAGGGCAATAAGAGAGGCCTATGACAATATCTCAACTTTTCCCCCTGGAGACTGAGATTCCATGGTTTTTTGTGAAATACAGCATGAGTAATACTTGTTATCAGAGAAGAAAAGCGCTAGACAAATAGGAAACATCATTTGACATTTCTCCTCCACATTTACAAAGTTAAGTGAGTTGTGGAACTGTGCCTAGGAGGGAATAAATATCTCATCACAAACTAGACTCAACCAGTCGTGCCCATTGACGCCTATCAAAACACAGCCGCCCTTTTCCTTTCATTCTGCTTGGATTATTTAGATTTCTCTAAATGTTTTCAATGAACTCAAAGACTAGTTATTTCAGGACAAAATAATTGACAATGCAAAACATTGTCATTATTTTATTATCTGCAGAGTTGTCCAACGGTTAGCAAAAATTAAAAGGACTTACCCATAGTCCACAAAAACATGAAATGCTTAGTCTTCTATTTAGATAGAATCAGGGATAGAAATGAATTGTAAGCATAGCTCCTGCCCATTTTCCACTACTGAATTTAGTAATCTTGTCTATCTCCATATGAATATATGCATATACATAGGTTTGTGTGTGTGTCTGTATATATGTATCACCATTCCATATGCTAACAAATGTGGAAAGGTCCTTTACTTTCTTAGGATGAAACTATTAAACAACATATAAATATCTGAAGACTTTAGTAAGAGAAACTGAGCCTTTCAATTTTCATTTTCCAAATGACACTATTGCCAGAAAAAAAAATGTTTGGCAAAACTCTTTGCTTTCTAAGCATTAAGAAAAAGAAGGTCATAAAACCGAAAGGAAAGATATTGCTCTCTAAAGAATCCAAATCCCAAACTAACCACAAGCAGGAATGTTTATAAAAGTACTTTCTTGAAACTCTCTCTGTTAGATATTTCATGCTATAGAAAAATCCTTCTGTAAAGAACATCAGTATATCATGGACTCAGCTTGCAGGTTAAAACCCAAGGATAGGCACTGCACTGTGAATTTCCCTCCTGACTGTATGAAGAAGCTGTAGAGGAGATGTATGCTTGGTTTCCTGACGTCCGCACTCTGAGAGGCTCCACTAATCCAAATTGCATATTGTGACTCCAGATGGCATTTCCAATATAAGAACAATGACTTCTGCAAAAGCACCAAAGAGCCCAAAAGTTGCAAGGCCAGGTGCCATCCACACCTTACATACATATTTATGTTAAAGAATTTCTGACTGGGCACAGTGGCTCATGCCTGTAATCCCAGCACTTTGGGAGGCCAAGGTGGGAAGATCTTTTGAGGCCAGGAGTTCCAGACCAGCCTGGCCGACATGGCGAGATATTGTCTCTACTAAAAATACAAAAAGTTGCCAGGCATGGTAGTGCACGCCTGTGATCCCAGCTACTCAGGAGGCCGAGGCAGGAGAATCGCTTGAACCTGGGAGGCAGAGGTTGCAGTGAGCTAAGATCAAGCCACTGCACTCCAGCCTGTGCGAAAGAGCAAGACTCTATATAAAAATAAAAATAAGGCTGGGCACGGTGGTTCATGACTGTAATCCCAGCACTTTGGGAGGCCAAGGCAGGTGGATTACCTGAGATCAGGGGTTCAAGACCAGCCTGACCAACATGGCAAAACCCCATGTCTACTACAGACACAAAAATTAGCCAGGCATGGTGGTAGGCACCTGTAATCCCAGCTACTCGGGAGGCTGAGGCAGCAAAATCACCTGAACCCAGGAGGCGGAGGTTGCAGTGAGCCAAGATTGCGCCACTGCACTCTAGCCTGGGCAACAGAGTAAGACTCTGTCTCAAAAAAAAAAAAAAAGGAATAAATAAAAATTAAAAAGATAAAAATAAATTAATTAAAAGTTTTTTTAAAAATTTATTTGGGTTATTTTTATTACAATGATCTTACTCTTGAAAATCCATGCTGTTTTCCATGAAAAGAAAGATGATGTTCCCTGCGTTTCTCATCTGGCTTCTGTGACACTCCTTTGGCAATTCTTGCGTATGCCATCAAAATCATACCAGACAAATGCTCCTGAAAGCTATGATCTATTCATTTTCATAGAAGGATTTTCCCCCTACAGCTGACAAGGAAAATAAGCATCTTCCAAAGAAAATTAAGGTAAATGCCAAAATGTCTCATCTCTTCCCAGTATGAATCCTTTAAAAATATTAATTATAATAATGTTTGACTTCAGAAGAAAGGCAAAAAGGAAAAAATTGAGTCAGGTGTGAAGAACATTAGGAATATTATGATCTAAATAATATAATATAACTGAAACATATAAGAATGTCACTAATTTTCATTTGACTATAAACCAACCACTGGCTTTTCAAATGATTGGAACAATCTCTTAGTTTGGGTTACAGCTTTTCTCTTCAAAAGTTTAAACTGTTCAGTTCAGTGACTGTTGAATTTCAGCTCCTGAAATACTGTATACCATTGAGCACTTACTTTTGTGTTTTATTCATGGTCAAGATAACACCAGTGACTTTAACAACCCCTGCACTTTATTCAAATTGTTTTAGAAAATATATAAAAGCAGATTTCCTTTTAAAAACATAGTTAGGAGGATTCCTGGGCAAGATGGCCGAATAGAAACAGCTCTGATCTGCAGCTCCCAGTGAGACCAATGCAGAAGGCAGGTGATTTCTGCATTTCCAACTGAGGTACCCAGTTCATCTCACTGGGACTGGTTAGACAGTGGTTGCAGCCCACAGAGGGCGAGCCAAAGCAGGGTGAGGCATTGCCTCACCTGTGAAGCGCAAGGGGTTGGGGAACTCCATCCCTTAGCCAAGGGAAGCCATGAGGGACCGTGCCATGAGGGACTGTGATTTCTGGCCAAGACACTATGCTTTTCCCACAGTCTTTGCAACCCACAGACCAGGAGATTCCATCAGGTGCCTACACCACAAGTGCCCTCGGTATCAAGCACAAACCTGGGGGGCCATTTGGGCAGACACCAAGCTAGCTGCTAGCTGCAGGAGTTTTTTTTTTTGTTTTTTTTTTGTACCCAAGTGGCATCTGGAACTCCAGTGAGACAGAACCATACACTACCCTGCAAAGGGGGCTGAAGCCAGGGAGCCAGGTGGTCTTGCTCAGTGGATCCCAACTCCATGGAGCATAGCAAGCTAAGATCCACTGGCTTGAAATTCTCACTGCCAACACAGCAGTCTAAAGACGACCTGGGATGCTCCAGCTTGGTTGGGGGAGGGACGTCTGCTATTACTGAGGCTTGAGTAGGTGGTTTTCCCTCACAGTGTAAACAAAGCCACCAGGAGGTTTCGATTGGGCAGAGCCCACCTCAGTGCAGCAAGGCCACTGTAGTCAAACTGCCTCTCTAGATTCCTCCTCTCTGGGCAAGCCATCTCTGAAAGAAAGGCAGCAGCCCCAGTCAGGAGCTTATAGGTAAAACTTCCATCTTCCTGGAACAGAGAACCTGGGGGAAGGGGCGACTGTGAGTGCAGCTTCAGCAGACTTAAATGTTCCTGCCTGCCTGCTCTGAAGAGAGCAGTGGATCTCCCAGCACAGCACTCAAGATCTGCTAAGGGGCAGACTGCCTCCTCAAGTGGGTCCCAGACCCCCGTGCCTCCTGAGAGGGAGATATCTCCCATCAGGGGTCAACAGATAACTCATAAAGGACAGCTCCGGCTGGTATATGGTGGGTGCCCCTCTGGTATGAAGCTTCCAGAGGAAGGAGCAGGCAGCAATCTTTGCTGTTCTGCAGCCTCCACTGGTGAGATCCAGGCAAATAGGGTCTGAAGTGAACCCCCAGCAAACTCCAGCAGACCTGCAGACGAGGAGCCTGACTGTTAGAAGAAAACTAACATACAGAAAATAATAGCATCAACATCAACAAAAAGGACAACCATGCAAAACCTCCATCCAAAGATGGAGCAAAGATGAAAGGTAGATAAATCCATGAAGATGGGGAAAAACCAGCACAAAAAGGCTGATAATTCCAAAAACCAGAATGCCCATTCTCCTCCAAATGATGGCAACTCCTCACCAGCAAGGGAACAAAACTGGACGGAGAATGAGTTTGATGAATTGACAGAAGTAGGCTTCAGAAGGTGGGTAATAACAAACTCCTCCGAGCTAAAGGAACATGTTCTAACTCAATGCAAGGAAGCTAAAAACCTTGAGAAAAGGTTAGAGGAATTGCTAACTAGTATAACCAGTTTAGAAAGAACGTAAGTGATCTGATGGAGCTGAAAAACACAGCACGAGAACTTCGTGAAGCATACATAGTATCAATAGCCCAATCAATCAAGTGGAAGAAAGGGTATCAGAGATTGAAGATCAACTTAGTGAAATAAAGTGTGAAGACAAGATTAGAGAAAAAAGAATAAAAAGGAATGAACAAAGCCTCCAAGAAATATGGGAATATGTGAAAAGACCAAACCTATGTTTGATGGGCATACCTGAAAATGACAGGAGAATGGAACCAAGTTGGAAAACACACTTCAGGATATTATCCAGGAGAACTTCTGCAACCTAGCAAGACAAGCTAACATTCAAATTCAGGAAATACACAAAGATGCTCCTCCAGAAGAGCAACCCCAAGACACATAGTCATCAGATTCATCAAGGTTGAAATGAAGGAAAAATTGTTAAGGGCAGCCAGAGAGAAAGGTCAGGTTACGCACAAACAGAAGCCCATCAGACTAACAGTGGATCTCTCTGCAGAAACCCTACAAGCCAGAAAAAAGTGGAGGCCAATATTCAACATTCTTAAAGAAAAGAATTTTCAACCCAGAATTTCATATCCAGCCAAACTAAGCTTCATAAGTGAAGTAGAAATAAAATCCTTTACAGACAAGCAAATGTTGAGGGATTTTGTCACCACCAGGCCTGCCTTACAAGCGCTCCTGAAGGAAGCACTAAATATAGAAAGAAAAAACTGGTACCAGCCACTGCAAAAACAAACCAAAATGTAAAGATCATCGACACTATGAAGAAACTGCATCAACTAATGGACAAACTAAGCAGCTAGCATCATGATAGGATCAAATTCACACATAACAATATTAACCTTAAATGCAAACGGGCTAAATGCCCCAATTAAAAGGCACAGACAGGCAAATTGGATCAAGAGTCAAGACCCATCAGTGTGCTGTATTCAGGAGACCCATCTCATATGCAAAGACACACATAGGCTCAAAATAAAGGGGCGGAGGAATATTTACCAAGCCAATGGAAAGAAAAAAAAAGCATGGGTTGCAATCCTAGTCTCTGTTAAAACAGACTTTAAACCAACAAATATAAAAAAAGACAAAGAAGGGCATTGCATAAAGGAATCAATGCAACAAGAAGAGTTAACTATCCTAAATATATATGCACGCAATACAGGAGCAACGAGATTCATAAAGCAAGTTCTTAGGGACCTACAAAGAGACTTAGACTCCAACACAATAATAATGGGAGAATTTAATACCCCACCATCAATATTAGACAGATCAATGAGACAGAAAATTAACAAGGATATCCAGGACTTGAAATCAGCTCTGGACCAAGTGGACCTAATAGACATCTACAGAACTCTCCACCCCAGATCAAAGGAATAGACATTCTTCTCAGCAACACATAGCACTTATTCTAAAACCGACCATATAATTGGAAGTAAAACACTCCTCAGCAAATGCAAAAGAACAGAAATCATAACAAACAGTCTCTCCAACCACAGTGCAATCAAATTAGAACTCAGGATTAAGAAACTCACTCAAAATCACAAAACTAAATGGAAACTGAACAACATGCTCCTGAATGACTACTGGGTAAATAATGAAATTAAGGCAGAAATAAATAAGTTCTCTGAAACCAATGAAAACAAAGACACAATGTACCAGAATGCCTAGGATACAGCTAAAGCAGAATTTAAAGGGAAATGTATAGCACTGAATGCCCACAGGAGAAAATGGGAAAGATCTAAAATTGACACCCTAATGTCACAATTAAAAGAACTAGAGAAGCAAGAGCAAACAAATTCAACAGCTAGCAGAAGACAAGAAATAACTAGGATCAGGGCAGAACTGAAGGAAATAGAGACACAAAAAAACTCTTGAAAAAAATCAATGAATCCAGGAGCTGGTTTTTTTAAAAAAAGGATGAACAAAATCAATAGACTTCTAGCTAGACTAATAAGGAAGAAAAGAGAGACAAATCAAATAGGCACAATAAAAAAAGATAAAGAGGATAGCACCACTGACCCCATAGAAATACAAACTACAATCAGAGAACACTGTAAACACCTCTATGTAAGTAAGCTAGAAAATCTAGAAGCCCTCAGAAATAACGCCGCATATCTACAACTATCTGATCTTTGACAAACCTGAGAAAAACAAGCAATGGGGAAAGGATTCCCTATTTAATAAATGGTGCTGGGAAAACTGGCTGGCCATATGTAGAAAGCTGAAACTGGATGCCTTCCTTACACCTTATACAAAAATTAATTCAAGATGGATTAAAGACTTAAACGTTAGACCTAAAACCATAAAAACCCTAGAAGAAAACCTAGGCATTACCATTCAGGACATAGGCGTGGGCAAGGACTTCATGTCTAAAACACCAAAAGCAATGGCATCAAAAGCCAAAATTGACAAATGGGATCTAACTAAACTAAAGAGCTTCTGCACAGCAAAAGAAACTACCATCAGAGTGAACAGGCAACCTACAAAATGGGAGAAAATTTTCACAACGTACTCATCTGACAAAGGGCTAATATCCAGAATCTACAATGAACTCAAACAAATTTACAAGAAAAAAACAAATAACCCCATCAAAAAGTGGGTGAAGGACATGAACAGACACTTCTCAAAACAAGACATTTATGCAGCCAAAAAACACATGAAAAAATGCTCACCATCACTGGCCATCAGAGAAATGCAAATCAAAACCACAATGAGATACCATTTCACACCACTTAGAATGGCAATCATTAAAAAATCAGGAAACAACAGGTGCTGGAGTAGATGTGGAGAAATAGGAACACTTTTACACTGTTGGTGGGACTGTAAACTAGTTCAACCATTGTGGAAGTCAGTATGGCAATTCCTCAGGGATCTAGAACTAGAAATACCATTTGACCCAACCATCCCATTACTGGGTATATACCCAAAGGACTATAAATCATGCTGCTATAAAGACACATGCACATGTATGTTTATTGCGGCACTATTCACAATAGCAAAGACTTGGAACCAACCCAAATGTCCAACAATGATAGACTGGATTAAGAAAATGTGGCACATATACACCATGGAATACTATGCAGCCATAAAAAATGATGAGTTCATGTCCTTTGTAGGGACATGGATGAAATTGGAAATCATCATTCTCAGTAAACTATCACAAGAACAAAAAACCAAACACTGCGTATTCTCACTTATAGGTGGGAATTGAACCATGAGAACACATGGACACAGGAAGGGGAACATCACACTCTGGGGACTGTTGTGGGGTGGGGGGAGGGGGGAGGGATAGCATTAGGAGATATACCTAATGCTAAATGATGAGTTAATGGGTGCGGCACACCAGCATGGCACATGTATACATATGTAACTAACCTGCACATTGTGCACATGTACCCTAAAACTTAAAGTATAATAATAAAAAAAAAACTAAACAAAAAAAAAAAAAGAAAATCTAGAAGAAATGGATAAATTCCTGGACAAATACACCCTCTAAAGACTAAACCAGGAAGAAGTCAAATCCCTGAATGCAGCAATAACAAGTTCTGAAATTGAGGTACTAATTAATAGGCTACCAACCAAAAAAAGCCCAGGACCAGACAGATTCACAGCTGAATTCTACCAGAGGTACAAAAAGGAGCTGGTACGATTCCTTCTAAAACTATTCCAAACAATGGAAAAAGAGGGACTCCTCCCTAACTCATTTTATGAGGCCAGCATCATCCTGATACAAAAACCTGGTAGAGACACAACAAAAAAACAAAATTTCAGGCCAATATCCCAGATGAACATCAATGCGAAAATCCTCAATAAAATACTAAACCGAATCTAGCAGCACATCAAAAAGCTTATCCACTATGATCAAGTCGGCTTCACCCCTGGGATGCAAGGCTAGATCATCATACACAAATCAATAAACGTAATCCATCACATAAACATAACCAATGACAAAAACCACATGATTATCTCAATAGATGCAGAAAAGGCCTTCAATAAAATTCAACACCTCTTCACGATAAAAAACACTCAATAAACTAGGTATTGATGGAACATATGTCAAAATAATAAGAGCTATTTATGACAAACCCACAGCCAATATCATACTGAATGGGCAAAACCTGGAAGCATTCCTTTTGAAAACCGGCACAAGACAAGGATATACTATATCACCACTCCTATTCAACATAGTATTGGAATTTCTGGCCAAGGCAATCAGTCAAGAGAAAGAAACAAAGGATATTCAAATAGGAAGAGAGGAAGTCAAATGGTCTCTGTTTGCAGATGACATGATTGTATATTTAGGAAACCACATTGTCTCTGTCCAAAATCTCCTTAAGCTGATAAGCAAATTTAGCAAAGTCTCAGGATACAAAATCAATGTGCAAAAATCACAAGCATTCCTATACACCAATAATAGACAAACAGAGAGCCAAATCATGAGTGAACGTCATTCATAATTGCTACAAAGAGAATAAAATACCTAGAAATATAAATCCCAATGGATGTGAAAGACCTCTTCAAGGACAACTACAAACCACGGCTCAAGGAAATAAGAGAGGACACAAACAAATGGAAAAATATTCCGTGCTCACGGATAGGAAGAATCAATATCATAAAAATGGCCATACTGCTCAAAGTAATTTATAGATTCAATGCTATCCCCATCAGGCTACCATTGACTTTCTTCACAGAATTATAAAAAACTACTTCAAATTTCACATGGAACCAAATAAGAGCCCATATAGCCAAGACCATCCTAAGCAAAAAGAACAAAGCTGGAGGCATCACACTACCTGACTTCAAACTATACTACAAGGCTACAGTAACCAAATCAGCATGGTACCAGTGGCAAAACAGATGTATAGACCAATGGCACAGAACAGAGGCCTCAGAAATAACACCACACATCTACAACCATCTGATCTTTGACAAACCTGACAAAAGCAAGCAATGGGGAAAGGATTCCCTATTTAACAAATGGTATTGGGAAAACTAGCAAGCCATACGCAGAAAACTGAAAGTGGACCCCTTCCTTACACCCTATACACAAATCAACTCAAGATGGATTAAAGATTTAAATATAAGACCTAAAAGCATAAAAACCATAGAATAAAACCTAGGCAATACCATTCAGGACATAGGCATTGGCAAAGACTCCATGACTAAAACACCAAAAGCAATGGCAACAAAAGCCAAAATTGACAAATGGAATTTAATTAAACTAAAGAGCTTCTGCACAACAAAAGAAACTATCATCAGAGTGAACAAGCAACCTACAGAATGGGAGAAAATTTTTGCAATCTATCCATCTGACAAAGGCCTAATATCCAGAATCTACAAGGAATTTAAACAAATTTACAAGAAGAAAATGAACAACCCCATCAAAAAGTGGGCAAAGGATATGAACAGACACTTCTCAAAAGAAGACATTTATGCAGCCAACAAACATATGAAAAAAAGCTCATCATCACTGGTCATTAGAGAAATGCAAATCAAAACCATAATTAGATACCATCTCACGCCAGTTAGAATGGCGATCATTAAAAAGCCAGGAAACAACAGATGCTAGAGAGGAGGTGGAGAAATAGGAATGCTTTTACACTGTTGGTGGGAGTGTAAATTAGTTCAACCATTGTGGAAGACAGTGGGTCTTCCACTTACCAAGTTCAAGCATCTCTCCACCAATCAACTACTGTTGGGCAAGATCAGCAGTTTTACCAGGCATAGCCAGAGTGATGTCCTAGAAAGAGCTCTGACCTGCAAAGCATGGAAGCATGGGACCTGCATTATGGCTCCAATCCCTGCAGCAAACCCACCATGACCACATCTTTAAATTCCCATGGTAAGTTGGGCTGGGTGTTCTCTAAGATTCCTTTCAATACCAAGAACCCATGGATCTGAAATTCAAATTATGGGGAAATGTTGAAAATGAAGAAACAGAAGAAATGTAGCAGTGGTTTATTTTTATCTGAACAATGAGGCAAAAGGCAAACATATTTCCTTATAGGAAGCCGGCCCCTAGAAATAGGGAATGGCAGTTTCCTCCACGGACACAATTATAGGTAGTGAAAAGGGAGAAGAGAGCCCCACTCCTCTGGTTCAACTATGAATCATTTTCAAGGAATAGGCTTGACTCATGACTCAATTTTTACTTTCAATTTCTCTCGAAAATGAAGAACTGAATTTTCAACCTCACTAACCAAGCCCATAATTCCTACGAATATGATGTTTTAACATAGGATGGTCACTAAAGTGTTATTGAAGATGCTTTAACTGAACATGAACATGCACTTTGAAATAAAATAGGTATGTATAAATGAACCTTGAAGATAACTAAAATAAAGTGTATTTCGTCAATGTTCCATTGAACACAATTTTATGTAGGGTGTGTTTTCATCTCCTGTAAAGGACCCTAACATTCCATAGAATATTATATTATAGTAGGCACATTTGGCAATGATGACAGTGTACTGTATTTTTCTTGTAACTACATCTCCGATGAAGTCACTGCAGTCATGACAAACTCCAGTCCCACTGGAATGAGGTTCAGAGAACGGACTAAGAGGTAGGACATGGTCTAAGGGAAAGGGTTCTATTATCTGTCAAAACCAGGTAAAAAGGGAAGGTTTCTAGTTCTTTGAAGGCTAAACGATTAGGTTCTGATGGCTTTTAAATGTTGATCATTTATTATTAATATGAAAGATCATTTTAAAATGTATTATCTTCTTGTCTTCTCACTTTTGTGAACACAATTGTACATGCTAGAATTTAGCAGATTCAGGACACTGTTAAGGAATGTGGAGTTGTTTGCCATACAAGAAGTATTTCTAGATTGCTGTGCTGTTCTAAATGACATTTTTCCTTTCTCCCCATGAGGTCCATTGCCAATCTCCTTTGCCTGTTGGTCAGTGGACCATTGGCAGTAGATCTAATTCTTGCCAGCTTTCTAGTGCATCTTTTACATGGTCTCATGTTTGCTCTTCTGCTTCTTAACACTGTCTTCTTCTTGCTTTCCTTTGATCTCTTTCTTCCTGCCTCCTTACTTCACTGCCCTGTTCTTACAGCCTAGGCTAACCAACGAGAATTCTCATTTTCTGTGGTTGGCAAACCAATCACTTATAGCATGTTTGTTTTTTAAAAAAAAAAAACACAAAACGATTTCTTACTTCTTCATGTTTACAATTCTTTTCTGCATTACAATTGGAAGATATCACTGCTCAGGCTCAGAAATTCTCAGGTATTTCTAAGTTAGCAACTTCCCCAGAAGGTAAGAGGTGAGAGCCTGAAGAATAAATAGGTGGACATGATTAAACATCTCTTGTCTCTAACATAGATTAGCTGTAATAATCCAAGTGAAAATCTGGGCTTCTGAAGAATAATTAGCATAGAATAAAGAATTGAGGGTTTAACTTTCTGTAAAGAACCTGGACAATCTTAAGAGAAACACGATTTATGCTTCACTATATAATCATCTATATTTCATAAACAAATAACAATTGTAAGTTTTATTTTTGCTCTTTTTATTGGTTTATTTTTTAAAAAAAGATAGATGCTCTCCTAGTTACCAGTATAAGGCTCATTTGTACCAATAAATACTCTCAATTACATGTTTGAAAGTCAGAGTTCTAGCTGAGACTTTATTCACATCCCTTTGTTATTTTATTTGTTGCCTAAGTTGCTGTGTGTGTAATGTTAAAACTTACTGGGATTAGTGTAATAATGAAGAGAAAACTGATATGTTCTGTAGGATAAAATGAATGCCATGATCATTCACATTCCTTAATGGTGCTTAATCTAATCAAAGTCCAAGCCAAAAAGCAAATACATAAAACTATTAATAATGCAACTGAGTTTACACCAGAAACAAAATATGTTATTCATATAATACAGCAAATTACAGAGAAAGAGTAAATTTTCTTTTCACATATACAAAACTTCATATTTGGTTGCTTCTTTTCTTTCTTTCTTTTTTGTTTACCTAGAACCCAAAAGCTTTTGTCTAACAGTTCAGATCACATTCTTTTGAATGGAAAGGAATTTATGTCATTTAATGGAGTCAAGAAAGACAATTATTCACATTTTAAAGATATAGAACACTAAAATTTTCAAAAACTCACAAGCCTTAAGAATTAAATTTGGCCTTTTGGCAGAGATTCACCTACCCAGATCCCCTGAATCATATGCATAACCCAGTGAAAATTTTATGGACTTCATAGTCAAAAAATACTCCCTTTAAATCCAACTTCTGTGGCTCACTAGCATGCAACTTCGGACAAGTTACTTTATCTTTCTGAAGATCTGTATTTTTTTATATGTAAAATAAAATACTACCAATTTTGTGGAGCTTGAAAATAAGAGACATGGTACAGCGCAAAGAAGGCACACAATAAATTGTAAAAATTGCCCTTATTTTTAAAAAGAGTGCTCTGGTAAGCAGAAAAAATAACTAAATTGGGGTCATGTGTCTACTAGTGCTTCCCAAACCGTAATGTACATAGAAATTACCTGAGTTCTTCTTAAAATGCAAGCTCTGATTCAGTAGATCTAGGTGAACCCTGAGATTGTGCATTTCTAATAAGCTCCTAGGAGATTCTAATGCTGCTGGTCTATGGATCATACTTTGAGTAGCAAGACTCACTAAGAAGCTAGACTCTAAGAATCATTGCAATGTCACTGATTCACAAAAGGCAGAAGTTTCTCAAAGGAAGATTTCACACATGGAGGTATCAACAGGAAAAAGAAAACAGAAAAATTGGTACTTTGCATAAGCCAATTAACCTCTCTTGGTTTCAAGGAAGGCAGGGTTTGCCTAAAGTTCCTTTCCGTTAAAAAGTTTTATGTTTCCATAGAGCTTGTAACCATACTTTTCTCAATTTCAAGTTTTCCGATCACCTGAAAGGGGAAACTGATTATTTGTAAGGGGAAACTGTATAGAATTCCTTGCAGATATTTAACCACAGTGAACAGAAAATCTCTCCTTATTTTGGAAGAAGATAAAGAAACTATACAAAAGATGATCAAAACTAATCAGATTTATCACTGGATGGGAATTCTTGGTAGATATCTTTGAAATTAGCGAGGATTTTTTAGCATTTTCCTAATAAGATGCCTTATTAATAGGAAACATGCAGGGATCACCAAATATTAACTCCATCCCATTTCTGATGAGGAGGCTGAGGTCTGGGGGAGACTCCTACTTTGTCCACACCCACTAGAAGCTTCCAAGCAAAGACAAAGATTCAGTTCTCCTAAGCCCCATTTCAGCTGCCTCCGAAGTTTTGAATACTTCTTTTCTGATATTAAATCCTCATTATGTTATTAATTAAGCCATCATTAATTGCCAAAGAGGTAATATGTAATCTAGAACCAAAACCAAGCTGGGATGTAAGTAGAAGACAGATGTGCCCTGACATACTCGGATGATATTTACTAAGTTTCCAATGGTCCCAGAGATTTAGTCTAAGATGCAACAAGCCAAAAAATGTAGCCTTCTTCCTCTGCCAGAATTTATAGTCAAATGCTTAAAGTTTCCATTAAGCCCATGACATTTCATCATCTTCTCAACAGACCTGTAGTTATTCCAATTGAAATAAAGAAAAACTCAGTGTTCTGGGAGACCACCTCCTGTAGGCCTGGCTCAAGAGCTCAATTTCTTAGTCTGACCTTGAAAACTAAGACAAGCATCATCAAGACTGCTGAGGTTTCATCAAATTCCTACCATGCAAAGACCATGATGCTCTGGTTTAAAAGCTGAAAATAGCATCCTTTCGGTGGCACAGCTAAACCCTGCAACTGATTTTATGGTAGTAAAACTTCAGGGAAGCTTTCAAAGTTTTTCTGATCTGATTGGCAGTGCATTTCTCTAAGTCTACCACGACTTCCAGAACAAGTTGGCGGTCCATCTCCAGTTAGTCTAAAAAAGTCACAGCTCATGACCTCTATGATCAGAGACCTCGAAGACACAATTGTACAAACCTCCATCTTGACCATCATGTGAAAAAAGATGGTTGTTCTTCTGAAGGGTACACAATGTGAAACATGACTGGCAAGTTTTCTCCATAAACAGAGCAAATCTCTTCCCTCACAGAGCTGCCTTTATTTGAGCAAGACATTTGCAAAGCTTAGAGTCTCCTTGAATCTATTAGAAACCCTTCCCTGAGTGAGGAAACAGACATTGTAAATGAACCATGACTCAGAAACCCCCTTGTACCAGAAAATATCCTACAGATTCCAGAGGCATTTTATGTTCTATTTTCCTGACATACTAGTTCTAACTATCTGATTCATTTATTTTTTTGTTTAATGCTTTAACCAGTTTCTGCAGATTATTACAGTCAAACAAGTGATTTCTTTCAGGGTTAGTTTTTTTTTCTCCTTCTGACTTTGGAAGGGTTTCAGATTCAGTTGAAGGAAAGACTCTGTTATATACTACAGAAACACTCAACACCATATATTCAGCTTAACTACAATAAGAAAAGCCAGACCCAGATGTCCCAAGCTAAATCGAGGGAAAAGAGGAAAATTAAAATTTAGTGTTCATTTGCAGAAACCCCCCCACTTGCATGTGCCTCAGATAACCAGTTGGAATCAATGAAAATTTATAAGCTTACAGAATAAAAATCTAATTCTCCTGTCTCAGAGGACCTTGGAGCACTTTCAATTTTTTATGTACTACACAGATGACTTCAGTGGCACCAGATCACTTATCAATTAAGAGAGAAGAAATGTGCATGTCCATGCTCTTTGCACGAGAAAACGGAGCTATGATTAACAATCTCAAGTTGTCCATACACTTGATCTGTATTTAACATGCAGGCATTCTCTCAAATTCTATCCAGATACGGCCATAGTTGTTGATACAAATCAAAAATTTTAAAAAGATCTGACCTTTAATTCAGAAATTCCATTTACAGAAATAAGATTATGCAAGAAAATGTATCTAATAAAGAGACAACTCTATGTAACATTTGTTGATTATGAATTAGGCCCTGTACTAAAACTTTATATCTAGTGTCTTCGAGTCACCCTATGAGGTATGTCCGACCACTATATTACTTTACGGCTGAGGAAACAAAGGTTTAGAAAAGGCATTTTGATTGGTCAAACAGTAAGCGATAGAGCATATTTAAAAGCCCACATTCTTAGCCACTTTATTTTGCTCTGTCTGAGTGTTAGAGCATTATTTATAATAATGAAAAATCTAAGCAATCAAATGTCCAACAATAGAAGCTTTGAGAAAATAAACACAATGGAATTCAGTGCAGCCATATGTTGAAGAAGAATAGTATTCTACAACATGGGAAAATGTTTGCAACACAGTGAGTGAAAAAGTAAAGCAATTTTTCAAAGCAGATAGCATAGAGCCTTTTGGTAACAGGATCTATACAGAAGGAAAAAAAGATGAAAAGATAACACATGGATAATGTGGAAGGTGGTTATCTCTGAGGGTGAGCCTGTGTATTATAGTTTTCTTTGCTATGTTTTGTATTTTAACAATATTCTACAATAAACACTGCAGAAATACTTTTCTATCTGAAAAATTAATGAACAAAATGGCAGCCATTATCTAGTAAAAATCCCCCCAACAGTTCTCCCTACATGAAAATATAATTTTGGCTGAGTTTGCTCCATCCATTGTAACACAGATTTCTTTTTGCAAAAAGCCTATGTGAAAACTTCAGCTAAAAAATTTTAATAATGTTTTAAGAAAGAAGTCATTAGCATTTTCCCAATGATTCTGTCAGGTAAGTACATGCTCCTTTGGGAGACCCTAGTGACACAGTTCAGTGGGAAAGTCATTTAATATCTTGAGGCACAATCTAAGCTAAAAGTTACAGCACAACTTCAAGACGGTGGACACTCAGGCAGGGAAAAGGAACCTCTGATGCTCAGGCATGTCACCGGGAGATTGGAAAATGGCATCGCTGTGCTCATAGGAGACACCTGGAGCATCCAAACATGGTGGTGAATTAATGTTTGCCTTCCATCCTTCTCAGTTCACTCAACCTGAAAAGTGTTTTTCACCTTTTGAAATCCATCTGATTTAAAGTCAATGAATAGTTTTCTGCACTAATAGCATGAAACATATGAGAACCAGTTTATAGCAGTCACAAATTTAGTAATTGCTGAAGTAAAAGGGCTAGAAGAGTAATTGCAGTTAATATGAGATTAATTGAGCTGCACGTGGAGCAGAGAAGATTGTTCAAGACAGTCTTCAGAATCCTTCTTCCAAATGCAAAATCATAAAATGTTGGTATCACTTAGGCATCCAGTTAGTAACATAAGGCTAACAGAGAATGTAGGAGGAAGAGACTGCATTTAATGAATGCCTACTATGTGCCAGATATTGTATGTATACACGTTAAATCTTTGTGACGACCCTATTAGGTAGAAATTAATCAACCCCCAATTTACAAATGAGGACATTGAAAACCAGAGAAATCTACCTTCAGAGCCTATATTCTTTCTACTAGATTACTTTTTTTCAATAACAAGCATGGATATATAACAGAGAGCTTCTCAAGGTATGAATTCTTTTTTAAAGCCTCTTCGAGCTTTTTATAATTATTGGTATTCCCTTTCCCTCACATGTCACAGAAATACTAATATGTAAACTTTTTAGCATTTCCAATTCATTTTTTAGTAAAAATTATGATGTTTAAATGCATATATTATCATTTAAAGTCACAGAGCTATGCTAGTCTCTGTATTCTTCATCAAGTGCTGTTATTTTTAGCTCTTAATGTAGTATAATAGCTTTGTATTTTGTTAAGGTAAAGGATTTGCACTTCATTTAGGTGAGTCGAGGTAGCTAATTATGTCAAAGAATGAGATTTTGAGTATACTATAGGCCGATATTTTCACACAAATTAATTCTTGGTCTAAAATAAAAGGAAACCTCTTCAGCTATTCAAAAGGAAGTCATTGTCCTTACTGACTATAAATAATAATAGGGCTTTATCTTGTCCATTTGGTTATTAAAAAGAAGATGAACTTGTGTTGACCAAAGAACTGGTGAACTTGATGTGGTGAAGCTAATGGAAATCTCCACTCAGATGTGAGTTATGTCCAGGTCTAAGTTTTTTGCAGCAATCTCTTGTACAGAAGATGGAATCGCGAGGGAGAGAATATTTATTAAAATAAAAAGCATCCCATCGCAGAGAGGAGTTGAGAGATTATTGCTATCTTTTCTATCATTGTAACTCCTTTTCAGGACAAAATATGTGTGTATGAAAGATAGCTAAGTGGTAACTAGAGACAGAAATAAATTAATGAAGTGGTGAGTTCAATTGTGTCTCCTCAAATTCATATGTTGAAATCCTAACCTCTAATACCTCAGAATGTGGCCATAAGGAGGTAGTCTTTAAAGTGATAATTAAGTTAAAATGAAGTCACTAAGGTAGGCTCTAGTCCAATATGACTGGTATCCCTATAAGAAGAGGAGATTAGAACACAGTCAATGCATGGGCACAGAGAAAAGGCCATGTCCTGGTGGCAGGTGCCTGTAGTCCCAGCTACTTGGGAGGCTGAGGCAGAAGAATTGCTTGAACCCGAGAGGCAGAAGTTGCTGTGAGCCAACATCACACCACTTCACTCCAGCCTGGGCAACACAGCAAGAAGAAACCAACCTTGATCTTGGACTTCCAGACTTCAGAACTTCGACAAAATAAATGTCTGTTGTTTAAGCCAGTGGTCCCCAACCTTTTGTAAACCAGGGACCTGTTTCATGGAAGACAATTTTTTCATGGACTGTGGGGGGTTGGTTTTGGGATGAAACTTCCACCTCAGATCATCAGGCATTAGATTCTCATAAAGAGCCTAGATCCTTCACATGCGCAGTTCACAATAGGGTTCACTTGCCTATGAGAATCGAATGCTGTCAGTCATCTGACAGAGGTGGAGCTTAGGCAGCAGTGCTCACCTGACAGCTGCTCACCTTCTGCTATGCGGCCCAGTTCCTAACAGGCCTAATAACAGGCCGTGGACCGGTACTGCAGGATTGCAGACCCCTGCTTTAAGCTACTCAGTCTATGGTATTTTGTTATGACAGTCCTAGCAAATGAATATATAAATCTTAAAATTTGTTGGAAAAGAATATGCTCATGAGGTCATACAAACTCTATTGTACCTTTTTTCTACTTGCAAAATATCTTTTATCTCAAATTATTTCTTGTAAACAAAACTCTTAAGGCTATTATCTACTTTTTCAGATCAACAAACTAAAAGAATGAGAGCTTTTGTGGTAAAAAGGATTGGAATCAAAGGTCAATGCCCTTGGTCTGGGTTTTCACCCTGACATCACCTGGAAGTCTCTGTGCTAGGCACTGGGAAGGGAAGAAAATAAAAGAAAGGTGCAAAGAAAATGAAAAGAGACTCTGTCTTCAAGAAGCTCATAGTCTAGAGAAGGAGCCAGACACTTGGATACTAGAAAACAAAGCCAAAAATATATGAATGTGGTATAACCAAAGAGCCACAGGAACAATAGGCAGAATATAATTAATTTTAGCTAAGGATATACAAAAGGTATTATGAGTGTCAGGTGAAATGAGAGACTGGAGTCAACTCTAAACTTCCTTGTCAATATAAAATGCTGTGGTAACAGCCAGAATGAAAACTCAGAATACTTGATCAGATATGCTGTATATAAGCTTCTCCTGTCATTCCAGCTATAGGATCCCCAAACTGCTGGACAATTCAATCAAGCTTCCTATTAAACCACTGTGTATAGGTGTTACGTGTGTGGGTGTGTATCTGTCTGTCTTAGGGTTGGTGTAGGGAAGATTCACATTTTTAATTAAATAATTTTGCAGTATAAAGAATAGATTACATTGACTCAGATTCAGTCTAAGCAGTGAATGTAACCTCAGATGCAAGCTGCAAAATGGAAGGAATGTATCTATATTATTCTCCATCACAAGCTCAGAGACTAGCATGCTATCTGACCCATAGCATATGTTCAACAAATATTTGTTGCCTGAATGTTGCATGGATGAGTAAACATATTTTCTACCAGATGAGATGTAAAGTTTATAGGGAGAAAACATCTTGAAAATTCGGCTCTAGAAATATCCTAACTCATACATGTCCAGTAGCTAGATGTAGTAACAGGTTTAATGGGTTTAACATGAAAAGATTTTAGTTCCAGGCCCTTCCACACTTAATAGTTGCATACCTTATACTGTGTCACTAATCCCTCTTAGTCTCCATGTCATTATTGGCCAAATAGAGTCAATGATATTACCACTTCTCTACATCAGTGTATTGTTGTGAAGATCAAATAAGATATTGTGCATTAAAAATCCTCAACAACAAAGCAAGAGGAATGGCATAAATGCAGAATCAGGTAGTCTCTGTGTTGCAGAGTCCCACTGTCTCTCCTACAGCTGAAAGTTCAAAGATATAGCTTGACTTGTACTTTGCAGAAGGGCACTTAACTCTAAAAGAAGAAAATAAACTTTGAAAAATGATTAAGAATGGCGTGAGTTTAGAGAAGTTAGAAATAGAATGTTCATTGGTGCCTTCCCTGGTAAGATTCTACTTTGAACAGTAAGTCTATTCCATTCATAGAACTAGCTAAAGGTAATTTGTTTTTCAATAAATCCTCATTTCCAATATTCTGGATGGCCTCTGGCAGAAAATGTTGTATAGCTATAAAATGCAATCTTTCATCAGGGCCATTTTAAGACTTTTGCCTGTCCTAGCTACTTAATTTTGGAAGCTGCATCCTATGTTATATCAAAAATTAAAATGTAACCACACTCTATATTTAACATAATTAAAACACAAGTCTAGATGATTTGAATTATACTGGACTGGATGACATAGTACTACATTAATAAACATTTATTAATTGTGATTTTATCATTTTCATTCATATTTTTAAGCCAGTAATTTTTTTCAAGTAATTTTTTAGGCCCTTGGAAAACTAATAGTTCTCAGGCTCTAGGCTTACAGTGGTAACAGATAAAACAATTCCTGTATTTCGTAATTGTCTAATTAGTTACTTTGTATAATTGCACTGGATTTTGAATAAGGAGAAAAAGGCCTCCCTCACTATTTCCTAGTAATCTATGTCCACAAGTCTATTTTCCCTACCTGCTATGTTTGCCTAAGACTGGTCATTTGTTACCTGCTAGTTCCAATTGATTTCCTTTGCCTTTGCCTCCTTTAGCCATGAGTGCAAAGAATAGACCGTACAATTTATACCAGCCATCTAGTACCAATCATTAGATAACAAGACCCTTTACTGAAAGCATTTAGAGTAAAACAATACTTTAGCTTTACCTTTGCTTTCATTTCCTTCTTTATTACACTAGGTTCAAAGTGAGGCCAAAAATGGTATCACAAGGCCTATTTAGACATCCAAGCAAAGAATGCCAAGTCATTCTAAATAAATCCCCCAGCTGCAGTAGAATTTTACACATTTTCAAGTGCAAGTTTCTAATAACATTTTTGGGCTTGTTTTTCCCCTTGTCTGTTTCAGTCACTGTCTTTATATAAAAGGGGAAATGAGTCATATTAAATTATGCTCCAGCAAATGTCCTATAAAGACATATCTAAGCCATCCTGTTTGCTAATAAAAAGATAAGATTTGTCCTCTGAAAGAAGCAAGGTTGAACTATGCCAAAGAGCTTACAGCCAGAGTTAGACAAACCCAAAGTCATTAGCTGGTGGGGAAATCTGAACTTGTGGCCTTTCTTCAAGTGGGAGGAGTAGGAAGGGAGTAGCAGGGACCTGTCAGCCTTGGAAACTCAAGCTTGTGGCGAGAGGCTGGGAACTTCCTGTGGTTACTAAGAGGCTGCGATACCTTGCATAGATGTCCTGATAATTGTTTTCTAAAGTTGGCACTGCCTACTGGCTTACCGTTGCTAGTAGAACATTATCAAAACCAGGGTCTTCCAGAATTATAGGTCTCTAAGACCTACATAGAAGAAATAAAGGTCCCTTGACCTGTTGCCAAATGGTACCACAAGAAAAAAAAGCCCTTATTTCAAACTTTGAGCTCAAGTTAACTTCCCTACTTTGTAATTCCCTGATGGATTCCCTGATTTACTCACCTGATTAGATTCAAAGTCGCACAGACTAATTTCAATATTTTCCATGGTAAATACAATTAGGTAGACTGGTCTGCCACAAATCCTAAAGCCAAATACACACGGTAGTGAGATTTTTAGATTCTCCTGTTTGGGGTTCTCAATTCAGTAGCATGAATTAGTACTTACATATAGAAATGGCTAAGAGCGTCCAGCATACCAGGTAAATGAGGTGTAAGGCAACATGAGATGGCACAGACCAAGGGGTTAGGAGAGGCCATGCTCCATCTAAAGGAGAGAGCTGCTATCAGGTATGGCTGAGTGTTGCCATGGAGAAAACTGGTTTGATATGGCCACATAATCTGATACTTCAAGATAAATCAGAAATTTGGATTTTGGGGTGAGGTTTTTCACCTTTTTTTTTTTTTTCACATTGTGTTAGCCAAACTACATGTGTCTACAAACTGAGTGTAGGCCAGAGAGACAACAGTTCGAGACCTAGTATGAATCTTGTTTAATTCTCTCCCTTTGGCATGAAGAAAAGTGATAGTTCCACTGTCATTTTTGTGATAGTACTACTGTCTTTTTTTTTTTTAGACAGAGTCTTGCTCTGTCACCCAGGCTGGAGTGCAGTGGCACTATCTTGGCTCGCCACAACCTCTGCCTCCCAGGTTCAGGTGATTCTCCTGCCTCAGCCTCCTGAGTAGCTGGGATTACAGGGGTGCACCATCACACTCGGCTACTTTTGTATTTTTGGTAGAGACAGGGTTTCACCATGTTGGCCAGGCTGGTCTCGAACTCCTGACCCCAGATTATCCACTGGCCTCAGCCTCTCAAAGTGCTGGGATTATAGGCGTGAGCCGCTGTGCCGGGCTGTCATTTTTTTCTTCTCATTATTTAGCCTTAGCTGATCTCAAAGACTTATGAAACAGTAAAGCAGATGTCAATGTCTCCCTCTCTCACACACAAACAGACATACACTTTCTTCATTAAAAATTACAGAAAACATTTAAAATATGAAGGTTCATCATGTGGATAAATTATTTCAACCTCATAGAACACAAAAAGCCCTGTTAGGCTATACATCTATTTCATTCTTCTTCTTTACTATTGAATTTTAAAATGTGTGCACAGTGAGGTGACCCTTATATCAAAGACTACAAACAGTGCTTAAAGATATGCAGCACCTTTTTAAAGAAACACACATTCTTATAAGCACAGTTAAAAGGGAAAAGGTTAAAGGCTACAGTAGATTGTTCTATTCTGTGCCAAGATTCTGCTCCAGCTGCAACTAAATAGTGGTTCTCAGGCTTAATTAAATAAAGACCCGTGTAAATTTTAACTGTTTACTATGTGATTAGAACTTCTCTGGGCAAAAAGCTGATATTTGATTTCCTTGCTGTCTGCACTTGCCCAAACCCTTTACCCACCAGGTATGTACTGAAGCTGTGTAAACTCAACATTTTTCTTTTGGAATCAAGGGTAAGATATAAAAGTTTATAGAAACGGTGAGACCCAATTGTGGAAAATTCATTTTATGTAAATGGAAAAAAAGTATTCTATATATTAGAACCAATGTTGTCATGATGAAATTTCTTTGACTAGGCCGGGCATGGTGACTCACACCTGTAATCACAGCACTTTGGGAGGCCAAGGCGGGTGGATCACCTGAGGTCAGGAGTTCGAAACCAGTCTGCCAACATGGTGAAACCTCATCTCTACTAAAACTACAAAAACTACTAAAACTACAAAAACTACAAAAAAACTACTAAAACTACAAAAACTACAAAAAAAAATGGGTGTGGTGGGGCACACTTGTAATCCCAGCTATTCGGGAGGCTGAGGCAGGAGAATTGCTCAAACTCAGGAGGCAGAGGTTGCAGTGAGCAGAGATCACGCCATTGCACTCCAGCCTGGGCAACAACAGCGAAACTCGAAAGAAGGAAAGAAAAGAAAGACAGACAGACAGAATGAAAGAAAGAAAAGAAAGACAAACAGACAGACAGAATGAAAGAAAGAAAAGAAAGACAAACAGACAGAATGAAAGAAAGAAAAGAAAGAAAGAGGAAGGAAGGAAGGAAAAAAGGAAGGAAGGGAGGGAAGGAGGGAGGGAGGGAAGGAGAAAAGAAAGAAAGAAAGAGAAAGAGAAAGAAAGAAAGAGAAAGAAAGAAAAGAAAGAAAGAAAATTTCTTTCAATAACATTGAGAGCAGTAGTTTTTAACCTTTGTGAAAAATCATCTAGAGTGCTTGTTAAAAATGCAAATACACAGGGCTTGTCCCCAGAGATTTACTGTGACTGTAGGGTGAGACCTTTCAAATGTTTGAACGCAGGAGATTCAAAGATCACATTTGGAGAAGGACCTATCTAGAGAAAAATCCTACTTCCAAGTTTAACGTTGGAGAGCTGTTATCTGAATTCATCTGGGAAAAAAAAGGGTTTATTCTTAATAATGGGGAGGTGGCAGAAATTGCCTCTTTAATTTTACCCATTCTCCAAGTGTCAAAACGTAATTGATAATTAAGATTATGTTCCTTTTAATATTTTTCAAATTTAGTTTATTTAGATAATGAATATCACATGTCCTTCAATAATTTTAAAATTCAGTTAATTTAAAAATTGTATAAATAGATTCTGAGATACTAAACAAATATACAGTCAAATTTTTTATGTTTTCATTTGAACATTCTGGGGAAAATAAGCATACTTTAGAAGCAAGCACATATAAATGCATAATTCAGTTAGGTTTTTTGTTTTAATTTGTCCTTGGCATTGATGAAAAACAAATTAGCTACTCTCCTTTGTGGCTACCAGAAATAATAGTAACAAGTTGAGCTTTTTTCCTCCTCAGTAATATGTTCCTTTGTAGATAAGCACAGTGGAGAGGTAAAATGATGTCTTTTAAAAGTTTACTGTTTTTTTGTTTTGTTTTGTTCTAAGATGTAAATGATAGGGGAAGGACTGGGAGCTATTTCAGAAATATTTATTCCATTGAGACAATGAATTTTGGTCATTAGAAGAAAGAATCATGGACTATCAAAATGAAACAAAAAGACAGCAGATTTATTTCTATAGCAAGTGTCTGTACATAAAGAGCAGGCACACCTCACAACATTGTACATTTATTGTCTTACAAAATGAACTGGGGTTGAGGTAGATGTAGTAAGGAAAAAGCTTTAATGATGTGGGGCAAATTTTTAAGAGAGGAGATGTTTTTATTTTTAAAGAATTCAATAAATATAATGATAGCGTTAACAAATGTTTTTGTTGTTTTTTCTCTCAAAACTATTCGAACCACTTATTAATCTCCAGTCTGTTTCATCAATCTTTTATGATGTGTTACAAGGAGTTTTTCAAATTGAAACTTCATTACATCATTTTATAGTTATAAACCCTGACCACTATAATTCTTGGTCCTAACTAGGCTATGAAAAGAGGAATGTATTCATTAGGCTAGTACAGTACGGGAAGCCTGTAGTTTAACCAAGGTTAAAACAAATAAGATGCCAAAGTTCACAATTTTAAATAAACTCAAGAACCTGAAAAAGATAATTTAAAAACAACATAGTGCATTTCTATAGTTTGTCATTATTTCATCTCTTATGGAAATATGCAGCAATGATGGTCTTTTTCTATATCTAGAAAGGATACATAAGTGATTTTTAACAGTAAGAAGTTATTTGTGTTTGGATTTCCTTCGCCACAGCTTCCTTAACTAGCTCCTGGGTAGAATTCATTAATTTTTATTAACAGGGAAAACATTTGTTCCCGTGACAATATTTGCATTGCCTGAATGATTTTCACCTCTGCCACAAGGTGTACTATCGGCTCATACATCACCCGATTACTTGGAGAGCAGAAAGACCCTCAGTCATTAGTGAGTGAATTAAAGATGATCTTAAGAGCTATTAATCACAGTGACAAAAGCCTTAATGTTTCTGTGACCCTAGTGGAGCCTGGGGACCCAAAGGGAAGCAGAGGGAGAGAAAATGGAAACATATGTTTTCTCCAAAATAACCTACCTTAGGAGAACTGTCAAAAAGAGAGTCACATCAAACTAAGAAATTCTGCCAGCAACTGGCCTCTGGATTATGTGTCTATTTATCTTCTTGTGAACTCATATTTCCTTTTAAAATATATATTTTCTTGCTGTAGACAATTAGAGGGCCAAAACTAGTGTCTTCTGTATCTTTGATTTCTTAATTCAGTTTATTTAGAACGACTTGTGCTTCTGCTAAACTGCATTTCTTGAAAAAATTCAACATAAATTGCATTCAGTCTAATAACCACATAAATCAGTATAAAAACAAGCAGACAATAGCAGTAAAGTGCCATTATAAACATTAATTCAAGCAGATACAATATTCCAATAATGGACCAAAATGGTAACATTATTAAGCACTACAGTGGGTTACAAAACTTGATCATTCTTCAATGTATCTGGCTGTATTTGTCTGGATGTTTACAAGATTATAATGGCATCAACTCCACTGTTAATAACATAGGCACTTGCTGGAATTTCAATTATCTTTCACAATATGTTGACATAAAAAACAGACTACAACTGGCTATTTCTGAATATGGTAAGAAGATCCATATCCCCTTATTTGTATGCATGTCTTTGTTTACATAGCTAAGGAAGAAATATCACACTGTGCTTATGTTTTGCAATTGGTTCTGAGTCTATGAGGCAAAAAAAAAGGGAAATTCTGGCTAAATCGCTTTTTTTTTTTTTTTTTTTGAGACAGAGTTTCGCTCTTGTTGCCCAGGCTGGAGTACATGGCGCGATCTCCGCTCACCACAACCTCCGCCTCCCAGGTTCAAGCGATTCCCCTGCCTCAGCCTCCCAACTAGTTAGGATTACGGGCATGCGCCACCACGCCTGGCTAATTTTGTATTTTCAGTAGAGACGGGGTTTCTCTATGCTGGTCAGGCTGGTCTCAAACTCCCAATCTCAGGTGATCTGCCTGCTTCAGCCTCCCAAATTGCTGGGATAACAGGTGTGAGGCACCGTGCCTGGCCCTAAATGGCTTTTCTACACGTGAGTTTCTTCAATACGATTTGGATTAGCAAAATTAATGGTGAAATTATAGTTTTCTCTTTTGACATTGATACTATGTTGCCAAATAAAAAATCCTTTTTTCCAATCACTTTTCAGTGCCTAATACAGTAACTAACACATAATTAGGGCTCAATAACTATGTGTTACACTGACTGAATTGGATAAATATTCAATGTTATTTATATTGAAAAACAAATATGACTCTGGATTAAGAATATTAAAAATTTTTGGAAATTTTTTATTCTCAATAAATTTTTATGTTTTGACTAAAGAGTCCAAATCAATACAACTGAAAATACTTGAGCTTGAACGACATAACAAGATTATTTTATTCATTAGAAAAAAATATATTTTAAGGGTAATTTTCTTTCTGGAATCGTAGAGAATATAAGAGAAAAAAATTATGAAGAAGTTATTTTGCTATGGCTAAAAATAATTTCAGAGTACTTTAAAAGTCTCATGAGTAAAATAAAATCTTTTATGAACCAATTAGAGTTTTGTATTTCACTTTATGATTCACACAGCTCTGTAACTAGATTTCATTATTTTCTCCATCTCCCAGATAAGGAAACCAAGCCTTACAATATTAAACTAATATTCTCCACTGTCATAAATCTAATTAGGGGGTGGACAATGCCAGATTTTCTGCCTTCAAATCCAGTTAACTTGCCATTGAACTAAGCTGTGTCCCAAATACTTTGAAATGCAAGGAAAATGTATTGGTTAACTAAAATCAATCTATTAAATTGGGTCTCAGATAAAGCCTAGTTTCTATACAGGAAGGTTTATTGTTAAAGGTATAGGAGACATTCAAATATTAACTTTTTTGCAATTATTAGTCATAAGAAGAGAAAAGTTTAAGGAACTCAAACCGGATCCCATGATAGAATCTCCAAGATTAGTTAACATAATATCCACAAAAGCACCTTCTTTGATAACCACAAAGATTCAAATTATAACTCTCTCCATTTAACAGAGTCAAACTTTTTGGAATGTAATTCTTGGAGACAAAAACCTTCTTTATATATTTCCCTCTTGTCCACCTGTAACACCCAGCAAATAAGGGTAAAGCTATTCTTGAGTTAAAGAAAAATGAAAAGCATAGATTTATAGAGAAACCTGTTTTCATATGGCATTTTTCCTTCTCTTCAGGTGCTAAAGGGGGTCTCAGAGTAGAGTTCAACACTTAGATTAGAACTTTTTCCTTAAAAGCAATTAGAAAGTTATTTTTGAATGGCTAGACCAGACTTCCTAAACTTTTAGCAGAGCCTAATTGCAATGTCATATATAGAGTGACAAGAAATGCATAAAAATCTCATCCTCCTAAAATGTATCAAGGGATGTTTTATTATTCAATGGCTCCAGGAAAGTATATGACACAACCATGAGCCAAACACTAGTTTTAGCACTCTACATATATTAGCTCATTTAATCCTCATAATAGCCCATGAGGTAGATATGACTCTCATCCCCATTTTATATGTAAGGAAATTGAAGCAGTAATATTAGGAAAAAGAATAAATGATTTTTAAACAGCCATAATTCAAACCCTGATTGTCTAGCTCTAGAGCCCACGCGCTTTATCCCTAAACTATACACCTTCTCACTCTGGGCTTCACCCAGTAATAGCTGCCCAATTACAGGATAACAATAAGAACATTTTGCTTGTTTTTTTTTTTTTAAAGATTATTCAATCCTAAATCATAAGTATTCAAGTTTCTGAGTCAAAATTTGACATTCAAACATTCTTAATTGCACCAGCAGACCCTGAGACAATGGTTCAAGAGTCCGTAGTTTATTTCAGAGGTGGTCCCAGGAAACGTGGGTTAAGGGAGTAGACAGTGAGACAGAGAAGGGCCAGAAGTCAACAAAGGGTGTGCTATCAATCGAGTTAGCACTAGGGAACTCTAGATCAGCACAGCTGAGGTGAGGGATCTGGGGTTTTATCCACCAATTCCCATCAGTCATTTGTTGAGAGCTTATCCCAGGGGATGTAATTCCTCACACTTCTGACCTGCCCCATGCTCTGGCTGGGCAGTCTCAGGCAAAGCATTTGGAAGTCATGTGAATATGCACAGAAATGGTGAAGGGATATGGATGGGGTACTGGCTGGCCATAGAGATGGCCACAGCCAGCACGTGAAGAAATGTTTCAGGTACTATCGGGTTTTCTTGTTCCAATATGCAGTGTTCAATCCAATCATTTAAAACCATGTGTGTTTGGCAAATAAAACAACTTTTTGTTAATCTTCTGTCCATAGTATTTATTAATTCATTATTTTCAACCAAAATTTACTGTAATTGTGAATCTAGGTTGGGTGCTGGGGGCAAAGATTAAAACATAAATTAAAAACAATCTCAAGCAAGACCTACAAATTACTACTCATAAAAGCAAAGACTGATAAAACAGACTACATTAAAATAAGACCTGTTCATTTAGAGATCGCATAAGGAAAGAAAAGACAAACTAGGAAAGATATTTAAAAATATACATAATTAACTAAGGATTAGTATCCAGAATATTAATATTATTAATATTATTTAATATTAATATAGTGAATATATTATTAACTAAATATTAGTATCCAGAATATATTAGTATCCAGAATACTTCTAAAATAAATAAGACTAAAACAAAAACTCAATGTTAAAATAGGCCATAGACATAAACAGGATTTCACTAAATAGGAAACACAAAAGGTCCACAAACATGTGAATCAAATACAAATTAAGGCTGTAATGAGATAGTATTTTACATCTCCTAGATGGGCAAATAGGGTAATACCAAGTGGTATAAATATGTGAAGAATGCAGAAACTCTTGCACATTCCTGGTGTGTGTGTAAATTGGCACAATTACTTCCAAACAATATTGTACTATCTTGTGCTATATCCCTGACATGCCAATTCCAGTCTTGTATGTACATACTAGAAGACATGTTTGAGGCTGTTCTTCTCCACATTCCTTATATGAAAAACTGCAAACCCAAAAGACACATCCACAAGAAAATGAATAAATAAATGGTGGTATAGTCACAAAATGAAATATTATACAACAGTGAAAATGAATAACATGGGTGAATCTTGGAAACAAAATATTGCATGTAGAAAAGCAAGACCCAGGAAAAAATTTCTAACTAAAAAACAAGCAAAGCCAAACAATATATTGTTTGGTAATACATACATAAGCAATAAAACCATTTTTTAAAGTAGAAGAATGATTAAAGTTCAGAGGAGGGCTTACTTCTAGAGTAAGGCAGAAGAATGAAATAGGGAAAATGCACATAGAGAGATAAAATAATTTGGTTGCGTTCCACTTCCTGAGTTAGCTAGTGAGTTCACAAGTGTTCATTTTATTTTTATATTCCATTACTTCTACATATATCATATACGTTATGTTTTATATGTATATATATATATATTCTTTTCAATATATCAAGAGTTATGTAATAAAATAATAATAATTAAGAAAATTTTGCTTGGCTTTACACAGCTCACAATCCTGTTGGGAAGCCTTCTTGTTGAAATGCAAAATGCTTTAATAGACAGAGAATCAAAACAGAGGGGTTGTGGAGCCCATGCTGGGGCCAAGGAAGGTTTCATGGAGGAAGCCTTGAAAGATGAGTAAAATTTGCCAAGTGGAGGTCCAAGAAAAGCATTCCAGGCAGGGGAAACCCAATGAGCAAGGGATTGAAGGAAGATGGAAGCCTGTTGGCATGTAAGGTGCTAGAAGGGTTGGGGATGGGGTGGGAGGAGGGAGTGGGGTTGGGGTGGGGGAAGACGACACTCTAAATAGTTTGCAATTGAGTGAACTGACAAGGTTTGGATTATTTTATGTCAAGTTACAATTGTCATACTTGTAATGAGACCTGTTATCATTGCTCATCTTTTTAGGGATAAACCATATGCCCTCCAAAGCTTCTGAAGGAAACAACTTCTCTTTCCCCTTCATATTGGTGATGTTGGGAGGGGGAGATGAGAAATTAAACACAACTAGCCCCTTCTCTCCACCAGTTTAGACAGCTCACCCCAGACCCAAGAGTCAAGTAATCACCTCTGGATATGAAGAGATATTCATGTTGGGTGGTCTACCAAGGATTAAATGCCAGGATCATTGAGAAAATTTCATCTCATTAAAGGCACAGAGGCCAGCTGATCCTCCTATCTGCAGAGCTGACCATACCTTAGGTGCACAATTAATTTCCCAAATAGTTTAAATAATCTAGAGGAGCAGAAACTGCACTGACATGAGGAATACAGATAACAATGAGTCTAATAATCCTGGACATTGCTCTGGGCAGCCTGGGTAGACACACGTGTAGCCATTTCCCAAGCTGGCTGATGTGACAGCTCAGCCTGAGCTGAGTGGACAGACGGAGTCCATGGCTCTCCAGGAGAAATTCAAGCCACTGGTGCCTTGGACAGAACCTTCATCTCTAAAGCAGCGCAACCAAGATATTCACGTTTCTGTGCCGTATGACAAAGATTTTGTACCAAATGAAAAATTTTACAATAATAATAATTTCTATCACCAAACAATACTTTGAGTGTATATAGCAACTTAAATATTTGAATCATACCCATTTTTAAAACTCTGTACCAGTACAAGCCTGTTAGCACATTCACTGACATATACTAGTAAGCATATGTCCTTTTCACCAAACCCAAGAATTCTATCTTTATCAAAAAATAGAAAGACTATAGGAGACAGAAAAATGTTCATTTTACATTTCCTTAGCAAATTTGAGATGCACAACATCTCAAATCTCAGATAACACCATGGTATTATGTGCATGTAGAAAGACTTTAGTTGCTACAATGGCCTTGTCTGCAATTATGTCAAATATGCATAAAATTTTTGGCAGATGGGAATATCAGAAATAAAAGATGCTTTTTTAGCTATGTTACACTTCTTCTCTTCTTTTTTTTTTTTTTTTTTTAAAGGGAGGGTCTTGCTCTGTCACCCAGGCTGGAGTGCAGTGGTGCAATCTCAGCGCACTGCAACCTCCACCTCTCGGGTTCAAGTGATTCTCCTGCCCCAGCCTCCTGAGTAGCTGGGATTACAGGCACCCACCACCACGCCTGGCTAATGTTTTGTTTTGTTTTGTTTTGTTTTGTTTTGAGATGGAGTCTCTCTCTGTTGCCCAGGCCGGAGTGCAGTGGCACAATCTCAGCTCATTGCAACATCCACCTCACAGGTTTAAGCAATTTTCCTACCTCAGCCTCCTGAGTAGCTGGGATTATAGGCACATGCCACCACACCCAGCTAATTTTTGTATTTTTAGTAGAGACAGGGTTTCACCAATTTGGCCAGGCTGGTCTCAGACTCCTGACCTCAGGTGATCCACCCACCTCAGCCTCCAAAAGTGCTGGGATTACAGGCATGAGCCACCATATCCAGCCAATTTTTGTATTTTTAGTAGAGACAGGGTTTCACCATGTTGTCCAGGCTGGTCTCGAACTCCTGACCTCAGATGATCTGCCTACCTCAGTCTCCCAAAGTGCTGGGATCAGGGTGTAAGCCACCTTGCCCAGGCTTGTGTTACACTTCTTATGAGTAACTTCTATATGCCATTAAAGTATGAATCAGAGAGTTTTAATAGTCTGCTTTTATTTTCTAGTAAGCACAGAAAACATAAGAGGTTGCTAGTAACAAAATAAAAATATCCATAGTGACTAGGCAGGTAAGCATCCCAATTAGGTGGGTATACTAATATAATCTCTTCCATGCCAGGAAAGGAAGCTTCAGATGTTTCATGTCAAAGAATCATATATTAAGGAGATTGTAGAGACAATGACCACTAACTTTTAGTGGAAGAATAAAGACATCAAAAGAGGCAAACAGGCAAAACAAACAAATAAGAAGAGTTTTCTAAAAGTGAGGCTATTGCAGATGAAGGCACAGAAACAGTTTTTGTGGTCTCTTTTCTACTACTGGACTCAAGGTGCCCCGTAACTTTGGAAACACCACCATCAATGAGGTTTTCACATTTTTTTCTACCTATAGTTTTTGACCCTGAATATAGAATTGGTCAAATGGAGTAGTATCTTTATGGCCCTAATATATTGCTTTGTATTACAGTCATTTGAATGGAGGTCTGTATTCTTTTCAACACTTCCACAGAACCTAGTCCAGTGTCTAACATTCAGTAGGTGCTCAGTAACTGTCTGCTGAATTTCAGTGAATAAACCCCTTGAAAGAGGAGTTATTCCACCACAGCATCAAAAAAAAAAATTCACAATGAGTTTATAAAGATTATGTTTTCTACTCATAATATTTGAAAGTATCTACCAGAACTGGGATTTCTCTCCTTCCAATCTGCTTTGAAATTTCTTGGTATCCCATGGAAAAGAATATATTGCTAATGGAAATTCCAGTGGGGTCTCTTCCCTGTGAGCAGGCTCCTTGACTCTCTTCCAAATGCCACCATCAAAGATTCCATTCATGCCCCTCACATTAGGTCCCTTCATTACCCTCACTCAGTCATAAAATATTTATGGTGTAACTATTGTGGTGTTTAAGGCGCTGCACTACTCTCTGTGGGGGGAAGGGAAGGGGGAAGAAATGTAGCCCCAATCTACCCCCAGACCTATTGTGACCTATGAAATAGGTTTGCATTAAATACCCATGTTTATATTGTAATATTTTTGCCCATCTTAGGAACCAATCACAGTGTTAAGAAGCAGGGAAACAAAACAAAAAACAGAATGCCTTCTCTATCTGCCCTCAAATAGTTAAGGCTTTAACCTGTCTTCTGTTCTCATCATTCCATGAAAAGCCCTTCTCTGACTTTGCCAACAGCCTCCATCTTATCCAATCCCATGGCATTTATTTTATTCTTCATTATCCTGTTTGAACAGGCTCATCTCCTGTCAATACTCTTCCGCTGTTTCCCACTGACAGTGCTGGGTCTGATGCTTGCTGTGCTCATCTGAAAACACAGCAGAGGTCAGTTTGGGCTTTCATTTTAGCAATCCCTCCCTGAGGAGCAGAGGGAAAAGTCCAGCTACTCTGAACAATTTCTTCAGTTCTCTCTGAGGACAGAAGAGGACTCTCAGCACTAGACAGTTAGCTCTGGCTCCTCCACTCTCTTGAGGTCTGTGAGCCTTTTTCACATTAAATCCCACTAAATAGAGAATTTCTTATAATCCCCATATTTTCATCCCCAAACTCACTCTTTCATAAGTTTCTCGTAACTGCATCTCAGGGCTCTTTCTTCGTACTGATAGCAGATAACTTTGGAAACATATTTAAGTTATCCTTTGCCCTGTCTTTCCTACCGTCTACTTCCAAATCTTTTTCAGAGTTCCTGAAGTATCATTTTGATCTTGTTGCCCTTACTCCCAAATCTTATGAGGACTCTCAGTTCTCACATCAAGGAAGATACCTGAAAGCCTTTACCAGATGTGTCACAACATAGCCCATCCTTCTCGTCACAGATTTCTAGACACTCCCCATCAAATTTTCATGAGCAACACTGATATGGTTTGGCTGTGTCCCCACCCAAATCTCCACTTGAATTCTATCTCCCAGAATTCCCACGCATTGTCCGAGAAACCAATGGGGAGGTAATTCAATCATGGGGGCTGGTCCTTCCCGTGCTATTCTCGTGATAGTGAATAAGTCTCATGAGATCTGATGGGTTTATCAGGGGTTTCCGTTTTTGCCTCTTCCTCATTTTCTCTTGCTGCCACCATGTAAGAAGTGCCTTTCACCCCCCGCCATAATTCTGAGGTCTCCCCAGTCATGTGGAACTGTAAGCTCAATTAAACCTTTTTTTCTTCCCAGTCTCAGGTATGTCTTTATCAGCAGCATGAAAACAAGTAAATTGGTACCAGTAGAGTGCGGTGTTGCTGAAAAGATACCCGATGACTTTGGAACTGGGTAACAGGCAGAGATTGGAACAGTTTGGAGGGCTCAGAAGAAGACAGGAAAATGTGGGAAAGCTTGGAACCTCTTAGAGACTTGTTGAATGGCTTTGATAAAAATGCTGATAGTGATATGAACAGTAAGATCCAGACTGAGGTGGTCTCAGATGGAGATGAGGAACTTGTTGGAAACTGGAGCAAAGGTGACTCTTACTATGTTTTAGCAAAGAGACTGGAGGCATTTTGCCCCTGCCCTAGAGATCTGTGGAACTTTGAACTTGAGAGAGATGATTTAGGGTATCTGGCAGAAGAAATTTCTAAGCAGAAAAACATTCAAGAGGTGACTTGGGTACTGTTAAAAGCATTCCATTTTAAAAGGTAAACAGAGCGTAAAAGTTCAGAAAATTTGCAGCCTGATGATGCAATAGAAAATAAAAACCCATTTTTTGAGGAGAAACTCAAGCCAACTGCAGAAATTTGCATAAGTAGGAAGACCATGGGGAAAATGTAACCAGGCCATGTCAGAGACCTTCATGGCAGCCCCTCCCATCACAGGCCTGGAGGCTCAGGAGGAAAAAGTGGTTTTGTGGGTGGGCCCAGGGTCCCCATGCTGTTTGTAGTCTAGGAATTTGGTGCCCTGTGTCCAAGCCACTCCAGCCATGGCTGAAAGGAACAAACATAGAGCTTGGGCTGTGGCTTCAGAGGGTGGAAGCCCCAAGTCTTGGCAGCTTCCAAGTGGCGTTGAGCCTGTGAGTACACAGAAGTTACGAATTGAGGTTTGGGAACCTCTGCCTAGATTTTAGAAGATGTATGGAAATGCCTGGATGCCCAGGCAAAAGTTTGCTGCAGGGGCGGGGCCCTCATGGAGAACCTCTGCCAGGGCAGTGCAGTAGGGAAATGTGGGGTCACAGCCCCCACACAGAGTCCCTACCGGGACACTTTCTAGTGGAGCTGTGAGAAGAGGACCACCATCCTCCAGACCCCAGAATGGTAGATCCACCGACAGCTTGCCCTGTGCACCTGGAAAAGCTGCAGACAATCAGTGCCAGCCCATAAAAGCAGTCAAGAGAGAGGCTCTACCCTGCAAAGCCACAGGGGCAGAGCTGCCCAAGACCATGGGAACCCCTTTTTGCATCATTGTAACCTGGATGTGAGACCTGGATTCAAAGGAGATCATTTTGGAGCTTTAAATTTGACTACCCCACTGGATTTTGGACTTGCATGGGCCCTGTAACCCCTTTGTTTTGGCCAGTTTCTCCCATTTGGAATGGCTGTATTTACCTAATACCTGTGCCCCCATTGTAGCTAGGAAGCAACTAGGTTGTTTTTGATTTTACAGGCTCATAGGTGGAAGGGAGTTGCCTTGTTTCAGATGAGACTTTGGACTGTGGACTTTTGAGTTAATGCTGAAATTAGTTAAGACATTGGGGGACCATTGAGAAGGCATGATTGGTTTTGAAATGTGGGGACATGAGATTTGGAGGGGCCATGGGTGGAATGATATGGTTTGGCTGTGTCTCCACCCAACTCTCAACTTGAATTATATCTCTTAGAATTCCTACGTGTTGTGGGAGGGAACCAGGGGGAGGTAATTGAATCATGGGGGCCAGTCTTTCCCTTGCTATTCTCATGATAGTGAATATGTCTCATGAGATCTGATGGGTTTATCAGGAGTTTCCGCTTTTGCTTCTTCCTCATTTTCTCTTGCCACTTGCCCTGCCATGATTCTGAGGCTTCCCCAGCCATGTGGAACTGTAAGTCCAATTAAACCTTTTTTCTTCCTAGTCTCAGATATGTCTTTATCAGCAGCATAAAACCGAACTAATACAGACACTCTCCACGCTACACAAATAAGCCTGGTCTTCCACAGAGCCACCTTGCCCTGAGTTTACATCATAGAACTTGCTAAGCTACCCTCCCTTTCCTGATAATTAAGTGGGTAGTAGTTCTGTGTGTTGTGCGTTATCCTTATCTACCTTTATTATCTTAAATCCCACACTGGCACCCACTGTGAGGTCACTATTACTGTTTTTTCAGTTAAGGAAATAAAGACTGAGAGAGCTTCTCATGATCATATACCTGGTGTCAGAACCAAGATTTGAACCCAAGTCTGCCTGATTCAAAAGCCCATGCTCCTAATGACTATGCAGTGCTACTGCCCTCATCCCTATCAGGATGGCTTGTTCAGGGGGTGCACCAAGCTTTAGGCACTCCCTGCACATGCCATTGTGGTTCACTAAGTGGAAAATTAATTAAGAGTTACTGAATTTTCAATTATTTTTTTCAGTATAATTTTGTCAACAAATAAATACTTACAGGTCTAAGAATTTTTTATGTTATGAAAAGGGATCCTCAATGTAAAATATTGAAATCCAACTCCTTCATTTTATCTACAATCTAGAAGATTCTACATTAGTTCAAGTCTTCCTCATCCTTGAGATGTAAAGGAAATTGCTCTGAACCACCCAATTTCTTGACCCCTTGTGAAGATGTCTACAATTCCCAAGGGTGGAAGAATTAAGTCTTATTGGTGCCCTCTGCCACCCATGCCCTAGAGTTCTCCTGCTCCACCTCCATCTTCTCCTATAAAAATGCACCTTCTCATTCAGTAGCTAGAAGGCGGCCAGGCAAAGCAGGCATTTTGTAAATTTTAGTTGACTGGGGGAGGGAATGGATGAATAATGCAGGATGTGGGGCTCTGTAGGTTAAGATCACAAGAAGAGGTGGATGGTTATCTACTATCTCCCCCCACCAAGAACTTTTCTGACTCTGAGTTTGAGATGTCCAAAGAAAGGCAGAATCATACCTTTCTCATTGATTCTTATGTTTACAAAGTACCTTTATAAAGCGTCTACTGTGTTCCAGGTACCATGTTAATTTCTAGAAGTAAAAATGTCAACTCTGTCACTGTCTTCAAGGAATCCATAGTGGGAAGCAGAGCACACAAATAGATGCTTACAGCACAACATGATGAGTGGTTTATTATACACAAAGTATTCAGGAAACAACTAAGAGGAAGAAACCATCTCCACCTGGAAAGACTGGAAAGGCTACACACCAGAGCTCAAATTTGAAATACATCTCAAACGAGGATTTGGCCATGCCAAGACAGTTGAGTGGAAGGAAATTCTAGGCAAAGAAAAAGCACAAATGTGACCTACAAATGAAAGATTGGTGAGTAACTCTGCATAGCTGGAATATAGGCATAAAAGAGAAGGCGAGAAATGAAGCTGAAATGGTATGTCAGAAGTATATTATTTAAACCCTTGTTTGTGGTGCTAAATGGCTGGGCAACTAGGAGTCATGGTGTGATCAGATCTGTAGTTTGGAAATTCAACTGGAAATTGCTATAGATGAGAGCTAGGAGGGGGGAGAAATTAGAAGCTATTACAGTGATGATGGTGACCAACGGCGAGGTGATCTTTAGGTCATCACTGGAACCTGACCTATAGTAGACATTCAAAAAATATTTTCATGTAATTGAATTTGTCTCATGAGCTCCTTGATCTAATATACTAAGCAACCAGCCTTGCTACCATATCTTGTAAAATGCCACTCGTGTTATACGTTGTGGGAATGCTTAGGTGCCTGACCAGGATTTTAAGAAGATATAGAACTAACTTAGTATTTATTTATAGGTCGCCCATCACATGCTAAGCATCTTCTATACATTATCTCATTTGTGCCACACAACAATCCTTCAAGACAGTGTTTTCACCATTTTACACAGGAGTAAAATGATGTTCAGAGTAACTAATAAACAAATTTATCCAACTAGGGGTAAAGCCAGATTTTTAATTCAGTGTACATCTAACTTCAAAGGCACCTGTAAATTTGGGATATTATGGCAAGAGAGGTACTGGTAAAGCCACATTATCTTTAATCAAATATTTTAGAATAGCATCCACAGGAGTGTGCATGTGAGACCCCTGGCCTGGAAAGAGGAATTTGCATCCTGATTTCCTTTTTCACTGCATATGGCAGCAAACCATAATGAGTCAGACATTGTCATAACACATTGCATAATTCCAATGAAGCATTCACATCTCGACTACTCTTGATTATTTCCAATTCCGTAATAAATGAAAGAGATCAACTGTTCGGTGGTTTGAGGAGGGTGGAAAATCATTTAATTCTTAAGTACCATTAAATATTTAATACTATTATAAGGAGGTAATGTCACTTTCCATAATACATTTGGCTTCAGGTACACTGGAATCCAGACTTTGACACCTCCATACCATGATAAATTTTTGACCCTGAAATTTTATTTGAAATCACGACTCCAAAATCTCCTGTAGCCAATCTACCAGGAGTAGTATCTGTCAACAGAGAGAACATCATATAAAGACCTTAACGTTTTGAAAGCAAAGCCAAATGAAGCTCAATCACTAAAGGTCTTTTCTTTCTTTAAGGTGAGAGATGGAGCACAAATGAAGCATACCATGGTAAATAGGAACTGTGCTCACTTGCAGTCATGCACTATAGCCATTAAGCCTTAAGGTCTTAAGGTACTAAGCAATGCATATGATAAATTTCTCAAAAACATCCCAGCCATAACATAGTTCTTGCTGATTGCTCATTTACCCATAATGCATGCTGTCATAGCAAAGCCTGACAAATGACAGAGAAAGCTCAGGTTATTTTTTACACTGACTGCCAAGCCCCTCACCTCAGATTATTCATTTATTAGGGCAATCACTGAGGTCTGGGTACTTAATATTGTTTTCACCAAATATGAAAATGATCTACTTGCCTATTCTTTAGTTCCTCCTAGGGCAAGCCATTTATCATCAGCTCAGGATAAATGACTGCTTCATTATAGCTATAATTTATGAGGTGTTAGAAGTAAAGAGCCACGCCTAGAGACTTAAAGCTTTAATATGGATTAAAATAAGATAATCAATCAAGCTAATACAAATTTTCCCTCAGCATTATTTCTTGTTTTGAAATAGCTTAATAATTTGGTGGGGTGGCAGTAAGCTATGCTGAATATCCCATTATCCAACTACATGCATGTATGTCTGAGACAATACGTAAAGAAATATAGGATGTGATACCATCGGAAAAAAAGAAATACAATGAAACCATCAGCTGTAATTGGCTGAAATCCTCACTTTCCTTAATGGTGTCAAACTGGAGACCAAAGAGTTACAAAGCAGGTGTAAACTTGGGTAGCATATTCCCTCTAATTCTTTTTCCTCTGTAAGAATATTGTAGAAAGATTGCTGCTGTTTTATTTTTCCTTATTCTCTCTACAACAAAGAAACACTGGGGAGAAAAGTTATGTCCCAATAACATGTCAACAATTTTGCTTTCTTTTATGTCTGAAGGTTTCACAACTCATAATTTGGACAAGAGCAGCTTCTTACTCTGTCTAGGGAATAAAGAATATTTCCCTCTAAAATGGCATTACGGACTTTAAAGAAATTTTTTCTGGTTTGCATCTCAATTTTATAGTTATTAGGCTATGCCAGAACAAATATTATTTCTGAAATATGTGTCATGCTCAAGACACTAACATAAACCTATTTGGCCACTTGAGTAAAAAGCTTTGAAGACTATACGGGAAGTTCACGATTTAGTACTTTAAACACACAGCACCAGGAAGAAAATCACCACAAGAATTAACAAATAAGCAGTCTAAAGCCAAAGACTCCAAGGTGCTAATTTAAAAAGCTTCCAAAAGTTCTTGTTATTTTTTTTAAGGCCATGTTCCTTGCAGGTGAGACAAATAGGCCCCTGCTGCCTCCAAGCAAATCTTGAAGGAAACTTCCAGCAAGGCCTGGTGACTGGAAACTACTCAGCCTTGAAATTAACATCCCTAAGAAAAACCTTTTCCACTCCCTCTAGACAACAGCAGCTTACATCTTCAGGACAAAATGAAAAAAAAAAAAATGATGACAAAAAAGAGGCCAGAGAAGACAGTTGGAGTAGTCACGCTGTGTTCTCTTGAAGGGAGCCTTCATTCTTTACCTCAGAGAGAGAGCGTGAAAACACACAGATCCTGACAATGGATTTAGTCAACGTGGCCAATCTCCCTACTTCCTTACACATACATACCACTGAGTTTACCTTAAAAAAGTAAAAGCAGAAATTTTCACAAAAGCTGTGCATCAGGAGCTGTTATTACAAATGAGGCCAAGGCTCTGCATAAGAAGAAAAGGATCTTTCACAAGTTCATAATGGGAACCGAATGCAAAAGCCATATAATTATAATCCAGAATATGGCATCCTATGATATAAAATATTTCCACTTAGCTTAACTGTTTTCCATTCAATATTATTTCCAGCAATAAAAGCCTCTGGAATATCACTCAAACTGGTTCAAGTTAAATTCCAATCTAGATCTTTGTTAGCTAAAGGACATTTTTTTAATCCAGTCATCTTTCTCCACCCTACACATAATTCAACAACAGCCCTTCTACAGGGATAAAACAATTTAAGCTCTGAAGTTGTTCTATGCATGTGTGTGTGAGATTTTCATGCCCTACATATTTGGACTGAAAATACTTCTCTCTGTCTCTCTCTCATTTAGACTTTATTTAAGATGGTGAAAAAAAAAAAGCAAAATGTGATATTCACAAGTGCACAGCATCTTATTTCCCATTTAAAAAGTATTCTGTAAAAAAAAGTCTTATACATAAAAAGAACTCTACTTGTAAAAATGAATAGGAATATGTACTATGAAAATATTAACCATCTTAGCTGTGAAGAGGTTCCAGTGGTTATAAAGAGAAGGGAAAGTAGATAGAAAGCTCTGGCTTGGCTGTTGGGTCTTTGGTTTGCTTGTTACATGTTCACCTGTTTGTTTAACACTACATATATCTCCAGGTACTCCACCATCCATGTCATCAACTGTGGAAAAATGTCCCATTCTTTCTTATGCCTATTTCTAAGAAGTTCCAGATAGTAAGGGAAAATATTCTAGGTCTCAATGAGCAATGTTATAAATTATATTTTGTATGCTACACTTTAGAGAGGTGTCTTTAGTGTATTATACCATTGATGATTCTTGTGATTTTTATTTCTATGTAAAATACAGTTTACACAAAATTTCTATCACTTAGTGAGACATTCATAATTACATATGAATAAGAATTACAGAAGACATTAAAAATATTTTCATAATAGATGTGGAAAAAAGCTATCCTGCGAGCATGTTTAAAATAGACATGGTTTGCCTTAAACTGAGGCATAAAGCCCCACTGCTAACTGATAATTTAAAGCACAAAGATGGGGAACTGTTTTTCCCCTTACTTCTGCTTGTCTGTTTATCTGATGAAATGTTCAAATAATTCCTCTTCTCAAAATACTAGTCTCTAGTAATGCTTTTTTATATATGTGATCCCTCAAGGTAGTCCTTCCCAAATAATAGTCATCGATTTTTAAAAAAACTTTGAATGGATCAAATCTTCCAATAGACATCAATCAATATTCTCAGATGCTTTGGTAAGCCGGGTCATCACTACTCACGGCCACATGCCCAACTACGGCTTGGTAGACTGGCAGAGCAAAGCTGATTTCTTTGAAAGGCCAAGTGATAGAGGTCAAGCTTGAGACTTCTTAGGAAACACATGCCTTTTCCTTATTTGTAGGACAAAAATGATTGTTAAAAATTTTTAAATTAAATAAGTTAACATATGGGAAATCCATTGGTAAACTGAAATGCACTACATAAATCTATGATGGATCAATGTTGATATTATTATTTCTGTTAATTATATTATGCATCTTCCTTCATGAGTCAGTCAGAATTTAGAAGATATTTACATTGTATTGGAATTTGTTGATTCAGTTCTAGGAATACAAACTCAGCATCTACCACGTAAAGGAACACAGTACTAGACACAAAGGGGATGTGTATCATGGATGTCAAGTCCCTGCTTTCTAGTAGCGCACAGTTTCAAACAACTAAAATGCAGTTCTGCACCGGCTTCAGAGGGGCCAGGTTTCCCACAAGGCCTAGAATTGACCAATAGCTGAGCACACATACTTGCCATATATTTCTTGAATGAGTGAGTGAATGAATGAATACCTAATTTGGCTAACCCTGGGTATCATCCTTATTTTCATCATCTACTAAAAATTAGATTTGAATATTTCTATTTTTCTGTAAGGTTTGAAAATAACAAAAAATTATTTTCAATAAGCTAGGCATGAGAAAAAGCAATGGCAGCTACATATTTTTCCATAGCTTTCATTCCCTAATCACTTCTTGCATAGTTATACACAGAACCTTAACTGCTGGCTTTTTAAGGGAAATTTCTCAAATGCAAACAAATATATTTCACCAAATAAAATCCTTACATGAATGGAATGAGAAATAGTAACTTAGATGTAAACTGCTAAGTTACCAATTAGCTTCTTAAAACAATTGAAAGTCACAGAGAGCCCTCAATATACAGAGGTGGTTAATTAATTAACATTAGATGTGATTAATAATGAGTCTCATTTAATAGCAAATATCTGCCTGCAATGGCTGCATGACAGAACAAAAAGCCTTCAGAGAGCAAGCAACTATATTTATCCTGATTGTGTTTGGGATTTTAACATGTTTTGTGCAGGCTGACAAATGGCCTATTAATTATCTAATGTTGTCTGACAACAACAGCTTGATAAAGATGTATGTTTTTGAATCGCTGGATGGAAACTGCTGGAGAAGAGCCCCAGAGGGGCCTTGCTGTCCTAAAACTGGGCTCCTAGCCACAATGACAGGCAAGACAAAGCCCTATCTCCCGCCACAGCCTTCGCAGATAAAATATGGCTTGGCATTAGGGACATTTTTTTCTTTCAGAAAACTGCTTCTGCAATATCTGATTAGGAAAAGGAGGAGTACGTCTTTACTGAATTGGGGTTAAGGCATAATCAATATCATATATGGAGTGTCTGGCCTATTCTGCATAAACACGAGCACTTCATATTATTAAGGAGTCTATAATGCCGAGGAAGCATATGGCAGGACACTGCAGCTCTCTCTATTCTTTTTATTTAGAAGTTTATCTTCCAACCTGTTTGACAGCTGCTCCTAAGTGGTTTCACAGTGCCAAACTATTTTTATGATTGTTTGATGTTTTATTCTCCCATTTCAGTTAATGAGATAGGATCCCACAATGGCCATAATTCAGGGCTGTCAGAACTAAAAAGCATGCTTGTGGCAAGAGAGCCTGATGGTAAATAAGGCTAAAAGCAATGGATAATAAAAAAAACTCTGTTATCAGAGTCGCCTTTGCAATCAAAACTTGTTGGGGTCAGAGCCTTCCTTTCTTTGTGTGGCTTCTGGATATTCCCAGCCCTGTGCAAGGTCCCTGTCCACCCTCCTCCATCACCCATTTCGATTCTACAAACTAGTCCTCATTTCTTTGGAAAGGCTCATGAGGAATAATATTAACTAAGAAATGTTAGAAGGTCTTAAAGATATCGAGTGCTATATTCTAATTAAAGGGCTTGTGCATCATTTACAGTGCCAAGCGAGTAATTTGTCATACACGGTTACAGAGAAATTGTTCAACAAATAACCTTTACAAGAGTCTTGAGAACAGCTTCATAATTGAAATCCCTAATGGTTTTGCTGGGAACTTTTATTAAGGTTTGGAGGATTTTTTTCTTTTCCTCTCCCTGAAGAGTTTTTAGAAACTTATGATGTTAATGTAGCAACTTTCTTTCAGGGAAAAAAAAAAAAAAAGCCCTTTCTTAGTTATATTTACAAATGCCATAAGTATTAACAAGGCCATTTCTGCTAAGAATCAAAAGTACAGTGTTTTCCAGAAGAAAATGTGAGGTTTGCTTTGTGTCTTTTATTTTGTTTTTATTATTCCTAATGGAGAAAGCTTTAAGACAGACGAAGATACCTACCTTTAGAATTATTTTTATCTTACACTAAAGTTCATGATCTTTATTTTGGTGTAACACTATCCTTGAAAATGTAATTTAAAAAAATTCAAAGTCACTAATAGATTGAGTCTGTCACATAAATTATTATTCAAAAGTTTAAAAACTGAAAAGTGACCACTTTCTCAAACAGTATTTCTCTTCTTATTACACATTTAAAATAATGGTCCTTCACAGGCAGAAAATAGCATGGCAAAAAACTCAAATAATTATAAGTCCCATAACTAATTATAAAGCCTGACACGCCTCACACAGAAACACTCCCTGATGACTACCAAAGATTGGCTGCTTTATAAATATTTAATGCTTGCCAGTAACCCCAATTTTTATCTCACATCTAAGACTAAACCATTTGTCTCCTCTTACAATCAGCCATGTCTATGTGGTGTCATCATGTCTGAGCAAGTTTGACTTACTACATGTTTTCCAGGATATAAAATTCAGGACATGACACATCATCATGTGAATGAAACAATTACACAATCTAAGAAGGATGGGGAAAAAAAGAATTCAAATAGGCTAAGTGTCATTATAAGGTTAGCTCCAGAGAACTCAGGTCAGAAAAACCGAACATCAGAAAATGATAGATAGGTATGGATCTGTTGTGAACTACTGAAGATGCAGCTCTTATAATACTCTTCTGTGACCCTCAATTCTTTTCTGCAACCAAATAAAGTTATATGAAGAAAGTGCACACCCTAATTTAGGGATATTTATATCCATGTAAAATAAAGTGTATCTCCGCATTTATACTGTGCCACCTTTGGGGAAAAGTGTAGTAGTCTCTAATCAGGGCTGGTGATGGCACCTGAATCAAGAGAAAAACTTTGACAGTTGAACAAGTGGTTCCTATTAAAGGGATCATAGAAGTTAAAAGGTAAAGATTACTACTCTCTGATTGATGGGTTATCACCTCCTTTGGATTATCCTATAAACCCCATTATTTCTATGAGAATGACTCTCACAATTCCGGAATATTTTACAGGTGAGTACAGCCACCTCAAAAACTGGAAACATGTTTCACAACTTCCAGAACAGTGAACATGTGAACAAACCCAACTACAAGCCATGCATGGAGCAAATACCTTTGAGAGAGCTCATATAACCTGCCAGTGCTCAATGCACAGCCCATTCCACCAGTCTTATATATGAAACTCAGGATCCTATGTCCAGAGCTCTGAGACACCAGCCACTTCCAAACCACCAATGGAATTGGTTTGGTTTGTCCATCATGAATGTTGCTCTTATTGGTTTGACGTGGCTGCTATTTGTGAATGTAGTTCTTATGTGTTTGCTGGTAGAAAGCTTTTGAGCCTAGTCCAAGCCAGAGGCTGCAAACTAGGCAGTCTTTGGCCTGCAAAAGTTATCATTTCATTATCAGTGTTTCTTTTCCTTTTAAAAAAATTATTTTGTCAACACTTAAAAGTGAGAGGATTTTTACATTAATTTAAAAAATCAGATTTCCAGCTTCTTGGAAATTTATAAGGTCTGGCAACATGGGATCCACATCCTGGGAAGAAAAAAAAAATTCTAGAGCCCTAAAGACATTATATCGATTCTTGGGTTCCCTGTGACCCACCACTACATGAGTCTTTTCCTTCATTCACACCTGGGTCCTGCTCTTGCTTTTAAATAACACCCAAATTCTAGTCCACACCTGCTCCTTGCATTGTACAATATAGAGATGGGGGGATTTCAGTGAAAGTGATCATTGTCACGAAATTCATTTGCAGCAGAAGTGGGTTTAGATTCCAGACCCCCTAGTTGACAAATCAAGGCAATTAATCATTATATATTCACCAAGTCAGTAACAGTATATTTTCAAGGGGCTTGGAACCTAGTGGGAAATAAGGGATGCGTTTGTAAACAACTATAATAGGGTAAATGGCTGAAAAGTTACTCTTGCCATGAGAAAAGAAAATATAAAGTGCCATGGACTGTCAGCATCCATGTCAACTGGGAGCTGGTTGCAAATGCAGAATTCCAAACCCACCACGGACCTGCTGAATCAGAGTCTGCATTTTAACAAGCCCACTCCATGATTCAAATTCCCTGTCCTAGGGGAGGGACTTTGCACCATTCCAGAGGTGCTTTCCATCATCCCCTCCGTAAAGGTGGGACCACATAGCTGTATGGTTATCTGCGACCCCTGTACCCACCATAATACTACGCACTGAAAGTTTAACCAGTATTAGTAATAAACAAACTACTAAATTAGGATTCTTCCCTCCACCCATAGGAGGAAGAACACACACATGTTCTCGCTGGGTGTGCTTTTCTAATGTGAAAACCAAGGACTGAAACCAGAAGAGCCACTGGAAGCAGGCAGGAGGCCCTGATGTGAGGCAGGTCAGTGGCAGGATGTATAAGAGGAAAGTACATCCAGGGGGCTGGGCTGGCTGCCGTCTCAGCAGCCAGACCCAGGGCCAGTTGTTATTAATTGCCATCCAATCCCTCCAACCTCATCGTTCTCCAGCTCTGTTCACAGCTCTACCACTGTTCTCCACAGCTAAAACCAGCTCCCCTGCTGGGGCCCTGCCATGTGTTTGACAGTCCCTTCCAAGCACCCCTTCCCCGAGCAGAAGGGCCAGAATCTTCACTAATTAATATAGCCCATGGATGGGGCAGCGCTTAGGAGAGGCTACTCATTGTTGAGATACCCCAGATGATTTTTTTCTTTTAATTTAGGAACTCACAGGGCTTAATTTTGAGCTACAATTGTTTGGTCGGGCTCTCTGTTCAGAAACTTGGCCAAAGGATTAAGCATTAGCTCCAGGAGTGCAGATAAAATGATTAAGTAAATTAGTATAGTACTTAAAGGGAGAAGAGACATCCTTTAGAATATATAGGGGAAGAGAGGACAGTCACCTAAAAATTATTCACTCTTCTTATCTGATCATATCAGGCCAACTTGTATGTGTGCTAAGAAACAGAACATACATAAAAGACTAATAGAAGAAAAAAATGAACCACAATCTTCTTTTAGGCTCCATAACTGTATTTTGAGGATAAAATTGAGACTATCATCTTAAATGGAATCTCTGATATTCATGTTTGAAGAATAGATATTCCCAATTATTACTAAAAATGTCACCTCTGAAATATGAGGGCCACATACCTGTAATGCCATCAGTCTTCCAGGCCCTCACTGAGGATTTGGGTTTCTTTTTTTGTTTTGTTTTCCCTTATCTTTTCTTCCCCTTGGAATAGGAGCAAATGTGTCTGTATTGTTCAAAAGCATACACGAAAATGTGATGTAACCTAAGCTAGGTTTTCAGGTGTTCCTTTTTCTAAGCATGAGGAAAGAAAATAGATGACACCACAGGTTTAATACTAATTGATTTATTACCTGCCTAAGCAAATCCCAAGCTGCGCAATGGCAGGCTTGGACTTAAAGCAAATGATTTACAAGATAATGTTTGACTCTGGGAAAGGGTAATCAGATCCAGATACAATGGATGATAGGATAATTGAGAAGAAATAAAAGAGGATAAATTGCCATGTGCTAATGAGTTTACAGGCCTTAATGGGAAGGACATCAGTTTTAACACTCAGGTTATGAGCTAGGAGCAAGTCTTTTTCTTTTCCACCCCCGCCTTCAACTGCTAAAGATGTAGCGCTGAAACAAACCAAGATTAATGGTATCCCACTCATTTACTTAACCATTCTTTACACCTCAGAAAGCTTCCTGCATTAAGCATATATAGCTGTGGTGTCCTGTATTAAACACAGAGAGCTGTGGTGCTTATTTTTTAAAACCAACTTTATTCCAAGCAGTTCCTGTCAGCAGATGCCACTTATCCAACAGCGCCGAGATATAAATGTTTTTGGCTGGGCCACTTGAGCAACAACTCTTCTGCTCCCGAGTCCCTGGGGGCCTTGGAGCCTGATGAGTTGATGCCGTTATCTGCAAGCCTTTTGGCCTAACGGAGAATATTCCGAACCATTTATGCAACCTGGGTGCACTCACATTTAGAAATGGTTGCCTGAGCAGCAATCATGTCTTGCCTCATGATTCATTTTTATATCTCACTCACCCGCCATCCCACATCACCAGCGAGGACTGGTGACACTTTATTGGTATTTTTTGATTACTGCTACAGCCATCTAAATTTTTCACAGGATGGGGGCCTCTGGTCCAAATGTAGCCGCACACTGGACTAAGGGTACAGGCTACAAAGAAAGAAAGGGGCAGAGGCCAGCAGGGCGATTAGGAAGTCATGTAGAGCAGAGGCACTTCCTAGGAAACAGAGAACCTATTCCCTTGTAATGTTTCTACCAAATGAAGTTTAATATGATGAATCATGGTGCAGCTCCAGCATGTTCACACCTTGCAAAAAAGCAGCTCAAGCGCAGCATTTAAACATGTCTGAATGATGACTCGATTCCCTTACACAAAAGCCGAAAGAGTACATATCCAAAATGGCTGTTTCTACCTGTATTGGGAAGGTTGTTTTAGAGCGTTTCCCATTTTCACATGTGCTTGGGAAATCCAAGTGCTCATTTCATGCTTACTGATGTAATCCTGATCAAATAGTACTCTTATTCACAAAAGCTGATCTGATGTTATAGTTGGATCCTAAACCGTAAACCTCAAACATAATTATTTTCTTGACCTGGTGTTTTGTGCAGTGAGGTTCTAGGGATTGATTTGAAATTTACAACCTGACTATTTCTGAGTCAAGCAGTTACTATGAAACTATAAGCAATATTATTTACCCACTCCATACATGAGATTTTTAGGAACATCTGGGTTGTTTCAAGTTTCTGACAATAGTAAAACTTCACTGGTTCATGTTAATTTGGAGAAATCACTAAAACAATATTAAGTTTGTCACACTTTCTTTACACTTTACCAAATGTTTTTACCTGAAAAGTTGACCAGATAATATAGGAAGTTTGCTTTTAGTTTTCAATTATTACTGAAAATATCTGCAGTAATGCAGGACAATTTGCTCAGCCTAAGCTGTAGCTAAGATTCATTTTAATTAAAATGATAACTGTTTATATAGAAGTAGATGCTTCCAACAAAATCATCAGGCTTGTATTCCCCCTTCCCCCTCAACCTGTCCCCTGCTCCAAATCCTACATTTGCTTATCTTTCAACTTGATTTACTAATACTTTACATAGCAAACCTGTTTCAGGTGTACTAAGGGTCACCTGCAGTTCAAGCAAGGCCCATTTTTGTTGGATTCTTATAGTTTCTGAATTAGGCCTGTGATGCTCTACCCTATACTACTTGTGCAAAAGCATCTGGTGCTAGGCAGTGGAGAAGCACCCGAGACTGGCGTTAGTATACACCCCGAAAGACTAAAGTTAATCTTCTTAACTCTTTAGGCTGCTGTAATCCTTTTCCAAAATGTTTAAGAATAGGTTTTCCCTGTGGTAAAGAAGTAAGAGCCCAATTTCTCAGTCAGATAAACTGAGTCTTGAGAGTTGTTTTGTGGCTTCTGAAGGTCACAAAAGGAGCAGAAAAGCTGGGAACCAGGCCTGGGATCTCAGACTCCCACGTCCTCATTGGGAACACTAGACAATACTGACACCCTCCATGAACTGAATCCAAAAATTGTAAAAGATAAGTTGTTTCCTTATATTGTTCAAAGAGGAAAAAAAAGAATAGCTTTCCCACAGAGAGCAAACAAATAGTGAATGGGCCCTCTCTTCATCCTATAGAACTCTATGTGAGAATATTTTTTTTTCTTATGTGAATTCTTAAAAAGTCAGTTTGGATTGCTGCCTAACTTACAGAACATTTCAGAACAGACCTATTTTTTGTCTAAACAATAGAAGTATTGGGTCATAGAATTTAGAGTTGGAAAAGACCTTAGAGATCATAGAGTTCAGCACCCTCATTTTACAAACTGAGAATCAGAAAGATTAGATGGCATGGACATGTTTACAAGTCATTTATAACAGAGGCAATTAAATACATTTCAAGGAGAATAAATCTATTTGTATGAATGTTCTAATTATTCTAGGAAAAAAGTACAAGAATACGTTATCTGAAACTCATTTATTATTTTACATGGCAAGACTTGGCTTCTCCCCTTCAGAACAAATCTCGCTGAGAGTGGATTCAGTCTCCTTGCAAGAAATTGGACAAGTACCAACTAGGCCCCCATTAGCCCTGTCCATTACAGGTTCCATAGACTCAGGTTTTGTCAAGAGTGCAAAGAGGAAATGGCAGTGTGATAGCAAAGCATGGTGCCACACAAGGATTAAATAAGAAAAGGGCCAAAAACATCCACAAAGGGGAACCAATTAATTTACGGGAGAGTCCAAGATATATGGGAGATCATGTTCCAGATTCAGGTATCAGTTGGCCAGGGCCTTTTTGGAAAATAATCCTTATCTTTTATTTGGTGCCCTCCTTGCCTTCCTGTTCCTTCTCAGCCAGTAAACCTGCAGCCTTAAACACCAGCTCCTAGAGAAAACCAATGTTTTCTTTTTTTTTCTAAAACAGACAAGCAGTTGTATCAAGGATCTTCTCCCAAGAACAGGGCGTATTGATATTGGACACAACAGTTCAGTTCTGCTAGGGTTGAATCTTCCACTTGCGCCACCCCTACTCTCTTATTTTCGTACTTCATCTATTATCTAAATTAGTTGAAAGATCAGCTGTAAAATGATCAGCTTCTAAATGATTGAAGCTGTGGTCTTATCTGACTCATCATCTGGGACAGAAACCATGGTGCAGATGGATGTTCAAACAGAAAGACATTTTTACATAAAAAAGATGTCAACAAACACCAGGCTAGTGTTATTGCCCAGAGGAAGCTGACATCATTGCAAAGTTTTGAAAAACTCTAGAATTTTAGGACTGCAAAGAAATCTGTGCCTCCGCTTATACAGAATCTTTATTTTTCAAATATGAAAAAATTAAGTTTTCAGAGATTTGGTGAAGGTCGTTTAGCCAATAAATAGCAATGAAAGACCCAGGCTTCTTGGTTCCCACTGTACCACATTTCCAGCAGTTCTGAACCAGCTCACACAGGTCTAAAAAAACAACAATAGAACAACACAAACTATTGCTCTCCATTTTTGAAAAAATAAATTTTTGGAAGTGATAAGTTATAGAAGCATATAAGTTCATCACAGCTGCCTGTGTGTGCAAAAGTAGCAGTAGCAAAACACCTAGCTGATAAAGTAGTTCCTTAACCTTTATAGAAAGCATGATTTAAGGCATCTTATGGGAAATCAAAGGCTTCAGCCAATTCCAAGGATCTTAAAGACCAATGGGAGCAGTAGGAACCCTGGTGAGATGGTTTCATGCCATGCCTTTTAAGTTTACATTTAGTCACCAAAAAATAATAGGCTGATATTTTTGTAGAAGAGCTACCTTCTTTCTTCATCTTTGTTATACAACTTTGTTATCCCTTTCCAAATTCACTATCCAAATATTCACTAGTGTATTTCCAAATACACTAGCGTGTAACTGGGCTCTCAATCGCCAAACCCTGGTGGCATTCTAAAGTGTAAATTTCAGACACCTCTGAGCAGATTTTCCATGAACCTAGAGATCCAGTGAGAGACAAATTCTACCAACAACTCAATCCTCTAGCCAGTGAAGGTAGCCCCAGCAGACAGCAGGGAAAGCCTATACTCTCAATCAAAGGTAACAGCTCAACATGCCAGAGTTCAAGCATTATATAGATGTAATATTATTCTTACACCAAAAGACTAAGCTGTTGATGAGAAAATTGCACACATGCTGAATGATGGGCTTAATGTCAGACAGCCAGATGTTTTTACTTAGGGCTCTTTCCCATCTTTGCCAGCAGGCAGGAGAGAAAAAAGAAGACAACAATGTTCTAGATTAGGAGCTCTCTGAGAGCAAGGAGTGAGAAGTTTTGCTTTTACAACATTAATCTTTAGTGTATACTACATTCCTGGCAAAAATTAGATGTCCCATATGTGTTTCTTGAATTCATATGTTAGCACTCAAATCAGTTAATTTTCTATTTAGCTTAATGGAAAAAAATGAAGACTTGAAATTTTTATGCTGTTAAATTTACTTATCTGTATCACACTGGAAAACATCCTTACGAAAAACTGGAAACAGTCTTGGATAGGGGCTTGGGGTTTTTTCTTTCAAACTCAACAAGTAATACTGTTGCCATTAATGAATACTGTAAAGGTAGTCTTTATTTGTAAATGTATAAGCCAAAGGCAAATATAGTCTATATTCTAGGATTTACAGAATAATTATTTTGAAAATTTCTTAAAAACAAAATTTTCTTGTGTCTAAATTATTTGTTCATGAAACTTTGTAAAACACGCAAATTTTAAAGAACAACCTCATGTGAGAAACATAAAGACTAATTTTTATTTACCAAATAAGAAGCTGTTTTTCAAAGCCCAGTTCAATAGGACAAAAAGTTTTCCTGTTGGCAAGCATAAAAACTCATTTTCAGCATCTAAGCTAATGAAGCACTTGGACAAATGCTCAGTTCAAGATATTTCATGGACAGTGTGGGCACACATTTATATGTCTGTGAGCATACAAAATAACACACACATGTAATTTTACAATGCAAGTTAAGTATAAGGAAATGGACTCCCTTTCCCAGGCACCGGGCATTAAAAAAGAAACCACCCCACTGGGAAATGTAAGGATTAAGCAGAGATTCCTATATGGCATCATTCATCTTGCACAGATATTAGCTTGATGCTCATGTGAAAACATAAAAACTCCATCTGTTCCCTAGGCATACTTAGTTTGTTGTTCAGATGGTTTGTTTTAAAGACTAATTTGTAATGGTTAAGTTAGTTATTTCAACTGAAAAAAAGTGTACAAAATGGAGCTTGGCATCTGGTTTTGCTAGAGGTGTTAAGCAATATTTAAGCAGCTGAGTGTCATCTCTACTTAAAGGATAAAATGAACAAGGGAGGTGGATTCTGCCTCCAGATAGATGAGCTTCAATCAGTATGAGTGGGAACAGAATAAAAATAAGAAAATTATTATATTTTAAACTCTAAGGTCATCCTCAAATGTATTTGAACTTTTCATTTAGATGATGTAGCCATATGAGAAATTCTGTGTAACTTGTTCTACTTTGATAGTGAAACCTTAAATATTTACATGTATCAAGTTATACGTTTAATTTTTTTCATTTCTCCAATTGCCATTGGATTTGGGAGTAATTGGGAGAGTGCAATAAGATGGCCTTTGTTTCCTCTTAAATGGTAATTTGCACCTTCACTGTCATGGTGTCAGATATCAAGTGCAGATGCCTATCATATTTTTATCAAATATAATTTTGTTAGGAGAACTAAAAGTACAACTGCAAAAAAAATGTTTTTAATTCACCTATTTTTCTTCAAGGGATATGTGCCCTTGACTAATGAAGGTTCCTCCTTAATCTGCGAAGTTTCTGCAAAGCTTGCTGAGAGACACCCACAGAGTGGAAACCAGGCAGAAGAGAAGACTCACATGCCCACCTCACCAGCCAAAGAACCCTTGAGAGCAACAGCACAACGGATATCAGAGCCAGGACATCCAAGGTAATGATGCTATTCCTATTATCACCTGAGACAACATTTGTGTGAGGATTCTTGCATATGGCCATATTAAAGATTGACATTTGGAGTTTTGCTAACATTTCCAAAGCAATTGAGACACGGAACATTTTTGTTTTGAAAGCATTTCAAAACAGTTGTCTGTTAAATTTTGGAATGTAAAAATGTAGTTACACTTGGCATGGGCATTTAAATGTAAAGCATATCTCTGTGATCCTTTTCATAACAGCAAGATTCTTTGTTGGATTGGAAACAAGAGAAAATCTCAAAACACTGTCCAAAAAATCTTCCTTGTTGTCCATCAGGATGTCTCGCCGTGTAAATCTCACACCCTCTAGTTTTCGAAAAGCACCACGGACCCTCATTCATTGCTTATTACTTTTATTCACTCTCATTCTACCTGCTTTTTCTAATTCTCACTGGATTCGAAAAAGCAAATTAAGAGGGCATTACATGGGGAAAAGTGGGGAAAGTTCTTCAGGAAACTGATGGATTACTGTATATTATTCATTTAAATCTATTGAGCTTTATGGTCATATGTATCCCTTTAAACAGTATTTTTCTTCTATATCAATTTATAATATAGTATAACTTCCCTCTGTATACAGCTATCCCAATTCAGGTGAGAAGAAGAGCAACTCCACCATTGTTCATGGTCATAATCATCAAATCTTTGTCTATGTTGAGAATACAAAATTCAAATTTTCTTTCTTCTACTAAGAAATTAAATTAAACATTAAATAGTAAATTTTTAGTGTTTACTGATTTTCTCTCCTTACTGTCACTGTGTCAGACTCCAAATATCAAGCCAAATATATTTAATATTTAAAATGTTGAAAATGTTTCCTCAATTCACCTCTTTTTTGTGTGGAAGAATTTTTTCTTTTAAAAATCTTACAACGAATACTTATATTAGAATCAGAATAAAAACAAAATTCTTATTACTAACAAATTTCTCAATTTAAGCTCTTTTCACCTATATATTCGTACTTTATTTAAGTTCCCTCTGATGTTTTAAGTTCTTCATTCTTAAGACAGCCTTGTTTAAAGGTTAAGAGCATGAATTCTGGGGCTGAACTGCCTGGGTTTTAATCTCAGCTTTGTCACTAATTAGCCGTGTGCCCTTGGGCAAGTTACTTAACCTCTCTGTGCTTTTTGCACATTTGTAAAACTGGGATAATAATATCTGTTTCCTAGTATTGTTGTTTAATAGGCTATTATGTATAAAGTGCTCAGAATAGTGGCTGGCACATAGTAAGTTCTCTATAAGTATTCATTATATAAATAAAATAAAATAAAAACCTTAAAGACAGCCATTGATTAAATTCCATTTGGACAAAGCCAGATAAATGGCCAACACTTTGCTTGTCTTAGATTATCATCAAAATGTGATATCTCTCATTTTACACTGATTTTTTCTGTATGTGTTGACATCCATTTTAACATAATGACATCATTTCATTTCACTTTGGCCTCAGCTGTTAACAGAGCTATTGAACACTTGGTATAGATTAATTTATCTTTCACATTTTAATATGACTTTCTCACCGTAAGAAAATCCTCATGATATACTAACCAATTTTATTTCTAGAAAATTCAATCTTGGAGATAAGTGATTACTTCTAAGAATACCCACAAAAATTACAAGCTCAATTACAACTCATCTGCTGTTTTAAATGTTTTCTTCTTTTGCTCAATTACAGTTCTTCTGGGCTTTAGCTCATAATATTCTGAATATAAACTCTACATTTTACCTGATCCTTTTCTAACAAGAGTTCTTCAAACACTATGCTACTTAGGAATCATGATGAAGTCATGGTGTAAAAATCACATGTCCTTACAAACTCACATCTTTAAAACTTGTATGTCTACTTTACTTTGATTCTAAAGTTGTATTTTGTTGCCATCTGAACACTTGAGATGTAACATTTGAAGAATCAAGGAATAAAACCAGAGTGAGTAGAATCCCTGGCCATCCGTTTCTATTGCTGGGTTAGGAATCCATCAGTCCAACAGGCAGCCTCTCAAAACCCAAACACTGGATATGCATATGCCAAATGGACTTCAGCTGAATAAAGTGAATACTGATATTGGTATTTAGAAGCAGGTCCTTCTCAAAGAAGCCTTGGTACACACCTTTGACCCTTAACTGGGGTACTCCAACATTGCCTGTGATGATGACTCCCAGTGAAGGCTCTGTGCTGTGCTTGGCTGCATTTCTATCTGAGTGCCAACAGCAAGATAAATGAAAGACTGGTTCACTGGAGTACTGGTGGTTTGGGGGCTATTGATTTTTGGTCCATTCTCTTTAAAAGTGAGATCTAAAAAGTTGACAGAGGGTCATTAATTTCATCATATACTTGTCGTCTCATCCATAACCAATCCAGAGTCTGAGTGTGCTTGTCACTCTGTGTTTGCACTTTATTTGTTTGGGGTTTTCTTGGTGATTCCACTCTTTTTTTTCCCCTTTCACTTCGGCCTCTTTAAATAAAGAAAGAAAAGAAACATGCCAGTTTGTGGCTCTTTCCTGAAAATGATTTGGGGATGGGGAAAGTTATAGATACAGATACATAGAGAGAGATTCTGATAATAGGAAACAGTCAGAAAATAGCCTCTTCCAGCTGCCTTCTAACCTGGGTTTAAAAAAAGAAAAACTCCATATAAAATTCATCAATCCTAATTATTCAATTAGCCTCCAATTGAATAAACACTTACTTAGGTGAACTAGTGGACTTATTTTAATGAAATATTAAAATACAAGTTGCCAACATTCTTTTTAAAAAAGCTTCTGGGTTCTCAACAAATGTTGTTGAAATGTACAAAAATAATTGATAGTAATCGTTAATTGAGTTTCTTTGGCTGTAAATTCAGAACAGGTCTACCAATCCTGCAAGAAACACCAAACTGAATTTTAAGATATCGTGAAAACAACTTACTGGTGAGTTTTATTGTTATGATGGCAGGTTTATTTTTTGTTTGTTTTTTAACAGGGTAAGAAGAGTTTGGCAGCCTCCATAATTATTATTGAAATTACCATCAAATAAAATCTTTAAGCCTGGTTGAATTTTCAATGAGCTGTGTAAATCTGGGGTGTGGAAAACAATAGCACAGGGCAAGAGTAGAATTCCAGAAAAATAAGCAGAGATTTTTAGACAATTCTTCAGCAGTCCACCTAGACAGTTATGTCCTCCTACCTGACTGGGGATGTAGTTGATTCTATAGTATCTGTTTTGAAACCTAGTTGCAAGACTGCAAGTGAGGAAAGCAAGGGAAAATATGATTAAGTTCACGGGCCAAGGCAAGGAAATCCAGTATTAATAATATCACAACCTGCCAGTAAATCTCTATTTTATAGGTGAAGAAATACATTTCTACTTTAAGTGTGTTTTTATATACCCTTGAGTGTCCAACTAGTTAAACTACCAACGGAGCTCTACATGATTTAGAAGTTAATCCTTCAAATGGCTAACAATTGAATGCCTCAGCTGTTTGTAGTCTCCTACCGCTGGCTAATTTCATTTTTGTTTCATATGTTCAGTGGTAAGCTTTCATTGTTCGCTGACACTGAGGTTGTAAGTCTAGTTAATTTAGTTAAAATGAGGCTGTGAATGTTCATAGCTTTTCACCGGCTACAACAAGACCTGGGAAAACCTGGAGTGAACACCCCACAATGAAACTCAATAGGAAAGAAAATTGAGATGACCCAGCTCGTGGTCAGCTTTCATCACCATGGAATAGGGATGTAAATAAACATCTTTAAATGTGTTAAAAGGCTTCTAAGATCTGAAAACGTTTGGTGCTTTGCATTATCTCAGGCTCTGTGGTTACTTTTCTGGCCAACTCCCTTCTCCTCTTTTTACGTCAAGTCATTTTCCCCCAAAGCCATTGCTTGAAGTTGCGGTAAAAGACAAACCTAACAGTCTTCATGTGCTTCTTACTAACAAAACCCACTAATTTTTTTTTCACCTGCCTATCACCTGCTCTGTTTCCTCCCACTCTCCCAGGGTTCCCTACACTTTTCCTTTTAGCTGCTCAAAGGTGTAAATCTCCTTCCCACGCCCTGATTCCTCATTTCCCTTCCCCAGATAACTCCTGCCCCTTCCTTTATTTCAACATACCCATCCCTTATACAAGTTATTTTTCTAACTCTTCATACAAGATCTGCTCCACTGGTCTCATGTTCTCTCTTTTATGTGTACAAACACGTACTTAATTCTTCACAGCACTAATCAGGGCTGTAATTAAACAATTAATTGTGTAATTAATTTTTAGGGTCTGTCTTTCCCATTAAAATGTAAGCTCTGTGTAGATTGGGACCATATTTGTCTTATTTACTTTCCTGTGCCTCAGAGCCTAGCTCATAGTATACACTCAAAATTTTGTTGAATGAATGAATCCATTCCAGGATCAGTTTTCTCACCTGCAAAATGTAATAAAAAGGAATCCTTGTTTCTCAATGTCATTGTTAGGATCAAATGATATAACAAATATTTGAAAAATACTTTATAGGAAATCAAATGCTATAAGCGTTATTGTTAATGCATTATCATTAATGCATAATGGTAGCAATTGTTGTAACCATTTCTGACACATGGAAGCAATTGCTTGAAAGGAATTTGTCAAATGACAACCACTCTGATCTTACTTGATCTTACTTCATGCAAAAGCAGCCAACAACTCGCCTGGGAACAGACTCCCCTCATCTACCCTGTGCCTGCTAGGCAGACTGCCACCAAGGAATCTGAATGCAGACCTTCATAATTCCATTTTAATCATGGTCTTGGTTGAACTCAAAAAACATTTTTGGGCACTGTGATGGGTGTTAGAATATCCTAGCAGTCTTTCTAGGGCAGCGTAAGTCACATTGCCTAGAAAAATTAATATTCTAATAGTAAAGATGGACACAGGGATAGATCGTTACAATTCTAGTCAAATTCCATAAGGGGAGGAGCCAGATTATAACAGAAGTGCACTGAACTCAATCTGGAGCCTCAGTCATGACTTTCCAGGAGGAGATGGTGACTGAGCTGATTCTTAAAGAATGAACAAGGTTTCCCAGGTAAAGGTGGTGAGAGTGCTCCTAGCAGAACAAGCAGTATAAGAAAGATACAAATGTGTGGAACAGTAACAAGTACAGGTCACCAATCAGGTGTCCTGTCAGTAGGAAGCCAGCAGGGAGTCTATATCTACAATGTCTTAGTATTCCAGCAGTTGCATAGGAACCTAAATCTGAGATGCGGTTTTATCAACCAAAAGTAAAATTGCCAAAAGCCCGGCAAAATAACCTATGAGTGACTTAAAATCAAAACTACTACCTATCACCCCTGTTTTAGCATCAGCTAAATATAGCTGCTTTTAGAAAAGCAGCTTATCTCCACAATAGTCCTTCTGAAAAACTAACTATGTGAAAGCATGAAAAATGTACATTTCAAGGTGTACATGTTTTTTTCTCCTACCCAGAAGTCCTCCTTTCAACTCTCCAGCAACGCCCCCTTGCATTCATAAACTCTGTGTCCACAGAGATACATGCATTTTTCCAGAAAAGTCATTAATTTTGGAATTTAAGAAATATGAAATAGACAAAGTGGGTAATTTTTCACACTTAGAAGAATGTACCCATTATGTTTTGACTCTTTTTCTTGCACAGCTGAGAAAAGATTAATAACTCACTTTCTCTATTAATTGGCTTCCCAGGTGCCATAAAAGATGGTACCCAATCAAGTCACTTAAAGCAAAAAATGCCCATAGCACTCATTTACCCCCAACCAGAGAACGTGGTCATCACACATTAACTTTCCAGCAGCTAGCCTTCCTAAGAAACTGATATGATATTAAAGCTCCAGAGGAGTCAACTCTTAAATAAATTGTTGAATTATCCTCTTCTCCGAAAGGTACCCAAAAGTACTTTATATTAAAAAAGTAGCCAAGCACATGTGCCAACAATGCAAAAGTGTATATGATTACAAACAATTTTATTTTGCAGAAGCTTGGAGTTGGAACAATTCTAGCTTATTGAGAAGCTCTTCAAATTAGAAGGTAAGAGAGCAAATCACAAAAGATACATTCCAACTTCCTCTATTCATAGCCATAAGAAAAGGCCAGGGGAAAAAATAATAAAAGGTCTGAAGTCCTATGAGACTACACTTAAACTCTGAAGTCTAGGAAACTCTTACTTTAACATTAGCAAGAATTCCAAAGATTTGTATTTAGTCTAATGGAAGAGAGAAAAAACGAGCTTCTTGATGACAGCAAAACCACACTCAGATCATTGGAGGTCCTGGCAACCAGATATAAATTTATTCCTTTAGGAGCCCTGTCCTTTCTGTTGAAGCTCACTGCTGGAAGAATAACACAACTTCACAGTCACAGTTCTGCCATGAAAGGAGGAATCATGGGGTACAGGTGTATGAGGGGGAGGGGATAGGCAAGAGGGAAGAAAGTGATATGAATTAGACTGTTCTATTCCTGGCCACAGAGAGAGAAATTCTGAGGCATGTCACAGTGTTTGATGTGAAAGCCTAGTAAGTCAAAAAGGGAAGAAATACTTTCAGAATCCTAATGGTCCTATTGCCAGAGTATAAGTTATGAGGAATCTGGTGTATCTATCATCTAGAAACCAAACAAAACTAAAAATCACAGGGGAATTACTACAGGTTAAAAAAAAATGTCCATTTTAAAGATTTAGAGATAGATTCAAATAGCTAGAGGAGGGTCTGAGCTATTTTTTTATTACAATAAGGCACACTTTTAAATGCCTAATGTCCTTTTGTTTTAGGGGGGTTTGTTTGTTGGTTGGTTGGTTGGTTTTGAGACAGGGTCTAGCTCTGTCACCCAGGCTGGAGTTCAGTGGTGTGACCTTGCCTCACTGCAGCCTCCTCCAACCCTTCTCCACACAACTTCCCCAATACCCCCATCCCCACCCCAGGCTCAAACAACCCTCCCACCTCAGCCTCCAGGGTAGCTGGGACTATAGGCATGTGCCAGCATGCCCGTCTGATTTTTTGTATTTTTGCAGAGATAGGGTTTAGCCATGTTGCCCATGCTGGTCTCTAACTCCTGGGCTCAAGCAATACACTGGCCTCGGCTTCCCAAAGTGCTGGGGTTACAGGCATGAGCCACCACACCCAGCCTCAATGTCTCTTTTTTTAAATCTCTTTACCTTTATTTTTGCTTCTGCTTTTCTTTCTAAGTTTACCTCAGAAAAAAAAAAAATCCCTGCTTTAAATTCTAGACACCTATCCTGTGTAACTCCTACCTAGCAAGCAATGAATACATATATTTAAATGGAAGCAGATTTATCATTTAATCAGATAATGGAGAACACTGATGAAAACTAAGTGAAACTTCTCAGAAAAGTCACACGCTCTTTGGGCTTTATATCCAGGAATCCAACAAGGAGGAAAGTACCATCCCAGCTGAGCATTAATTATTCTTCCTTAGATTTCTCAGCTCCCATGATACTGCGCTACATTGCCTAAGTCCTATATGTTAACCACTCTCCTTTGCTATGTGCCTATAATTTCTTGTTTATTCTTCCCTCCTGGCTCCTCATCACAATGCCTGGAATCACATTTGTATAATTTTGGAGGCAAACAAAGCACTTCCATGTCGTTTCCCTCTTCTGTTTTTCTCCTTGTAAGTTCCCATTTTCCATTTATACAATTCACTCTATTTAATAGTTTTCCTTACTATTCTATTTATGCCCACTTACTTTGATGATGTGCGTTTATTTATGCCCCCTTCATTTTAGCAACCATGTTTTGTTGTCCACATGTCCTGAACTTTCAGTTTAAGATCTTTAGCTGTGTAGACTTGGGCTAGACTTCATATTGTCTGGAATTCTAAAATATAAAAAATCTTGCCATGACTACATGTGCAAGGATCCTAAGAGTGTTTCTCTCAAAGAAAGGATAAGTGCTTCAGGTGATGGATACCCCATTTACCCTATAGTGCTTATTATACATTGTATGCCTGTATCAAAATATCTCATATACCCAATAAATACACACCAACTGTGTACCAACAAAAATTAAAAATTAAAAAAAATTAAAGTTTATTTCCCCATTCAAGAGGTTAGTTCACCCAATGGTGCCTATAATATTGTGTAAAAAAACCCAATAATAATAATATATTCAGGAGGCTGAGGCAGGAGGTTCACTTGAGCCCAGGAGTTTGAATCCAGCCTGGGCAATATAGTGAGGCCCCATCTCTAAAAAAAAGGAAAAATAATAGAGGAGAGGAGAGGAAAGGAAAGGAAAGGAGACGAGAGAAAAGGAAAGGAAGGGAAAGGAAAGGAAAGGAAAGGGAAGGAAAGGAAAGGAAAGGAAGAAAAGAAAAGGAAAGGAAAGGAAAAGAAAGGAAAGGAGAGGAGAGGAGAGGAAAGGAAAGGAAAGGGAAGGAAAGGAAAGGAAGAAAGGGAGGGAGGGGGAAGGAAGGAAGGAAGGAAGAAGGGAGGGAGGGAAAGAAAGTAATATAAGCCTTAGTGTTCATTTTTTCAAATTGTTCAATTTATAGAAAATCCTGATCATGTATTTAACCGACATAAAGTTCAAAGACAAGGTCTTAATGACTGCTTACTATTGTGGTAAGACAAATATGTCACATGTTCTAAAAATCAATCAAAATATTTACTAGGCCCCTACTTTGTCCCTACCTGGTAGTTATCAATATGTAGACACCACCCAGATACCATGCCAAATGTCAAAGATTTTTAAATCAGAGAAAAACCTAGAGAAGGATTCATT